>NC_141699.1:1060608787-1061273787 GCF_964263255.1 Lissotriton vulgaris
GGGACTTCTTACTTTGATATCAATTAATTTGAGTATGAAAGTAAAAAGGCATATTAATATTGGCTGTCACTCTCAGATACTATGGCTGCACCAAAAGAATGCTCGAGACGTCCTTTTAATTAATTTTTATAACAATTTGTTTGATAATTCCCGGTTTAATGTTGTCCTGGAACTAGAAAATGCAATTGCTAAGTTTTACACGGACGAGCTGCCATGCCCGATATAATTTGGGTGGGAGATTTCAACACCGCCACCTGCCCATTTTATACCAGGGTATGTGGGGTTAGAAATTATTTGGGAGTTGATGGAATTCATTTCTCCCATAATACATATGGGTAATCGCTTAATACCTTTATGGAAAATTATGACCTAGAAATTATACCATGTGCAAGGGATGGAATGGGCAACGTGGTACCCACCTTTATGGGAAGGAATGCCAATACTATTATCGATCATGTATTGACGTCGGCCAACATTACCCCTAAATGCTCTACCCCCTGGATAGAGGAACATATGCTTAGCGACCGTAATTGTATTATAATAAATGTAGGTATCTGGGAAACCACGACGGATAAAATACCGGTTATTGTTGATAACATTGTACCCATTAGACCGAACGGGGTAAGAATCAAATGGAAAGGAGTGAACCCGGAAAGAACCATGGGTAAAATAATTTGAGGTAGTTACCCAGAGATAATGGAGAACCTGGATGATAGTAACTCTCCCTCACTGATTTTAATGAATATTTGTACTATTAATCATAATATTAACTCTTTTCTCACCATAGCCTCAAATAAGGAATTTAAAGCAAATAAGGGCTGGTTCAATCATGCCTGCACACATTCACTTACCCTGTTAAAACAGGCACTTGCATGTAAGCCCAGGGACACGTTGCTGGTGAAGAAGTTAAGGATAGATTATAAAGATGTTCTCAAATTGAGGAAGAGAGAATTGCAACAGGAGGCCTGGGATCAGCTTCACCAGGCTGCGGACACATCCGATTGCCAATTATTCTGGGCTACAGTAAACTCCCCTTTCTTAAAAAATGAAGCTATGCCTGAACTGCCATCTAATGTGAATAGTGAGACATGGGTTGCCCACTTCTCAAGTATCGTTTAAAACGGATACTCCCAGTAATCCTACTGATTCAGATACCTGGCCAATTATTCCCCTAAATATAACCAATGAGGAAGTGGTACAAGGTATCAAAAGTAGCAAGGGTGGTAAGGCCCCGGGCACGGACGGGGTCCTGGTCGATGTATATAAAACATTACCAGCCCTGTGGGGCCCATTCCTGAATATTGTATTTAATACAGCTGTTATGGAAAGTCCACCCGCTACTTGGGGAGAATCAACAATAATCCCAATTTATAAAAAAGGGGCCAAATCGGATCCGAAAAACTATCGACTGATTTCACTAGTAGATTCCTCCATAAAGATAATGAGTAGGATTTTACTGGTAAGATTAGAAGAATGGGCAGAGGATACCCAGATTTTAGTTGAATCACAATATGGTTTTAGAAAAAGGAGAGGTACCCTTGAACAATGTATTAACTTAGATTTACTTATAGGAAAATATACTCGCGCTAAGCAAGGGTCACTTTATCTATGCTTTGCTGACCTCAGTAGCGCTTTCGATTTAGTGGAGCATTCCATCTTATGGCCAACCCTACTAGGACTTGGAGCCCCAGAGCCTATAATTTTCTTCTTGGCCAGGCTTTATGAATGACTTTTTACATCTGTTCAGTTTGGCCAGGGAGGAGAATGTACTCCCAAATTTAGGGTAAGATGTGGCATCCGGCAGGGATGTGTCCTGGCCCCTTTATTATTTACACTTTTTATAAATGAGGTTGACTCAATTCTAAAACAGGTTAAATCGGATGCACCCCAGGCGAATGGAATAGATGTCCCAGTGCTGCTATACGCGGATGACACAGTACTTTTATCAACAACCCCACTTGGCCTCCAGCGTTCCTCGATGTATTTGTTGATTTCACAACTGGGAGGAAAATGGTGATCAATAAGAGAAAAACGTATGCTATGGTATGTTGTCAAAACAGGAAAACATGTAAACCCTTTTTTATAGAAGGACATAAGATTGAGTTGGTTGATAAATTTTGTTATCTTGGTTTAACATTTGCTGGGAACGGCACATGGACACAAGAAAAGTTAAATGCACAAGCTAAAATGTCCAAAAGCTCACATGGTGTGTTTAGATTTGCAGCAAAATTTGGTGATCTATTTATCCAGAAGCACATCCATTGCATTATATGGTGCGGGGGTTTGGGGTCACGGCTGTAATATTCAACTACAAATAGTGGAAAATAAGTTTAAAAAAAATCTACTTAGCTTACCAACTTCGGCATCAACATAACTTATCCACAGGGAAGTTGGCATCAGCTACCTATCAAATAAAATAGCGCATAGGCCTCTATTGATCTGGAGACTAATATGGTGCAAGGAGGAGACAGCATTTAATAGATTAATTATACAAGACTGTCTCCGGTTTGATAACTTGTTTAAGATCCCCTGGCTAAAATATACTGTACAGTATTTTAATTATATTTTTAAATTAAATATCAAGGATGACCCTGCTGCAACACTGGAATTGACGAAATTAGAAATTAAGAACTTGTTCTTATCCTATAGAAACAGGGGGAACAATAGTACCATTGAACATCTAACTACCTGTCAATTCTATTCTCGGTACTCAGGTGCAGTAGGTTTTCAAACTTATCTGAGCCTGGTAACCAGAGCATCCCATAGATACGTCCTCACTAGGCTGAGATTTGGGCTCGCGCGCCATCTGGTAGCTTTCCCACGGATCAAAGAATATCCAGCCTCCCCATGTCCGTGTGATGGTCACGCCAAACAAAGTACTCTGTACTTCCTTCTAGTTTGTGAATTGTTCAGGAATCTCAGAGTAGCTTTTCTTAAACCATTATTTTTAAAATATCGCACTTTTACAATTGATGCTGCTATGAGGTTAATTGTCTCAATGAACAAAATGGATGTATGTTTTTTTACAGCAACGTTTCTCCTTAAATCTGTTGAAGCAAGGAAAAGCATGATGTTTTAATTGTACCCCATTTTAACTGATATATTTATTTTATAATCAAATAATGCCTGGAATGAATTTTATGCAATTATGTATTTGTATTTGCTTTTATAGTTATTTTTAATTACCAAATAAAGCTTATTGAAATTGAAATTGAAATTGATGCACAGCTGCTGTTTGTGCGCCGGCACAGTGGAGAAGGACAGGAATGAGCTGTATCTTGCTGATACGGCACATTCGTGCCCTTTTATTTTGCCCTTATAAATCCCAATATCATGTAATTACCGTATGAAATGCCTCACCACCAAATAAATCAGATTTTCCATGTACAATTCTAATGTCTCTCTTTTATTCAAACCCTTTACTTCCTCCCTTCCACTCTACATTCTCATTCAGCGGACATAACACTACCTACCCTCTCAATTTTGGAAGCTCCTGTCACCCACACCCCTTAAAGTGAACCATGTGTATCTGAGAACGTGATCTCTCACCACAATATAAATTTGCTGGTCATTGATATTACTACGAGTTTCAAACAATAGTCAAGGCCAATTTGGCATTCATCTTTTATTTAGAAAGACCATGTTGCTTCAGGGATTTGCAGGAACTTGATTGTTTTTATGAGTGATGTCTTCAGCTCCATCCAAGTCCATCTCTTTTTCAGCCTTCGCAGTTGCTCTCTACAAGGTCATTTTGCTTCCTCTTCTGGCTCTTTCCCATTGCTCCAATCGTCACATTCCATTTCTTCAGTGGCTGAGACATTGTTAGGGCTCCCTCTTGATTTCCTGTGAGATCCCCTCTCTCCACAATGCATTCTGACACTTCTTCGGTGACTTAAAGCAGAACAATTTTGAGGTGAACAATACCAATAATTAGGCTGGTTATAGGAGCAGGTTTCTTAACATAAGGCTAGAATCTTCTTGTTGACCTGATCAAAGAGTTTCCGCTGTTTGTTTCTACCAATCTTGCATATTCAAGGTAGAAGATAATGTGCTGTGCAATAGAACAATTTCCCCAGCTTGCACCTAGGTCTAAATGCTGTGTGTATATAATGTGTCTCCATAGTTAAATACTTTGAGGGGAACATGCCATCAGCACTCCTTGTGACCTCACAATTAAACACTACAACAGTTGATCCTTTAGATCCAGGGTACTTATCCAATTATATAGGAACTACTCTTGTTGGGCCCCCTCTACTCACGCTGTGACTCTAACTATCCATATGTTGTTATTTCAGGCACAACCCTCTACATCATCTGCCATATTGTCCAGCATTCTAGTCTTGGTTAAATGCTGGTTTACTTCGGATTTAAGCTGTCCAATCATGTCCTCTAATTCTGAAATTCTCTAGTCTGTCTTTGCCACCTAGTGAACCACATTCTGGAGATCCTATTTCAGTAGTGTTATGTTAATTTCCACAGCTCCTATGCCAATTTACAATGCAACTTGTTTGTCGTTTATCGCCTGCAATATAACATCCATTGAGGAGACCTTCTCCCCACAGTCCTTGGACAGTTGCGGTCCCTAGAGTGTTGATGCTGTGATGAAGCTACCCATATCCTATATTTATCTTGTTTAGTTTCACCTGAAGAGGATTATTTACAATGTTGCCTGTGATGTGCAGAAGCATTTGGGAGATGGCATCAGCATCTGGGTTCCCGATTATCAGTTTATATTAAAATACGGGAGAAGGAACTGGGCCTCAAGATCCTCATTCTGTAAACAGCTGCGTCGGGTGATCTTGCATGGGGAGTTTCACTCACCTGTGAGCGTGCAGTAGTTATATCCCACCAACTCCAGGTGAATTCTATTCTTCTGAAGTCCAGGAGGTGGGGAGTGGTAAGGCTCTAGCCCACGCTCTTTACTTCTTTCCCTCTCTTCGACTCAGAGAGTATTGAATGCACTACTTTCACTAGATTGCTCCCTCAACTGGCACCACTTAGGCAAATTCTGGAAGAGAAGTTGGCCTGAACTTGGCCCCAAGAAACAATCCAGCTCTTCCCTCTTCATGGATGTTGGTGTAGCTTGTCCATACCTATTGGCCTCCAGCCCTCTATCCCTACACAGTTTTGATTATTCAATGGGTGACGGAGCAGGGGCATTTCCAAGTCACTCTCCTGTTGCTTGCATCTGCGGTTCATATGTTCCCCCTTTTGAGGTTCTGATCACTTTGCTCTTGTGCTATTTAATGATTTCCATACCCTTCTCCCTCCTTGGCGCTGGATCCATCACTCCAGAAAGATTGCGGCCCGCATCTAATGTCAAAATTCTTGATTGTGTGATGAACATTCAGACCTACCCACGTCAGAGCGAGAGGTCCCCTTGGTGCGGCGAGCATCGCTGCCATGTTATATACCTCTGATGGGTAGGTGGAAAAATAGATGCTTCTGCCAGTGTTTTCTGACCGGCCTCTCAAGGACAGTCTGATGACTCACGTCTGAAGCAGGCACTGAATTCCCCAATCAAGTTTCTGGCCTGACCTCAAATGCACAATCTTTGAGGGAGGTGCAGTACACTGTTATGCTCGTAGGTGCCCCTAGGAGTCAGTGGTAACCTCCTGATTCCTGCAGTGGCACAGCTAGAGGCCCGGGGCAATCCCTTAGTTTGACGCCTAGTGCAGATAAGAGCAGGGGTGTTGGCGACAGACGACGAGCCGGGGGGTTAGTGACAGACAAGGAAGAATACAAGTAAAAAAGAAAACTTACCTTACGCTCGTACCCACCCCCAAAAAAGTGCCCCCCCAGCTACGCCACTGGATTCCTGATCCCCTTTTAGGGCTCGCCTGCTGATGCGCTTCTGCGCATCGCTGGCGAAGCTCTATTACGGCTTATCCAGTGTTGATCCACCACTGGCGATTCCAGTGGCGATTTCTTCAAGTGCATGTGCTTTTTAGGTCATTGCGCAAGCGCAAGCCCTAAAAAGCGCGTGCACAATGCCACCAGCCGCCTGCCTGCCTGCCTCGCATTACCAGATCAAAGGCAGCCCAGCCCCCCTCCCACAAGCTTCTCAGCGTGTGCTCTGCCTCAGGCCTGCATTTCTCCTCCCCTCGGGCAAACAGATAGCCGCAATAACACCCTCCCTGCTCAGCTTTTTTCTCAATTTCTCCCTGTCTACACTTCCCATTAGGAGCCCTTCCTCCCCCCAGATAATCTATCTCCATAAGAGATAAGCAGCTCTTCCACCATCTCAAACCCGTATTAGTGCTCCTCACTATGCATGTTTTTACTTAGAAAATCAGCACAATGCAGCAGTGTGACATCAAGCCAGGTTCATCGACATCACTGCAAAAGTAAAGTTTTTATTCCCCATTTCCTCTTCAAGAAAGTGACTGCGCATCAGCCTCTACGGATCAGAAAGCGGAGCCCCCCCACTGACCGGGCTGCGAGTCAAATGGCCATGTTTCACAAATTATGGTTTTCGTGGTCTTATTCTGGAGTAGCCCTGTTGGCAAGAGAGGAAAGAGCAAGGCTCTGACAGTCAGTCCTCCTCTGCTTCATAGTATGCCGCGCCACTATAGTAAGTTGAACAAGGGATATTATTTGACAGAAAGAGGCAACCTGCATCTATTCACGGAAATACATTGAGCAGTCTACATTTTTATTTTTTAAAGCTACATACAATGCACCATAACTATTCTAGGTCTACAAATGGAAATACATAACAAGCAATATTTTTATTTATTTTTTAAGAGGTGCATACTTAAAAAAATGATTACAAAAATTAAACATCAACTAGTAATTAAAAAACCTAGCAATTAAGATATGCCACGTCAAATAATAACTTTTGTCGCCAATTAATTATCAGTGTCTGGAATGGATATGGTCACACCCTCACTCACCCTCAACCCCTCACCCTCACTCACCCTCAACCCCTCACCCACACCCTCACTCACCCTCAACACCTCACCCTCAACCCCTCCCTCACGCTCACCCACCCTCACCCTCACTCACCCTCAACACCTCACCCTCACTCACCCTCAACCCCTCACCCTCAACCCCCCCTCAACCCCTCACCCTCACTCACCCTCAACCCCTCACCCTCAACACCTCACTCACCCTCACGCTCACCCACCCTCACCTTCAACACCTCACCCTCACTCACCCTCAACCCCTCACCCTCACTCACCCTCAACCCCTCACCCTCAACCCCTCACTCACCCTCACTCTCACTCATCCTCTATCACCCTCAACCCCTCACCCTCACTCACCCTCAACCCCTCACCCTCACTCACCCTCCACCCCTCACCCTCACTCACCCTCAACCCCTCACCCTCACTCACCCTCAGCCCCTCAACCCCTCACCCTCACTCACCCTCACCCTCACTCACCCTCAACCCCTCACCCACCCTCACTCACCCTCACTCACCCTCACTCACCCTCACTCACCCTCACTCACCCTCACCCACCCTCACTCACCCTCAACACCTCACCCTCACTCACCCTCAACACCTCACCCTCACTCACCCTCACTCACCCTCAACCCCTCACCCTCACTCACCCTCACTCACCCTCAACCCCTCACCCTCAACCCCTCACCCTCACTCACCCTCACTCACCCTCACTCACCCTCAACCCCTCACCCTTACTCACCCTCAACACCTCACCCTCAACACCTCACCCTCACTCACCCTCAAACTCAACATACATACATACATACATACCCTCACTCACCCTCACTCACCCTCAACCACTCACCCTCACTCACCCTCAACCCCTCACCCTCACTCACCCTCACTCTCACTCACCCTCACTCACCCTCACCCTCACTCACCCTCAACCCCTCACCCTCACTCACCCTCAACCCCTCACTCACCCTCACTCACCCTCAACCCCTCACCCTCACTCACCCTCACTCACCCTCACTCACCCTCACTCACCCTCACTCACCCTCACCCTCACTCACCCTCACTCACCCTCACCCTCACTCACCCTCACTCACCCTCACCCACCCTCAACCCCTGACCCTCACTCACCCTCAACCCCTCACCCTCACTCACCCTCACTCACCCTCAACCCCTCACCCTCACTCACCCTCACTCACCCTCACTCACCCTCACTCACCCTCAACCTCACTCACCCTCACCCACCCTCAACCCCTCATCCTCACTCACCCTCACTCACCCTCAACCCCTCACCCTCACTCACCCGCAACCCCTCACCCTCACCCTCACTCAACCTCAACCCCTCGCCCTCAATACCTCACCCTCACTCACCCTCACCCAACCCCTCACCCTCAATACCTCACCCTCACTCACCCTCACCCTCACTCACCCTCAACCCCTCACCCTCACTCACCCTCAACCCCTCACCCACACCATCACTCACCCTCACTCACCCTCACTCACCCTCACTCACCCTCACCCTCACTCACCCTCAACCCCTCACCCTCACCCTCACTCACCCTCAATCCCTCACCCTCAATCCCTCACCCTCAGTCACCCTCACCCTCCCTCAACCCCTCACCCTCACTCACCCTCAACCCCTCACCCTCACTCACCCTCAACCCCCTCACCCTCACTCACCCTCAACCCCTCACCCACACCATCACTCACCCTCAACCCCTCATCCCTCACTCACTCTCACTCACCCTCACTCACCCTCAACCCCTCACCCTCACTCACCCTCAACCCCTCACCCTCACTCACCCTCAACCCCTCATCCTCACCCTCACTCACCCTCAACCCCTCACTCACCCTCACCCACCCTCAACCCCTCACCCTCAACCCCTCACCCTCACTCACCCTCACTCACCCTCAACCCCTCACCCTCACTCACCCTCAACCCCTCACCCTCACTCACCCTCACCCTCACCCACCCTCAACCCCTCATCCTCACTCACCCTCACTCACCCTCAACCCCTCACCCTCACTCACCCTCAACCCCTCACCCTCACTCACCCTCACCCTCACTCAACCTCAACCCCTCACCCTCAATACCTCACCCTCACTCACCCTCACCCAACCCCTCACCCTCAATACCTCACCCTCACTCACCCTCACCCTCACTCACCCTCAACCCCTCACTCACCCTCAACCCCTCACCCACACCCTCACTCACCCTCACTCACCCTCACTCGCCCTCACACGCCCTCACTCACCCTCACTCACCCTCACTCACCCTCACCCTCACTCACTCACCCTCACTCACTCACCCTCACCCTCACTCACCCTCAACCCCTCACCCTCACTCACCCTCAACCCCTCACCCTCAACCCCTCACCCTCAACCCCTCACCCTCAATCCCTCACCCTCAATCCCTCACCCTCAGTCACCCTCACCCTCCCTCAACCCCTCACCCTCACTCACCCTCAACCCCTCACCCTCACTCACCCTCAACCCCCTCACCCTCACTCACCCTCAACCCCTCACCCACACCATCACTCACCCTCACTCACCCTCACTCACCCTCAACCCCTCATCCCTCACTCACTCTCACTCACCCTCACTCACCCTCAACCCCTCACCCTCACTCACCCTCAACCCCTCACCCTCACTCACCCTCAACCCCTCATCCTCACCCTCACTCACCCTCAACCCCTCACCCTCACTCACCCTCAACCCCTCATCCTCACCCTCACTCACCCTCACTCACATTCACCCTCACCCTCACTCACCCTCACTCACCCTCACTCACCCTCACTCACCCTCACTCACCCTCACTCACATTCACCCTCACCCTCACTCACCCTCACTCACCCTCACCCTCACTCACCCTCACTCACCCTCACTCTCACTCACCCTCACCCTCCCTCACCCTCACCCACCCTCACTCACCCTCACCCACCCTCAACCCCTCATCCTCACTCACCCTCATCCTCACTCACCCTCACCCTCAACCCCTCACCCTCACTCACCCTCAACACCTCATCCTCACTCACCCTCAACCCCTCACCCTCAACCCCTCACCCTCACCCTCACTCACCCTCACTCACCCTCACTCACCCTCACTCACCCTCACTCACCCTCACTCACCCTCACTCACCCTCTCTCACCCTCAACACCTCACCCTCACTCACCCTCAACCCCTCACCCTCACTCACCCTCTCTCACCCTCAACCCCTCACCCTCACTCACCCTCACTCACTCTCAACCCCTCACCCACCCTCACCCTCACTCACCCTCAACACCTCACCCTCACTCACCCTCAACCCCTCACCCTCCCTCACCCTCAACCCCTCACCCTCCCTCACCCTCAACCCCTCACTCACCCTCACTCACCCTCACTCACCCTCACCCTCACTCACCCTCAACCCCTCACCCTCACCCTCACTCACCCTCACCCTCACTCACCCTCAACCCCTCACCCTCAATCCCTCACCCTCAATCCCTCACCCTCAGTCACCCTCACCCTCCCTCAACCCCTCACCCTCACTCACCCTCAACCCCTCACCCTCACTCACCCTCAACCCCCTCACCCTCACTCACCCTCAACCCCTCACCCACACCATCACTCACCCTCACTCACCCTCACTCACCCTCATCCCCTCATCCCTCACTCACTCTCACTCACCCTCACTCACCCTCACTCACCCTCAACCCCTCACCCTCACTCACCCTCAACCCCTCACCCTCACTCACCCTCAACCTCACCCTCAACCCCTCACCCTCACTCACCCTCACTCACCCTCACCCTCAACCCCTCACCCTCACTCACCCTCAACACCTCACCCTCACTCACCCTCACTCACCCTCAACCCCTCACCCTCAATCCCTAACCCTCACTCATCCTCACTCACCCTCAACCCCTCACCCTCACTCACCCTCAACCCCTCACCCTCACCATCACTCACCCTCACTCACCCTCACTCACCCTCACTCACCCTCTCTCACCCTCAACACCTCACCCTCACTCACCCTCAACCCCTCACCCTCACCCTCACTCACCCTCTCTCACCCTCAACCCCTCACCCTCACTCACTCTCAACCCCTCACCCACCCTCACCCTCACTCACCCTCAACACCTCACCCTCACTCACCCTCAACCCCTCACCCTCCCTCACCCTCAACCCCTCACCCTCCCTCACCCTCAACCCCTCACCCTCAACCCCTCACCCTCCCTCACCCTCAACCCCCCACTCACCCTCACTCACCCTCACTCACCCTCAACCCCTCACTCACCCTCACTCACCCTCACCCTCACTCACCCTCAACCCCTCACCCTCACCCTCACTCACCCTCACCCTCACTCACCCTCACCCTCACTCACCCTCAATCCCTCACCCTCAATCCCTCACCCTCAGTCACCCTCACCCTCCCTCAACCCCTCACCCTCACTCACCCTCAACCCCTCACCCTCACTCACCCTCAACCCCCTCACCCTCACTCACCCTCAACCCCTCACCCACACCATCACTCACCCTCACTCACCCTCACTCACCCTCAACCCCTCATCCCTCACTCACTCTCACTCACCCTCACTCACCCTCAACCCCTCACCCTCAACCCCTCACTCACCCTCAACCCCTCACCCTCAACCCCTCACCCTCACTCACCCTTAACCCCTCATCCTCACCCTCACTCACCCTCAACCCCTCACCCTCACTCACCCTCAACCCCTCATCCTCACCCTCACTCACCCTCACTCATTCACCCTCACCCTCACTCACCCTCACTCACCCTCACCCACTCACCCTCACTCACATTCACCCTCACTCACCCTCACTCACCCTCACTCACCCTCACTCACCCTCACTCACCCTCACTCACCCTCAACCCCTCACCCTCACTCACCCTCAACCCCTCACCCTCACCCTCACCCTCACTCACCCTCACTCACCCTCACTCACCCTCACTCACCCTCTCTCACCCTCAACACCTCACCCTCACTCACCCTCAACCCCTCACCCTCACCCTCACTCACCCTCAACCCCTCACCCTCACCCACCCTCACTCACTCTCAACCCCTCACCCACCCTCACCCTCACTCACCCTCAACACCTCACCCTCACTCACCCTCAACCCCTCACCCTCAACCCCTCACCCTCCCTCACCCTCCCTCACCCTCAACCCCTCACTCACCCTCACTCACCCTCAACCCCTCACCCTCACCCTCACTCACCCTCAACACCTCACCCTCACTCACTCTCAACCCCTCACCCACCCTCACCCTCACTCACCCTCAACACCTCACTCTCAACCCCTCACCCTCAACCCCTCACCCTCCCTCACCCTCAACCCCTCACCCTCGACCCCTCCCCCTCAACCCCTCACCCTCACTCAGCCTCACTTACCCTCAACACCTCACCCTCACTCACCCTCAACACCTCACCCTCACTCACCCTCAACACCTCACCCTCACTCACCCTCAACACCTCACCCTCAACCCCTCACCCTCACAACACATATTGTGTTACAATAGGTGTCACATTTGCAAAAGATAAAACTATTGGCATTGTAAATAACAAAGCTATTAATTCGCTATTTTCAAAACAAGCACATAAATAAAAAATGTGTCCTTTACAATACCAATAGCTCAAACTTTCCTAATGCAAGACCTATTGCATTGCTGTGCTTCTCTCCCCTGCTGCACTCTCCTGCTCTCTAGAGATGTGGCCTAACGACAAGAGCTGCCATCTAAGTCACGTAAATACAAAATATGTTGCATTCCAAATGCTATAGGTGTCACATTCGCAAAAGTTATAACTATTGGCATTGTAAATGACAAAGCCATCAATTTAGCAATTTTTAAAACCAACAAATAAATAACATATGTCATTTACAATACCAATAACTCCAACTTTTCTAATGCGAGACCTATTGCATTTCCAATGCTTGTTTAGTTGAAGATCTATGCAGATTTAGCAGAGTGTATGGCAAAGACTCAGCAGAGCTTATCCTCCATGTTGCCCCGATAAGCCACGCCCACCCCAAAAAATTATTGTTAGATAAATCCCATTTGGGTGGAGGAGGGGGGCTTTTGCCTGAATGCTAATCGTATCACAGACAAATGTAAGCTTTAGCATCTACAAAAGATGTGCATGCATTAGTGACACTCCATCAAGAAGGACGAGACTGAAATAATGAAATGACGCTAGCTTGAGGGAAGGAGATTCTCTAGACACACATGGAAAGAAGGAAAGTAAGAAAGAAATGTAAATTGGGGATAGTAATAAAGCTGGGCTGTACTAATGAGAAAACAATAGAAAGTAAGAAATAAAGGCAGAGGTCTAGAATCGAAGGTTTAAACTAAAGGGAAGAGATGCAAAGTTTCATTATTAGGGTTGTGATGTTAGGATATTAAGAAATATGGCCAGAGAGTGAAAGATGAAAAAGAGAAATGCTAAACAAAAAGGGGCAGATCTACAAGAAACTAACGGAGTGCGGTGCCGCAAGTTATTTTGCTGCGCTGCGCTAGTTTCGAAGGACATGGATGTGACATATTTACAACAATATGTCCCATCTCTGTGCTTCCCCCTGCGCCGGCGCACAAACAGCTGCCATGCGCAGGCATACGCACCCTTGCACCATGGTGCAAGAATGCCTGCGTCATGGGGAGACTGTTTTTGTGCAGGAAGGGGCACCTTTCTGCACAAAAACAATCAATTGAGGTGATTTCCTCAATGGAGCACGCATTGACAGAGATAAAAAAAATGAGGCGAAATAACAACATTTCTCCTCCTTGCACCTCACTACGCCACCCTTAGGGTGGCGTAGCATTCTGACGCATATCCAGATTTACGATTGCTCGTAAATCTGGAAATGCATCAGTGGACATGGGTGTTGCGTGGGAACACCCACAGCAAAACCCATGTCATGCCCCTAACACGTAAAGTGTTGCGTGAACAGGGGTGATATTTACAAGCACAAGTTATGTCACGCAGGGTGACTTACCTGTTCTTGTAAATATCACTCAGCAGGCTGCGCCTCCGGGGTGTCACGCAACGTGATGCACTGGCTGCGCAAGGGGCTTGTTAATCTGCCCCTCAATCATCTAGTTCATTTAGTAACAATGTGAATACTTTGAAAAAACTGAGCTAAATCACTCAAGAGAAAATAAATAAAAGAACGTTTATATCAAATCACAGAATAAATGCACTCCCAGTATTACATTTGAAGGTTGAGGCTTACAAAGCCTGGTTGCCTCAAGGCAACATCTGTCAGGGGCTTAGACTTGCTGTAATGATCTTTCTAGTAATATAACTGACAGCACTTAACAGAAACTTCATTCCCAGAGATCAAAACAATAAAGCAAGTGTCAAAAGTGTCCCCCACCTCTTGGAGTCTGGGAAGCTCAAGGCGGTACCATTTTCACAACATCCATCTCTGTCTTCTATGACTACATTTCAGGTACTTGAGACCCATGATTTTCTGCTCCACATACAATATTGTTAATAACAGAAACCACTTGTATGGATTGCCCCAGGGCATTTACCCATCACCAGTGAGAACTGAACTAAAAGGCAATATTTCGTCCACCCCAATGCTAATGACACTGTCTAGTGATACTTAAGACAGAGTTTCCATAGGAAGAACGTTTTATTTTCCAAATAACTTTGGCATTGATTGACGAAGCTTCACAAAACGTTCCAAAAGAAAAGTTTATCCATCTCGGCTTCTTCCTGGAGGGTTTCAGGGTGATCTGTCAAGTGGGGGTTGTGAAAAAAGGGTGTTTTGAAACATTTGTTTCCTAATGCAAGCTCCACAAGGAATGTTAGACAATGATACAGAAAAAAAGAGGCTGATTTGAATTACACCAAATTAGGCAGACAGTCAGGTATTTACTGAGAATGTGTACTTTTTGTGATTGGGTGTAAATCCATACAGCCGTGTTTGAGAAATGAAGGTTAAACACAAAAGAGATAGCTGGAGGGTTATTCCACCAGGAAAGCATTTGAAAAAAAAATAAAGCAGTTTGATTGGCCACGAACCGTTTTTTCCCCATCAGCCGCCTTAGTTCCACGGTACCCAGAGCTACCATTGTACTAAGGAATATAATTGGCTGGCCACAACATGAAGATAAATGTTGCAGCCACCATTAAAGGACACAGGAACTCACCATACATGCCCTTCTGATCTGAAAATCTAAACGGATCTCTGTAGCTGGCATAAAACCCAGTGAGCTATCATGGTGCTATATTTTCGTTCTCGACATTCCATAATTTACTCAGCAGCTCCCAGTGGCAGCCACCACAAACAAAGTGGGGTGAGGCGGGTGGAGTGAACACGGGAGGGGGAGCGTGGCCGCACGGGTGAGGCCACGCAGGGGCGGTGTTAGTAATAATATATTTAAAAAATTTAATTACCTGAAGCCGCCGGCCCAATCCCGCATTGCACCACACATCCTGCCCTCTTTCTGGCCCCAGAAGCCCCTGGGACAGATTCCCATCCAATCACCGTGCAGCAGAGTGCGGGGATTGGCCTGAGTGGACTGGAAATGCACTCCGCTCAGACCAGGAAGTCTGTGAGGTTTCTCCAGCCCGGCTGTTCAATTCAGCCGATTGGCAAAACATAAGTGTGCATGTGTGTTTGCGCGTCCTGAGATGGCCGGCCAAGCACATATGCGCACTTAGGGGAGTGCATATAGCACTCCTCCTCCCTCTTCCCATGCCTCGGCCCGCCCCTCCCTACAGCCCCGGCTCATAGCCGGTTAATGAAAAACAGAATGATGCTAGAGCATTGTTTTATTTTCCATTTGCTGGCTCTGAGGCAGGCAGTGGGGCGATGCTCCTCCGCCATTGCGGAGGAGCCACCGCTGGCAGCCCGTTCAACCTTTTGAAGCCTCTCTATGGAGGAAAAACAAAATAAGTTACCTCATATTACAGGATGTTCATAAAGATTGCCAGACCTGGCAGAATATGGATATATTGAGTTATGATTGATCAACAAATCAAGTCAACTCTCTATAAATGCTTTTCTTCCATAACATTTTGTTCTGCTTACGAAAATGAAGATGATCTAAGATGTCAGTATGCTTTATTGATGAGATATTTTTAGGTCTCAGCAACAGACAGTGTTTAGCTGTCTGTGTGCATAAGACCTCTTGTGGACAATACAAACAGTTTACAGTGGGCTTCGAGCTAGCCAATTCCTTACCATTGGGTGGCTTTCTTACTCCTCTCTTTTTCTTGTTGGATGTCTTTCTTTCCTCTTCTTGTGTTTGTCCCTCCACTGGAGCACACCATTTTGACAATCTTTTGATTGGATGAACTGCATTCTCCCACTTCTCAGATTCAAGGACCTTTTTTTTTTAACTGCTCAATGTGAGTTCATTTATTTTTTTGTTCGCACCATGTTGCTCCCCTTTTCCCCACACCACAATCCGTCTGTAATTTCCCCCTGTTGAACTGTTTTTGTGTGCTGTTCTTTTCCTCCTTTGGCCCCCAACTCAGGGTGCTCTGTTGCACCCTTCCCCATTTTTCTTTTCTTCTATTGGGCCTGCTATCTTCTTCTCCACCCACACAACCACCCTTTCCTCCTTTGCTCCTCCACCAATTGTCCCAACATATAATTTTTTCAGAACTGGGTGACAATTTTTGGGAGGCAGGACAGCTGCCATTTTATGGTTGGGCCGCTCCGTTTCCCCAAAATGTCTTTTGCACAAGTAAATATTCATGTTTTTATTTACCTCTCCAAGTGCCACCCACCATCTTATTGTGGTAAATAAAAAAATGAATAAAATGGTACTTTTCCAATCCATTTTTGTGCATGAATGATTGGTGATACATGTGCATGCATACACCACCATATATTCACACGAGAATATGGAATGACATGGTTGCCCACAGTGTCATGGCGCGTACATGTGCAGATGAGCTTTCGCATCATTGCTTCTTTTCTATTTCCTTACTTTTTTTTTGCTGATGTTGCACAGCATCAGCAAATCAGCATTTTATTTTTGAAATGTTGAACAGTATCAGCAAAAAGCATTGGCAAACGCATGGGGTCAAAAAGGCAAGATGTATTTCCTCTGCCAATGATTGTTTAATGCTGTAGCTAGAGTAGTGTCTCTGCATCTGTCATTCATGAATCTGCCAGTGGACGCCATGTTTGGAGTGTCAACTGTAGGGTTGTTGTAGTGTTACAACGGTGTAAAACGAATCAGCTCTGACGCAAGGATTTTCAGAGCCCTAAGCCATAAATTTGGTTTGGACTTACTCTTTCCCCTAGCAGGTAGCCATTTTGAGACCATTTATTACAATCAGCGGTCCAATTATGTTGGCAAATTAAGACAGCTACCTGCCGAAAATCACTTTGATATCTCATCAGGGGTAGCAAGCGCTATATGAATGCAAACCGTCCCCTCTTCTATCCCTCCACTATCCTTTTCAATCCAAATAACAGACTAACATGTCCACTGCTCAAATTAATTTCATTTCTCCCTATACTGATTCACCACAAATCCTGTTTGAGTTCTGGAGTGGCATGCTACTCGCCAAAAAAGTGCTTCGACTGCTCATCAGGGGCAGTAAGCACTATATAAATGCAATTACAATTACAATTATAGTGGCCTTAATGTCAGGCCAGTCTTGAGCCCAACCTGAAAATAAATTGGATTGTCTTGTGAACATTCCGGATTAAGCTATTTTTTATTTTTGAGATGCTATTGCAGTCTTTCTGGTCGAAAAGATGGATCTATTTACCATTTCAAAGGCCATAGGCAGGAAAAACTGGATGAGAGTAAGATCCAGAGTGGTGAGAATTCATATTATCAACAAATGACTGGCCACGCCTACTATATTCGCTCCATAGCCATTGGTCATAAATTCTCAGTCAGCCCACCCCATCTATGAACTCTTCCCTAATACAGTGGTGTCACTGACACGCCTCTGTGAATTCACGCTCTGGAATATCTACCCTACGTCTGACACTTTAAGGTGTATTCCATTTAGTTCCTTACTAATCCATGTTTTGTGAGGATACAACAGTGTGCACCTAGTTCTGTACAGAAGAAACCTTCTGAGTAATTTCACACTCTCACCTCCAGTGTCCTAGCAGGACGGCAACTTTGCCATCTACACATGAAAGGGTGTTCTCTCTGCATAATGAGGTAATTTTCCGACCCAATTAGATGAAAACGAACTTTATTATGCATAATTAGTTAAAATCATGGTATACAAGCACCAGGGGGCTTATTTATGAGACCTTGTGTCACCTTTGCGCTGCCAGTGCGTCACTTTTTGTGACGCACCAGCTGTGTAAAAAATGCATTATATTGCGTCATATTTACAAAGTGACGCTTTTAGGTAGATGTGTCACTTCATAAACCCCTGTGCCACATTATTCCTGCACCAGGTATACTGTATGCAGGGTGGGCGTTCTGACGCAAGTAAGCCTCGCAGAAGTGACACAGTTAAATCTATGAGATTTCACTGCGCCACTTCTGGAACACAAATGCGTCAATATCTTATGCCTGCCTCACAGCAGGCGTAAGACTGACGCAGGCACATTTGAAATGGGACATGCCCATGTGAAATGACCCATTGCTGGAGACACTCCAGCAATGGTCATTTTTGCACCTACAGATACGTCAGAAATACTGAAGTATCTGTAACTCCTTGCGACATGATGCGTCATACTGTAAATATGAGGCGTGTCGCATGGAGGGCGCAATGAAAAGTGACGCATCGCTGTTTTCATGTACCGATGCGTCACTTTTCATAAATGAGGCCCCAGGTCATTATAGAAGAATTTGGGATTGATCCAAACCAGACAAGCTGGAAAATTAGCGCAGAGCTGCCTCTGCAGGTTTATCTTTTGAAGGTTTTTTCTAGGTACATTGGCATTTCCCAGGAGAAGAACACTTCTCTGCAAAGTCTGGTCAGGGCTATTGGGTTTTTGTAATTCTGCATCTACAGTGTTTTATACACATTTATGGATTTGCCACAGTTGCCGCTCAAACCAAAATTTCCTGCCCCAGCACTTACTTTTTTCGAAATAACCCACTGATTTAACGTGATAAACAAAGTGATGTTTGCGTACATGCAAAGTAGTCCCACATGCATTCCAATGAAAACACTTCCTAGAAGGCGGAATGATACAGCAAATTGCCAATAATAGGAATATATATATATATGTATATATATATATATATATATATATATATATATATATATATATATATATATATATATATATATATATATATATATATATATATATATATATATATATATATATATATATATATTTATGAGTGTGTGTGTGCGTTTGTGGTGTGTTAAGTAAGTGCAATAAAACGTCTAGTAGACTGCTGTGCTGTCAGGCAGCATCAAAGAACGACTTGTCTGTCATCATCTGTGATCAACCATTAAGCTATAATGTCTAGCATCATGTATAGAGTCAATGCTGCAAGGACTTTATGCAAACAACACAACCTGCCCTTCACATAAAGACCTATCTTCTGCCTACTAATACTCAAGAGCTATACCTGAGGGCTATCCCTGGAGCATGGTGTTTCCAGTGTCGACCATGTCTGATGTAGTGAGGTGGGTGTTAGGGGGACTTGTTTAGACTTATGTTTGCATTTCCTTTGGCAGGCCACAAAGTTCCCCTCTGTTGTCTTTGCAATTCAGCATTCATCTCTGGCCTTTGGCTGAACACTTGGAGATGACATGCAGCTGTATCCCTGCTACCCTCAGGACCTACTTGGCTCCCAACTCCTGACAGGCCATTCCTTGAGAAATATGAGTCCCAGGGCTGGTGGGAAGCTTATTGGACTAAGACAGAGTTCAAGGATGCCAGCTTTGAGGCAGCCACAGAAAAGGGCCCTGGAATTATGCGATACTGCGGCCGCTGTGTTTTCCGCGCAATGAATTATTTACTGCACTTGAAACATAATCCACCATATCTTGCAGGAATTGCACACTGCAACAAAATATGGGGCACATTTACAACAGAATCGCAGGGCACGGTGTTACACCATAATTGGTAATGCTGCGCTCCGACATTCTGAAAATGCAGGCATGTACAGTATTTATTTACAATGATATGGCGCACCCCTGCATTTAGTAATAATAATAATAATAATAAACAAAATGAGGGACCGGGGGGGCTATATTTTACGGGGTCCAGTGTACAAGCCCTGAGACTATGTAAACAAAAAAAGGGAAAACTGTTCCCCAGAGAGACAAAAATGGAAGAACCAAGCAATTGATGGAGGCCCCAATTGTGGGGTAAAAGGGAGGGAAATCTCCCTTTCGGAACTAAAACCCTCACACACCCAGCGAGCTAGGTGTCATGCTTCATCACCTGGGTTTTGCTCCTCGTCAGACTGGCGGTGCAATATCTGACGGTCACCCATGAAGGCTCTTTATCAGAGATCTTTTGTTCCTGCTAGTTGGTGCATGTGGGTGTGAGGGCCTTAGGGGAAGTCTAGACGTAGAGGGATAAGTGTTGATTAAAAAAGGTTAGATAATCCACTATGTATTTTTAATGATGTGGCTAGTTACCGTATTAAAAACGGTGAGGTGAGCATACACACTGGTACAAGGATCCAGAGAGGTATGTTCTACCTAATGGTCGACATGTTTCATGCTCTTATAGCAATTCATCAGGACCTAGGGGGATAACTGTGCTACACGCTGTGGGATGGGTGAATACTACCTTCCACAGGAAACTTAGGAGCAGGCCACGAGGACCGTCAGATATTGCACCGCCAGTCTGACGAGGAGCAAAACCCAGGTGATGAAGCATGACACCTAGCTCGCTGGGTGTGTGAGGGTTTTAGTTCCGAAAGGGAGATTTCCCTCTCTTTTACCCCACAATTGGGGCCTCCATCAATTGCTTGGTTCTTCCATACTCTGAATTACCCTCAGCAGGGTTGCCCTTTCGAAAGTGTACAGTGGCCACACAGATAGTAGTCACTAGTTCTGGTTTGCCAATATTTAAGACCAGTTTATAGTTTATCTTGTTGCTGGTGCCAAGTGCTATCATTTTGAATGATCTTATATCCTGTAATAAGAAAGCTGGTTGGAATACTTTTTGCACATTTGCTAATGCAGTTAGAGCTTGTGGTAATGCTTATTTCAGTGTAAACCCAAATGACGTTTGGTGGTAGATAGTTTTGATTTGCCAATATTTAAGACCAGTTTATAGATTATCTTATTGTTGCTGTTAAGTACTATCATTTTGAAGGATCTTACACCCTGTAATAAGAAAGCTGGCTGGAATGCTTTTTGCACCTTCCCGAATGCATTTACAGCTTGTGGCATTGCTTCTTTCTTTGTAAGCCCAAACGAGGGTTGTATGCCTTAACCACACATGCCTAAACAACGCAGTCGGAACCACAACTGTGTCTACACCACACCTGCCTTTACAATGAATTTTGTTTTTAAAGGCATGTTTGGTAAAGGGATATGTGTGGTAAAGATCACACCAGAGCCCCCGACCCTGAGCCCTAAAACCGATACCCCTACCCTGCAATCCACCCCGCCCCAGCCCTAAAAACTTCCTCGACTTCCCTCCTTGAGCCCTAAAACTCAAGCCCCTGCTGAAAAAATGACCCCAGCTCTGAGCCCTAAAACTGACCCCCAGCCCTGAAAATTGCCCCTCCTCTGCCTTGAGCCCTAAAACCTGGTCCCAGCCCCACCTACCAAGCCGTGTCTCGGTCCTTCCTCTCCCGATCCTTTCTTTTCCTCCCCGGCCCATCTGCTCTGCACCTAGACCACTGACTGCCTTAACCACGCATATGCGTGGTTAAGGCATATGAGTAGGTTCAAGCAATCGTTCTTCCACTTGCGTTGAAACAGCCTGCATGGCTCATCCCATGTTGTAAATGCCGTTTCCATCAAATGAGTAGTTGAGTGTGGCTTATTCAACTTTTGGAAATGGTGGCATTGTTCCTGCCAGCAGAATATCCCATTTACCTTCTGGTGTTAAAACTACTAGACTTTCTAGCCTTTCCACTATTGGTCCCTGGGTAACCCTACAAAATATGTATAATAACATTCTCCTTTGCCTGTGGTTGTTTTGCATTTGAAGGTTGCTTATTGTTGAATGCAGTAAGAAGGTAGTGAGGGATAGGAACTTTGCACGGCCAATGGCAGGTAGCATTGTGGCCCATGTCTTGGGTCAACGATAAGTGACCTTGAGCTTATTTCTCTAAGTTGACGCCAAGTGATTAATGGAATGAAGAGTACCTGTCGACAAATGGGGAAAAGGTTAATGCCACAGACCAAGGGTGTCCTAGGCAGGTCCCAGAGGGCCTGATCCATGCCAGATTTTGACAATGTAAATTCATTTATTTATTTATTTTAGGTATTTCTATAGTGTTGACCTAGCAGCATGGGCAGTGAAGCACTTAAGAGAGAACATGTTGGAAATACAAATGACATAAACTTAAGAAGAGATTAGAAAATGGAAGGGGAACATAGGATTAAGACAGAGCAAGGGTGCGGTTGATCCAAAGAGTTGGAAAACTAGACAGGAAAGTGCTTTTTTGAAGAATTGAGTGTTAAGGTCTTCCCTAAAGGAAAGCGAGTTTGAGTCCATTCTGAGTGCATCTGGGATGGAGACCCAAAATCGGGGACCAGGTAGGAGTGAGCTTTGTTGCCTGTTTTGCTTTTGCCTGATAAAGGAATTTGGAGAAGGAGGTTATTTTTCAGTGGTAACCGTGGTGAGCCTGGGGCGGGGTGTGATGGGCGAATTCGAAAGACAACACAATGGGTATAATTAAATAAATAAATAATACCTATTCCGTCGTCTGTCGACTTCCCCCCCTGCCGCGCCCTGATAAACCCCACCACGCTTACCTGTGCCGGACGCTGCAGTTATGCTTTTCTCTTATGGAGTTTTCACCCCCAATTGGGTGAATTTGTTATTCAAGTAAGACCTGGGTAATGCAGGTAATTGTGGAGGTAATGCAGGCTTCCTTTCACGGCGGCCATCTTTGTGAGGGCAAGAGCGGTGGGAGCGCTCTAGTGTCCCCCATGAAAGGAAACAGCTGTCTCCCGCGCTAGCGGTCGCGTTTGCGGGAGCACCGTCCCTAGCGCCGGAGTCTGGCCTGAGTCAGCCCGTCTGCGCCCGTCCGCGCTAAGGCCGCGCCAGGCGCCAGACCCCCTGCTATTCCGGGGTTGTAACCTGCATGGTAAGATGTGCTACTCCAAGCAAGAGTTACTGAATCTTCAGCATCATACCTGCACTTGTACCAGGCGGAACCCAGCTCATATCCTGCACCCACTGCCACACCCTTCTAAGTTATGTACCCTCACTACATTAAAACCAAGACCTCCTCAATCCACACAGACGACCCTCAGGATGGGACACCTCAATGTCAGATCGATGCAGAAGCATCATCTATACATACATGATCTCCTAGCTGACTACTCCCTTGATGCCTTGTTTATGACCGAGACGTGGCTCCATGACGACATGGACTCGGTCATCAACCTGGCCACTCCTATGGGGTTTACCACATGTACCGTAAACAGAAATTCAAGAGGGGGCGGACTTGCACTCATAGCTAAATCGCACCTCACTTGCCAATTAATCAGAGCTGACATTAGGGCCAGCGAAAGTGCTAGATTTTCCATTAAAGCCAACCCTCAATTTTGCGCAACTGGCCTCTTGATTTACAGACCCCCTGGCGCTGACACTCCATTCATCAACTCGCTCCTACAGTACCTGGGCACTAACATCACTAAAACTTCCAATTATACGATCATAGGTGACCTTAACCTACACCTTGATCGGGACACGGAGCCCAAAATCTCCTCCTTTCTTGCGGATCTTGCTGCCCTCCAGCTTAATCAACTTGTGAGTGGCCCCACCCATAGAGCGGGACACCTCCTTGATCCCATCTTTTCCAACATCGAGAATGGAACTGCCGGTACACCTATTCCTATGGCGTGGACAGACCACCATTTGGTGATCATGACAGTCCCTTGCAAACCCGCCCCCGCATCTGCACCTACCCCTCAAGTTCAGAAGCGTCCGTGGAGAAAACTCCGCTTGGAGGAGCTTCATAATCTCCTAAGGACTAATCCCCCTCCCCTGAGTGATGACATTGACCTAGGATATGACCAGTTCTGCCACTGGATAACCCAAGCATTGGACTCCCTGATTCCAGCTAAATGGGTCAAGGCTCGTGCCCATGCGGCTAGCCCCTGGTACAATTCAGAATTAGCCACCCTGAAAAAAGAATGTAAAAAGGCGGAAAGAGGATGGAGGAAAAATTATGACACCAACCTCAAGCATAACTATGTTCAATTACAAAAAACCTATCATCGTCATGTCTGTAGAACAAGGGTGACGTATTATGCCACTGAAATCAACAGTGGCACCAACGCCGCTAAAACTGTTTTTAAAATTCTAAAAGACCTCACTGCAAAAAAAAACCCACCATTACTGCCGTCACCTCTCCAGACTTATGTAATAACATGGCCAATTTCTTTACCAACAAAATAAAGAAAATTTACGAGACCTTCCCTTATTCCCCCCCAGATTTCCGTTACTTTAGACCCCAGTAGGCCCTGTCTTTCCTACCTCCCCTCACTAGAACGTGAGAGTTTCCATAAAATCTGTAAAAAAATAAAATCTGGCTCCCCGGCTGACCCCCTAAAACCCGAGACCTTTTGTGCAGCCAATGAGCTTGTCACGGAACCGATACGGAACATCATTACCCTGTCTCTCTCTACGGCTAAAATTCCCTCTAAATGGAAGCAGGCATGGGTATCCCCCATCTTGAAAAAGCCCACCCTGGACCCCACCCTTCCTGAAAATTTTCGGCCCATCTCACTTCTCCCCTGGCCAGCTAAAATCATAGAGGCACACGTCAACACCACCCTCACCAACTTCCTCATAACCAATAACATTCTGGATGACTCCCAACACGGGTTTAGAGCTGGTCACAGCACCGAGACAGCCTTGCTTAGTGTTACAGAGGACCTCCGTACCATTCTTGACACCGGCGGAACGGCAGCACTGATCCTGTTGGATCTCAGTGCTGCCTTCGACACGGTGTCACACGAGGCCCTCTTGATGAGATTGGAGGAAGCTGGAATCACAGGTACGGCCCTGGGATGGTTTAAAGACTTTCTTGCCAACAGATCCTTCAAAGTCTCCACCCCCCCTTACATCTCTAAAGAGCACAACATTGGACAGGGGGTGCCTCAAGGGTCATCACTGAGCCCCACCCTGTTCAATGTTTACGTCCGACCTCTAGCAGAAGTGGTTAAACAGAGTGGTCTGACGTTAGTATCTTACGCAGATGATACCCAGTTGGTGGTAGCTCTCAATGGTAACAACGGTCTGGAGGCTCATCACTTCAAGCAGACCCTTACTGACATCACCAACTGGATGACGGCCAATTTCCTCCAGCTCAATGCGGGGAAAACGGAGATACTGCTCTTGGGGAAAAACACCGCATCCTGGGGCGATAATTGGTGGCCTGATACTTTAGGCCAACCTCCTGAGCCCAAGGAATGTGTAAAAAACTTGGGAGTCTGGGTCGACTCAGCATTGAAATTCACTCACCACACCAAAAAAGTCGCAGCCACCTGCTTCGGCATCCTGCGCAATCTAAGACCTATTCTGAAGTTCTTCAACTGTCACACCCGCCAGGTAATTGTCCAAGCTACCATCCTCTCTAGGCTGGATTATGCCAGCTCCCTCCTACTGGGCGCTAACCTGGCGGAAACTACCAGACTTCAGAGAGTGCAGAATGCTGCCGCCAGAACGTTAGTAGGTCTCCCCCGCCACTCCTCAGTGGCTGGCGCTCTGAAAAAACTACACTGGCTCCCGGTGGGAAAAAGGATTCAGTTTAAGGCACTTTGCCTTGCCTTCAAAATCCTTAAAACCGCCTCCCCCCCCACGAAGTTGCGCCCCCTCCTGACGGAATATATTCCTGGGAGGTCACTTCGTTCAGAAGGACAACATCTGGTGGTCATTCCCCGTACCAATCTAGCCAGAATGGGCGGTCGATCCTTTAGCCTGCTCGCTGCCAAGCTCTGGAACAGCCTCCCGGAAACTATCCGTGGCATGCAGGACCTTCTTTCAGTAACCGCACCTCTTCCCTTCTGGTGCTTTCTTCTTTTTCTGTCTTTAGCTCTGCTCGCAGCGCCGGGACGCCCCTTTGCTGGGGCAGCCGAGCGCTATACAAATCCCAATAACATTAACATTAACATTCTCAAGGCAGCCAGTCCAGTTACATGTGGATACAGGTGATATCATATTGTGAGTCCTTATGATTTCCAGGTAGATTTCTAATTAGAATGATTGTAACAGGCCATACGTGGATATCGAGGTAACCCAGCATGGGTCATCCCTCTTAAAGTTACATTGCACACCTCAGGTCCAGTATTTACTATTCCTTTCATTGAGGTGCAACTTCATTTACAGGTACATGCATCATTGTGGCCGTTTGAGATTCCTTAATAGCGAAAATTAAGGAATCGCAATTAAGGAATCGCAAACGGCAATGCATTAAAAAATCGCAATTTATTTAGCGATTCCTTATTATTCCTTAATTGCGATTCACAATTTGCGAATCGCAATTAAGGAATCCCTTCCCATTGATTCCTATGGGCCAAAAGGCCCATAGGAATGAATGGGAAGACAATCTCAATTTGCGAATCGCAATTAGCTAATCGCAAATTGAGATTGCGATTTCAAGGGTGCAGGGGTGTGCAAAGGACACCCTGCTGCACCCCTGAAATCAATCTATGCACATATGTTGTGCACACACATGCCCTAAGGGCATGTGTGTGCATAACATGACAGTTAGAAAAATGCACAAAATTGCATTTTTAAGATTTTTCGCAAATTACCATGAGGTCCAACCTCATGGTAATTTGCACCCCTTAATTGCAAAATCACAATTTTTAAATGTTTCTTGCATTGCATTTAAGGAATCGCAAAATGCGATTCCTTAAATGCAATCGCAATTTGAGAATTTGCAAATATTTGCGAATTCTTAAATTGCGAGGGCCTTGTACCTTCATGCATTCCAAAAGAGGATTTTGCGATCGCAAACGGACGATTTTTGCAATTCGCACCGTTTGCGATCGCAAAATCCTTTGATGCATGTACCTGTTTGTCTTTATGTATCGATATTGTGATGGATGTTTTATGTAATGCATAGCTCCTAAAACTCCTTGAATGCAAACCTAAACTAGTAGCCAACTGCAAGCTGCCCTCTAGGGCATCCATGTTTTGGTTTAAACTAGGGGTGGGTGTAACTTACATAATTTGCTGTAGTGTAATTACATGAAATTCCAGCCTGCTTGCATAATATAGCACAGGAACAGAGTGTGAGCTACTGCTCGCTGCTGACTGTTGGTTGCTGATGTTACTGTTCTGTTGCATTTAACTCTTTTTTCTTAGCACAAAATGTACCCTCACACCTAAAGTGGACCTGACGATGCATTTTACGGTAAGAAAATAGCATTGAATGCGACAGACCAGAAAAAGCGGCGACTCACGCTCTGTTCCTGTGCTTTTGCAGTAGGCATTTTTGTGCCACGCGAGCAGTGTAATCACACAATGCTCGGGTATTTCTCGTCATGAGTAACATGAAATGACCAAAAATACTCCGACTGCTCAACATAATTAACAATTTGCCCAGACCCAGTTGAAACATTGTACGTATGTGTTCACATAGCCCTGCATGCAAAGCGCCGTTCACTAAAGTCCTGACTGGCTGAAGCTTTTGCATACCATTAGGCAACGCAGAATTTATGCTATTTATATGGGCCAATGTAGTAAGCGGTTCTCAATGGCCAAAACATGAATATACCATTGGGCATTATTGCTGTCCATTTATTAGATATTTCTGAAAGGCGGTACCCACTTAGGACCTTATTTACAATATTTTGTCACAGGGCAGCCCCACAAGCCTTCCTGCTACGCTGCCCTATGGCAAAAGGGCAGAAATGCGCCGTAACAGTCAGATATTGCATATTCCTGTCCTTTTCCCCTGCGCCGATGCAGAATGGGCTGCTATGCACATTTGAGCCATGGTGCAAGGATGCCTGCGTTGCTGGGATGATTGTTTTTGTGCAGGAAACCTCCCTGCACATAACCAATCACAAGAGTTACACATACATAGGAGGAGGAAAAACTAGGAGAAATTATGGTATTTCTCCTCTATGCGCCTCCCTTATGCCACCTCTGCATAAAGGCTTAAGTTTTTGGCCCGTAAATCTGGGGCAGTATCAAAAAGCCATGGGTGTCGCGGTGAATGCCCACAGCAAAAAACCATTGCACCCCCATTAATGCAGAAAACTGTGTTAAAGGGAACAGTATTTACAAGGCCGCATTCAGCCCCCAAAAATTGGCTTAGTGCTGCCTGGTAAGTATGGAGAAAGCCCTTGAGCCACCAGAGTGTCACAAAAAGTGAAACTCCGGTGGCGCAGCCTCATTGTAAATGAGGCCTTTGGTTCTCTATTTACCCATTTTGCAGCCCTACAGATGTAATCCTTCCTGTCTCATATGGTGAGCTTACCCACCTTTTTGAATTTTTGAATTTGACCTAATGAATGTCCGTTGTGGTGTTCATGGCAAACTATTTGGAGATAGAAGACGAAAAAAGGATTGAGTGAGCTACGGAATTGAAGAATTTGTAATGGTAGACGCTAGGGAGGTGTGCAAGGAATGCAAGATGTGTAGAGTTTACTTGTTGCGCCACGCCATTAAGGAGTATTCAGGGGCATATTTACCAAATTGTCCTGCAGCGCATCCCAATAAGTCGCTGCATGACAGGGAAAGGGCAAAAATGTGCAGTATTTACACTTTTCGAAGTGCTAGAGCACAATGTGCTGCCTAGCATTAATGCAGGCACTCTCGCACCGCCTTGCAAGGTTGCCCGAGTTGTAAGCAGGATTGGTGCTCAAAAACAATCCCCTGAAGCTTTAGAAAGAGGAAAAGACAAAGAGAAATATACATATCTCCTCGTCATGCCTCACCTGGGGAGGCGTAGCAGTTTTGGTGCATTCCCAGGTCCACCAATAACGGTATATCTGGGAATGAGTCACATGGGTTACACATGGGAGCACCCACGCACCACCCAGGAAATGCATCCCCAGGGAGAGTAAAGCAATGCAGCAATTTGCACTGTGTTGTGTTACTTTGGGTTTATCAAGCCACTCAGGGCACGCCAGACGGCATTGCACTGCTTGATAAATCACCTTTAAGGGTTGCATTGCACATGCACCCCTTTGCGTGGTGCAAAAGCTGTGCAAACCTTTCATAAATATGGCCCTCAGTGCTCATAGATTGGACTGTCAGAACAGTGTCCCGTCTTCATAGAAACCATTTCTGGGGGCAGGCATGACCATCTGTATTGATCACAACATTACCTGACTTGGGCGCGGCCGCAATTCTGCGCCTGTGCGGCGCTTTTAATGAGTGGGCGGGTTCATGACGGCCCCCAGCCGTCATCAGCACACGTCCACCGTAGTGCATGACGGCCGGGGGCCGTCATCAGCATGGAAGGGGTTAAGCAAGCAATTCATGTGAAAGTTGCTGAGTTTGATTTATCTGTCTCATGTCCCATTAAAATAGGTGAATAAATGGGTCCCAGCCTCTGCATGGAAATGCGAGCAATGGTTAATGAAAACTGTGAGTTGCACAGCCAGTACAATGGCTATCACATCTTGCACTTGAAGCCCTTTTAAAACCCTTTGTAAATTTAGAGCTAACATTACTAGGGTTCAATGGGAAAGCCTGGCAGGGTGAGCTTCTTATACCTGGACTCAGGAATCTTGAGATTTCTGTGGGGGAATGTTTCCCTTTTTTCATCTACCCTGTTCTCAACATCATGAGCGCAAAATGTGTGTTGGGGATGAAAAATTAAATGTTCTAAAGTTAATGCTTTAATGCATGTAGACTGTTGCGCGACTCGAGTTTGCAAGTTGCCACATGTATGTCAGCACGGTCCAGAGTTACTACTGTTTTGTGTGGATCTTTGAGAAACTGTGAGCTCTGTTTGGGATTAGGGGCGTAACACAGTCCTTGCAGACTCTGCGGTGTGCGAGTGAGGGGGTGGTGTGACAACACTTTCAGGAGGGGGTGGGCTTTAAGACCAAAGCCAATGAGTATCTTTGAGATATGGGAGCCGCAGCTGTCTCTCATCTCAATGTCTGTCTGTGGACGGGGCGGGGGGGGGGGGGGGGGGGGGGGGGGCATGATTTTGTGTCACGTCACTGCTTAGTGGCAGGGCCGTTTCTACCATTATGCAAGTCTAGGCAGCCGCCTAAGGCGGCAAAATGGGAAAAAATATATTTTGAAGTTCTTTTATATCTAATGCATTAATTCTTCTAGCCTGGATGGCAGGGGAGAGATTGATGGTAGTAAAAGGGAGGGGGCAGCATTTTTCAATTCTCGCCTAGGGGGGCAAAACACCTAGAAACAGCCCTGCTTAGTGGCACAATGTGCACCAAAAGAGAGCACCGATCACCTTTTTGGCACTCAAGTGTTTCATCACAGAAAGCTGATGCAAACACAGTTCTACACACGGTTTGCATTGTGGAGGGCCAACCCCATTACATATGTGACCTAACGGGCGGTAGCTTGTGCCACTACTCCACATCTCCTCCTGAGAAGAAACATAATGGTGCAGCAACAGGACAAAAGCCCCAAAGATTTAACACAAAGCCTGACCTGTTTGGAAAGTGTGGCCTGGGTTTGCATCAGATCCTGATTGCAAATGCAAGCAGGGCCAGCAGAGCATCACAGGATATTCCCAGGGCATTTATTGCTTCAATTATGCTAAGGTTTATGTATGTATGTTGCGCGATTGTAATACCTTTTTTTATTTTCCAACCAAGATGCATGGTCTTAAAGATTGTAACTGCTTGATTCTTTTGATTCTTTGATTGCTGAACTCTTCCAATAAAAATATTTTAAATAATTAAAAAAAGAAAGACATTCCCAGGTGCCACAGGAGTAATTTCCACGAAATTACCCATCTTAAGCAGCTTACTCTTTCCCGGTTTTCATAATGTAGAAATTAGTATTCAGTCTGTTCATAGAATGGAAATCTAAAGCTGGACGTGGCTGGCTCACCCTAGCGGCACAGCTCACTGCACAGGCTTTTATGCGAGAGTGCAACTGATGACGTCATTGGCACACACCTCTTATGAAATCTCCCGCACAATTTTTTAATGTTTGTGCAATGCAGCCATGATGACTTTTTGTTTTCAGTCGTGGCCTTACATTTTACAAATCTGAGCTTTGTGGGAGTTGCAGTCAGTGTTTACTAACATACTTGTGAAAGTGATTTATAAAGGAAAGCCATGTAGTGGCTACAGTGGGTTCTGTGTGCATGGCTCGACCTAGCACCCTTATGTATGGTGTGTGTGAGTAGAGTAGTAGACATGAACATACTAAAATGCAGTGCAGCAGATGGATGATTATATGAAAAAGGTCAGTGATGGAATCGACTTGCAGAATGTAGCCTATTGTTACCTATAGGCGATCATTCCAAATGGGCGAGGATTTAAGAGTACTATAGAGCAGAGGTCTTCAAACCGGGGGGATGCACCCCCTGGGGGAGGGCTTAAGTGATCTGAGGCTCTGGCCAAGAGAATCATCATGCTTTGTTTTAAGTGATAAAAACATGAGAGGCAGTAAGCCACTTTGTAATGGGCCATCACTAACATCTTTTGTCATTGATATTCTGACTGGGAGTATGTGTAAAAGGGGTAACATAACTTAAATGCAATGTTTACATATGTTTAGACATTTTTAAACAGTGCCAATTTAGCAGAATAATTGAGAATAAATTGCGAGGGGGCTGATGATTTTTCTTTTGTTTTACGGGGGGGGGGGTCACCATTGGTATAGAGAAAAACATATTTTGTCATAAAATAAATAGGTGAATTATCCAGGAAAAGACCATGCATTAAATGTGCATTGACATTATATTCCTTTCTTCAACTCTGGCTTAATATCTTTAGGTTGATACCTCTTTACTTCCATCTGACAACCATGAAGATGAAGAGTAGGGCCAAGCTTCTCTTCACTGAGATGTGCCTGTGCATGTGTTTCTTGTAACTCTATGTGTCGATTGCAATGCCATCTGGAAAGGCTCTGCACGGTATTCGGATTCAGCGAATCTGATTCGGAACCTATGTTTCTGACCGAATCGGACTCCTTTCCGGACGACCGATTACGATGTAAGGAAAAAGTTTGGGCTGTCCGAATCGGTTCCAAACGGCATTCGGACAGACTGAGTCATTCAGAGTCGATTCGTACAGCTCTATGGACACTGTTTCTAAACGAGCGATTACGATGACCGAATCGGACAGCCATTCCGATTCAGTTTGCACGACACAAAACGGCTATCAGAATCTGGGGTCTTCCAAATCAGTCCCGTGGGGGTACCCATGACACCCCTCTTCACAACCATGCACAGTGTGGCAGGCACCATGGGGTGCCTGCCACAGGGTACAAGGTTTCCCCCAACCACCCCTTTTTTCAATGGTAGCCTGTGTTCTCGTTCGGAACACAGGCTCACATTGAAGTCAATGGGAGTCTGACCAAACACTGTTGAGAAGCATCGTAATCGGTCGGTCCGACTCGCAGAATCCAATTTGCTCAGAAACTAATCCGAGACAGATTTGGTCGGAAGGGTTTCCTAACGAGATCGTAATCGACCCCTATGTATTTCAGTTGTTGTGCTGTCCGTTTATGTTTTTGTGTTTGCATGTTTGGTAGGTGCCTGATTGTGTACAGGACCAACCAGAGAGAGTGTTGCTTGTGTATGCATTGGTGGCGGTGCATTCACATTCAAGTCTACATCTGTTGGCATTTATTTAAGCGTATTAAATTCACTATTTTCCTCTCTGTTTGGATGCTTTTATGTCTTTGGCATATACGAATAGCTACTTGTATGTCAATCACTTTACGCCACCAGCGATTGTATTTTCTAATTGTCTTTGTGCAAAGGTGACTGTTGTTCTGTGATCATGTTTTAATGTGTGACTTTAGATCTGCAGTGGTTATGGGGACTTCGGATCTGTAGTGTTAATGGGGGGCTTTACATCTGTAGTGTTAATGGGGGACTTTGGATCTGTAGTGTTAATGGGGACTTTAGATCTGTAGTGTTAATGGGGGACCTAAGATCTGTAATGTTAATGGGGGGCTTTAGATCTGTAGTGTTAATGGGGACTATAGATCTGTAGTGTTAATGGGGGACCTAAGATCTGTAATGTTAATGGGGGACTTTGGATCTGTAGTGTTAATGGGGACTTTAGATCTGTAGTGTTAATGGGGACTTTAGATCTGTAGTGTTAATGGGGGGCTTTACTTCTGTAGTGTTAATGGGGGGCTTTACATCTGTAGTGTTAATGGGGGACTTTAGATCTGTAATGTTAATGGGGGACTTTAGATCTGTAGTGTTAATGGGGGACTTTGGATCTGTAGTGTTAATGGGGGACTTTAGATCTGTAATGTTAATGGGGGACTTTAGATCTGTAGTGTTAATGGGGACTTTGGATCTGTAGTGTTAATGGGGACTTTAGATCTGTAGTGTTAATGGGGACTTTAGATCTGTAGTGTTAATGGGGGGCTTTACATCTGTAGTGTTAATGGGGGACTTTGGATCTGTAATGTTAATGGGGGACTTTGGATCTGTAGTGTTAATGGGGACTTTAGATCTGTAGTGTTAATGGGGGGCTTTACTTCTGTAGTGTTAATGGGGGACTTTAGATCTGTAGTGTTAATGGGGGACTTTGGATCTGTAGTGTTAATGGGGGACTTTAGATCTGTAGTGTTAATGGGGGGCTTTACATCTGTAGTGTTAATGGGGGACTTTAGATCTGTAATGTTAATGGGGGACTTTGGATCTGTAGTGTTAATGGGGACTTTAGATCTGTAGTGTTAATGGGGGGCTTTACATCTGTAGTGTTAATGGGGGACTTTAGATCTGTAATGTTAATGGGGGACTTTGGATCTGTAGTGTTAATGGGGACTTTAGATCTGTAGTGTTAATGGGGGGCTTTACTTCTGTAGTGTTAATGGGGGACTTTAGATCTGTAGTGTTAATGGGGGACTTTGGATCTGTAGTGTTAATGGGGGACTTTAGATCTGTAATGTTAATGGGGGACTTTAGATCTGTAGTGTTAATGGGGGACTTTGGATCTGTAGTGTTAATGGGGACTTTAGATCTCTAGTGTTAATGGGGGGCTTTACATCTGTAGTGTTAATGGGGGACTTTAGATCTGTAATGTTAATGGGGGACTTTGGATCTGTAGTGTTAATGGGGACTTTAGATCTGTAGTGTTAATGGGGGGCTTTACTTCTGTAGTGTTAATGGGGGGCTTTACTTCTGTAGTGTTAATGGGGGGCTTTACATCTGTAGTGTTAATGGGGGACTTTAGATCTGTAGTGTTAATGAGGACTTTAGATCTGTAGTGTTAATGGGGGGCTTTAGATCTGTAGTGTTAATGAGGGGCTTTAGATCTGTAGTGTTAATGGGGACTTTAGATCTGTAGTGTTAATGGGGACTTTAGATCTGTAGTGTTAATGGGGACTTTAGATCTGTAGTGTTAATGAGGGGCTTTAGATCTGTAGTGTTAATGGGGACTTTAGATCTGTAGTGTTAATGAGGACTTTAGATCTGTAGTGTTAATGGGGGGCTTTAGATCTGTAGTGTTAATGGGGACTTTAGATCTGTAGTGTTAATGGGGACTTTAGATCTGTAGTGTTAATGAGGACTTTAGATCTGTAGTGTTAATGGGGGGCTTTAGATCTGTAGTGTTAATGAGGGGCTTTACATCTGTAGTGTTAATGGGGGGCTTTACATCTGTAGTGTTAATGGGGCGCTTTACATCTGCAGTGTTAATGGGGGACTTTAGATATGTAGTGTTAATGGGGGGCTTTACATCTGTCGTGTTATTGGGGGGCTTTAGACCTGTAGTGTTAATGTAGGACTTTGGATCTGTAGTGTTAATGGGGGACTTTGGATCTGTAGTGTTAATCGGGCACTTTAGATCTGTATAATTTATTGTCTATAGATGTTTTGAATGGTGTGTCCAAGGATAGCTGTAAGATATCTGATGTGTGTAAGTTTGATATCTGTGTTTGTCCATCCAACTCTTGTTTCCTGTGTCTGGAAGTGTGTAAGTAACTCCAATGCAAGGGATGGAGAGCGGGATTTGCAAGGGTGGCTTGGTTTTCTAAATTTGTGAGTGTCAACAACTTATAGGCTTTCATAAACTATGGTCTACTCCCTTTTCATCCTTGCAATGGTCAGAAAGTTACTCCAGCCAACTCCCCTTCCATCAAGGGTGGGGAGTGTAGGGAAAGGGCTTTCCTCATGGGCAAAAATATTTGCATGGGAATGATTTTGGCACAAAAAAAACACGTTAATGTACCTTCAAACGTATACATTTCTTTTTTCGTGAAAAGCACCCCATGTGCTTTTCCTTGATTTTTTAGCAGTTTATTCTTCACTCCTTTACCAGACAGGGCACAACAAACATGTTTGACGCAGCTTTCATGTTCTCTAGTTCCATACCTGAATAGCTCATTTGTCTCAGATTATTTCTTGCAATTATGGTACCATACTGAACTATCAAGACAATGCTAGAGACACCAAAATGCAAAAACAAAAAACAAGCATTAGGAAAGCCAATAGTTTTGCATTCTTCTGATCCTACTGGCTTTGCCAATGTGTTTTAGCCATGATGCTGAGCAGCATTGCTGAACAACAAGAAAGCCTATCAAGCCATTCTGTACGTGCACACATCATGCATGTGCACCTTCAAAATGATATGTCTGCTTTTTCATTATTCTTTCTAGTCCTAATCAGATTGGGAAATCGAAAGAGAAAATAATTATGTGGAAGTGCTTTTTTTTGGATAGTGGGGTGCAGGAGGTAACAACGGTTGGGTGGGCATAGAAGCAACACAGAGACAGAAGCAACATGCAGGGTACAGTTGTGGGAGGAGCAAAACAGAGGGCACGAAGGAAGCAAACAGGTGGGAGGTAGAGGTTAGGGGAGCACAGATGGCGGGACAAATAGCAAACAGGCAAGAGAGAGAGAACAAAGTGAAGCAAGGAGTTGGAAGAAGCACATGGGTGAGAAACTGAAGCGGGCGGTAGCACACGAGGGAGAGTGCATCTCAACGGAGGAGATCCAGACACACAAGAGTTTGCTGCACTGAGAAAGGAAGAGGCACAATCTAGGGAGACAGCTGGAAAACGAGACATCTGAAAAGCGAGCAGTGTAAGACACAGTAATGAGTCCATGCTCCAGTGGAGGGCCAAATACAAGCAGCGGAAGGAAACCCCACACACGCTATTGAATAAGCAAGCAAATGAGAGCGACAATGAAGCCAGCCAAAAGTAAGCGATGGGTATGCTGCAAGCCCACTGTGAGCTAACATTAAAACATAAATATTTTGCAACTGGCAGTGCATGCGCTGTCTAGTAGGCAAGACACAAAAAATTGACTGGGTAAACTACTGAGACATGGACCTGCTAAACTTGCAAATTTAGCACCTGATTTAGAGTTTTGCAGATAGTTTACTGTGTCACAAACATCATGGATGTTTTATCCGCCATAATACAAATGTGTTGAATCCTACAGCACTTGGTAATATAGCATACGGGCTATCTATCACGTACGTGATAGAGTGTCCATACACCAAACTCGAAATCATGCTTCAGTTACATACTTGGATGGAACAACATTATTTGGGGGTCAACAGCATTTATACAGAACCTCTTTTTGAGACATTACTTTTTTAAAGCTCTCAAATTTCCCAGGCCTACGCGGAAGTAGTATATTCAGGCGATGGTTTTGCTTTGCATAAAATCAGGACCACAAATCCCAGAATGCAAAACAAAATACCCTGAACTGCATGAGTTACTCGTACATGGACCTGGGGAACTTGAAAGCGCTGATGATGTATGTGATCAATGACAATTCCTGTTCCATCACCTCAATTCTCCCATGTGCATCAGCCGGCCAGACCTTGGGTTCCCCTGTCACTGGCCTTTGTTAGACATGACCGAAGAACAAAATGAAAATCCTGATACAAAAAGAAACTTTGGTTGCACAAAGGAGGGAAAATGCAAGGCAGTGTTGCAAAGTAGAATGCCATAGAGTTTAGTGGTGCAGGGTTGTGTGGAGTTGCCTGGACTGGAGTAGTGTAGAGTGCAGTGGTGTACAGAAGAATGGAGTAGAATGCACTGGTGTAGAGTAGGGTGGTGCAGAATAGAGTGAAGTGGCATAGAGTGCAATGTCATAGAGTGTAGTGGTGCACAGTAGATTAGAGTGGTGAAGAGTGTAGGTGCAATTGTATCAAGGGGTGCAGAGTAGAGTGCAGTGTCATGGAGTGCAGTGGATCTGAGTTGAATGGTGAAGAGTAGACTGCCATAGACTAGAGTTGCATAGAACTCAGTTGTGGAGAATGCAGCGTTGCAGAGTAGGGTAATGTAGAGTGCAGTGGTGTAGAGTAGAGTGGTGTACAGTGCATTGATGTAGAGTACAGTGGCATAGAGTGGTGCAGAGTAAAGCGCAATAGATTGCAATGTGAAGAGTGGCATAGAGTGCAGTGGCCTAGAGTAGCGTGTTACAGAGTAGAGAATATTGGCTTATAGTGCAGTGGTGCAGAGTATACTGGAATATAGTGCAGTGGGATAAAGTGTATTGGTCTGGAGTAAAGTGGTGTAAAGTGCACTGGCATTGAGTGCAGTGTTGTAGACTGCAGCAGCCTAGGATAGAATGGCGTGCAGGTGAGTGGCGCAGGGTAGATTGCAGTGGTGTAGAGTGGAATGGCGTAGCATGGAATAGAGTGGCGTAGAGTGCAGTGGCACAGAGCAGATTGTTTCAAAGTAGATTGGAATGGCATAAAGTGCAGTGGCATAGAGTGTAGTGGTGCAGTGTAGTGTAGATTATAGTTGCTTAGAGTGGACTGGTATAGAGTGCAGTGGTATAGAGTGGAGAGATGCAGAGTAGAGTGGTGTTGAGTGTAGTTGCTCACAGTGCATTGGCATAGTGGTCAGTAGATTGGTGTAGATTAGAGTGGTGCAGAGTAGAGTGCAGTGGAATAGAGTTCAGTGGTGCAGAGAGGAGTGCCGTAGAGTTCTGTGGCAGAGAGTGTTGCAATGTAGAGTGGCATAGAGTGAAGTGGGGTAGAGTGGAGTGCTGCAGAATAGAGTGGAGTGCAGTGGCGAAGAGTGGAGTGGTGTATAGTGCAATGGCATAGAATATAGTGGTGAAGAGTAAATTGAAAACGGTATGGAGTAGTGCAGAGTGGAGTGGCGTGAGTAAAGTGAAGGTAGCATACTTTCATTACACATAACTCATCTTCAATCGAAATGACCATTAATTTTGCACAGACATGCAGTTTTAATGATAAAAGTATACAGCGCACAAACGATAATGTGCAGAAATATCATCACTTAATATACTGATTTGTTTTGATCATATTAAAAATAAATTCTCACCTTATTTCAAGATTACAAAAAGTGCTTCTTTTGTGCTTTCCGAATTCTGTAATATTCTGAAATATCTGTGCAGTTTGTTTACACATTTACATTTTGTTGTGTATTAGTAAAAGTCATTTCTTTCACAGCAGGATTGTCGCATAAATCTTCACACTTTGAAGTGAGAGAGAGAAAAGTAAACACCAAGCTCCCTTGGAGGACAGAGCCTGACATTTGACCTCTATCTTTGAATGCACAGCAAACGTGACAAAGATAATAACAAGATTTAAAGGCCTGTTTACAGAAAACGAGCACTCAGTGGAAGAATACAGTAAATAGGGTATGTTCCACAGGAGGGACTAACTCAAGCTGGACAGCCTAAGCCAAATAAAGCTAGCAAATACAAAAATAAGTAAATGTGTGTCACATGCCACAAAGCCAATGGTAAGTAATGGGCAGAATACATTCCCAGGGACGTTTTCGGAATGTCCCCAAGATGTCGTTGGCAAACCAGACAGCTCCGACCTAAAAATGATTGTTTGTAAAAAATATGTATATGCATTTGCAGCATAATTTGTTGAGTACATGGTAAATGCAATACCTAAAAACACAAATATTCAATCGAACTTTCAATTCTTGAAGACTCTCAATGTACATAAATGTGTGTGCCACTGTAGGTGAAAAACTCAAATAGCAGAAGTTCATATTTCTGAGGTTGAAAAAATGAGCAGTGTTTACTGGAGTAAAGACTATTACTATAACTATTTACAGTGCTGGAAATCTATGGTAGAAAGAGCTGGGTAAAAAGGTAATGACTGTATTTTTGCTGTTTATTTTATCTCAAGAAGACCTGAACTGGAACAACACCCTTCTCGCCTGCCTCTCCTTTCCCCTAGGCCAGTCACTCTGCCTGTCCTCACAGAACACTGCTCAGGGATATGTTTTTAAAAAGTCCATCATATTTCCAACGGAGTTTAATTTTTGGAATGTGGAGGGCAGCCCTTCTCCCGCCCCATTTCCCAGTACAAATTGTGAGAGCGAATTGCTGCATGTTTTTCTCCTTCCTGTGGTTTCTGTTGGGCTGAGTTCACATTGTTTCCTAACAGGAACCAGATGGGGATGAGTTGTACTGGACTTGTGATTGTGCATCAGGACCAAGCAAGCCTCTGAAGGGAGGGGACGGGTGAGGTGAGGGGAGAGGGTAAGGGTGGTGGAAGGACGAAAGGGGGAGGGCGGTGGAGGGGACAGGAGAGCGCACATGCAGAGGACTGTGGGAAAGAAAGTAGGATAAGGTGAAACGAAACAAGGCAGGAAAGAAGGGGAGTGAAAACAGGAGGGGGTTGACGGAAGAGAGTGGAGACAGCACAGTCGACCCAATCAGCAGCGGCTCCTCCGCTATGACAGAGGAGCATCGCCCCAACTGCCAGCAGCCGAAAAAAGGAAAACTAAAATAACAACAAACCCTTGTGTATTATGGTTTTATCTCGCACAGCCGAGGCTTGGGGGCGGGGCCAGGGTGGTGACAGCTGAAGGGGGAGTGTTGGGCACTGCCTTCCCTGTTCATGTGGTCGTCGGCCGGACAAACCCACATGCGCAGTGAAGCTCTCTCCAACCCCAGCTGCATTGCCTGGTTGGAGAGAGCAGGCACAGGCTCCCAGTCTACCTGGGAGCACAAATCATCAGCGCTCTGGCCAATCCTGACACTGCTTTCAGCATGAAAACAGCGTCAGGATTGGCCGCAGTGCACTCTGGGAGCCTGTGCCTGGAGAAGCGAGAAGTGTGATGCAGTGAGAAGGTAAGTGGGTTTTTAATTTTATTTGTCACCCCCGTCCCAGTTCCCCACCTTCCCCCACTCTGTCAACTCGCCGGCCACTGCTGTTAGCCACATATGATGACGAATTTCATCCAGTACAGTTTTTTCACCCAGTAGCCCTTAGCAGACTAGCCAGTGGGGCAGCAAGGACGTCAAGGGTCTTAATGTAAGCACTGAAAATTGACCCTCCTGTGCCCCTCCTAAGTTGGAAAAAAACATAAATGGGAGGCAGTGGACCCCCACCCTCTTAGGCCACAGAATACCTTCTACACTTTTGATATCCTCATCCCTAATGCTACTACTTTTTGATAGGGGACTGACATTTTTTTTAAATCACACCCACATTATCAGGCAAAATTGTTAAATGTTGGCCTTCATGAAGTTGGATGAAGTTTGCTCATTTTAATTGAAATAGCAAAGTGAATAAAGACACTCCTGGCTGCTCTCTCCATGATCACTTCCTGCTTCAAGATGTCCCATGGCCAGGAAAACCTTGAAAGTACCCAGAACCATCTAACAGTTAAGAGGAAGACAGGTCTGAATGGACGACGGATGTCAGTAAGGAAGGGAGTTGGGGAGGGGGGCAAGTGGCCTTAAGCGGGCCTCAACGTGCATTCAGTTATAGGTTGCGGGCAGGCAGTGTAGGGTGCGGGTGGGTGGTGCAGTGCAGGAAGAGTACCTTTGGTAATGGATTGGACCTTTGGTTAAGGCCGGGAAACATAACAATTGGGAGAGTCATTCACCGCAGTGAATGTTGGAAGATTTGGCCAAGTCAACCCTCTCAATTGAGATTGAGTGGCCCCTTTATAGTGTGTGACAATAAAAACAATTGATAATATAACCAGGGAAAAAAACAGTATGAAAAGCACAACAACCAATTAAAAAGTACAAAGTTAGATTTATTTTTACACAAAAAAGTATATATAATAAAACAGTGGCGAGCAATATAAAACATCAATTTGATGTTTTATATTGCTCGCCACTGTTTTATTATATATACTTTTTGTGTATATGTGTTACTAATACATTATTTATATATGATTGATTGTTTTTATAATTATTTGGTCTACATGACTGTTTTTTTTAACATGAATATGTACATTTAAAAATAAATCTAACTTTGTACTTTTTAATTGGTTGTTGTGCTTTTCATACTGTTTTTTTCCCTGGTTATATTATCAATTGTTTTTATTGTCACACATTGTTTATTTCCCTGTATTACAAATTCAGTTTTGAACAGGGGGTCCTTGTTATTTACATTAAGTGTCCCCTTTATAGAACATCAGACTTTTAAAGCAAATGCTTGGCTTGGGATGCTACCAGAAAGAATTTGGTGTCCTTCCCATCCCGAGTCCACCTCTCTCTCCTACACATAGGGGAAATACTGAAATTCCTCCTCTTAATAATACGGCATGGGCTACATCCCAACTGAGCAACTCACAGAGTCAAATAGTGTTGAAGTACCGAAAGAATATTACAACCCAAATAGAGCCATACTTACAAATAGCCCCAATACCAATTACCAATAATCAGTCAGTTGGCAGTGTAGAAGGTCCAATCGTTTATTATAACAAACAAACTCTGCCAGAGGAGCTCCTTGCGACCTAACCCCACGAGGTCCGCCAAGAAGACTGCTGGCACATTATCAACAGATCACATATATACTGTTACATTTCGAAACCGTTACCTAAGAAGGAAATATACAAATTGGTACAGGTTGGTGCAGGGGAAAGACCATATATGGGAGACAAAGCGCTCTAAGTTTAGCCCAGCTCATTATAGCAAGGTCGTTAGGGTAACTCCCTTCTGCTAACTCTGAGAGAGTCCGCACAGCACCCCTTGGAATGTGCTTATCCAGCCTACCCCCACCTACAACCTTGACAGGCCTAACGTGCACAAGCAGCAGGTTGCTACAGTGGTACTATTTCTCAGGAGAACGGCTTGAGCTAAATGCAATGTTAGGTTTTCATTAATCCTGTGAGTAGACCAGGCCACAAAATGGCGCTGGTCGAGTCAAGCGGTACTGCCTATGATTAGGTGCAAAAACGTGTAACACAGTGTATACTAATCCCGAAGTTATTATATATGGTGTGCGTATTAGTGTTTGTGTCCCTACATTAGCCTACTAGGTACATCACACTAATTACTAAAAGTAACTACATGCTTTACTAGGCCCAAATTGAATTCTGGTTCCTCAGTGTGATCTCTGAGGTTTTCTCTTGCAGTGCCCATCAGGTAGCAGAGGGGGAATGATAGGCCCTTACAAAGGATCCTCCTGCTCCTCTTCCATAGTTTCTTCAAAGTCCATAAAGGGGCTTCTTTACAAGTCCCTTGCACCACCGGTGCATCACTTTTTGTGACACACCGCTGGCGCAACCTCCTGCCGCATATTTACATGGACAGGTAAGGTCACACTGCGTGGCTTTTGCTGTCCTTGTACATGTGGCCCCTTCCCACGCAACACTCTGCATGAAAGAGACGTGACATGGTTGTTGTGGATGTTCCCACACATCACTCATGTATTCTGCTGCATTTGCAGGAGAAGTGGAGAAGTGTGGCTCAATGATTAGAGCGGCAGACCCTGCTGCAGAGGTCTTGCCCGGGACCAGGGATCAATTCCCCGCTTCGGCGGGTCTTGGGCTCAAAATTCCACAGACCTGATAATTCTTGCCTCGGTGCCTATTCCAATCATGGAGTCCCACTCTGCAACTCTGGGCAATAGCTTGCTTAATCTCCACAACGGCCCCCACAACGCTAAGGATGCCTGGCCTCCACCTTGGGGGTGCCCAGGAGTGGACGCCTCACAGGGAAAGCCAGGATGGGTTCCACAGCGGTATTCATACAAGCGCCTTGAGACCCTTGCGGGTGAGTAGTGCGCTATACAAGTATCAATTTACATATGCAGATTTACAAGAATTCGTAAACCTGGAAATGCGTCAGGGGAGGTGTAGCGAGGTGCAACGAGGAGACATGTTTCTCCTCGTTTTTTCCACTTTTTATGGGTGCTGCGTTCTGCAGCTCCCATAGGAAGTGGAAATCACCTCTTTTTTGTTGTTGTTATTATTGTTTTTCTGTAGGAAGATACCCATTCCTGTACAGAAACAATCTCCCCGCAACGCAGGCACCCTTGCATCATGACGCAAGGATGCCTCGACTGGCGCATGGCAGCCAAATGTGTGCCAGTGCAGAGGAACGCACTGGGATGCATCATATTGTTGTAAATATGACATCATATTGTGCTTTGAAAGTGCCGTAGTGTGGCGCAGCCAAAGGGCTTGCGGTGCCACGCTGCGGCACTTTCTTGTAAATAAGTCCCAAAGTTTACTACAAAAACCCCTCCTCGACTAGGAGAGTCTCACCCTCATTAGCATAACGCAAACTGAGGGACCTCCTGCAGTACGTGTAGAGAGGTCCTTCTGTCTCACACATCTCCCAGATATTCATTGGCTTTGGGCTGAATGGGTCCCTCCAGAAAAGTCAGGGGAATCCCTTGAAAGGTTGAGGGCCCCCATGCACCACTGTGCTTGCAGGGGCTTGTGCTAACCTCTGGTGTCAACCCACACAACCCTTGCTTTCATCTAGAATCCCCAGCAGTGGGCAGTACATCTCAAAAGGAACAGGATGCTGGTCATTATAGTGCCCAGGCAGCCCAACTTCGGCACTACTTTCTTGGATTGCCGACAGTGCCAAACTGTGGCTATCTTTACATGACCCAATATGGATGGCATGACACCCCTGCACAAGTTAAACACTGTCGTGGGCTGGTGTCTCCTTAAAAATCCTGCCAGGAATCTTACAGCTGTTAGAAAGTACCTAGAGAACCATTGGTTTTAGGTGAACTGTTATGCAGAAAACGAGGGAGACTTGTGTGTTCTGAACTGTAGTCTGATATACCATGGAAGGAAAATCAAAATGTGGCAATATTGTGACTAAAATTCAGAAAACCAAATATCAAGGGGGTAGGTGCACAGAGGGAGGTATAGATTAAGCCCCGGGCAAACTTTGATTACACAGCATAATTTGCGCCATTTTGGGAGTTTTGCGTATGCATGTTACTCGAAATTTCTGAAATTCTGCTACTACGCTGGTTGCATAATGACACCATAATTTGCGGTAAAAATATAGCACTGGAGTGCAGAAACAAACTGTACAACAGCCTTTAGAGTCATGATCATTATCAATTGAGGGGCCTACAAAGTTAAATCCTTATAGAACACTTACCATAAGCGAACATATGCATTATTGCGCAATGTCACTATACCACAAAAATATAGACATTGAGAAGGATAGGAGCACACAACCGGTGTAATTTAAAAGCATCTTTGTACACAATGACAGCCTTTAGAAACAAGAACCCACAAAGAGCAACCCTTTCTGATTCAAGGTCAACCAAACCTGAGCATGTTCAATGAGCAGCGATAAGAGGCATAGGGTTTTGGATCAATAGTCCCACACCCTAAGATCTTGAAGACCATAACCTGGTACAACACCAGCCTTTAAGATTATGCAAGCCATACATGTGCATTTTAAAGTTTGCTAACCTACCATTCTTAGGCTGCTGGGATATAGAAAGCACAGGCCTCCAGTGCTCTTAGGAGCGCTGTGAGAATCTGCTCCATCCAATCCTGGCACTGCGCTCATGCTGTGAGAGCAGCTCTAGGATTGGGTAGTGCAGTTTCTTGCTTATGGAGCTTCCAGAAGACACCCCAGGGAGGAGGATGTTGTGCTGCAAGTTAAATAAGTCTGTTTCATTATTATTATTATTTTTGCTCCCCACCCCACCACCCTTTGTACATGCCAGCGTCCACTACCTTAACCATTCAACATTGCCCATCTCTTCCCAAATCTAAAAAATTAAAATACCCATTCTGCTAACCACTACCAGTTGGCATGTTTTACCTTCCCACGCCTCACCACATTTCGCAACCGGCACCACACCGCAATTACACCACACTTCACCAGAGTCACACTGACAGCGGCTCTGCAAGAGCTGCTAACCAGCACTTGCAGGAATCCCCTGCCTGAACTGGTTTGCCCAGCACTGCTTTGAAAGGGAACATGGCTGCGGGTGTTTTGAGGATGCCACCTCCATTCTGGGATCTCGCTCGGGTCTACTGAGATGGGAGAGAGGCAGGAGAAGAAGATTGCGGAGGAAGACCATTAACCCCTTGCATGCTCATGACGGGCCCTGGCCAGCTTGCGTCACGGTGGGTATGTGCTTACAATGGCAGGGGGCCGTCCAAATCCCGCCCACTATGTAAATCGCCCGCACAGCGAGAAAATTTGCTGCGCATGCAAAGGGTTACTTGCCATTCCACTACTTTGTGCAGGTGACGGGAGTCGCTGGTGAGGTGGCGGAGCCTCGGCGAAGCACACGCTTTCCTGGGATCTCACAGAAGTTGACAAGTATTTTGTTTTTCCACTGCTCTGATGCAAATGAGTGAGTAACCAGATTTGGAACCCAGTAATGATAATCTATTTTATAGACATTTTTTTTTTTACACAAAGTCTTTTGCAAAAGTAGTGTTCAGCAAACAGATCCTTTATAAACAATAGTATCACACATGCAGATTTTTTAGAATGTGGACATAAGGCCCTTCTTAGGGTCAAATGTCCTTTGCAACTAGAAACACCTGGGATGATTTAGATCTGTGCTCTTACTTTGTTTTTTTTAAACCATTCCACTTGTCAATTTGATGTTTTAGCACCTGAGCCCTACACAGTTAGGACTGTCAGGATTTTTCTTTTTTACATGACATCAGTGGGCAGATACCTCTAGGTTGTAAAATCCTACATAGTCAGAGCCCCCTTGATACCTGGTACTGCAAAAGCAGAGCACGTCTGGCTATTTCCAAAACAACCACATAAGATAATGTTCGCATTTCTTTACAACAAATCTTATAGATACATTATCCTTCGTAAGGTGAGTCTGAAAAATCACCAATCAGGTCATCAAAAGACCATAAACTGACAGAATCAGAGACTTCAACCTCTTATTCCTAAGGGGTGAGTTACTGGGCTGGGGAAAAGCCCCCACTCTAGCAGAAACCACCAAACGAGAGGTTGACAAGGCAGAGCAGTCCCCACAGTCTAGTGGCTTGGCGAACTAATACATCTAATGTAGGGGCCTGTGTTCGACCTCAAGGTCACAGATACAAATTCTGGTGGACCCACTCAGCCTTTTATCCTTCTGAGGTCGATAACATGAGTGCCATTGAGTTGGGTAACGAGAAGCATCTGTTATTTACCGCCAAGTTAGGCTTGCGTGAACGTGTGCTTTACAAATACACGTTATGTTAAATATTCTGCTGCTGTTGGAAAGATTATTGTGAATTTACAAACTTTTTTAGATTTTGAGGGATAGAATACTCTGTTAAAATGTGACAGATATCCAGTGCTTAGTTTGAGCCGGTGGTTGCCTGTGGAGCCCACCAGCACTCATTTTTTGGGGGGCCAGCACTTACTTTTCCTCATAAGACATTCACGGGGCGCAAAATAATGGAAGAAACGATGGGAAAAGAAGGAGGAGGAGAAAGACAGAACAATCGTCACAAAGGGAGAAAGCAGGAACCTGAAAGAGTGAGATAAAGGGACAGGGAGTGTCTGGCAGGGGATTAAAGAGGCATGAAGTGGATTCCAGTCTTGGCATTAAGCACACTGGCATACAATAACACCAGCTCTGGACGTCAGAGCAGAGCTTTGGGTACCAGCACTCAATATTTTGCAATATTTTGAGTGACAAAACCTATAAAACCTTTATATATGGAGGATGGGACATCCGGCACATTTGTGATGGAGTAGCCTGTCCGCCAAATAAAGCCTTCGGTTACTTGAACCACAAGAACAGAGCTTCCCGGGGATGCATCCCCACTAGGCCGATAAAGCTGCCTAGCTCTGTTTCCTGATGCTGGCCAGACGCGGTCCTCATCTCCTCCCTGTCTTACTCACCACCTTCACAGAGGACCAAACCACAACCTGGATGAAACACAAGCAGCATACCATTCTCGCTCCACACATAAACAAGCTTCATTTACGGGAGGAAAGGGTCAGAGGGTAAACACAGAGCCAGACAAAATGGGAGGATTAATCACTCAGATATGAGCAAATTTAAACCGTATGAAGCTCATTACTGTGTTCCTTCTTGCCTCCCTGAAAAGTAAGCATGTTTCAAAGAGGTATGAAGAAACCCAGGGTGAACTTTGGAACAAAGCACAGCTAACAACTAGTGAACAATACACCAACTTTAACATAATTATCCCCTCACACACTGCCCACACACAGGCCCCGATTCACAGAACTAACTTAAGACAAAATCCTAAACTTACTACTTTTGGTATTCACAGAAGTTAGGATTTTGTCTTAAGACAAACTTAAGACAGACTTAAGACAAAATCCTAACTTAAGTCTGTCTTAAGTTTGTCTTAAGACAAACTTAAGACAAAATCCTTACTTCTGCGAATACCAAAAGTAGTAAGTTTAGGATTTTGTCTAAAGTTAGTTCTGTGAATCGGGCCCACACAGTTCTTTTTTTGGCTCAGAAGGCTAGACCTGCCTTAGGGGCTAAAGCAAGATGGCATTCATGGGGTTATAGCCTAAGGGTTGGGTGGCAACTTGAGTGGCACTGCAAAAGTTTGCCCTGCACCTGCAGGCTAGTGCAATGGCACATAAATCAATAAAACTCTTTGAACAGTATTGTAATGGTGCTTTTTTGTATATTTGTCCCACACGTGGAATGTTAGTAAATAACCCTGAAGAGAACATCTAGATTCTGCCTAGATGAAAGGTTTTTATTGTTTTCTTTTGGAAATTTTGAAGGAAGTCGGTGGAAATCTTAACAACTTCACATGGCTTTTGAGGTTTTTCAGGTTGGAACTTATTCGGGTAAATCATTAAAAAAAACATGCTGGGCCCGATTCACAGAACTAACTTAAGACAAAATCCTAAACTTACTACTTTTGGTATTCACAGAAATTAGGATTTTGTCTTACGTTTGTCTTAAGACAGACTTAAGACAGACTTAAGACAAAATCCTAACTTAAGTCTGTCTTAAGTCTGTCTTAAGACAAACTTAAGACAAAATCCTAACTTCTGTGAATACCAAAAGTAGTAAGTTTAGGATTTTGTCTTAAGTTAGTTCTGTTAATCGGGCTCGTTGTGTGTATCCAGGTTTGTCAGAATTTTTTTGCGAGGACCTCGGCCAAAACCTAATGCTGGATCCTCTAGGTGCTTTGCTCGTGTTTGTCTACTTCTATTAGCAACAGTTTTTAGGAATTAAAAATCATGAATTGGCAACGTAAACTCCCTCTTTATTATTTAACAGAACAAGTTTGCTTGCAATTAAAAAGCTATGAATAAATGCTGTGGAATGAGAGAAGGGAACTTTTCTGTCCATTTAGTATGTTCAGATTGTTTGCTTTTTTGATCACCCGGTTTTGGAGTTTATAGTGTGGGTGAGTCTCACTACATGTGTGTCACCCACAATAATCACATGGAAAATGGACTGCGCATGTTTATCGTCAGTGTCAACCTTTTAAGGTAAGACCTCTGAGACGCAGCTAGAGATACTTGTCCGGTTACACGTGAACACGTGTGCACACACATGTGCACATGTGTACTGGCTGTGGGAGAGCACCGTCGTGTACAGCCTTGCAACTGGGGGCTGGCAGCTTGGTCCAGGTGAGTCTCTGCAGGGTTAGGTATTGACCTGGCATAAGCCATAATTTATTAGTGCAAAAAACACAGTTGATGGACAGAATGCAGAACAATGTCTTACATTCACCCCAGGACAAAGATCTGGGCCTAAATCCATCGTTTATTTGCACTCCACACCACCCTAGGTCAGACAATGGCTATATGCAAATCAGCCTTGACCCTGTGCCTCATGGGAACAGTCCAGCCCGAACTACCAAGCCATGTCTTTCCTAGACCGGAATCAAGCATCCAAGTACCGGTTTCTGGCTATCAGCCTTCTTCAGCCTGGATAGCTTGACTCCAGTGATGTGGAGAGCCTGGGACTCACGTCTGAGCATACCCAGCCCACTCGGGCCATTGTCTGACCTAGGGTGGTGTGGAGTGCAAACAAACGATGGATTTAGGCCCAAATCTTTGTACTGGGGTGAATGTAAGACATTGTTCTGCATTCTGTCCATCAACTGTGTTTTTTGTAATTTACTAGTGAGCATAGGTAAAGTCAGTATGGTTTACTGTTTTGTCTGTAGCAACACTTTATAAATCTGCCTTAGAGTGCAGTTTTGCTTCCCTTATACCTTCAAAGTTCGATGAGTTATGAAACTTGGGTGAAAAGTGTGCACCCAGTTCATATATGCAGGTCCCAAGGTCATACATGTGCACTTTATGGCTCATCCAAAATGTTCTTATTTTACTTGGCTTACTTTAGGATTAGAGCCCTCGCCTTTTGTCCTCCTGCTGGGCCAAGCTAGTTGCATATCTCCCCAGCAGGTGGAACAAAGGCCTCCCCACACAAAAGGAGTAATTGACAGTGCTTCCTTCAGCTCCTGTTAATTATCTTTAAATACATCATCTGTGGGGTGGGAAGGCAATGAAGGCAGGTCTAATCTTTGGCATGGCAGAGGGATGCATGAGAGGGAGGAGAAGCAGATCAAGTGAGAGTGTAAGTAGCCAATCCAGTGCCCCTTCCCTAAAACAGACTATTAGCATGGTTAGCTCTCATAATGCCTGTGAAAAACTATTTTTTATGCTACAAAGAGTACAAATCTAGGCTCTTCATTGGCAGTGGCATCACCCCTCATACTCGCTAATGCATTCTGCCAATGCAAGTGCAACAGCCTCAAGCTGGCAAATAGTGACCAATAACTTGCTGCAGTCAGTATAGATGGCCCTTTAAGGTTGGTGAGGAAGGCTGATGCAGCAATAAATGTACATTTCCACTGTTTCATTGGCATCTTGGAAATGTTTAGAGTAGGCAAATGTCTCCATATGCCAGAGCTACAATTTATTTATGTATTTATTTCATTATCGAGTCCTTTATATAGCGTGAACATGACTCGAAGGTCTCAGAGCACTATAGAGTATTAGACAGCCATATAGAGGTGAAAACAACAGAGAGTTACATGTCAGATAAATAGGCCATCCGGCACCTGACAGGAGGCTGGATGAGTATGTTACAGTGTAATATAGCAAAATCTGCATTGCTATAGTCAACCACTGTTGACATAGTAAGTAAGTTCATTGCATTAAGTATCTTTCGAGAAGTAGTTATATAACACTCTTCTTGAAAGCCACAGAGGAGTGTTTTGTGCATATCTATGAGGATGGTAGTCTATCTTGCAAGGGTGATATAATGGGGGTTGTGGATGGGGAGCGGTATCTGAGTTGGTGAGTGATGGGTAAGGAGCTCAGTAGGGGTTTGGATTTGTGTCTGACTGTTATCTATGTGATTCAGCACCGTTATCAGAAGCCTGGATAAGAATGTTGCCACTTTTATAAATGCAGGCAGTGATCCCTGATTTGAAACTGGATGTGGGGGAAATAATGGACTTGAGGCCATGTGAGATTTAGTTGAGTTAGTTACATAGAAGTGATTGTTGATAAGATGTTTCCATCTTTCAATGTAACCTGTGTGGAAAAAGGGATGTATTTCTTTACTTATTTTTTTCCACAGAAATAGATATCAGTGAACATGGTACCAGGGGTCCTTTTAAAATTCTGTGCTTTTAGATCTTTGAGTCAATTTTAGATAGATTGGGTGGGTACATTATTTTTAAATAGTTAGGTCCAGTTTTTAGGAAATTCTTATTTTGGTATGGTTCCATTCGTTCTCAGATGCTGTTTATTGGTTCTTTGGGATGGTGCTCGGCGAGGTGGGGAGCTTGTGATTTGGAGTCAACTACACTGTTCATTTGCCTGCCGTGAAGCATACATGCTGCGATTCAAACAATTACATACCTAGATCCTCTAGTGCTTACCTTGTGGCTGTAGTGTTTTGCATTTGCTGTAGTTCGCTTCCTAGAGCAATTGCTTGTATGAAGGCACTTATGTCTCTGCGAGTAGCCCTGCATGTGAGTCTGAGCAAATCTCAGTGTGTCTAGGTCTAAGTTGATGTTCACTGAGAAGGATGGGGTATGTGGCAAAGAGGTATTCAGAATTCAGACTGTGCCACGTTTGACACACTTCTATTGTGCTGTCTGTACGTTCTCATAATACATTTTCAGGGGGTGTCAGGTGTCAATGAAGCATTGGTAAGTCTCCTCAAATTATTAACTTCCCTACAACCCAGTGGGCCTGCTGCCACTTGTGCAGAAAATGAGTCATTTTGAGGAGGTAGATTGTTACGTAGATGTGGTCAATCCTGACTTCCTATGTCTTCAAGTATTCTACAGTACTTCTAATATCCTTATAATGCAAACATTAGGGAGTGCTCACAACCTGAGATCAATTTGACCAAAAGTTTAGCAGCCCACATTACAGGCAGAATGTAGTGCTTTCTCCCTACGGGATCCCATCGCCTCATTAATCTTTTAAAGACCATTACAATGAAACCTTCATCTCTTTACTGCCTTTAGTAAGAGGGCCTAGATCACAGTAGTGTGTGATATCGTGAGTGGCATTATTTGTGGCTCAGCTATTTACCTAAATCCCTTTGCCACTCAGGTGATAGAGACTGCCGGCATTCATGTTTTCAGTAGGAATTAGAAGGCAGTGTGATCCTGCTTATTGAATGGGTCAGGCAGGAAGCAGAGAAACCATTTGACTGACTTCATTTTGGGTGAATTGGCTTTCAGACCAGCATGATTGCAGTATTTCCATATGGTCTTGAAGAAGACATCAAGCATGGACTGTAGATCTATAAGACTTCCATTCCATAATATGGGGGTTCTAATTGGTTCTTTTTGCTTAGATCATCAATCTAAAAAGTGTGACTACTAAAGGCCAAACTGTTAAAAGAACATGATTCTTAAGAACCATGTATTTAAAAGAATGTGATTGCTTAGATCAGAGGATCTAAAATAACACACATTCTAAGGATCTAAAAAGATGTGATTACAAAAGGGTGGGCATCTCTAAGAATGTGAATTCTAAGGATCAAGGATGTGATTGAAAAGGGCAAAGACCTACAAGGATGTGATTGCTAAAGGCAATGAATTTAAAAGATTGTGATTGTTAAGAGTCATGAGTCTACAAGGATGTGATTACTAAATGCCAGGGGTCTAAAAGGATATGATTGTTAAGATTCAAGGTTCTAAATGGATGTGATTGCTAAGGGCCAGGGGTCTAAAAGGATATAACTGTTAAGAGTCAAGGTTCTAAAAGGATGGGATTGCACATTTTTACCATACACTTTTCTAAAGGCCAAATATGCCAGTCAGTGCTTTCAATCAGTTGTGATTACCATACTGTATGAACTCGCTGTCCATAGATCCAATAATGCCATCTATTGAGTCCAAAAATGGAGGAACCAAGCAAAAAGTTGTCAGTTACTTAAGCTGCAGTAGTATACGCTGCGCATTGCTGTGAGACCCTGTGGGGGACGAGAAAAGGGACTACAAGCACCAGGAAGCCACGGGGGCCACCAGCCGACCATCCGCCCCTCTCCCCTGTAATCGGGGGCTTTAAAAACTTCTTGCATCTCCTGCTTCGCTGGCTTTAGGGACAGTGTGAATCTGGGTGTTAGCCACCTGACTACAAAAGACCAAGGTAGGAGGCTTAAATGGTCTAAGGTGGTCCCTGAAGACTTTGAGGATTTTATTTTTTATGTGAATCTGGCCATATGTTTAGGTAGTTCTGCCCCTAGTGCAGAGATAATTGGTGCTTATGTTTCCATATGTAGCCAGATTGCAAATGATCTAAAAGCCAAAACTAAAATAAGACCTAACCAGCAAGAAAGATGGTTTGATAGCAGATGTTCCAAAGCTCATGGTGCTCTTCTTAAAGCATTGAAGAAAAGACCAAGAAACAGGGATTAAGTTGCTAGCCTGAGGAAGAGATATAAATTGGCTATTAACAAGCGTAAACAAGAAATTAAAGACGAGGCGTGGAACAATCTCCTATCAATTGAAGTCCTGCGTGATAGTAGTAAATTCTGGGCAACTATTAACCATCATTTTTTTTCGGGGCAAGAGAACACAACCCTGGATTGTGTCATCCCAGATGGTCAATGGCTCACACATTTTAGGGTGATTTATGGTAATGAGGACCTTGCTTCTCTGGAAGATGACAATATTTTTAAACAGCCTTTTGTTCCAAAACCTTTTGAAGTGGCTGAAGTAGAAAGAGCAATTCTGGAAATGTCAAAAAACAAAGCCCCAGGCTCGGACGGGGTCCCGGCGGACCTATATGGAAATTTTCAAAAATTCTGGGGTAAGATTCTAACTAATGTTTATAATGCCTCAAGTTTAAATGGGTTCCCTGCATCCTGGGCTACATCTGTTATTATCCCGGTCTTTAAAAAGGGGCAGAGAGGGGACCCTTCGTGCTATAGACCAATCTCTTTGATAGACTCAGCAGTAACATTTCTGGGTAGAGTCATCCTGTACAAACTCAGGGATTGGTTACACAGCCGGGGGGGTCCTCTCTAATCTTTAATATGGCTGAGAAGAGAAGCACCCTAGATCAGTGCCTGAACTTACAGCTTCTGATTAGTAAATATACAGTGGCCAAGGAAGGGTCCCTTTATATGAGTTTTATGGACCTTTCCTCAGCTTTTGATCTGGTTAATCGGGTAAAACTCTGGTCAATTTTATTGGATATAGGCATTGACCCACCTTTGGTTAATTTTTTAGCTGTTTTACATCGGGCCCTTTTTGCGTCAGTCAGGGGTACACTGGATGGACGTCAGGAACAGGACTCGGAGTAGGTGCACCCACCGGACACAATCGGAAGAGCCGTACACGGCTTGGTACACGCCTGAATTGGAACCGCAACCGGTATCCACGCACAGACAGTCAAATTGCATCTTTGTTGAAAACGGAAGTTTCAAAATTTCGTGAACTATATCGGGTGGTCTCCGAGCCCCATTTATACTTGTGTGATATCTAGACTCATAAACAAAGAATTTTTACTGCTGCTGGACGCACTCGAACTAGTGTAACAGGTCAAGGGCCCGGCTGGGTCGGAAGTATCACCAGCTGAGCGACCTTCTGACGTTGACACGGCCATCTAGCCCTGAGGAATCGCGAAGGCGATGAAACACGTGTCGGCTGGCTGTAATCTTCATTAAAGACTCCAAGATTTACTTATCTATTGGAACTTTTTTCACTTCTGTCAAATTGGTGTTTGTAATTGCGTGATTAATTGTCACTGTACAATCTTTTACTTGATATAGAGTGCTTCGGCAATCCACATACTAGTTAGTAGTAATTCTCTACTCATAGGAGTGGTTTAGGTTTATCCACTCGCCGATTAGCACCTAAGAAACTCAGAGTTATAACCATATGCGTATAAACTGGCAGTGCACCCAATCAGAACTGGTCCAAAAACCTTCATCTCCTTAGAAGGATGTATTCTGGCCCCCCTCCTTTTTACTCTGTATATTAATGCCCTGGAGAAGTCCTTGGGGGGGCCTCTTTGGATGTTCCGCGTATAGGAGATTCAGCAATCCCGGTTCTCCTATACGCGGATGACGCTGTTTTATTGGCCCGTACTGGCCTTGGTCTCCAGAGGCTGTTGGACTCCTTTGGGGATTTCATGGGGTCTTTGGACTTGAAAGTGAATATTAAGAAGTCCCATGTCATGCTGGTAGGGAAACATTGTAGGAAACTTAAGTCGAAATCCTTTTTTAGTAATGGTGTTGAGGTAACAAAGGTGTCCGCTTTTACATATTATGGGGTCCTCTTCCATGAAAGAGGGACCTGGGGTCCCCAACAGAAGCTTAAAAGTAATGCTTTGGCCAGGTCTACCTCAGCACTTATGGGTTTTGCTAAGCGGCTGGGGCAAGACCAATGGAGGCACTCTTGAAAATCTATAAATCTAAATGTTTGGCTATAGCTACGTAAGGCTCCTCTTTATGGGGCTATACATCGCAGGATAGGATCCAAGTTGCGGAAAACAAGTTTTTAAGATCTCTTCTCGCAGTGCCTCAGTCTACCCCAACTTTTTCATTACATACGAAACTAGGGATAGGATATGTTACGGATCAGTTGAAAGTTGCTGCTCTGATCTATTGGGTAAAGACTTGGCTAAATCAAGAAATTACATTGAACCATCAGATCTTAGGTGATTGTGTATCTATGGGTAAAGCTAACAGGGTCCCTTGGCTTGTGTATGTAAAATCAATGTTCACAGATTAGGGCGTCCCGAGATTTACACATCACCGGACTGTATTAAAAGGGAGGACGTAAGCTGGACAAGGACTAGTTTTTTAAATATGCTAATAATGGAACGTGAGGAGCAGGAGCTAAAGAAACTGTGTGTAAAAGCCAATTATGTGCTATTAACTACTCCCTCACTTGAACCATATTTAAAAATAGTAACTAGACCTTTTCATCGCCAGATTTTGATTAGATTTCGATATAATTTTATTCATTTAACCCTAGGTAGTTTTCCTACGTAGGGCAAACCTGAAAATTCTAATCCATGTCAGTGTGACAATTTCTCTACACAGGACACTCCGCACTTTATTATGTTTTGTGAGTTCTACTCTGACATTTAGAACAAATTCTTAATACCAATTTTAAGAAAAGTGGGTTTTTTACAAGTTAGGCCCGCTCTCACTTACTTACAGATGTTAAGTAGTACTCGCAACATTTTCTGTGTTGCTAGCTTTTTGGTGGCTGCTGTTCTGAACAAAACTAAAAGATCAGCAACCCATAATAATCCTGTCTGATTTTATCAGTTTTTAAAAATGTTCTTATGGGTATCCATTGTACATTGTATATTGACTGTCATTATTTATTGCACATATATGAAATGTTTGTAATCTTGTCTTTTATGATTTTAAATAATCTAATAAAGTGTTTTGACTGACTGACTGACTGCAGTAGTAGACTGGGCAGGAATCTATATCGCTTCTGGTAGTGTATAATATACTACCATTCTCCTCATTTAGGATGTACCTAGATGGTATTTGGACAAAATATTGAATTTTTAATATTGTGATACAGAAATATCAGGAAAACAAATTGTGATACAAAAATATAGTGCTTCATAAATATGGTTGTCAAGAAAATCTTATTTTAAGTAATATTGCTGTTAAGAATATCATTGATTATAATATTGTTTTCAATAATAAAGTTGTTAAAAATATTGGTGTTTGATTATTTTAATGTGTTTTAGTGCATATGTTAATTTTATGTGTTGTCATTGTTTGTTTGATTGTTATAACTTTTTTTAATATAGTTTGGTATTTTAAGTGATTTAGATTTTTATTTTTTATTTCTAATAGTATAGTATTGTGTTGTAGCATATTGATTTATTTTAGTTTTATTTTAGATGTGGGTAGCTAGGTGTGTATGGGGTATAGGTTAGGAAGTTAAATAAATAATATTTGAATATAATTATTACAACTTTTTATTCATATTTTAATTGATTAATTATTATATATATTGTGTAATAATTACATATTTTAGTTTTATTTTAGGTGTGGGCTTCTGGGTTTGTAGGGGTATAGGGTGGGAAGTTAGTTAAGTAATAATTAAATATTACATATTTCTAAATGATAGTTAAGTGTCACATTGTTTGATAATTATGTATTTTGTTTTATTGTTTATTATTTTATCAATATGATTTGTAAATAAATTATTGTTGTGTGCATTAATAGTTTTATATATTTGTAATACATTATTAGGGTTTTTCGAATACGTAATGTGTTTGAAGTGAAGTAATTTCCCTACCGTTGCACAGATGGGAGTGGGATTAGTAAATCTAACTCATCCAAAGACCAAAACTTTCCCTACTGTAGCACACACTGGAGTGGGAATAATAAATCTTACCCCTCTGAAGTCCAACACTTCCCCTACTGGAGAACAGATCAGAGTAGGAATAGTAAATTTTACCCCTCCAAAATGCAACGCATGTTCTACTGTTGCACAGACTGGAGTGGGAATATTAAAGCTTACCCCTCTGAAGTTCAATGCTTTCCCTACTGTTGTACAGATTGAACTGGGAATAGTAAATCATAACCCTCTGAAGTCCAACACTATCCCTACTGCATGTAAAAGTACATGAAAGAATATTCCTGTAGTACTATCTTGCATACTCAATAGCGTTGCGTGTCCTCTGCTCTGCGGGTTGATCAGGGCGGGTGGGTTCAGGGCCTGCAGAAAGCTGGCTGGCAAACTACGCAGAGATTGTCATACTTGACAGCACCATCTCAGTTTACGCACTGCAGTGACTGAGTGTCATGCTGGTTCACTCAGTATGCACACTGCAGTGGCTGGGCTTCATTCTGGTTCACTCAGTTGCACACTGCAGTGACAGAGCTTCATGCTGGTCCACTCAGTTTGCAGACTGCATTGACTGAGCTACATGCTACTTCACTCAGTAGTCACACTGCAGTGGCTGAGCTTCTTGCTGGTTTACACAGTCAAGAGTGACCTGTGCAGGTGAGAGGGGTGAGTGACCACTGAGTGAAGCTCAGTCAATGCAGTATGCAAACTGAGTGGACCAGCATGAAGCTCTGTCACTGCAGTGTGCATACTAATTGAAGCAGCATAAAGCTCAGTCAATACAAGAGGGGTGAGCTGGGGTGGAGGAGGTACTCAATAGATGACCACGAGGGAAAATTAAATAAATATTTAATTTTCACTCGTCGGCGTCTATCGAGTCTCCCCACCGCCCCACCGCTCTTACCTGCCCGGGCTGCTCCTGCACTCAGTATGCACTCTTCAGTGGCGTAACGATAATTGAGGGGGCCCCCCTGCAAGGTACAAAGAGGGGCCCCCTCTGGACTCTATCAGGATCTCCCCCGCCAACCAAAGTGCAGTGCTGAGGGGGACTCCTGGAGCTCGTGGGCCCCCCGCACTGGTTCACCCAGCATGCACACTCAGCTGCATTGGGCCTCCCCGGGATGTCCATCTTCGAGCGAGCCGTTGAGATGGCGTCCCATCCAGTCACACCCAACCCACTCTGTTATTGTTCTCTTTGGACTAAATCTCTGTAGAACTGAAGAGCAAGCCTCTTCGTCCTTTCTCTACCTCTTCTCCTTCCAGAAGTTTCCTCTGATGAAGTTTTTCATGAGAACAGGAACGCCTTAGCCGTGTTCCCACATTATTTGTCAGAGGCTATAAGCATTTTGCTGTATGTCATGAAAGATACATTTTGAAAATAAGTGCTGAAAACTGCTCTCCCCAGCAGACTTTAAAGACCGCAGAAACAAAGTCATGTTTTAATGCCAGGAAAGTATTTCGTTCAATGAATCAATCTGTTGTAACAGCATTTACAGCTGCCAGAAAACTTTTTTCCAGCCAAGTATTTTTGTCGTGCTCTTTAGATTAACCTTGGATCTGATGAATGAAGGACGTCACATGAGCCTTTGTTTGCCTAACTAGTAGATTACGTTTTGGGCTAGTTTTATTTTTGTGTCACAAATTGGGAGCACCGTTGGCCCAAATTAATGTAATGATTGTCCTAGTCCAAATAACAAATTGGTCAAAATTATTTGTTTTCTTTGTCAACAGCCTAGGAGCGAGATTGGAGGTGCGAGATGAAGGGAAAGGGAAGTAGGTCAGGCAGTGGCGTAGCAGTGGGTGGGTGAGGGGCTGTCTGCCCCCGGCGGTGCAGGTTTTTGGGTTGGCACCCCCACCCCTCTTTCCTGCGGCTGTCGCGGCGGGGCGGCAGATGCAGGGAACGTCACCCCACCCCCTTCACCCGTGGCCGTCGCGGGGTGGCAAACGCCCGACTGCCACGTACGGCAAAAGGTCTAGCTACGACTAGTAGCGGCTCCTGGAGGGAGTGCTGCTGGGTGGTGATGAAAGGCGGGGGAGGGGTAGGGTGGGGTAAGTAAACTCTGGATTATGGCAGAACGGAGGTGAGAGTACAAAGAAATAAAGAAAATGAGTTTAATTGTGCACGCTGCATCGCAACACCGAGGACATTTTGAGAGAGGAGGACAGAGTCAAAACGAAGAGGGAGAGAAAGAGACAAAAGAGGAGAGGAGGTAAAACAAGGAATATAGAGGGGAGGGAGAAACGGACTAGGGTAAGGTGTGAAAGGTTTTAAGAGACTAGAAAATGGACAAGAGAGAGGGGAGAGACAAGAGGAGCAGGAAAAAGAAGACAAGCGGGGGTGGTAGGAGGCGGAAGGGGGAATAAGGAGGAATACAGGAGAGAAGTGAGGAGTGGGGATGAGGACGAAGAGGAGAAGAGCAATGCGAGAAGGTGGAAAGTAGAAGGGAGATGTGAGGGAGAGAAGAGCTTGGGTAAGATGAGAGAGGAAAGAATGAGAAAAAGAAAAATGAAAAGATGAAAGATAGGGAAGTTAGGAAGGGTGGCCTACATATACAGCGAGGTGGAGAGAGACAGAAGGGGAAAGATGAAGAGGAGAGGAATGTGATGAGAGGAAATATAGCTGGAGTGGGAATGAGAGGAAGGATCAGAAACTGCAAAGGGAGAGAGAGATTAAGAGAGAGAGAGAGCGAGAGAGAGAGAGAGAGAGAGAGAGAGAGAGAGAGTGAGAGAGAGAGAGAGACTGAAGGAAGAAGGGTAGAACGGTAAAATTTAGAGGAGGGAAACGATAACGAAGAGAAGATAGTGCACTGCAATGTGCAAGACTGAGAGAGAAGAAATGTCAGGACTAGTTCCCTGGCCTGTATCAGTATGACAGGGATGGAGAATTCCTCTGCACAATCTCAGATGCTAGGGAGCTCTTTGATTTTGAGGAGGGTAGAGAACAGAACCCTACGATTCCTAGAGGCAACACTTTGGGGCCGATTAAAATATCGGGCAGTCAGACTGCCAACTGCTTATGCGTGGTCAGGAGGTTGCGCGACAAGCAGTCAGTGTTCAAGCTGCGCAATTACGATCTGACCACCCTAGTGGCGATAGGAAAGGGCTTTTTTCCACTGCGGTTTGTGCTCCGGCCCAGGAAAAGATCTGCATCACAAGCCGCAGTTGATAAAAGCACTTTGTGCACATCCATGCACTGTGTGTCATGCACCATGTGGTGCCTGTCACAAAGTGCATAGATGTGTCGGGGGTTCTACATGTGCCCCCAGGGCCACCTTACAGTGGCTACGGGAGCTCTGCTTTGGGCCCCCAAAGTCAGTTTCCAACAGCCTTTTCATGGCAGTCAAAATGTCAGGAAAAGGCTGTCGGAAAAGGACAGCGTAATGCCTACCAGCGCTGCCTGTGCAGGCACAGCCACCATGTAAAGGATACAATTCCGACTGCCGCCGCGTTGGGATCCTAGATCCTGTCGGAGGCAGTGGTTGGATCGATGGCCTGTCTGCCCGACATTGTAACCAGGCCCTATGTACGGTAGCAAATTACCAGTGGGATTTCCTTCACTATAGGGATAGTGAAGGAAAGATGACTGGTTATTTTTTTTCTACTGTAGGGCGCCCTTTGTTTCCTCACTGCCACACCTTTCATGTCGGGCTCACTGCCATGAAAACTGGTGGTGAGAAAACTCACAGCGACACCCTCAAGCGCATTGCGGGCCTCAGATCGATGCACCACTTTTGGGGATCTGAAGATCCCCGGATGTTGCAGCGACCACCAAACTCTTAATAAGGCAGTCGGACCGATGGTGTGGCGATGCCCCCACTGCCACCGCAGCAATGGCGTTCCATAGGAGAGCTGTAGTCCTAATCAGCTCATTTGTGAATTGGCCTCATAACCTATAGCTTTTATCATTGAACCAAATTCAAACCAGAACAAATTAAAAGTCAGCTACCTATTTGTATTACCTCCTTTACATATCAAACAATTTCATGATAATTTTCGGGGAGTTATCGGCGCTTTAGTCCATTTAAAGTTTGCTGTGAAGCACCACTTTATTGGCTCTCCAGAAAACTTACAAAGGACAGCTTTAAATAGGAGCGACTTTCCAGAAAATAGGGCTGTATGGGGGCCGGTAGGGGTGGCAGCGCTTGCATCACTCCGTCTAAGGGTGGCATTATTATTGAAAAATTAAAAAGTAAAATAAAAGCCAAGGTATGAAAACAGTTATTTGGAACTGACTTTCTGTCCCTGTCTAAAATTATTTTTTTCTATTTTTAATGTAAGAAAGCATTTGAAAGCCTTAAGTAAAAAAAAAGTTACAATGTTTTGATGTGTAATTCTGCTTTACTGTCTTTGAGAAATTGAATATACTGTTTGTTTATTCACTCATAAATCTTATGGTCATAGCTGTTTTGTCAGCACTGTAATTAAGAGATGTGAATGAAATAAATAAAAATAATAATAATAAATGAGTAGCATTAATATCTGGCGCAATAATAAAATTAAGCCATGACAATGGGACAAGAAAACAAGTAATGACCACGATAAAAAACTAAGAAGCATATTAATCTCCTAAACATGTGCCAGATTAATCTGCCACAATTAATGTATAAGGAGAGCCTCTCTCTTCCACAGTAATGAGTCAATCTGTATAACAATGCCCTACAGTAATGAATCTGGGATCATAGTACCTGCCATAATTATAAAGTGAGGACCATGTTATTCTGCCAACATAATGAGCAACACAGATTAATAATCTATACAATATTAGAACATTGGAATGCGGAGCACTCCATTGAAGACAATGGAGTGCTCTGTGCTTCTACATGCCGTAAAGGCCCACAAAGCAACATTCCAACGTGGTTTTCACAAAGGCCTCTTGGAGCCAAAGGGTATTTAACCCCTTGCATGCGTTGGACGGCCCCTGTCCATCCGACGTCAAAGTGGGCGTGTGCATCGGACGGCCTAGAGCCATCCGATCTGCGCTCGGGTGGAATTTTGCCGCAACGCCGCAAAATTCTGGCCACGTCCAAGGGGTTACAACCCCTCGCACTCCTAGAGGCCTTTGTTTAATTTGTTAGAACATTCTGCCCTCTAGTGGCTGAATGTTCTAATAGCCTTATAGTCCTTCGCAGCTGGGCTATACCGGCTAATAAAGTCCTGCTCCCTTGTTAAAGTCCCTCGCCTTCGGCTCGGGCCTTTAATACTGGAGAGGGCCTTTATTAGCCTGTGTAGCCTGCTACGGCAAGCTATAAAGCTATATTAATATTGGAACCAGGTCGGGGAAGAGCATGTTCTGTTTTTTTGCCCATCGGCTAGGCAAATTTACTTTTAAACTGTCCATTTTATGTCCCACCAACCTGAGGCGGGTCTGATCCAACCTCTTGTAATATTGAACCATATACTAATGGAGTATCCCTTCGGATCTCATTGGCCCTCGTTGAACCTCATTTTTGGTTGCTGAATAATTGTGCCCTCGCCATGCACTGCTTATGACCCCACATATTAAATTACTTATGAAATGTTCTATGACATCATTGATCACTACACTAATGACATCTGAAATAACATGATTAAGGTAAAAAAGTGCATGGTTAGAGCACGGGTTATAGTTACTTCAGTTAACTATAACAACACTTTAACTCCTGTGTTTTAGTAGGGCAAACCAATGGATAGTTATAGTTAGGGGAGATCGGTCAAGCTGCAGCCTAAAAAAGGGGTGTCCAAAAAAGTGTTGCCCAGATGCAATTTTGCATAGGAAAATTAGACACAGATACAGCCTTAATGGCTGAACGGAACTACAGCAAATTTGAACGAAAGCCTGATTGTGGTCCAAACAGCATGTTTTTATGATGTGGTATAAATCCATTCAGTAAATTTGTAGAAATTAAGGTTAACATTTTATTTTTGATTTCACGCTGCAGAGGATTTGCTGAGCCAGTAGATCTTAAGTTAAGATATGTTTGAATGCCACCACATCATTAAAGATGTGGAGGAAGCCATTGTAGGATTTTTAGATTTTTCAGATGTTTAATTAAAAAAATCCTACTAAAAGAAAGAATAGTATACATGATATGGAATTAGGTTAAGTAATTTAGTTACATTTTATTAAAATATTTTATTACATTAATTTATACATTCAAAAACAGTTATTAAAATATTTTACAATTAAATAATAAACACATTCTAATTATATATACATTTTTTAACAAAAATTATATTTATTTATTTTTTTAACAATTTCAAATATTTAAATTTCATTTAATTTAACATTATTTCTTATGGGATTTTATTTTAATTCCCTACTTTCATTAATTGCCAGGGAAAAGCTTGTTGTAGTTCCAATGGTTGGCCATTTGTGCAGCTGGATTTACTACTGCTTTTTCAGTATTACTTACATTTGCATTTTGTGAATAGCCAAAAGTAGTAAACTTACTCAAAAGTGTAAATTGCTCAAAAGTCTTAGTTACCTTTGTGAAACAACCCTTTATTAGGGCCCGATTCTGAGTTTTGGCCGTTTGTGACCGAGCAGTATGCCACCGCCGCACACCGAGGCCCAGCACCGCCCACCAGATTATGACTTAAAAGTCGTCTGGTGGGGGGGTGGCGGTCCCGCAGCGGTGCCTCTTTCAAAGGCACCACAATGGGACCACACAACAAAGTTCCTGCACGGCACTCAAAAGTCCAATGCCATCCAGGAACTGGTGTACATGCACACAAGGGAACACATATTATGCCCCCCTGTGTGCATCCACATACAGATGAGTCACAGAGGGCCTTGTTGGGCCCCCCTTTGCTTCATCTCCACCACGGTGTACATGGAGGAGGAACCGCCATGACACCGCCAGCGGAGGGGAAACTCGTAAAATGCTTGGCGGGACCATGGCGGTCCTGCCAAGCAAAGTGCGGCCTCTGACTGCCACAAAACCATCAGAAAGCAGTGGTTCCCTGGAGGCATCAGCAGTTCACCCAACTCATAATGGGGCGGTCAGACCCCTGGTGTGGTAGTGGTGGACCACCACTGCGGTGTCCCTGTGAGTATGGCAGTTCTCGGACCACCAGACTCGTAATCCGGCCTTTAGTATTTAAACTGCTACTAATAGCAGCTCACGGTATACTTCCTAAAAAATAAGAATTTTACTGAGAGAAGGTTTGCACAAATTATTGTCAAAATTATTCCATTCTGGAGAAAAGGATAAAACTTCGACAGGGGTGGGTTGATGACCATGTTCTCGTTGATGCATCTATAAATAACACCGCACATCATATCTGTGGAATGATTTTCCTGTTTGCAAAGACTGAAAATGGGTGATAACTGCTTTTGTTCCTACATATCAGCAGTTTATAAATTTCTGCCTCACAAACGGTTTATGGCCCTATATTATTAGGGAATAAATTACCTTGCAAAGCCCAGACTTTATTAAGCAACTGGGACTCTCGATTTGATTACATAACTCCTTCATAGATCAGAATATCATTATAAGTTATGGTAGGACATACTTTGTTCTGTATATATTGGGGTGGCAAGAATCGGGAATTCCGAAAAATAGAAAAAGGGCAGCATTCACTCTTTTTCCTTAATCGCAAGCAGAGGCGAAACATTTCGGGTCCGATTACGAGTATGACGGTGCAGTGACGAGACCGTCACACCGCCGCACTACCCAACCTGTGTGGAGACCGCCCACCCTATTATGGCTTTTTAAGTAATTGGTGGGCTTTTCCTATGGTGATCCCACAGCAGTGCATTTAAAATAGGCACTGCAATGGGAACGTCAAAGGAAGTTCTAGCATGGCATGGACTAAAAAGTCCATGCTGTGCTGGAACTTCTGTGCATGCACACAGGGGTGCACATTTTGTGCCCCCCTGTGTGCATCCACAAGGTGTGAGGCCACAGCCACTGTTTCATGGAGGAAAGACCTCCATGAAAACAGTGGACATGATCAAACTCCTAATATGCATGGCCGCGGTTGGCCCAACAAGCATATAGGTGCCCCTGAACCACTGCACCAATGCCAGGGATGGGGGTACCCTGGCGAAGTGTCAAGGCAGCATGACCCCAAGTTTGTAATGGGGCAGTCGCAAGACCGCCACTGCCACGGCACAATGAGTCTGGCGGTCCTCAGACCATCAGACTCGTAATAGGCCTCTTAGCGGCAATGGAGCTAAGAGTCATGAAGTGCTTATTTTGAGCCAGTGTTTGCGGGCAGGCACATCTGCACTTATTTTGTGGGGACCGGCACTTATTTTTCCCCAACATACTTTAATCCAGAGCAAGAAATGGAAAAACTCAAAAGAGAAAAGGAGGCTTGAAAAGAAGACAGGAAAACAGTGGCAAAGGAGATGGTGGCGTTGAGCAAGAACCTGCTATAGTGAGATAAAAAGGCAGAGAGTGTCTGGTGGTGGATGAAATAGGTATGAATTGGAATCCAGACAGCACAACCATGGCAATTGGCACCCTAACCTTCGATGGTGCAGCCCATGAGCTTCTGAGTGAAACTTTATGCCCCAGCACTTATTCTGGTACAAATTAAGGACTGTGTTTGTGTGCAACGAAATAGGAGAAGTTCAGATACTAAAGATGGAGGGATTGCTTACTAACCAAGAGTTGGCACTAGTGTGTTATTTTGGAGAATAATCTTTCAGGGGTGTCATGTGAAATATGATACACTTTACCCAGTGTCTGCTATTAGTGCTAAAACATCCTTGATAAATGAAATCTAATAAACACTTTAATAGGTTGGAAGTGGATCTTTAATGCCAATACCAGACACTGCCAAAAAATGGTAAGTGCTTATGTAAATTTCAGGGACGTTACTTAGATTAGTACAAATCAAAAAAGGGTTAAGTTGCAGAATTGTGTCCCTTGTGCCTGGCTCTGCCTGTCTTTATTTCTCTAATTGTCTCTCTTTTTGCTTTCTCCCTTTTCCTCTCTACATTGCCCTCCACTTCTCATTGGCCAGCTGCCTCAAACATTTTAAAGGAAAGGCTGTGAATGTAATCATGCCTGTCAAAACCTTCCAAACAAGTTCTTGAGCAGAGGCTTGAGGATCAGCCAGGGACGTCTCCTGCCAAGCGTGGGGATCTCAAGACATGACAGAGACATCATTTTGTGGTCAGGTTCAAACACTGATGCCGAGAGTTGGAACGCGGTCCCGCCATGCGGCGGACTTGAATTCCCTCCTTCCTCGTTCGCTGCCAGCCCTGGATTTCAGATACCTCACAAGTAGACACAGCAGAAACATGGCCTATGGCTCAGCAGAGACCTGGCACCCATGCTCACCTCTGTCACATGTACTTCATTGCTCCAGTGTTTCATAGCCTCTTTGTACCAGAAGCCTGTGGAGAGCTGCAATCAGATACTCTGAGCGTCTAAGGTATCTCTACAAATTCACATAATTACCCCGCGGGGTCTGCATACTCGTCCACAGTGTCAACTATGAACAAATGTCCTTCCTGGATTGTGTGAAATATATTTGTAGAGCTGCTAGTGCCTCAAGTGGATAAAGAGAGAAGTGCAGCCCACTTTGCTTGGATTTTGGTGAACTTTTTAGTGTCAGCGAGCAATCTGGACGACATAAATTACAAACTTTGTGTTGGTGGAAAACCATTGTACATCCATTTGTACAATTCTTACTGCTTGCATAATAGGAATTGGAGCAAGTGGCATTGGCACTTAGTCAAAATGTGAAGCCAAACTTATTTTACACTTTCGCTGTTTGAATAAGAAGTGATGGTAATGAATATATCAAAGTTTCAAATGTGAAATATGTGTCTGAGACATCATCTGAAAACAAGTGTGGCAAAGTCAATAAGTCTCAATTTGTCAATGCTTGTTTGTCGGTATTAACTTTGTCAATGCTTGTTACATTGAGTTGGCATTGTTAAACCCTATAATGGCAGCGGCCATCTCTGAAGTGTATTCGCTATACTTCCAAGGTGGCATATAGTTACAATGTGGCGGCCATATTGAAACAATCAGCCATTTTGCAACATTGCTTTTATACTTCCAGGATGGTTAACAATTTAAATCAAAACACACTGCCATCTTGGAAGTAAAAAAATGCACTTATAAGAGGGTGGCTGCATTGCATCACATCACATCATATTGAGCAGCATAATGAGTATCGGACAGTGAGGTGACCATTTTGGAAGTATAAAGACAGACTTACAAGACAGCAGCAACAGCTTTTGGCTTTACCAAAGCCAGCACAACTTTAAAAGCATCTGGCATTGGCAAAAAACATCTGGCACAGTGCAATCAGTGCGAACAGCATTTTCCCTATCGCACTACAAAGTTCGCTTAGCTACGCGTAGCTCGCGTAGTGCGAAGTGCACTTCGCGTAGCTATGCGTAGAGCTACTATGCAAACTATGCCCAGGGTTAATGGTGAGCAAAAGAATCATGAATTTAACTCAGATCTCTTGGCCGGGGGTGAATGTATGATTTATTCAGCATTCCATCCATCATTTGTTTGCATAGCACATCTACAAGATACGGAGCATTTCTGTCCTTTCTACCAGCGCCAGCTCACAAACTGCAGCCAAGCGCCAACGCAGGCACTCTTGCACCATGGTGCAAGGGTGTCTGTATTGTTGGCATGATTGTTTCTGAGCAGGAAGGGACACCTTCATGCACAAAACAATCAAAGGTAGCTTTTTCCTTGCTATATGTGTGCTGCAGAATGCAGAAAGAGGAAACAAGCATTGGGATAGCCAATATGTCTCGCCTTTGGGACCTTATAATTATGTAATTATGCAGCACAATATCATTGGTGCCCTTCCTTCGTTGAGTAAGGAGCGTAAGCGATTAACAAAAGCAGACCAAAAATATAATTTAAAATCAGGAAGCCCTCCTTCGTGCGTATCATTTTTCATAAAGTTTAATGATCTTCTTGCTTTTTGTAGCCACAAATGAAACTGCTAAATACCCCATCAAGTTTCTTAAAAAACTGATTGCTTAGCCCTAATGGTATAGATCGGAATAAATATACATATTTGGGCAGTACCTTCATCTTTATTAAGTTGATTCTGCCAATTATATTTAAAGGTAATCTATGCCATTTTTTTAATAATGAACTGGTGGACTTAAATAGTTCGTTATAATTTATTTTATTAATATCTTGTAATTTAGCTGTTATTCTGACCCCAAGGTAAGTGGCTATTTTGCATATTTCGGGCACTATCGCGGGTGGGGTATACTTGACTATTATTTGCGTTTTTTGTAGATTTAATTTATAGCCCGCTACCTTGCCATATTTCTCTGCCTCTAATATTATTCCTTTTTAAGCCTCAACGACATCTTCTGTATAAACCGCTATGTCGTCAGCATATGCTGTTATTTTTAGTTCTTGGAGTCCTGATTTAAAAGGTATAATCTGGGTTTGAGATTGAAGGGCAAATAAAAAAGGCTCCAAAGAGAGTGCAAATAAAAGAGGTGATAGAGGGCAGCCCTGACGGGTTCCTCGTTGAATCAAAAAGTCTGAAGATGCCAGCCCCCCATAACTGGTAAAAGCAGTTGGTTTGTCATACAGTGCTTGAATGCATCTCAAAAATTGACCCCCAAACCTTAGTTTGGACAATACGCTCCAGAGAAAGTCCCACCCCACTCGGTAAAAAGCTTTTTCAGCATCTAGTAAAATCATACCGAGTGGGGTGGCTTCTGTCTCTGCTACGTCGAATGCTGTTATGGCCGTGTTGACATGTATGGTAGTATCTCTCCCAGTGATAAAGCCGTGTTGTTGTGGGTGGGTAATCATAGGCATAATAGGAGCCAATCTTAATGCTAGTATTTTAGCAAATATTTTCGCATCTGTGTTTATCAAAGAGATAGGGCGATAAGACCCTCTCTCTTCTTTCGGTTTATCCTTCTTCACAAAGAATATTATTTTGGCCCTATTCCAAGATTGAAGTGTTTTTCCATCAAGGCCTACAGATTGAATAGCTTTCAGCAAGGGTTGTTCAAGTTCTTTTAAGCATATCTTATATATTTCTAATGGTATAGTATCTTCCCCTGCTGCTTTTCCTGAGGGTAATAAAGCTATAGCTTGGTGTAATTCTGCCATCGTTATCTCGTCAGATAGCGAGTCTATCTCTGGAATATTTTGGGTGCCTATAGTATAGTCTTCTATATATTTCTGTATGTCGTCTAGGCTAGGGGTCATTTCTGGAGTGTATAAATTTCTGTAGAAGTCTGCAAATTGTTCTAAAATATCTTGTGGTTTAGTATAAATTTTGTTCCCTCCCCCCCGTATACTTGTGATCGTAGCGTTGGCTCTATCCTCAGCGGTTTTATAGGCCAGAATTTTCCCGATTTTATCCCCCCCTTCATATTGAGTTATTTTGAATTTATACAAACTGTTTAAGCTTATTTTGATAAATTTGGACTTTGTTTCATTTTTAAGTGAAGTAATTTTAAGTCCTATTTCTATACTCGTTGGCGAGTTAGACTGAAGAGCTGATGACAATAGTTCCTCTTGGGTAGCTATTTTGGACATCAAGATATCTTTATTTTTTTTTATTCTATATTTTGTCTAATCACATAGGTTTGAGTAAAGCCTCTAATACTAGCCTTACAGGCGTCCCATACTATGGCGGGTTGGGCTGAGTTAGTGTTTATATTTATGAATTCTATAAGGTGTGATTTTAATTGTGTAATATAGTCTATGTCTGAGATTAGGTGTCTGGGAAAAGAAAATGGCCTAGGCGTAGTTCTAATATTTGTTGTTTTGAATATCAAAATTATAGCGTTATGATCAGAAGTAATTCGTGGGCATAAGATCATGGAGCTTGTTTTCAATAGGTTGTCACTTATAAATGCCATGTCTAGCCTTGAGCATAGCTTATGGGGTGCAGAGTAGTAAGAATACCCTGGTTTGCTTGCATATAAATTTCGCCAAGCATCTTTTATATTATGTAAGCAACATAGGTCGAGTATAGAAGCCCTGGTCTTATGCATTCTTTGGTGGCACCCAAGTCTAGTTGTATCTATTCTATAATCCATGATGCAATTAAAATCCCCCATTATAATAAGTTCTCCAGCCCAATCTAAGAGTTTAATATTCAATTGATCAAAAATGGTGGGATCATCTATGTTACATCCATAGACCACGCATAGAACATATTTAACATTCTCAAAATATATCTGAGCAATGGCCCATCTGCCTTCTTTGTCACAAGATGTTTGTATTGTCTCAGCCCTAAATCGTTTATTCTTAAGTATAGCAACTCCTCTTGTAGATTGCCCATAAGTTGAGCAGATAATGATATCATATCCTAATTGGTTAAGAAGTTTTTTGTCCTTCCCTGCGATATGTGTTTCAGATAAAAGAGCGACATGGGGATTATGCATTTTTAGTTCTTCTTTTATCAAAATTCGTTTATTCTTGCTATTTAACCCTGCAACATTCCAGGCTAAGCACTTTATGTCATACATCTAAAAAAAGATAGAAGGAAAAAAAAGAGTGAGAAATAAAGAGAAAAGACAAAGTTGAGGCCTTACATTTGAAGCTTATCTTGAATTGATCAAAGTGTTGTCCATAATGACCATTTGTCCTTATGTATTGTGTTTTTCGGATACATTCAATATGCAAAGAAATTCCAGTATCATTATTTAAATTCTCCCCCTCAGCCTGTGAACGATTTTTTTTATTTTTATCTACCCCCCTCAACCCCCCACAGTGCGGAGAACACCCTCCCACCACCCCCCTCCCCCCTAGCTCTCTCCCCAGCCGGGGAAAGCCAACCCTCTGCATCTGCTGCCGCTGGATGGGCAGCTGGCTGGCAGGTCGCCACCGGAGACCCCCACCCTCTCTTCACTTAAACAGTCCATAAACCAAATGCAAAAAAAAGTAAGCTTAATATTAGGCTAATACATTGTGATGCGTATAACCTAAAATGAAAATTAGAGCCAAGTTTGCTTATACATATACTTATATGAGTAGATTTCTAGTGAAAATAGGATTTTTTTTTGTTTGGACAGTGTCTTAGTTTATATTAGTTCTTCGTTTTAGTATTAGTCTTGCTTGTACCAGCGCTGGTGTCTGCTAAATACGCTTCTGCTTCTTTTATATCCGTGAAGAAATAGGTCCGTCCCCCTTTTATTACCTTTAAGCGTGCTGGTTCCTGGAGAAAGGCCTGGCCTCCACTGGATTTAATTGGGTCCATCAGTTTGCGTAACAGCCATCGTCTGTCCATAGTTTCTTTACTGAGATCGGAACGAGCAAAGATTGAGATCTCACCAATTGTTACTGGGGTGTTGGGACGGACTCTCTGCCAAATAGCCTGGCGAAGTAAGAAATTGCCAAAAAAGACCAAGAAAGGGCGTGGAAATTGGCCCCCTCTGTTTCTCTGTACCAGAGGAAGACAGTGTGCTCTCTGAATTTGTGAGTCCCAGGCCCAATCTGCTAAATCAGGAAAAGCTTTCTGAAGCAGTCCCACTAAGTAGGCTCTCGGGTCAGATCCTTCTGCCCCCTCCGGTATGCCAAAAAGTCTTAAATTTGAGCGTCTCTGGCGATTCTCCAAATCTTCAACTTTTTGTTGCAGAGTCGCAAGCTGTGTTTCGTGTTTGCCAGCTGAGGATGTTGTTTTGGCGCTTGTTTCTTCCAGTTCAACTACCCTTTGTTGTAATTCCACAATGTCTTGTGAGACTCCTCCAAACTTAGTAGTCAGTTCTTGTAAGGATGATTGTACCTTGCTATTATCTTCTCTCAGCTGTAGATAATGTTCCTGAGCCTCGGCCCGTTGATTGCCTAGTAGTTGCAGTATTATATCCAATGGAGAAGCATCAGTTGGTTCTCGTCTTGGGTTTGATTCCTCTTCAGAGACGGTTATATGCCTGTTTGTCTCCAAAATGGTGTGGGGAGATAGAAGTTCGTAGGAGGAATCCCCAAGAGAAGGAGAAAAAGCGACAGTAGTTGTAGTAATTGTGGTTGTTGTGGCCGAGAAAGGTATTTGCGGTTCAGACGTCTCAACTTCTATTGTTGGTATACCTACAGTAGTATCATGCGACTCATGCAGCATTGATAATGATAATATTCGCTCAGAGGGGTTATCCAATAGTATGCTAGATGGCGTATTGGGTGATTTAGGCAAGGTAGTTGGGGAACAATTTTCCACATTATTAGTGTCTTTTGTATTGCTCTGTACAGTTTTGCTAGATAGTAGTTCTGTAGGGTTTGCCCCTGATAGTCTTTGTGTCATGTTTTTTACTAGGCCTTTTGCCTCAATCCATCTTCTTAATGGGCTTTTGTCCTGTAAAGCCTTTATCGAAATTTGACTATTATTAGTGATGGATCTATTTATTAATGCACCAGTCTTGACACATTTCTTTGCCCTAGATTTATTTTTTTGTTTACGTCCTTTCTTTATTCTTATTTTTGTTACAATGCCAGAATTGTCCTCTTTCTCTCCTGTCTCCCCTGTCTCATCTTCTTTTTCTGCATCGCAATCTTCAAAAGAGCCTTGCTCAGTGAGATCCTTTAGCTCTGTCGCCCATTCTGCCGCTAACCCACCATCCATTAGTTCAGTTATAGGAGCCGTGATTCCTAAGTCTGTATTAGTTGTTAGATCTGTTATATCAATGATCTCCTCTCCAGAAGTATTTTGAATACCCGTATTCAAGTTAGAGCCTGGTTTATTTAAAGTTTCTACCACTTCTACCACTTCTACCACTTTTGAAGTAGTTGGCTCTTTAGTCGCTGGCCCCTCATAGCAGTTCTCCTCTACAGTTATAAGCCTCAGTGTCGTGTTAATGTCTTGGGCCCCAGTTAAGGTAGTTAACTCCCCATTTGCTGTTACCTGAGCTGCATTTATCAAGTCCCCCCCGTTTGCACATTCTTTTGTCATTACATTATTTTTAGCTGCAGCTTTACCGGAGGTCTGCCCGGTCTTCTTCACATTCTCCTTTAAAGAAATATTAGGCAAGCTCAGTACCTGCTTTGTGGTGCCGCCGCTTTCCTGTTGTTGTCCTCCCTTCATGTTAGAGACAGCAGTCGTCTCCGTAGATTCAGCGAGAACGGCAGGTTTTGCTTTCCTTTTCCTCTCTCCTTCCTTGTCAGTGTTTGGGGAAGCTGAGGCGGCAGGGGCACTCTCCCGTAGGATGTTCTCTGGCGTATCCGAGCTCTGTAAGGTCATAGGTGTCACTAGTGCCGTTGTTGCTGTTGTCGGGTTAGGCGGGTTTGGCGGGGGTTGACGGGTTTTGCGGGTTTAGCGGGTTTAGCGGTGCTTGCACGGGCGGGGGAGGGAGAGGTGCCGTATTTCCTGTTGGATGTTTGCTATTCCTCGTAACCCTTGGAGGATTTTTTGGAGACATTCTTCTTCGCCTCCAGAAACTTGATGCTTGCCGATTTAGATGAGTAAGACCCGATAAGCCGAGCCCTGAGCCAGTAAGCAGACCGTAGATCGTCCGCCGGAAAAGTTCAGCAGTGGCAGTGAAGTAAAACATCCGTGCAGGGGTACCGTCGTTGAATTTGTCGATGCTTTTTCCTCGAGGTAGTATCAGCTTCTCTTCTGCTTCTTTTCCCCCGAAATGGTTACCGCATCTCACGTGTGGTTCTGTGAAGAGTGGAGAGAGCCTCTGGGCGAGCTGCTAGTGCCGATCCTCGCTCCGCCATCTTGGATCCGCACATTGGCGTGATCAAAATTAGCAAGCCCTAGAGTTCCTTAACGGCAGCAGTGAAATGCTACACTCAAACAATAAAAACAAGTGTGAAACTTGAATTCTTCAGAGGCAGGGCAAACACAATAATAGGGACCAAAGCCACTGAATCATGTGCAGCAAATTGAAATACTGAAAGAAGTGTTCCAATGAGCAACTTGAAGCCCATTCTAAAAAGTGTGGTAATATCGACTGGAATGCTGTCTGGAACAGACTGTCAAAGCTGTGTGTAGGAAGACTGCAAAAAAGGATGAGTTAAAGATTAGAATATCTGTGCATCTCAAAATGATGCACAATACAGTCTCAGCATATGCTGTCGCAGCCAGCTTTCTCATTGCTTTTTTACCTGGAAAACTATTTTTTCTGTGGTACAATTTAAGACTCAAAATGCTGAAAATGGATTTGCCAAGTCTTTTCAACAGAGAAAAGTAGCTATGATTTGTTTGAAATGCGTGCAAAAAGGGGAAGGGTGAATAGTAATACCTGATATCCTTAAAATCAAAAAATGAGTATTCTAATAAGGTAGACATCTTGAAATATGGCTTCAGGAACCAAAGGAAGAGCCTGTGCAGATCAGAATGGTGTCTGATTAACTAGGAAATACAAATCATATACAGCCTGATTCATCAAAGACCCGTTTTGCGAGTCTTTAATAGCGATTCATAAGGAATCACTATTACAGACTCGCAAAACGGGATTCATGTAGGAATCGCAAAAAAAAATGAGATTCCTACACATTCCTTATTTGCGATTAGCAAATTGCTAATCGCAAATAAGGAATAACTCCCCATTCATTCCTATGGGCCAAAAGGCCCATAGGAATGAATGGGGAGTATTCCTTATTTGCGATTAGCAATTAGCTAATCGCAAATAAGATAGCGATTTAAAGGGTGCCAGGGGTGTCCAAAGGACACCCTGTAGCACCCCTGAAATGCAAATTTACACAGGTGTTGCACACACACATGTCCAAAGGACATGTGTGTGTGTAACATGCAACAGTGAAAAATGCACTAAAGTGCTTTTTACTATTTTTTCGCTATTCACCACAAAGTCAGACTTCGTGGTAAATAGCGACCAAATATTGCGAATTCGCAATTTCAATTTGGTTAATGAATTGCATTTAAGGAATCTCTAATAGAGATTCCTTAAATCCAATTCTTTGCAAATATGCGATTTCGCAAATAGCGATTTTTGCATTTGGGATGATGAATCCCAAATGCAAAAATTGCACTCGCAAAGGGCCAGATTCTCAGAATCTGACCCTTTGCAAGCGCAATTTACCTTGATGAATCTAGCTGAATGTGATGTCGGGTCCGTTTTCAGGGGTCTTTATGATTCAGGGGCATCCAAGGTAACCTTGTAACATATATTGGAATTAAATACTACTGTGAACATGGTGTATTGTCCAGTACCTACACTTTAGGCTTTGAATTTCAGGACATCCTTTTAAAATGTGGTATGGGGAAAAATTGCGGAGACATCCAGGTCTTACAGGACATACTCGCAAATAACATGTTGAAGCGGAGTGAGTCATTAGTAACAAATAATACTTTCATTATTGTTCAAGAAATATGCTCAATAACTTTCTGAGCCACTCACACCTCTTTTGAAATTGGCATATCTGTTAGCCTGTAATGTCTTAATTATTATCTATGCAGTTATCAGAGGTTACAAAAGAAGGGTGAATCCCTTTGCGAGCGCGGAAATCGCATAAACATTTTATAAGTAGCTCCACTTCAAACTTACTAAGCTAACTTCCAATAACCACACCTCTTCGAGTTGATGAATCTTTGCGACCGTATTAGAATGAAGTAAACATCGTCATCAGCAGCAGATGTTAAGTCAATAAAGAGAGGTTTGATAACATTTTAAAAGTTTTGTTTCTGTTTAAGGTTTTAGGGCCAGATGCATCAAGCGAAATGCGCTCGCAAAAGGGCCAGATTCTCAGAATCTGGCCCTTTGCGAGTGCAATTTTTGCATTTGGGATGCATCATCCCAAATGCAAAAATCGCAAATAGAGAATTCGCTAAATTGCGATTGTTTGCATTTAAGGAATCTCAAATTGAGATTCCTTAAATGCAATGCATGAAAGTATCAAAAATAGCGAATTCGCTAATTGGGTACGCAAATTACCACGAAGTAAAACTTCATGGTAATTTGCAAAAACTTTGAAAAATGCACTTTTGTGCATTTTTCAAAGTTTCATGTTGCGCACACACATGCCCTAAGGGCATGTGTGTGCAAAACATATGTGCACAGATCACATTCAGGGGTGTAACAGGGTTTCCTTTGGACACCCCTGCACCCTTGAACTCGCAATCTCAATTTGCGAATCACTAATTGCGATTCGCTAATTGAGATTGTCTTCCCATTCATTCCTATGGGCCTCTAGGCCCATAGGAATTAATGGGGAGGTATTCATTAATTGCAACTCGCAATTTGCGAGTCGCAATTAAGGAATTCTAAGGAATCGCTATTTTTATAGTGATTGCTTGATGCATTCCATTTTGCTATTCCTTATTAGCGATTCCTTATTTTTCGCTAATAAGGAATCGCAAAATGGATGCTTGATGCATCTGGCCCTTAGTCTTTATTTTTGTCTTTTACTTCAGATTAGTCAAATTAACCCATTTATAGAAAATTTCGAGAAGATTTGGGTAGACAAGCATACAAAATAACAGCGTGTTCCATACAGAATATGTCCCTTGCATCTAAAGGATCTAATCTATCCTAACGAGAACTTAACAAGAACCTATTAAAAAGTACCTTTTGGAAAAGTGCAAGTACACTTTTTCGAGGGAAAGGCTGATAGCTATGAAAAAGGTAGAACTCCCTATAGAGAGTAGTTCTGGTAACTCAGCCATGTTCCCTAACAGCCACAGTAGCAACCACTAAAACAAGTAAAGGATATACAGCCTGATTCATGAAGCCGAAATCGGCTCGCAAAGGGTCAGATTCTGAGAATCTGGCCCTTTGCGAGCGCTATTTTTGCATTTGGGATTCATCATCCCAAATGCAAAAATCGGTAATTGCTAATTCGCTAAATTGCGAGGAATTACATTTATGGAATCTCTATTTGAGATTCCTTAAATGCAATTCATCAACCATTTTTAAATTGCTAATTCGCAATTTCGGGCCGCTATTTACCGAGAGGTCAGACCTCTCGGTAAATAGCAAAAACTTAGAAAAATGCTTTTAAAAGCATTTTTGTAAGTTGCATGTTGCACACACACATGTCCTTTGGACATGTGTGTGCGCAACACCTGTTTCAATTTGCATTTAAGGGGTGCTACAGGGTGTCCTTTGGACACCCCTGGCACCCTTTATATCGCTATCTTATTTGCGAGTAGCAAATTGCTAATCGCAAATAAGGAATACTCCCCATTCATTCCTATGGGCCTTTTGGCCCATAGGAATGAATGGGGAGTTATTCCTTATTTGCGATTAGCAATTTGCTACTCGCAAATAAGGATTGTGTAGGAATCGCTATTTATTTAGCAATTCCTACATGAATCCCGTTTTGCAAGTCCTTAAAAGCGATTCCTTATGAATCGCTATTAGGGGCTCGCAAAACGGGAGATTGATGAATCAGGCTGATAATCAGAGCAGGAGCTATGATCGGCATAAAATAGAAAGTCTCCACACAAATCGTGCGGGAAGCAAAGAAATCACTGTTAGCAGTAGCTTATGGCAATTAAGGATAGCACAACAAAGTGCTAAGGGACATGGCAGGGTACGGGGGCATAGAGGGGCATATTACCAAGCTATAGCGATAATTATCGCTAAGCTTGGTTAGCGGGTATATTAATATCGCTGCGCTCTGATGATTTTTACCGCTGAGATACCTTGATATTATCAAGGTTTATGTCAAAAGCGGTAAAAATTGTGAGAAATGCATGAATATCTCTGAAAAATCAGCGATATTCCTGCATTATCGTGACAATGCTCTTAGCCATGTTATCCACCTTCCATTGGATAACATGGCTAAGAACTGCTCAGGGCAGGCGTTAGCTTTTGGAGATAATTGCGCTTAGCGCGATTATTTCCAAAAGTAGGTAATAGGAGATAGCGATGTTAGCGACTGTTTCCAGTCGCTAACATCTTGGCACGCCCACTTTGCATGTCATTAGCGATAAATATCACTGACATGCAAAGTGGGCCCCTAAATGCCCGCTATCGCCTATTAGCTGTTGCTAACTGGTGTTAGCGACAGCTAGGTAATAGGGAGATAAAATTATCGCCGCTTTAGCAGGAAAAATTCCCGCTAAAGCGGCGATAAGGCCCTTGGTAATATGCCCCTTAATGCCTTAACTCTCTAGTTAGGAACGCATACTATATTGAAACCACAAAACACGTTGCAAAATTGGGTGGTTATGTAATCTATAGTCAATGAGGAATGATTTTCCGATCGTCCATCGCCTTCTTCCTCGATTCCCACAGTAAACGTCCATGTCGACATGTAGTTATTTGAATGTGGCTATAGCGTATTACGTAAAGATGCATCTAGGAATGTTCTCATGAGAACCTTTGCAAGCTGTTAGCTCCTCAGTGCCCATTGTGTAACAATGGTCTGCTTGATGAAATGAAATATTATTATCTAGCGTGTCCTGGTAAGATATTGGAATTTAAACATACAAAGAGCATTAATTTAATTAATATACTTGTTCACTATAAACATATGGCAGGGGAAACAATCTAAAATATAATCAAGTCATATGGTATGAGGAAGGAAAGAGATACATTTTGCAGCAAACAGCATATTTCACGAAAGATGTAAAGTTCTACAATTCAGTTATAACGTTAAATCTTCATTTTACAAATAAGCATTTATTTTCTTAAAGAGATAGGAGAGAATCAAGAAAATATTGAGGCCTACCAGTGAAAGAGTGATTGAAATGGGAGCTTTCTGCAGAAATAAGCACCATTTTTACTTTTTGCACGTATAATAAAAGCACATTTTCTAACCACCATTTGATGTACATTTTCTATGTTACTGTTAAAGCACATTTCTATATTATTATGAGGTTAAATCTATGTACAATTTTCAACTTCCACACTTCTTTTCAGTCTGCTTTGCAAGTATGCTTATGGTACAGTTGAATAATTGAGTTATGGTCACTCATTTCCAACATGGGTGCAATGACCAGGCTGCCCTACCCCTCACAGCATCAGTAGCTCAGCCTGGGGTAGCATCAGCTGAGAGAAGGAGGCCAGTCTCAGGGGACAATATGACTCCTTGGGCAGCATCAGCATAGAGCAAGCAGTACACAAGCCAGGGCAATATTCTGGCCACTCATCGGAGGTGGAATTTTACAGCAGGATTTCAACCTTATCTTGGGATTACATAAATACAGTGGCCCAGCACACTTAAATCAGATCATAGTTTGGAAAAAATAAAGTAATAAAGTGTAAGCATTTATGATTCACATACCAGAATCAAATAATGGCAATTCCAGCAGAAGTTGTTTCTCCAAATCCTTTATTAATGACTTCTTTTTTCTTTTTTCCAACAAGTTAAAAGACCGTAGCCAACACGTTTCATCCTTGCAGACTTCTTCAGGGCTGGTATTTCAAATATAGAATGGAGCATTGATCTGTCCTCCTATGGCGGAGTAAACACGATTGGTAGTCAACCAGTTTTAAGGCAAGAGTATCCTCTATGTTATTTATTGTGTAATTCAAACGATAGTTCAGATGGCAGCGTAGCGTGGTGTCTGTGTTTGTCTTGGGATTAACATCATTTGTAGAAAAGGTGTAAGACCATCGGACACATGGGCCTCATGTGAGCATCAGTGTCACTGAAAACATACAGACCAATGAAGTGTGCAGGTGTACGGGTCTCACACATGCATCAGGGTTGCACTGATGATCTCATGCAGTGCCCTCAGTGGAAAGTACAAAGACTTTGGAGGTTGCTTACCAGAGGATGCAAGTCAGTCTGGGAAGAGGAGTTTAAGGATCCCAGTCCCAGCGGACTCACTGCAAGTTTTTGATGGATGGTGGCAGGTAAAAGAATACAGTATTTGCCGATTGGTTTAGATCCAGAAAATTCAGGATACAGTGCCAAAGTTTTAAGTAAACAGATTAAACTTGCTGTGTTTGAGGGGGTCATATGTGGGTTATCAATGAGAACTTTGATTTTGACTTGACAGGGGTATTTGCTTATTATGTGTTGCCTGCACGTCACGTGTTTTAAGGTTCGGATGGGGAAGTGAAATAATTAAGAGCTGAGGTTAAACTGAGGATGTATTGAAAGTTAAATAAGCAACATATCAGTTTTAACTCGTCATGTGCGTAACACCAATCTTTATTTACAGGTATTTGTGGGAAATCATTTTCATTGACTAGATGTGAGTTGGAGTTTCTCCATCTAAATATTCAACTCATATCATCAATAATGACTTTTGAAGTAGCATGTCTCCCACATTTCTGTGTGAAGTGCCAAGACTAGGTGTGCTTGAGGATCATATCGCCATGAGAAGAAAAGACACTTTGGGCCTGACTGGTACCAGCTTGGAACACAAAACTGAACGAACACAGGAATATTTTAGGATCTTGGAAGGATACTGATAAAATACAAGAGAAAGAGCTCTTCCTTCTGGCGTGCCCCACGGAAAATACAATACTGGAGGGCCCTGGCTGCTGTGGCCATAAATGATGGAGACAAGTATGAGATGACAAATGCACAACATAGCTCCCAGAACTGTTTCATCCGGAGAGCCAAGAGAAATTGGTTGGGTTTTCTGAGAAGATTTTTACCCGGCTGAAGTAAGAAAGCCTTGTTTTCTAGTCCTGCAAGTTGGAAATGTCCTGTGGGAGTGTGCAAGTCCTACACGCAAGAGAGATAGATGCTACCATAACAAGGCTGCTCATTCTCTTCCACAGTATATGGGGTCTCTTAGGATGAAGTCCAGACCAACTGGTAAAGATGTCATCAAGGAACCCTAGTTAGTGAAACCTATTGCTGCATAGGACCCTATAGCTTCAAAGACTCCTCAGTGGTAGCTATGGTGAAGCAGTCAAGGCCTAGCTCATTGAAGGTGGCATGAATGTTGATATAGGAAACAGTATAAAAGATATATCACCATATATGATGGTCCAGTCAGAGATTTTAACTTTAAAGAAGGACTTTAAAGAAGGGTTAGCTTGTTTGTTAAACATTAGGTAATTGTAATTTTTAAATGAAATACCATGAAGACAACCAGAGAGTTTTAGCCCACACGTTTGCAGAAGAAATGGCCCCAAAAACCTTGGTGTAAAAATACGCTAGAGACAGCGGTTTCCCAGGGGCGGCTCCTCCATTAGAGCAGAAGAGCGTCGCCCCACTACTTAAATGCCCCCAGAAAATCCACAGGGATGAAAAATAAAATGGTAATAAAGTTAATTTATTTCCATTTTATTTTTCATCAAACCATCCAAAACTGAATGTCAGGACGTGGCGGGGCCTGCTGAGTGGCAGCAGCAGGGAAGAGTGCTAAGCTGCCTGTGTAGTTATGTTTAAAGAGCGTTTCTCGCTTTGGCTGGATGTCTTGCGATGGCCAGCCAAACATGCGCACTTCAAACCTCTCAACCCAGCTGTCTTAGACAGCTGGGTTGGGAGCAAACACAGGCCTCCAGTGCCCTTCAGAGCGCCGAGGGAGACCGCTCCCTTCGTCCTGGTGCTGCTGTCATGCTGGTTAACAGCATCAGAGTAGGGTCAGGTTTGGTTAAGGGAGTTAGCGGGGACCGCTCTGGAGCCTGGAGAGGAGACAAGCACACCAAAGCGAGGAGGACGTGTCATGCAGCAAGCAAAAGTAAAGGAAGGTCATTTTCATTTTATTCATTTATAACACAGATTGCCTCAGATTTAACTCACATACATGCACCCGTTTGCCCGTCGCACCACTCTCCATAATAGTCAGCTGCCACTGGCAGTTCCGCAGGAAAGAATGGGCTGTACAATATTGCTGATTTCAGTGATTCGTATAGTCTGCTTGTTACATAGGAAGGAATTCTCTAATGTAGAGGCCAATAGTAGTCTACAGGCAGTAATGATGATCCAGCCAGATATGTGTTTACATAGAAAATACGTGTGCCAAGGTTTTCCTACAGACCAATGTTATCTATGGATCTAAAGTACCACGGTTAGCTTCAGAGCTGAACTAGTCAATAGAGGACATATACAAAAACCTGTTCTTCTTGGCCCCTATGAGGTACCTGGATACTGCAACTTGCTACAATATGCCGAATTATTTAGAATAACGTTTGTACATACTTTGATTTCTATCTAGTGAGGCTAAATTAAGCTCTCAATCTTGCATGTAGATCTTTAATTACATTTAGTTTACATTTTGGCCTTGTTTATGATTTACAGGGATGCTAATTTGTACAGCATTCAGAAACCCTACTAATCAGCACTGACAAGACAGTCGTTATTTGCAAATATACTTTATTTGCACTATAATAAAACACATGCACCATGAAATAGACATATTATGCCTTGAAGAATGCTATTCTAACTACAAAATGGCTTTTATAACCTAATCCACAAAAATGTCTTAACAATACAAATGTATTCTGTATTCTCTTACGGAACCTATTCTTAAAGTAGGTTACACTTTGATGTGATTTAATTTATTTGATAGCATCTATAATCAACCACATGAGATTTCACACAATGCGTTTAGTGATAATAGTATCCGCAGTATGGTATTGATAGATAATACATTTTAACAGCCAAAATGAGATAAACATTTTACCTTACTTAAAAGAAAACCTAACTACCTAATAAAACAGAAAATACTACTGCCCCTAAGTGAAAGGGAATAAATAGCATATTTCATAAAATGGAAAATAATGAGAAGAACATTTTGGAAAGTAAATTGCCATAAGCACTGCCCTGCACTTTGGAGAGAAAACAGGAGAGAGTAGAGTACTTTCTAAGAAAGAGAGGGGTTATGCATACAGCATTGCAGTGGGATTAGCTGATAAAAGGGGTTGTACCCGATGTTTTGAATTTTACAAAATTCTCGGGGAGGCCATCAAAGCTTGAATAGACCCTTCCATAAAACAGATTGTAGGCGGTAATTCCCTCATTTGCATGGAAGTCATTGCACAGAAGAGATGCCATCAATGAAGTCATGTGTAAGGTCCCAAGGAGTGGTGAGGACTAAATTATAGTTTCCACAAATAACTATAACTGATGAATTTCAGATTTTGAGGAGATAGGCCGACTTCTCCCAATGGGAATAGTTTTTCTTTTTCTTTTTTTCAGCTCAAACAAGTGTAAAGCTCAAACAATTGTAACAAAAAAAAACGAATATTTAACTATTTGTCAGGGATTTACTCTCTTGCAGTTTCTAGCCCTCTTTGCCCCTGATGTACCTCCTTCAATAACTAAGTGATCATGACATACTGCAAACACATTTCTTCAAACATCTTTTTCTTAAATACATTTTACAAAGATTCATTACCCTTTTCCACCGCATGCCTTTCGGAAATGTATTCTTTTAGTTTTGACGTTGAAATTAATGGCAGCAAATGGAGTGGTAATACATTCAGATTTAGCATTGTATTTTTACACGTCATAGTACATAGCACTGTAGTGAAAAATCCCGTACAATTTCCGAAAATCTAAACATATTTTTAGTTTCTACTTTATTACTTCAAAACATTAAAAAATGCAAAGTTTCATTCTTGAATTTTCAAAGATGAACAAGATTCTTTTTTCCAGCTGTATCGGTTTTTTGAGTGAAAAACAGAACAAATAAATATAATATCACATATATGAAACAACAAGCCTGAGAGAAGTAAAAACCTTCACTTTCTCCAAAGATTGATGATCCTAACGAGTGCTTGCCTTAGTTTGGTGATCCCAAGAATTAAGACAATGGAGTGTGCAGAAACTGAAAGGACAGTACCTATCCAGAAAATGGGCCATAACCAACGACCATGAAAAAACAGACTGAGGCACAGTGACAGTAAAAATAAAACATACATAGATGTGAGGGATCCCAACATTCTGGCTGCTCCAAAATGAGCGTCAAGCCGCGGTTGGCTGAAGGCTGATGCATTTTTTTTCATCCTCTGGGTATGTCTGCCGAGCGATGTGAGGATAACTGTGATGGAAGCGATGCAGAAAAGATCAGGCAAGAAAATGCAAAATGCGAAAGTTGAATAATAGTATGACATTTCCCAAGTTTCACCTTCACCTGTAAGAGAAGCATTAGCGTTGAGATTGGCTGTTGAATTCTGAGGGTATTCTCTGTCAGGAGTCCAGTTCAAGGGGATGCTGAGGACCAATGAACCTATCACAATCCCCAAAACTAGCCAAGGCACCAACTTAGAGATCCTTTGCTTTAACCAGAAGAAGAGGTGGTTGTTGAAGTCCACGATCTTCACGCAGTAGAAGACAGAGAGACAGGCGGCTAACCAGGAACTACAGCTTCCAAACAATACTATCAATTGAAATAGTATTTGAGGAACTACAGACCACATGAGATATGAACAGGTGTGTCCTAGCTGAGTGAACTGGAAACAGGTAACAGAGATTCCAAGAGCAGCTAAGATGATATCGCAGGTGTTAAGGCGTCTTCCTTTGGCCATTTCTAGCAGATAAAATCCCACAATAAACACACTGGGAAGTATTCCAATCACACTGGCCGTGGCTGCTGCAATCATATAATCCATTGAAAATGCAAGAGCCATTGTTTTTCTTTCTCTTTGTAGTTCTTTGATGAATTCACAAAGATCTATGTTGCTCTCACTGTACTTTGTGTATGAGTGTTGTGGGCAGGGATGGATAGACTTCAGATTCAGCAGGTGTGCCTGGTTTAAGTTACAATTCGCGTCATCCTCACCATCACTACGGATCTGGATTTGGTAGAATGCAAATGAGCCTGGTTTTTTATTCTCTACTTTAAAACAGAAAAACATTCCAACTCTCTTCTTTAAAACCTAGCGGTGCATCACTCTAACACATAATACACAAATTATGTGTTTCCCTTTCATGCGCTGAGAAAGAGAAATGAAATGTTTATTAGTTTTATTTTATTTGTGAAGGAATGTCTGCTCATTGAATTGGCTCTCAATGCTTTCTCCAAAGTACTTTGCATATTGAATAAAGTATACATTAAAAAATAGATCTATTCTACAAGAACATTTAGTGACAGTGTGTAGATGTAAAGAGTGAATTTGAACAGGAAAGCATTGTTTTGCCAATACTATTATATATTTAGTAACAGAAACATCAAAGCAGTTAAGAAACTGAATAAAAGCAATGTTGACAATTTACCGCCATGCAGCTAAGACAGAGATAATATATGAAACCAATATACTTCCCAGAGTGCTGTCTTGAATACATCATTATCAAAAACTTTTATTTGACAAATCGCCATAAAACGATTGTCACATAAAACAACAGCTTGAAATTATAAGCAAATGAGTAAAAACACAATACAAGCTAAAACAGTACAGTATATAAACTGGATAAAATACTGAGTGTTCACACATTAAACAGAACATTTAGCAGCACAACAAGGATACACCTAAGCAGATACCACTGTACAGACTTGAATAACTAAATTTCTCCTGATTCTTAGTGCCTCACTAATAACATTTATTACAGCAGAACAAATAGGCTGCATATCTAAAAGCCACAGAACACACAGGCCTGCCATACACATTATTGCAAGGTATTCAAGTTGACAACAATTGTTTCTTCTATGTTTTGCAAAAAGTACAAAAAGATGAATAAGGGAATGAAGAAACAACGATTACAGCGACAACATGGCAAAGAAGAAGCTAAGTACCACACTGTGGGAGGGCCACAAAAAGTTCACAGTGCACAATCTGAAGCGGATGAGGTAAAATCTCTGTCCATGATTGGCTATCCAGTGTAGATAGGGCTGTTTCCCATTTGCACTAGCGTTTGCGAAGTGACAAAGGTTTGACTCCAGTGTTAACACGTTAGAGTATCTGGTGGCATTTCTATGTTCTTGGAATAGGGTTTTAACTGTTTTCTTGAAATTATTATCTATTTCACTTGGACCACAAAAGATATTTTAATTCCAATATCTAGAAACGATTTCTTGTCATAGGCTAAACGGGGGATTGAATCCACACGCTCTTCTTTTAAACAGTCCTCTATCACTAGGCGAGAACATTTCAGTAGCAGACAAAGCCAGATATCTACCCATAAAAAGAAATGTAATATATTAATCAGATCTTCCAAATAAACATTGGCTGTTTCTGAGTGTGTTATAAAACTTGCAGTACTCCTTGGTGTTGCTAAATTACTGATTTTTAAGTTCAAATAAACTTTATTGAGCAAAAAGAGGTGTCAATACAATACCATAAGTGATACAAAAAAAGAAGCAAAATAAGCTAGAGAAACATTGAATAAATAACAAAATAAAAAGTACATTGGTTATGGAAATCAGGTGAAGATATACATTAGAGGAAAGAAAAAGGAAAACAGTAGTAAAATCTGTTATACAGAAGAATAATCAGGAACTATAAGGCCAATCAGGGAGGTTTGGGGACTTCTTGCTGAATTGGTGATAAATGAAAGGATTTTTTTAGCAGAGGCATCAAGGTATAATGTTATAAGGAGCAATAAATTAGCGCGTTTCAGTGCCATATGAGGAGGAAAAACAAAGGCAGTATCCAACCTATGATTATGGCAAATATTATACCACCATGCTTTAAACGATATATTCGTAAAATCTTTCCAATTAGCAGTAATTTGTTGGAATGTGACCGCTATCAATAAATCAATAATTCGTACATCAAAAGTAACATGGTCCCAACACGGGGAGAGACTACCAAGAAAAATGTGGATAAAAATAAAAGGGATTTGGGTGTGAAAAATGTCATTAATTTGGGCCCAAATTCGCTTCCAGAAGTCATGAATGACTGTGCGGGAGAAAAGCATGTGGAATAAAGTAGCGATGGGTGTAGAGCAAGACCAACAGAGGTCAGGAACAGAGGAGAATCTGTTATGAAGGGAATGTGGTGTAAAAAGGAGTCTGTTATAAATGAACAATAGAATTTGAGTTAAAGCGGCAGATCTGGAGGATTTGCGAATCTTAACCCATAACTTATCCCATAGGGTAGTAGGCCAAGAAGTAGCAAAGTCATATTACCATTTCTCCTCTACCCTAGACTTTGGACGAGGCAAAGGCGTGGAGCGAAGGAATGCGTAGATAAGGAAAGCATTGGAATGAACAGCCAGAAAAGAGTGAAGTTGTGAGGTGGGAGTAGGAGACGAAGAGAGATTGTGAACATGTTGAATCTGGGTATAAGTAGACATGATCGCTTCCTTTAGTATAAGATAGTTGCGAGCGAAGGAAGCAGGTAAATCAAAGGAGTGGCGTAACAAGGAAAAGATAAAAAGGTGGATTGAGAGAAAAGTTGGGAAACCCAAATTAAACCCTTTTGCCTCCAAGACTTCCAATAGAAGGGTTTACTATTAATAAGGATATTTTTATTGTGCCAGATGGTAGAGGATAAAAAATCAGCAACAGAGGAAGGGGAGGTCTGGGAGGAGGCTAAGAGTAGCTTGACTGTGAATTTATGTATGGGGATGGATGGTAGCTGTGGTTTGCGAGAGAAAGATAGAAATTCAGCAAAAGTAAAGGGAGAAAGAGAGAGACGTTCTATAGTAACCCAAAGAGGACAGGGTTCGTCAGAGTCTCGCAGCCAGAAGGAGGCCTGGCGTAGAAGGAAAGCCTTGTGATAGGTCGGGAAGTGAGGAAAATTGACGCCTCCTTCAGAATTAGGACGCGCCAATCTGAGAAAAGATATCCAGGGTTTTTTGCCTGACCAGAGAAAAGAAGCAAGAATAGAGTTAATCTTCGTAAAGAACTTTGTGGGAATAGAGACAGGAATATTAGAAATGGTGTACAAAACAATGGGAGATAACATCATTTTAATAGTATCAAGGCGTCCCCACCAAGAAAGGTAGAGTGGGTGCCATTTGGTAGTGAGATCAGTCAGTTTCTGGATGCATTTGTTGAGGCAGAGTGAAACCGTATCTGTGATGGAGGAAGTGACGTTCAAACCTAAATATTTGATGTGAGAAGAGCTCCAGGTGAAGTTAGAGTCTGCAAAATCAGGTTTGAAGGTATATTTCGTGAAGGGCAAAATTTCGCACTTATCATTGTTCAGCTTATATCCAGAAATCGGCAAATACTCATGAACTTCTGAAAGGAAGGTGGGAATAGAAACAGTGGGCTTGGAGATAAAGAGCAAAATATCATCGGCAAAAGCAGCAAGCTTAATGTGAGATTGTGATGTCTGAAAGCCGTGTATGTCAGGGTTTTGTCTAAATTTGAAAAGAAAAGGCTCCAAAGCTAAATTGAAAAGAAAAGGGGATAAAGGGCAACCTTGTCGGATGCCTCTGCCCAAATCAAAAAAGGAGGAAACCAGACCATTTGCACAAACCGCTGCTCTGGGATTGGAGTAGAGAAAGGAAATTAAGGACACAAATTTGAGACCAAAACCAAACCACTTGAGGGCAGAGAAAAGATAGGTCCAGTCCACCCTATCAAACGCTTTCTCTGCGTCTAGGGCAATAGCCGCCAGGGAATCTGGAAAGCTTGAGGATTTGGACAAAACATTAAAAAGAAGTCTAGTATTGTCAGTAATAAAGCGGCACTTGACAAAACCAGATTGCTCAGGGCCAAGTAACTCAGGTAAAAAGGAGTCTAATCGGGCTGCAAGAGATTTGGCATAGATATTATAATCAATGTTGACAAGGGAAATTGGTCTATAATTTTTGCAATATCGACAATCTTTGCCTTCCTTAGGAATAATACAAATATGAGCATCAGCAAAGGTGCCTGAGGAGCTACCCAGGGTAACAAAAGAATCAATAAGAGAATGCAACTTGGGTATTAGCAATTTGGAGAAATGGAGATAAAACTCAACAGTAAAGACATCAGGCCCCGAAGCTTTATCTTTTTTGAGAGAATTGAGAGCGGAAAGTAATTCCTGCTGGGAGACGTCCAATTCCAAAGAGGTTAAGTCAATGGGGAAATGGTCTGGTTGACGAATAGTAGAGAAAAAATCAGAGAGAGATTGGGAAGTAGGATGAGTTTCAGAGGAATAGAGGGTTGAGTAGAAATGAGAGAATTCATCAAGAATATCGGTGTCTTTATGTCGAGGGACATCATTCTCAGCAAAAATAGATTCAATATTTAACTTGTTATGTTTGACTTTTAAATAATTAGCTAGAATTTTCCCTGCTTTATTTTCCCACCATAAAATTTGGAACTAGATTTCAATAAGTAAAGAGAAGCATCCTCTGTAGATTTCTTGTTAAATTTCAACTTAGCATCAATAAGCGCTGTCAAGCTTTCCTTTGAATGAGAAGTATAATAGGAGTGTTCCAGACTCTCGATTTTGCAGAGTAGGTCACTAGTATATTTACGTGCAACCTTCCGTTTCGCAGACACAAAACGGATGATGAAATCCCTAGCCGTGGCCTTGAAAGCATCCCAAATAGTGTGGGTAGGGATAGAAGGGGTATCGTTGAAAGTAAAATATTCAGTAAAAAATTCGGTAAAAGAGGTGGTAAATTTGGGATCTAAAAGTAGGGAATTATTGACACGCCACCTCTTTGGTCCAGTGACTTTGGGTAGAATATCAATATTGATATAGACAGGAGCGTGGTCAGATAATAGAATAGGACCAATTTCTGCATGAGTAAGGGACTGTGCAAGATGGTGGGAAACAAAAATATAGTCAATACGTGATTGGGAATGATGGGAGGGAGAATAAAAGGTAAACTCTTTGGTCGTTGTATTGCATAAACGCCAGGCATCAATAAGTTTATGTTGTGAGATAGCATGAGTAAGAAGTTTATGGGGTTTGTTTGGGATGAAGGAGGTCTTGGAGTTTCGGTCTAAAAAAGGGTCAAGAGGCTGGTTGCAGTCCCCTGCTAAAATAAAATGATCATCTACGAGACTAGTGATGCGAGTAGCCATCTCGTGCCAGAAATTCGGATGGCCACCTGTAGGGGCATAAATATTAAGAAGGGAGAGTGGAACACCCCTCAAGGAGAGCTTGACAAATGACCATCTACCATCAGAGTCTGAGTCAGCATCTAAAACGGAGTAAGTAAGAGACTTACGAATAAGAATAGCAACCCCATTTTGCTTACCATCTCCAGGAGTAAAATGTACTTCTCCCACCCACCCTCTTTTAAGCTTAACAGATTCTGCTTCAGTTAAATGAGTCTCTTGTAAAAAGGAGAAATCCACATTCAATTTAGCAAGGTGAGAAAGGATTCGTTGTCTCTTAATGGGAGAGTTAGGACCTTTAACGTTCCATGAAACAACACATACTGACATTAAAAAAATAGAAAAAAAGGAAGACAACTACAGTAAGAACGAACATCAAAAGTATGAAAAATACGTGAAGATGAAAGGAGAAGAAGCAAAAAAGATGATAAAATGGAAAATAGATGAACAGAGAGAGATTGAAAATGGAAGAGAAAAAGTGACACCTCAAAAAAGAGAACAAGAAAAAAGGGTGAAGGGGACAAAAAGAAAAGTGAACATATCAATAAGGGAAGGAAATGTACTTACAGGTAGGGGAGATGAGGGAACACAAGCAGGAAGGGTAACCAAACGTATAAGGAGGAGGGGGTAGAGCCAACTGGAGGAGACAAGACGGTTAGGGCTTGCGAACCGCCCGGCTGGGGAAACACGAGACATTGTGTATCATCTGTGGAAATAAGAGGAAAGCGTTAGGGGAAAAGACAAGAAAACAATCAGATAAACTGCGCGAAGGTCATACCAATAAAGATAGCATATATAAAGGGGAGAAAAAACAATGAACATTTTAAACAACAGGAGGAACACGAAGAAAGGGAATGAAAACATAATGCATGAGTAACTGTGATAAGACTAATAAACCTGTGCATAGAACTATGCATATAGCATGTAACTGTAAGAGAAAAACAACATTAGTCTCAAACGTCAAGGAGGGAATGCAGAAGAGGGGCCAGAAGTATCCATGTTAGCTGCTTGACATGAATTCAGGAAACTCTGGAGTCGTACAGGATCCTCGTAGGTCGTCGTCTTGTTGTTATATGTGACACTAAAAAGACAAGTATGGAAAAGTCCATAAAGAGCACCAATGGATCGAAGTACAGGTCTCATGTCCAGAAAGGCTTTGCGGTGGTTGGCCGTGGCTCTAGCATAGTCCTGCGCAAAAAACAAGGAGGAACCAGACCACGTAAGACGAGGAGAGGCTCTAGCCGCAGAAAGGACCCTTAGAAGGTCAGTATATTGTAGAAAGTACATGATGACACCTCTGGGCTTCACCGAGGGAGAAGTAGACAAAGGGGCCCGACCCAGCCTGTGAGCCCTTTGTATATTGAGCGTAGTGTCCTCCGGAAGATGTAGAAGTTTAGGAAGAAAGGACTTGAAAAAAGCAATAGGGTCACTCCCCTCGCAACCTTCCACAAGGCCGTAGATTCGCAGATTATTGCGTCTATTTCTGTTCTCAAGGTCCTCAACCTGTTTTTGAAGAGAAGAGATCTGGGTATGCATATATGCAGTCTTAGCAGAGGATTCCTGAAGTGAAGAAACACTGTGTTCCACCGATGCGACCCGTGCTTCCATTTGAGTCCAGTTTTCAGTTAGAACCTGTAATTTAGCATTAGTCTCTTCCATAAAAGGGCGGAGTGCCCTGATCTCTTTCAACAGCAAGTCAATAGATGCAGAAGGAGCAGAAGCAGAAGCAGATGGTGAGGGGGGATCTTTTTTCAGTCGCTTAACTGTAGTCTTCCCGTTATGCTGAGAAAGGGACTCCATGGCCGGCTTCGACATAGGAACAGGAGGTTCCTGAGAAGCTTCCAACTGGGGGGGCCAATGCTGAAAAAAACGTTGAATTCTTGATAAAAGTGCGCTTTGAGGTTTTGGTGGCGCAAGTCGTTGTAAATTTGCCCATCAGGTTTTCAGTCGTCACCAGACGCACAAGCATGCGAAGGACAGTAAAAGAGAAAAAGATCCCTTAGCATCCAGACTGAATAGTCATCAATGGGAAAAAGAAATTAAATAACACAGCAGTGAAGAATAAAAATCACGACTCATATGCAGAGCAAAAATAACCAGAGCCAGAACCAGAAGCAGGGACTGCTGAGGCTCATAAAAGAAGGAGCCCCCCGCAACAGGGCACAAGCTTCTGACCGATAAGAACTGGTAACAGCATATGACAAACTGTGCTGTGAATAAGCAGAAGAATTAGCTACCAGTAAAGAGAATAGCTAGAAAAAGCTATTCAGAGGAGTCCAAATCAGCTGTAATGGATAGAAGAAGCAAATTAGGTGAAACTGCGCAGGCAAATTGAGACTAAAGGAGCCATAAGGTATTGAAGTGAGAAAATGGCCGCTTATGTGGAAAGGAAAAAAAAAACAGTGTCATTTGGAAGCAAAAGCGGAGGGCTATTTGAATGAAGAAAAGTAATTTAGCAGAGAAATGAAGACCCACCATGAGGGAAGAAGATGGCGTCAGGCGTTGCATAGGATTTATCAGAAGCGCCAATGTTGTATCTGTGAGGGTCGTTGTGTGAAGAAATTGTACAAAATGTCTGCCGCGGCCGTCATAGAGCCGCGTTCTGAAGAGCGCTGGTCAAAAAGGGCATTGAAAGACCAGAAAGGCTCCCACAGAAGGTTGCATCCTGCGCTAGGCACCTTCCGATGCCGGAATCCTCCATTCGTGGAGGAAAAAAAAAACGTGGTCCACTTGTGCACCCCAGCCGCCACGGAGCGCTCACGCCGGCGCCGCCATCTCCTACGGGCGCTAAGCCACGCCCCGCTAAATTACTGCTTAACATTTTTTTTTTCGATTTTCTACAGGGTCCCTGGGTTATTGTAAGGCAATTACCCAGAAATTGCAGCTGTTAGAGTATACTATATTTTCAAGTAGTATTTTAGGAACCACAGACCATACATCATAAGCATAAGACTGTCCTAGCAGGGTGCACTGTAAACAAGTAAAGGAGATTCCCATGGTAACTAAGATGATATCACAAGTGTTCAGGCATCTTCCTTTGGCCTTTTCTAGCAGATAAAATGCCTCAAGGAATACATTTGCAAGTATTCCTATCACAGTGACCATTGCTGCTGTAGGCATCTAAAACGTTGAAAACGGAGGAGCCATTGTTTTACTTTCTCTGTGCAGCAGGAATGTGAGGTAAACTCTGCTCTCCCATTAGAGTTTTTTTTGTTACTCTTCGCTTCACATGCGGAGTTCGGAAAAAACTCTGCCAACTGCTGCATAGCTGAGTTTACCTGAGCTTGTATCAATTAATGTCCATTGAAATTTATGTGACTCCTATCAAATTTATGGCAAAAGCTACACTATTGGTTTAATGGCTCTTTCAATCAAGTTCAGACCAGTCGGGAGTGGGCGGGAGTAATGGCGGATATGAGGCGAGTTCTGAAAGAAGTAGAGAAAAAGGGGCAATAGAGGCCAGAGCCTTAGGACGGAGAGTGATGGTGCTGTGGTACCTGAGAGGAGCATATTAACCCTGTATAAACTCTGTAAAAAGGTCAACACTATTATCATCCTTGGCCGACATGCCCACAGTAGGAGGAAGTTGTCGTTGACCCGATTGAGTTAAAAATGCGCACCAGAAGCGGAGCCAGCGTCACACAAACCTTTTAATAAAAAACAGAGGTGTACCCATCTGGGTTGGGTGACTTGTTGAGTTTCAGGCTGGAGATCACCGAGTTGAGCTCTTCCAGCCGAAGAGCTGCGTATTCAGCCCGGTCGACATCCAACCCAGTTAGCTGTGTCGGGCGGCTTTGAGGAGCTTCCAGAACCTGGGCGCCCTGGTTCTCTGGTGAATGTGCTCCAGCTCGGCAACCTCCCCCATCAGACAGTTCAGTTTTTCTTGTCTATCTCTGTTATCGGCTGCTGCTATGCCTAAGAATTCCCCACAGACAACCGCTTCCATCGCCGCCCATAGTGTTGTTGTGGAAATATTAGGTTTGTCATTAATGGCTAAGCAATCCGTTATGCACTTCTGAATCTGTAGCACCACTGAGGGACGTTGGAGCATGGTTTCGCGAAGGTGCCAGAAGCGACGTGTGGTGCGCCGTGGGTGTAGGGTCAGAGAGAGTCTTATTGCTGAGTGGTCAGACAGGAGGCAGGGGAGGATCTCTACGTCTTGCGTCTGTCGTGTTGGGAGTCAGAAGTAAGGACATAGTCAATTCTGGCATACATCTTGTGAGGGTGTGAGTAGAATGTGTATGCCCTAGTATTTGGCTGTCGGAGCCTCCAGATATCCATAAGTCCGGCCTCCGCCAGCAGACTTTTCCCTGTACTAGAGAGGGCCCCTGACTGTCCCCATCTCTGTCCTGAGCGGTCCATGTCTCCATTAAACGCCAGGTTGAAATCTCCCCGAGTAGTAACATTTTGTCCGGAAGGCCTGTGAGCTCTTGTGTTACGACTTTAATAAAGCTCTCTTGCCCACTATTGGGAACACTTGCCTTGGCTATCGTGAAGGTGTGTATCTAAGGTGAAGGTGTGCGCCAGGAGCCTCCCTTTTATTTCGGACTATTTACTGCCAATATGGCCGGGGAACCTAGAGGATACTAGAACAGTGACTCCCACTGTCTTTAATTGAAATGAAAGTAACATTTATAAAGCGCGTGCTCACCCGAAGGCATCCCAGCGCTAGCGGCAGCAACTTTTCACTTAGGCAGTCATCAGTGGAAGAGATAGGTTTTTACTTTTATTTCGAAAGGTCAGATGATCAGCCTCTAGACGTATGTGAAGAGGCAAAAGATTCCAAAGCTTTGCCACATTATACGAGAAGAGTCGCCCCCACTTCGAACTCTTCTAATTCTCGAGTCTGTGACCAATCTCTTATTTACAGATCTCAGCGCTCTATTTGGAAGGTGGGGCTGGATGATAGAACGCATCAAGGAAGAACCTTTACCCGTGAGTGCTTTATGAACAATGCATAAAGCCTTAAACTGAACTTGTTTTTTGATGGGGAGCCAATGGAGGAAAGCAAGACCAGGTTTGGCTGACATACGCCTGGGAGTATTCAGCAAGATACGGCCTGCGCAATTCTGCACAGTCTGCAGTCTTCTAATCGTGGAGAGTGGTGCTCCAAGATATAAGGCGTTGGAGTAATCTAACCGTGAAAGAATTAATGCCTGGACCAACAGCCTATTAGCACAAAAGGTAGTAAAGGGAAGATCTTTCTGATCAGCCTCAGCATTCCTCCAAGGTGGAGAAGTGTGGCTCAAGTGGTTGGAGTGGCAGACCCTGATGCAGAGGTCTGGCCCGGACCAGGGTTCAATTCCCCGCCTCGGCGGGTCTTGCGCTCAAATTTCCCCGGACCTGACAATTCTCGCCTCGGTGCCTTTTCCAATCATAGAGTCCCACTCTGTAACTCTGGGCAATAGCTTGCTTAATCTCCACAACAGCCCCTCGCAGCGGGATGCCTGGCTTTCACCTTGGGGATGCCCAGTAATGGGTTATCTCGCAGGGGAATACCAGGACGGGTTCCCTAAGCAAGCGCTGGGACGCTTTCGGGCAGCCATGCGCTCTACAAATCAAATTTCATTTCATTTCATTTCATTCCATAGCAGCTGGCCGCAACCTTTCGAGCTTGTTCTTTAAGGTCTAGGTTACGGTCCAGCCACACCAAGGCACTTAATGTGTTCTTTGGGGTTCAGGGCTGGACACAGACAACTGGGCTAGAGGTGGTCTATGTTCAGGGGGGCTGAAGTGCCCAGTAGTATAAGCTCTGTCTTAGCCCCATTAAGCTTTAGGTATGATTGATCCATCCACTTAGAGACGGCCCCAATACATGAGGCTAGGCCTGGTGAAAAACTATCTTGCTGGTTAATAGAGACCACCAGCTGGGTGTCGTCAGCATAAGTGATTATTTGCACCACAAATGGCAGTACTATTTCAGCCAAAGGGCCCATATAAATCTATACTACTATTATAAAGAGAGAACTGGGAACCTTTGAGGCGGGTAAACTCAAAAAGTACAGCACCAATCACAACACCCAATACAGCGTTGGAAAGGGGAGATGCAGCAGATGGACATAGGCTATACAGCTGGGCACCATATACATTACAAAGGCCAAACAACGTTAGGGATAAAGTAGTCCCTTGTGGGCGTCGGTGTGGGCGTGTCAAACTAACTACACTACACGTGCAGCATTCAGAGAGGGGCGTGGCACAACAGCGTTAGGGGCATGGCACAACAGCACTACATTCAGTGGCGTAGCTGGGGGGGGCGGTCCGCCCCAGGCGTCACTATTTTGGGGGCAGAGGACCCGGACGCAGTCTCAGCTGCCACAGAAAGCAAGCTGCAAACAACTGCTTGGGCAGGCTGCTCCCGTAGGCTTGGGTGGGTCACTTTCAGCAACCGAGCAGGCTCACTCAGCCTCACAGTGGCAGCCAGTCAGTGCTGCTGCAATGCATCCAAAGTACGATTTTTGCGGCGCCGCAGGGCTGAGTAGCACAGTCTTAGACTGCCCGTAGCGCCCCAGGAGGACGCAACGTCACGTCCTGTGAACAGCGCTGGGAGTAATTAGATTTTAGGACTCTGCTGCGAAATGGCTCACCTTAAAAGAGCGCACTAAGAAATAAAATAATACTTTGACTGCCCCTACGCAGCCGGAGAACACACAAACGGAAGTAGTTAACCAAGCGACTGCAGAAACAGAAAGAGTTTGGTGCAGCAGATGTTAACTTTAGAAAGGAAAACGAGTGCAAGTGAAGTTCGATTATCCCAGCGTCTGCAGGTTTGTAGAGGCGGACTTGCTGTGGACCTGCTTTTATTCTGGATTTTGTAGACATGCTTCCTGCAGGCTTTCTTTTATTCTGGCATTTTTTTCATAGAGTAATAATTTCTTTCGTACTTGAGATCTAAGTTGTTTTGGAAAAGCTTAAGGGCAGGGATGTTTGAAAAAATATGAAGCTGCAAATAAAAGGTTACAATCAGTGTTTGCAGTTTTCTCGTGTCTTAAAAGACGGCAATTTTGAAGTGGCATTTCTTTCTTTGGTATTTTATCGAAAAACGTTTAATTTGTTTTTAGGAAGGATTGTGCAAGGCTATTAACAATCTGACTTTAGTCAAACATTACCGCTTTAGTCGCCAACTTGTTCCATGTCATGATGATGAGTTTCGGCCAGTTTTTGCTTTGTAAGCCTGCAGCACCAAGCGTTACTGGGATTTGTATAGCCATACAAATGCGCGTGAATCCTGCCACCTCACATGAATTTCTATATTGAAATGTTCAGTGCCGTGGTCCTTGTGATATCTCGTTCACCTCATCCCTTTTTCCCCTACAAGTTGGACATGGGCTTAAACTTGTTATAATGCGGTACGTTTAACTTAACTACGTGTCTTTGAACATAAAACTCTTAAGACTATCTCATTCTTCAAATGGGTGTACTTTCTGAATTATTATTTTATTTCTGGTATTTATAGAGCACAGCATTCATCCCAAGGGATATCAAGGCGCTAAAAGAGAAGAGACTGCTGAGGTTTATGCTGGAGGGGTTAGTTTTTGGGGAAGAGGTGTGTTTTGAGTTTTTGCCGGAATGAAAGAAGGTTTACAGTATGTCTCAGATCCATCGGTAATTCATTCCATCGTTTGGCCGCCAGGTGAGAGAAGGCTCGTCCTCCTGTTCTTGTTTTATAGATACGCTTAGGTTTTGCTAGGGCTGAGTTAGTGGATCTTAAGTTCCTGTTTGGAATATAAAATTATGTTTCCCTCGTCGTCGTTGCTTGATTTTGCTCACAACAAAGTGTCACTCATAGTCTTTGAAATGTCACTCATAATTTCGCTGAATTTAAGAAAATGTCACACATTTCAATCTGAAACCTTGGCAGCTATGCACCTAGCGTTGTGGTGGTGCAGTGCATGCACAACGTACTCTGTGGGTCCCAGGGCCATCAATCAGCGCGTGAAAGCACTACCAATGATGGCCCTGGGCATCGTTTCTGGTCAGCCCTCGCGCTGAAAACGCGCTCTGGTGAGTGGAGTCGAGTCTGGGGCAGAAGAGTCGAAATATAAATGAGGGGAGGGGGTGTAAGGTGGGAAATATAAGGCAAAAAGGGAAGATGGGCAGAGGAGGATATTGGAAAAAAAATGAAGTTTAGACTGACACTGTTAAGTTGGTTTTGGGTCCCCAGAGCACATCACGTTTGTGCACGTCCACGCTGCTTTAATGGGGGAACCATGTTTGGTCATTTAATGTCAGCTGTAAAGATGAATCCCTGAATAGTGTCATGTATGTGCATGTTTACATTGTGCTGATGGGATTATCAGGTAGAACATGCAGTCTATGTGTTCCCCTTTGTACTGTCGGTGTATTCAACTGTGCAGCCTTGGATGTCATGTATGTGCATGTAACTTGCATGATCGAGGTAACTATTAGCAGCAATACTACGTGTCTCTCGGACCATTTTCAATTGCCCGCCGTCCTTTTTCTCCAGCACCCCCCTCCCGCTACTTGCCAAGGGCGGCACTCTGAGGAATAGCCCCGGCCGCCAGAAGGTGTAGCTACGCCCCTAACTACATTATTAGTTTGTGGGCGTGCATCATTGACAGGCACAACAGCTTTGTCAGAAGGGCGTGCCAAGAACGTTGTCAGAGGGGCGTGACACTCATCAAACACAAAATGGGCACGTACTTCAGTAGCGTGCCTTTAATGTGCACGCCCATTCACGATCCACCTACGCGTCTGACACGTATCTGCAGAAACAGAAAGCTGCAAACCATTTCACATTCAGTCAACATTAATCCCGAGTACTGCGGCGCAACCTTTGTGGCCGTAAAACTTTTCAGAGGGGCCGGCACCAAAATTGACATAAAAAGGGGCGCGCCTTTCGTCAGCAAGGTGCGTTCTCTGTACGCGACGTCACCCTTCTGGCGCGCGCCTTTCGTCAGGGCACACATTCACGGCGCACCAACGGCTCCAGCAGACATTCACGGCAGGCAGCGTAGAACACCATGTAAGGAACTTCATTATTGTTATTTAGTCCGGGGCGTACACGGGCCTCAAACCAGCCCTCGCAAACATGGGGGCACGCCGGGCAATGTCAGCCTACACACAATAACGTCAATAGCCAAAACACTGCACAGACAATGAACGACAATCTAATACAGCTAAGGAACCCACATATAAACAACGCTGTTACTAACATTGCATGCACAACCGGACTAAGACGTTACTAAAACATTAAAACATCACCTTTGGCTATAGGCAGATGTAAAACAACACTGGAAGAATTACTCTTGCATTTTGGCATACTTTTTTTGTTTTTTGTTTAAAAGACCTTTATTGATAGCAAAGCCATTGACATCACCAAGTGTAACACATAATCACAGTGTACCTCCTCATACATTATAATAAGCACATGAGCAGCAAAGTACTAGTCCCTACACAGCCTTGGTGCCGGCATCCCGGGGGCCCGGCGGCGTGGTAATGCATTGTTTGTATAACAGTGCCAAGGGAAGTGATATGTCGCAAGCTGCGTGTTGGTACGGTGTGGCAACTGGCAATCTACTACTGCAATCGCGGTCAACAGGTCTAGTACTGAGATAAGGTCCAGAAAACAACCCCAACTAAACTCCCACCCCACCCTCTAGAGTGTGTCTGTGTGTCTGCCAACCCAGCCCCATGTATCATGTCCCCATGTGTACCTACTCTGTGTCCCGTATCTATCCTCCCGCAGGGAATGGTCCTCCCCCCGGCAGCCCCCAGTCTCATCTCAGCGCAGAATCCTCACAGCAGCCCCTACTCTACTCGGAGCACTCCCAACTCTCCCCCTTCTGTATAGCAAGGAACACGGTCAGAACCTTACTCCCCCACCCTATCCTGTAGCTCAACCGCCTCGGATGTGTCAGAATCTTCTTCCTCCCCCTTCTGTAGGTGATCTTTATAAAGATCCCAGAAATTCTTGGGCCTACTCCTGGGCGGCAACAGGTCGCTGTATAGTTCTGTCTGGGTGCAGCAATACTGTAGGTCTCGCATCCATCTCGTTTTGGTTGGCAGGGGCCCTCGCATCCAGCAAGCCGCTACCACCCTCCTGGCCAACAGCAGTGCCATGTCTACCAGACGATGCAGAGAAGGGGCCAGTGGCTTAGAATAGCCAATGAGCGCCAGCGCTGGAGTGCGGGGTAGAGTCTCCCCCAGAATCTGGTCTAGTTCGGCAAATACCTCCCCCCAGAATGCCTGCACCCCGGGGCATAGCCACGCCAAATGGAAAAAGTCTGCCACCATTGTCCGGCAGCGCTCGCATTCAGCTGTGGGGCGAAGGCCATAGCGGTGCAATCGCTCAGGGGTATAGTACACCCGCTGTAGGAATTTGAAATGCACCAACCGGTGCCTGCCATTCAAGGAAATCTTACGCGTGCTGGAGCAGCAGTATCGCCACATAACATCATCTATGGGGGATTGAAAATCAGCCTGCCAGGCCTCCCTGGCCTTAGAAGGCTGTAGACGCTGATGCACTACACCCAACTTGTTAACCTGCAAAATGAGCTTCGCCGACGAGGTGGATTTAATTACATAGGTCAGTTCCGGGACTTCCTCCGGTTCCTCCAAGTCTGGGCCCAAAATTTCACGGAACGCAGAGCGGAATCTATGATATTGGAATTTCTGTAGCAGGGTGGGGCCTGACTCCGTAGGAGCCAGCTGGTCCCAGGTTTTAAGTGTGCCATCCGCGAACAGGTCCTCCATTCTCACTATGCCAAGGGTCCGCAGGGCTTTAACTACTCCTTTTTCACCCAACGGGTCAAGCCAAAGGGCCCACTCGACAGGCATCAATGGGGAGTACAGTAATGTGCAGCCACGAGAACTCATCAAGTAGTTCCAGGCATGGTTGGTCGCTTTAAGTGAGTCCATCTGGCCCACCGTGCGGTCCGTGGGCAGGCAGACAGTGGCAGGCAGAGGGAGCGGATCCGCAAATAACCGCTCCAATATGAGGTGCGGGGTCCGAGCATCACCGTGAATCCACGAGTGTAGATGCGATGCCTGTGCAACTCTGTAATAGCGTTCTAGGTCCGGTGCTCCCAGGCCCCCCATCTCGCAGGGGAGTATCAGGGTCGTCCATCGGACTCTAGGCTGCTTGCCACCCCAAGCCAGCCGGAGCAGTACCGTGGTAAGTTGCCTAAAGAATACCCTCGACAATACCACAGGCAAATTCAGGAAGAGGAACAGGAATCTGGGAAGCACTACCATTTTCATTAAAGCGATTCTACCCGAAAGGGAGAGCGGGAGCCTGATCCAGGCATCGACGTCGTCGACCAATTTGTTATATGCCACCCCGTAATTGTCCCGAATTAGGATCTCAGGATCCGTATGAAGGTGAATGCCCAGGTAACGGACAGAGTCAGAGGACCACTGCAGCGGGTACTCCATAGCAAACGGTTGTGTCACTGGGGTGAGCGGAAAAGCAATCGACTTATCCCAGTTTACCCTCAGGCCCGACAGCGAGCCGGAGCGGACCACCTCTCGAAGAACCGCTGCCAAGTTAGCTTCCGGGTCTCTGACATACAATAACGTATCATCTGCATAAGTCGATATCCCTATTTTATAGGTGGGGAAGCTAATACCCTCCAGGCTGTGGTATTCCCGTATGGCACATGCCAGGGGTTCCGCCACCAGGGCATAGAGCAACGGCGACAGGGGGCAACCCTGTCGCGTGCCCCTTCCAATGTAGATCGGCTCCGTCACCCTGACGCCCAGACGTAGCCTGGCAGTGGGCCGATGGTACAGCGCCCCAATCCGCTGCATGAACGGCTCGCCCAGACCCAACTTTCGCAGTACTCGCACCATGAAGGGCCACTCAACCGAGTCGAACGCTTTTTCCATGTCAAGGAAGATTGCCAGCGCGCTGTTCTCCTGCTTGACATGCTGTATAGTGCCCAGTACCATGCGTATGTTGTAGGTCAAATTTCTGCATGGGACAAACCAGGATTGCTCCGGAGCGACCAGTCCAGGGACCAGTAAGGCCAGCCGAGTGGCTATGACCTTAGCATAAATCTTCGCATCGACATTCAGCAGGCTGAGTGGTCTGTACGAGCCGCAAAGGTCAGGTGGTTTCCCCGGTTTGGGTATAGTGATGAGCAGCGCCTCACGCATAGTAGGCGGCATTTCGCCATTCTCACAAACGGCATCAAAGAGGGCAACCAGGTGTGGTAGCAGTAAGTCCTTAAAGGCTTTGTAAAAGCCAACGTGAGGCCATCCGATCCCGGGGCACTGCCCGATCTCATGCTCGCTAGAGCCTCCAGTATTTCGTCCTGGTGGAAGGGGGCCATCAAGAATTCCCTATCCGAGTTCTTGAGGAATGGCATCGCAATATGATCTAGATAGCCTTCCATTTCGTCCTCTACTCCCTGCGTCTTGGACTGATATAACCCTGCATAATATCTTCTGAAGGTCTCTAGTATCTGCTCCTCATCTGTGACTGTGTCGCCCTCCGGAGTCCTCAGCTCCTCAACGACCAGTGGGCGTCTAGAGCTTCGGACCAAGCGCGCTAGTAACGCGCCAGGCCTTTCCCCTTCCCCGTACACTCTGGCGGTGGCATATTTGCCCATATAAAGGATCTCTCTGTCCGCCAGAGCCTGAAACTCGGACAGAAGTTGGGTGAGCGCCGGTCCCTCAGTATCGCCGCCTGTCGTCAGTCGCCTAGCCTCCAGCTCCGCTATCCTATTCTCCAAAGTAGTGAGGTCCCGTCTGATGGAGCGTAACACACTCGAGTGCTTTGACATAGCCAACCCCCTGATGCACACCTTAAAAGCTTCCCAGACCGTAAAGAAATCGTCGACTGTGCCTGTGTTTGTCACAAAGTATTGTTCTATATCTTCCGCAAGCTCCCCCCTGAAGGTGTCATCCAGCAACGCGAAAGGGGGGAACCTCCAAGTGAAGGCCGGGATCCCCTTCCTGGCTGTTAAGAGGTGTAGGAGGATAGGGGAGTGGTCCGAAAGTGTGCGTGGAAGGACCTCGCATGCGCCAATATTACCAAGTACCTGGGGGGATGCCAACCAGTAATCTATCCTAGTGTGGACATCGTGGAAGGCCGAGTAATGTGTAAAACCGCCCTTCGTGGGGTGCCTTTCCCTCCAAACATCCACCAAGTCTGATTTAGTCATTTCAGCTTTCATATATGAGCCCGAAGCCACCGGGCGCCGAACCAGGCCCGCGGAGCGGTCCACAGTCGGGTCAAATACAAAGTTAAAGTCCCCACCCCATAACGTCCAAGGCTGTGCATGTGACCTGGCAAGAGCAGACAGAGGCGCGTAGAATTCAGGGTGGTCATAATTGGGGCCATAAACGTTCACCACCAGTAGATCGAGGCCCTTACCCACACATCTAGCCAGGACGTACCTGCCCTCCGGATCAGAGTGCACTGGAATAAGCTTCAGCTGTGACGAGGGATTGGCCCAGATGAACACCCCACGGGCGTGTGTCGTGAAACCCGCGGCGACTATGTTCCCAGCCAAACCCCTAGATTGTAACATTCTACTGGAGTGTGGTAAGTGCGTTTCCTGCAACAGGGCTAGGTCCACGTGATGTCTACTAAGATAGCTAAGGACCTTCCTTAATTTACGGAAGTCATTCAGACCCCTCACATTCCAGGTCATCAGTTTCAACTTATCCGGGGCACGTGTAGGCAAATTCGGAGTAGCATTAGACATTACAAGGGTTCACTTGTGCATAATGAGCAAGGATGAGCGAAGCAGGACACAGCAGTTCACATAATCTCAAAATCGCCAGCCGGCGTCCCCGAACAGGCACAGCACCACACAACAGTCCACACTCCATACGGCCAAACCCCACAAACAACCCCAGGCAACAACTCTCCCCAACGAACCAGATCCTAGTCCCCACCCCTCTAGCACCAACCCACCCACAGCCGACCGCCCCCAACCAGGTCAGACAGGTCCCAAGAACCCCCCCCCCATCAACCCTCAGTAAGTAGAGTGTTCAACAGTTCAACACTAACCCCTCAGAGAGTAGCACAACCAAAGGCACCAGGGCAGAGCGCGCCAAAATAGTGCACCACTAGCTATTCCAAAGGAATGTCTGATCAGCGCCTCAGTCCGGCCCCTCTTATAGGACAGTGCCCCTCGAATTGCGAGTGTAACAGCCCTCTCGCACCCATACTGGCCCCCCAATTCTGCATCCTTGATCCAGGATACCCTCCCCCGCTGCAGCTACTACCTCACCAGCAGTGCGTGAGGCCTATGTCCGACCAGCTTCTCCAGCTCCTCACAAAAACAACTCTAGTAGAGCGAATGTAGGCCCCACGCGCCACTGCAAACATGGAGTCCTCGTGGTGCCAGGGTCAGGTGACTACCTTCGTTGAAGAGTTCCAAACCACACTACAGTAACCTCTAGTCCTGGTCGTCCAGGTTCGATGTCGAGCCGGCGTCGTCCTCCTGGCCTCGCCGAGCCTCCTTCCGCTCCCGCGTCCAGGTCTTCAGGGACTTATGAAGTTCTTTAGGGTCTGTGAAGTAATACGACCTCCCACCGGTGTTTATGCGGAGCTTGGCGGGGTACAACATCGCGTAGTCCAGGCCCAGAGTTCGGAGTTGTTTCTTATATGGCGCAAACTGCCGCCTTTCTTCCTGCACCCTGGCTGTGAAGTCCGGGTAGAGGGAGATATCCATACCCTCATGTTGTAGTTTGCCCTTCTCCCTCGCTACTCGTAAAGCTGTGTCTCTGTCGCGATAGTTAAGTAGCTTCGCAATAATGGGGCGAGGGGGCGCGCCAGGCTGAGGTTGTGGGCCCAACGTGCGGTGCGCTCGTTCCACGATGAACATGGGGGAAAACACCTCCTCACCTAGTAGCAGCTTCAGCAGTTTCTCAACGTACAACTCCATCTTCCCCGTTTGTGTAGTTTCCGCTACGCCTGTGATACGGAGGTTGGATCTGCGTGAGCGCGCCTCCAAGTCCTCTGTCTTATCTCGGATAACATGTAAAAGTCTATCGAACTGCTTTCTCTCTTTGTCCCACTCTGTTTGGGCCTCCTCAGCTTCGGTGAGACGGCGTTCCGCCATGTCTAGGCGCTCCGCGTGTTTGTCCACACGCTCCGCCATGCGATCCATGCGATAGGACAGAGCGTCTATCTTGGTGCCCACAGATGCAATGCTATCCTGGATGCCCTTCTCCAGTGCAGCCAGCATTTCTCGAAGCTCCGTGGGTGCCGGGGCCGTCGCTGTGGCTCCCTTCGGGGATGATTCCGGCGCCGCCACCTCCGACCCCTTTGGTCGGCGCCGTTCAAAGGAGAGCTTCCCCTGGGCCGTGTCGTTCTTCCCCATCGTAGTCCCTAATGTGTAGAAGTTCAGAGCAAGGGAACTCCTCTTCGGCAGCAGGCCGCGTGTGCAACCCAAGGGTCTTTGTAAGCAAGCGAAGTACTGCCACCAGTCTCCGGGAGTCCGATGCGATCAAGATGGCGCCTGCAATGGTGGACGAAGCCCTCCCTTTCTCTTCAGCAAGTCTCGCACCAGTATAGCCCAGGAGGCTATCAAGTCCACAGCTCCTGCCCCGGTCAACCTCGCTCCTCCGTGACCAGGGGGCGTCGGGATAGCGGTTCGCCGCAGTGGGGAACCAGATCGGCAGTGGCACCGAGTTAACGGTCGCTCCACCTCGTGGCGCAGGAGTTCAGTGTTTTTTGTTTCCCCCCGCCGCCGGGCCTCCAGGCCCTTCACTCATGGGGCAGTCGCCGACTAGGAAGGAGAAGTCGCCACATTCAGTGACAAATCCCAACTATGGTTCGGTCTGCGCCCAGCCCGACCTCTCCCAGCGCCGAAGCCGCACGTCTGGCGACGTCGCCCGGCCACCTCTCCAGGATAGTGCGTGGCTTCTGGCCTGGTTCTCCACTTCCGCGCCGCCGGGGGCAGCACCCTTGAAAAGTCGGGAAGGCTCGCCCGCAGTCGATCCAAAAGGTCCTCAAATGCAGCTGGGGGTGCCAACAGGTGTTCGAGAGCCCGCTATGGCATGTATGGCACGATTAAGGATAGTTTAACAGGATTATTCCGGGGCTATGCGAGGAGCCGAAGGCTCACGCGTCCGCCATCGACGCCGGCTAGCTCCGCCCCCCGCATTTTGGCATACTTACCTCATGCTGCATAACACACAATTACAACATATATTTAAAAACACACAACATCAGAGCACATTTAATATTACAAACATTACACACATAACAGTTCATACCCGGACAACGTCGGGACGGGCTGCTAGTATATATATATATATATATATATATTATATATATATATATATATATATATATGTATATATATATATATATATTACCTACTGGCGGTCGCCAGTAGGTATATATAGTTAGGATTTTTTCTCTATGGGATTTTTGAAAATTCTATGTCTAATAACTTTGGCGTTTGTGGACGGAATTGGCTGAAATTTTCAGGAAAATGGGACATTTTGTTTCTGAGCAGCCCTTGACAATTTGGGGGGGTTTCATCAAGGGGGGGCCGAGAAAAAAGGGGGGTCCCAAAACGCGTTTTTCCCATGTTAATTTCCATAGGGCGGTTGGCCTCACTTTTAGCTCGAACGGCTGAATGGATTTGCACGAAACTTGGCAAAATTGTAGGGACTGTTAGCCCGAGGTGCCTTTGCTAGGTCTCAATATATGTGCTCCAGTGGATTTTGAGTAATTTAGGTTCAAAAAAAGATATATATCTGGGCGGAGCCTAACCACACATCTGATCTGATTGGCTGTCAGCACTTCATCCAAGAAGTGTTGGCAGCCATCTTGGGACCAATATACATGATAGCACCTCATTAAAAAGCATTGTAGTTAATAGAGGGTTTTAGGACTTTAGTTACATTATAAATCATTTGTTGATGGTACCATACTCGTTTTAGGAATTGTGGTGGGTTCTAAGGTGATTTTACCATGTGAAAAAACCTTCTGCTGTGATATCATGAATATTGTTTGAAAGAAAACTAATATCTCATGATTTTCCCACAGTGGTTTGGAAGGGGATCTATAAGCTAAACTGAAAGCATATTTTCTGTAAATTCACATTATCTTTCTCAGTCATGTGAAAATGAAGTCTGACATTCTCAGTAAAACATGTACATCCAACAAGGACAGAGACTGTCAGTTGATTCCTTTGTGTTCTACTGCAGCCTCCTAGAGTGTTCTAAAGAACAACTAGAGCGCTAACAGTCCTACTTATTACAAAGGTATGGCACACCTGAAGCCATCTTGATTGGAATAAAGTGGTAACTCTTAAATCATTTAATTTAAAAAGAAACAACATGAGGGGGTATATTTTGCCATAGAAAGTATGATTAGTGCTGCAGAATGAAAAATTAGGGCACATTTTGAGTGACTTCTCAAATCCTTTTCTATTTCATTAAAACATTCTGACATGCAGTCTCCCAAAATGGCCACCAGAGACAAAAGAGCCCAAATGTAGCCCAAATATCACCCAGATGTAGCCCAAGTATAGCCCAATGACAGAATGTCCCAGAGTGTTCTAAAGAACAACTAGAGCACTAACAGTCCTACTTATTACAAAGGTATGGCACACCTGAAGCCATCTTGATTGGAATAAAGTGGTAACTCTTAAAACATTTAATTTAAAAAGGAACAAAATGAGGGGGTATATTTTGCCATATGAATTATGATTAGTGCTGCAGAAAGAAAAATTAGGGCACATTTTGAGTGACTTCTCAAACCCTCTTCAATTTCATTAAAAAATTCTGACATACAGTCTCCCAAGATGGCCACCAGAGACAAAAGAGCCTAAATGTAGCCCAAATATCACCCAGATGTACCCCAAGTATAGCCCAATGACAGAATGTCCCAGAGTGTTCTAAAGAACAACTAGAGCGCTAACAGTCTTACTTATGACAAAAGTATGGCACACCAGAAGCCATCTTGATTGGAATGAAGTGGTAAGTCTGAAAACACTCAATTTAAAAAGGAACAACATGAGGGGGTTAATTTTGCCATAGAAAGTATGATTAGTGCTTCAGAAAGAAAAATTAGGGATCATTTTGAGTGACTTCTCAAATCCTCTTCTATTTCATTAAAAAAATTCTGACATGCAGACTGAAACATGCACTTTGAATACCAGCAGCAGACGTCCCTGGTGAGCAGTAGCTTTACTACAGTGATCTAATGTGCAACTAGAGTGCTAACATTCAGAATTTATGGCAAATGTGTGACACATCTGAATGCCTTCTTGATGGAACCAAAGTAAACAAGCATTGAAAATGCAATAGATCTCGCCCTCGTTTAAGTTAAAGCCATTCTGTTTGTAATGAGGTGGCTTTTTAGCTTTGATTTTATTAGTGTTTTTTCAACTTTCATGTAAATACCATGCATCTGTATGCATATAAGTATATGTATGCATGCATTTATGTTTGTATTTATATAGATATACAGATGATATATGTTTATATATGTATGTATATATATATATATATTCACTGAAAAAACCATAGGTTGTAGACCATATATAGTTAGGAATTAGCATTTACAAAACCTTGAAAATTCACTGAAAAAACCATAGGTTATAGACCATATATAGTTAGGAATTAGCATTTACAAAACCTTGAAAATTCACTGAAAAAACCATAGGTTATAGACCATATATAGTTAGGAATTCGCATTTACAAAACCTTATTTTACTCACACAAAACCATTGAATTCCATATATAGTTAGTTGCACTAACTATATATCGCGCACCCGCAATCCACTGCTGATGATGTCACATATTACATCATTCATGACATGGTCAGTGACATCACTGATGACCTCACTGATGACATCTCATTTACAAGCGTTCTTTTGGCACAGTTGGATAATTGACTTCAGTTCTGGTCACTCATTTCCAGCGTGGGTCCAATATCCATGCTGCCCTACCCTTCACAGGGAGGTTGCAGGTGTATGGGTCTAACACACTCATGACTGGTGCACAGAGGATCTCGTGCACTGCCCTTAGTGGACAGTATAAAGACTTTGGAGGCTGCTTACCAGAGGATGCAGGTCAGTCTGGGATAAGGAGTTTAACACACCTTCCCTGCTCGGCTAATTCCCCCGCCGTGCTGGGAGGAGGGGGGGCGCGCGCAGCACCACGGTGCTCCTGCGAGCTTAGCTCATTACGCAGCACGGTGGCGCTGTGCTCATGATGAGCTGAGCTCATCATGACCACGCCCGTTTCTATAGAATGCTCAGCACAGCGGGGGAATTAGCCCTGCGTGTGAGCGCCTTGCGTGTCATGGCGAGCTGAACTCGTCATGAGCACAGCCGCATGACTAGCTGAGCTCGTCATGAGCAAGGAAGGGGTTATGGATTCCTGTCTTAGAGGTCTCTCTGCAAGTTTCCGATGATTAGTGGCAGGTGGGAGAACACAGTATTTGCTGGTTGGTTTAGATCAAGAAAATTCAGGATACAGAGCCAAAGTTTTAAGTAAACAGATGAAATCCATTGTGTGTGAGAGGGTGAAATGTGGGTTATCAATGAGAACTCTGATTTCGAGTTGACAGTGGTATTTGTGTCTTTTGTGAAGCATGCACTTCATGTGTTTAAAGGTCAGGAAGTGAACTAATGAAAAGCTGAAGTTAAACTGAGGATATTTTGAAAGTTAAATAGGCAATGTATCAGTTTCCAATTGTGATGTGCGTAACACAAATCTTGATTTACAGATATGTTTAGGAAATCATTTCCATTGTATAGATGTGAGTTGGAGTTTATCGATCAAAATATTGAACCCAATTTATCAATAACGATTTGTGAAGTAACATGACTCCCACATTTCTGTTTAAACTGTTTTGAGAGCCAAAATTAAGGGTCTCATTCATGAGACTCCTTGCGCCTCTGGAACGTCACTTTTTGTGGCGTTCCGTGGCGCAGACGCCTGCGTGATATTTATCAGGCAGCACTAGGCCACTTTTTTGGGCTTAATGCTGCCTGATAAATATCTGTGCTTTTAATGCGGTGTTTTGCGTTAAAGGGGCGTGCAATCAGTGTTGCTGGGGGTGTTGCCAGCAACATCCCTTTCCCTTTGACACTGCCTCAGATTTATGAGAAATCGTAAATCAGAGGCAGCGCCAAATGCTAACGCCTCCCCAGGGATGGCGTAAGGGTGGCACAACGAGAAGAAAAATCTTTATTTCTCCTCGTTTTTCCCTTTTCAATGTGTGCTGCATTCTGCAGCACACATAGAAAGAGGAAAAAGCCTCTTGTTATTATTTTTATACAGAAAAGTTTCCGTACAGAAAACCTTCCCCAGGCACCCTTGCACAATGGTGCAAGGGTGCCTGCGTTGGCGCATGGCAGTCCATTGCGGGTTGGTGCAGGGAAAAAGGACAGGAATGCGTTGTATCTTATAGATACGGTGCATTCCTGCCCTTTTCATTTGTCGTAGGCAAGCGCAGCCTCCCTACGGCAAAAACTCATAGATGAGGCCCTAGGTGTGCTTAAGGATCACATCACCACAAGAAGAAAACACACTTTAGGGCTTGACTGGTACCAGCATGGAACACAAAACTGCATGAATGCAGGAATATTCTAGGGTTTTGGAAGAACACTGATAATAAACAAGAGAAGGGGCTCTTCCTTCTGAATTGCCCCATGGAAAATACAATACTGGACTGTTCCGGCTGTGACGGCAGGGGAAGGAGATATGTATGAGATGACAAATACACAACATAGCTTCCAGAGAAGTTTAATCTGGAGAGCCAAGAAACATTGGCTGGGGTTGCTGTGAAGATTTCTACCCGGTTGAAGTAAGAGAACCTTGTCCTCTAGTCCTATGGGTTGGAAATGGCCTGTGGATGTGTGCAAGTCCTACAAGTAAGATAGATTGATGTCACCATAACAAGGCCACTCATTCTCATTCCCTACCACATTATATGGGTTCCATTAGGCTGAAGTCCAGACCATCTGTTAAAGATGTCGCCAGGGAACCCTAGTTTTTAAATTTTTTTTATTCTTTTATTATTTTTATTAACTTTTTGTCAAAGAAAAACTCTCACAATACATCATATTGCAGTTAGAGATGTTACAACGGTATAAACATGCCGACTGGATGTATACAATATTCCGAGAATGAACAGATCAGGGGCATGGATCCGCTAATAACTGATGTAGCGTGTGTGCAGCGGACACTTGGGGGAAAGGATCGGAGAACCGTGTGTGGGAAGAAGAGGATTGGTTACGGAAGCAGTATAACTGCGAGGGCAAGTGAGTTGGGGGAGCAGGATTAGGCAAATTGTACAGGGCACATCTGCATAAGGGCGGTGGGGGTGGTTGGGGGGATGGGAGAAGAGAAGCGAGGCGGGAGCCGGACAGGCGGGATGGGATATGGGGGGGCTAAGTCATGGACGCCCTATTAAGGCGTTGGTGCTGCCGGGGGCGTAGCAGCGTGTTGAGAGGTGCTCGGGGTGTCTCGCTTGTGGGCTGACAGAAACTGGTGGGATAGTGTGACCCATTCTAGAGATATAGGACGTTTGCGCTGGCCTTTCGCTTCCTCCTCCCTTAGGGCATCCTCCTCTGCCACAGCCCACTTCCCTACCGCTCCCACCCATGTATCGAATGAAGGTCCAGATCTCGTTCGCCATTGCATGGCTAAATTCCTCTTGGCTAAAAGGAGGGATAAAGCAGCGTATCTGACCTGCACCTTGTGTGTCCTCAGCCTACGAAAGATCCCCAATGCTACCGCCTCCCAAGAATGCAATTCTGTGAGGCCTGTGAGAGAGCTAATGGAGTCAAGTACGGCCGACCAGTAGGTCTGAAGGGTCGGGCAGCTCCAGAACATGTGTTGGAAGTGGGCGTCCGGGGAATGACATCTGGGGCATAAGAACTGAGGGTCAGGATAGAACTGCTGGAGACGCGCTGGGGAATAGTAGGCCCTGTGAAAAATATAGTATTGTATATTTTTTAACCTTGCGTTTCTCGACACTTTCTTTGGGAATTCTAGCGCTCTATCCCACTCCCGGTCATGTAATTGTCGCCCAAACTCGTCCTCCCAGGCCGCTCTCAGGGTGAGCAATGGCTTGTGTGTGAGTTCTCTGATTGACTTATACAGCCAGGTAACTAGGTGTCTGCCACTGCCCATATAAAGGATGGTGTGAATTACAGGGTGTGTCGCGGGCTCGCTAGCTGTAAGGTCACTGTGTGGACGAAAGCAGTCAATGAGTTGGCGATGCTTCAGAAACTGCCCAGGGGGAAGACCGTGGTCCTCCATGAGTTGGTTGTACGGGCGAAGCTGGCCCTCCACGAACAGTGTCTCTGCCTCCGTGACCTCAGAGCCCGTCCATACTCGTAACATGGCGCTTGTAAAGTATGAGTCACCTCGTGGCCTCCCTGCAAGCAGCAACCGTGGGGAGTAGCATGGGGTCCTCACCGCCATACGGTGAATTCGCAGCATACATTGGCGGGCCACAGACACATGCAGGGGGGGTAGGTTCGACGGGGTTTGGTGCCGGGGAGCAACAGACGACAGAGTTCGGGTATACGGATAGGGCTGTGCATTGTGTGGGTCTCCCCGGAGTGCCTGCCCGCCATCCAGTACGAAAGCCATTGGAGTTGTGCTGCCAGGGAACCCTAGTTAGTGATACCTATTATAAGGTTTTTACTCCAGATCCTGTAAGCTGCTGTAAAAATTTCGCACTATCACAGGTTTCTTCTGGTGTTCCCTTCAGGCCTCTGGAAGCTGATACAGCAAGTGCTGGATAGGACCCCATAGCTTCAAAGACACCTCATTGGTAGCTTTGGTGAAGCAGTCAAGGCCTAGCTCATTGAAGGTGGCATGAATGTTGATATTGGAAACAATATAAAAGATATATAGCCATATATGATGGCCCAGTCAGAGATTTTTTCTTTAGAGAAGGATTTTAAAGATGGAATAGCTTCTACCTTGAACATTAGTTATCGTAATTCTTAAATGAAAAAACATAAAGGCTACAAAATCTTTTTAACCCTAACTTTTGCAGAAGAAATGTCCCCAAAAATATTGGTGTAAAAATACGTCTGAGACAACCGCTTCCCTAGAACAGCTACTCCTTTAGAGCGGAGGAGCACTACCCCCTAATACAATGCTGAGACGAAAAATAAAATCTAATAAAGTTAATTTATTACCATTTTGTTTTTCATCAACCCTCAGGATGGGGCAGGCCTGCTGAGTGGGAGCAGCAGGGAGGAGTGGTGAGCTGCCTGTACAATTAAGTTTAAAGTGCGCATCTCACTTTGGCCGTATGTCTTGCGATGGCCATCCAGACATGCACACTTTAAATTTATCAACCAGCTGCTTGAGAGCAAACACAGGTCTCTGGTGCCCTTGAGAGCTCTGAGGGAGACCACTCCCTTTGTCCTGGTTAACAGCAGGAGAGCAGTGCCGGGTTTGATTGAGGGAGTTGGCAGGGCCCACGTTGGAGACTAGAGAGGAGAGAACACCATAGAGAGGAGGTCGTGTCATGCAGCAAGCAAGAGCAAAGAAAGTGAATTTTTATTTTTAGCATAGGAGTCTTGGATTCAGAGCACGTGCATGCAACCATTTACCCTCCCCACCACTCTCCATAATTGCCAGCTGCCACTGCCGATGGAGCAATAGGCCTAGTTAACTAGGAAGGAATTGTTAAATGTAGAGGCCAATAGTAGTCTACAGGCAGTGATGATGACCCCTGACAGGTATGTGCTTACAAGGAAAATAGGTGTCCCAAGGTATTCCTACAGACCAATGTTATCTATTGACCTAAAGTACCATAGTTAAAATGCTTCACAGCTTAACTAGGCTACAGAGGTCACATAAAAAGAACCTGTGCTTCTTGGCCCCCATGAGCTACCTGGATACTGCAACTTGTATTTGGTACAATATGCCAAATTACTTAGAATTAAGTTTGTTAATATTTTGAATTCTATATAGTAAGGCTCAATTAAGGTCTCAATCTTGCATGTATATCTTTAATTAGATTTGGTGTACATTTTGGCCTTGTTTATGATTTACAGGGATGCTAATTTGTACATCAATCAGAAACTCTCCTAATCCCCACTGACAAGACATTCATTATTTACAAATATGCTTTTATTTGCACAATAATAAAACACGCACCATTAAATAGAAATATTATGTCTTGAAGAATGCTATTCTTACAACAAAATGGCTTTTATAACTTAATTCACAAAAATGTGCAGGCAATACAAATGTATTCTCTATTCTCCTATGGAACCTAGTCTTTAAGCAGGTTACACTTTGATGTGATTTAATTTATTTGATAGCATCTATAATCAACCACATGAGATTTCACACAATGCGTTTAGTGATAATAGTATCCACAGTATGGTATTGATAGATAATACATTTTAACAGCCAAAATGAGATAATTATTTTACTGTGCTTAAAAGAAAACCTAACTACCTAATAAAACAGAAAAAACTTTACTGCCCCTAAGTGAAAGGGAGTAAATAGCATATTTCATGAAATGGAAAATAATGAAGAGCAAATTTTGGAAAGTAAATTGCCATAAACACTGCCCTGCACTTTGGAGAGAAAATAGGAGAGAGTAGAGTACTTTCTAAGAAAGAGAGGGGTTATGCATACGGCATTGCAGTGGGATTAGTTGATAAAATGGGTTGTACCCAATGTTTAGAATTTTACAAAATTCTCGGGGAGCCCACCAAAGCTTGAATAGACCCTTCCATAAAACAGAATTTAGGCGGTAATTCCCTCATTTACATGGAAGTCATTGCACAGAAGAGATGCCATCAATGAAGTCATGTGTAAGGTCACAAGGAGTGGTGAGGACTAAATTATAGTTTCCACAACTAACTATAACTGATGAATTTCAGGTTTTGAGGAGAAAGGCCAACTTCTCCCAATGGTAATAGTTTTTCTTTTTCTTTTCTTCAACTCAAACAAGTGTAAAGCTGAAACAATTGTAACAAAAAAACTAATATTTAACTATTTGTCAGGGATTTAATCTCTTGCAATTTCCAGCCCTCTTTGCCCCTGTTGTACCTCCTTCAATAACTAAGTGATCGTGACATACTGCAAACACATTTCTTCAAACATCTTTTTCTTAAATGCATTTTACAAAGATTCATTACCCTTTCCCACAGCATGCCTTTCGGAAATGTATTCTTTTAGTTTTGACGTTGCAATGAATGGCAGCAAATGAAGTGGTAATACATTCAGATTTAGCATTGTATTTTTACACGTCATAGTACATAGCACTGTAGTGAAAAATCCCGTACAATGTCCGAAAATCCAAACATATTTTTAGTTTCTACTTTGCTACTTCAAAACATTAAAAAATGCAAAGTTTCATTCTTGAATTTCCAAAGATGAACAAGATTCTTTTTTCCAGCTGTATCGGTTTTTTGAGTGAAAAACAGAACAAATAAATATAATATCACATATATGAAACAACAAGCCTGAGAGAAGTAAAAACCTTCACTTTCTCCAAAGATTGATGATCCTAACGAGTGCTTGCCTTAGTTTGGTGATCCCAAGAATTAAGACAATGGAGTGTGCAGAAATTGTAAGGACAGTACCTATCCAGAAAATGGGCCATAACCAACGACCACGAAAAAACAGACTGAGGCACAGTGACAGTAAAAATAAAACATACATAGATATGAGGGATCCCAACATTCTGACTGCTCCAAAATGAGCGTCAAGCCGTGGTTGGCTGAAGGCTGATGCATTTTTTTTCATCCTCTGGGTATGTCTGCCGAGCGATGTGAGGATAACAGTGATGGAAGCGATGCCGATAAGAACAGGCAAGCAAATGCCAAATGCGAAAGTTGAATAATAGTATGACATTTCCCAAGTTTTACCTTCACCTGTAAGAGAAGCATTAGCGTTGAGATTGGCTGTTGAATTCTGAGGGTATTCTCTGTCGGGAGTCCAGTTCAAGGGGATGCTGAGGACCAATGAACCTATCACAGTCCCAAAAATCAGCCAAGGCACTGACTTAGAGATCCTCTGCTTTAACCAGAAGAAGAGGTGGTTATTGAAGTCCACGATCTTCACGCAGTAGAAGACAGAGAGACAGGCGGCTAACCAGGAACTACAGCTTCCAAACAATACTATAAATTGAAATAGTATTTGAGGAACTACAGACCACATGAGATATGAACAGGTCTCTCCTAGCTGAGTGAACTGTAAACAGGTAACAGAGATTCCAAGAGCAGCTAAGATGATATCGCAGGTGTTCAGGCGTCTTCCTTTGGCCATTTCTAGCAGATAAAATGCCACAATGAACACACTGGCAAGTATTCCAATCACACTGACCGTGGCTGCTGCAATCATATAATCCATTGAAAATGCAAGAGCCATTTTTTTTTCTTTCTCTTTGTAGTTCTTTGATGAATTCACAAAGATCTATGTTGCTCTCACTAGACTTAGTGTATGAGTGTTGTGGGCAGTGATGGATAGACTTCTGAATCAGCAGGTGTGCCTGGGTTAAGTTACCATTAGCGTCATCCTCACCATCACTACGGATCTGGATTTGGAAGCATGCAAATGAGCCTGGTTTTTTTATTCTCTACTTTAAAACAGAAAAACATTCCAACTCTCTTCTTTAAAACCTGGCGGTGCATCACTCTAACACATAATACACAAATTATGTGTTTCCCTTTCATGCGCTGAGAAAGAGAAATGAAATGTTTATTAGTTTTATTTTATTTGTGAAGGAATGTCTGCTCATTGAATTGGCTCTCAATGCTTTCTCCAAAGTACTTTGCATATTGAAAGTATACATTAAAAAATAGATCTATTCTACAAGAACAATTAGTGACAGTGTGTAGATGTAAAGAGTGAATTTGAACAGGAAAGCATTGTTTTGCCAATACTATTATATATTTAGTAACAGAAACATCAAAGCAGATAAGAAACTGAATAAAAGCAATTTTGACAATTTACCGCCATGCAGATAAGACAGAGATAGTATATGAAACCAATATACTTCCCAGAGTGCTGTCTTGAATACATCATTATCAAAAACTTTTATTTGACAAATCGCCATAAAACGATTGTCACATAAAACAACAGCTTGAAATTATAAGCAAATGAGTAAAAACACAATACAAGCTAAAACAGTACAGTATATAAACTGGATAAAATACTGAGTGTTCTCACATTAAACAGAACATTTAGCAGCACAACAAGGATAAGCCTAAGCTGATACCACTGTACAGACTTGAATAACTAAGGGGCATATTACCAAGCGACAAAAATTTACCGCAGCGCTGCGGCGATTTTTACCGCAAATAAACATTGGTATTACCAAGGTTTAACGCAAATGCGGTAAAAATCGCCGCAAAGCATGAATATCGCTGAAAAGTCAGCGATATTCATGCATTAGCGAGCTAATGCTCTTAGCCATGTTATCCACCTCCCATTGGATAACATGGCTAAGAACTGCTCAGGGCAGGTGTTAGCTTTTGGAGATATTCCCGCTTAGCGCAAATATCTCCAAAAGTTGGTAATAGGAGATAGCGATGTTAGCGAGTGTTTCCAGTCGCTAACATCTTGGCACGCCCACTTTGCATGTCATTACTGATAAATATCACTGACATGCAAAGCGGGGCCCAAGATGGTCGCTATCTCCTACTAGCTGTCGCTAACTGGTGTTAGTGACAGCTAGGTAATAGGGAGATAATTTTATCTCCGCTTTCTTGGCTTTTAAAGCCAAAAAAGCGGAGATAAACCCCCTTGATAATATGCCCCAAAATTTCTCCTGATTCTAAGTGCCTCACTAATAACATTTATTACAGCAGAACAAATAGGCTGCATATCTAAAAGCCATAGAACACACAGGCCTGCCATACACATTATTGCAAGGTAGTCAAGTTGACAACAATTGTTTCTTCTATGTTTTGCAAGAAGTACAAAAAAATGAATAAGGGAATGAAGAAACAACTATTACAGCGACAACATGGCAAAGAAGGAAGCTAAGTACCACACTGTGGGAAGGCCACAAAAAGTTCACAGTGCACAATCTGAAGCGGATGAGGTAAAATCTCTGTCCATGATTGGCTTTCCAGTGTAGATAGGGCTGTTTCCCATTTGCACTAGCGTTTGCGAAGTGACAAAGGTTTGACTCCATTGTTAACACGTTAGAGTATCTGGTGGCATTTCTATGATCTTGGAATAGGGTTTTAACTGTTTTCTTGAAATTATTATCTATTACACTTGGACCACAAAAGATATTTTAATTTCCAGTATCTAGAAACGATTTCTTGTCATAGGCTAAACGGGGGATGGAATCCACACGTTCTTGTTTTAAACAGTCCTCTATCACTAGGCGAGAACATTTCAGTAGCAGACAAAGCCAGATATCTACCCATAAAAAGAAATGTAATATATTAATCAGATCTTCCAAATAAACATTAGCTGTTTCTGAGTGTGTTATAAAACTTGCAGTACTCCTTGGTGTTGCTAAATTACTGCTTAACACTTTTTTTTCCGATTTTCTACAGGGTCCCTGGGTTATTGTAAGGCAATTACCCAGAAATTGCAGCTGTTAGAGGATACTATACTTTCAAGTAGTATTTTAGGAACCACAGACCATACATCATAAGCATAAGACTGTCCTAGCAGGGTGCACTGTAAACAAGTAAAGGAGATTCTATGGGTAACTAAGATGATATCACAAGTGTTCAGGCATCTTCCTTTGGCCTTTTCTAGCAGATAAAATGCCTCAAGGAATACATTTGCAAGTATTCCTATCACAGTGACCATTGCTGCTGTAGGCATCTAAAACGTTGAAAATGGATGATCCATTGTTTTACTTTCTCTGTGCAGCAGGTATGTGAGGTAAACTCTGCTCTCCCATCACAGTTTGCAGATTTTTTGTTACTCTGCGCTTCACATGAAGTGCGGAGTTTGGAAAAAACTCTGCCAACTGCTGCATAGCTGAGTTTACCTGAGCTTGTATCAATTAATGTCCTTTGAAATTTATGTGACTCCTATCAAATTTATGACAAAAGCTACACTATTGGTTTAATGGCTCTTTCAATCAAGTTCAGACCAGCAGGGAGTGGGCAGGAGTAATGGCGGATATGAGGCGAGTTCTGAAAGAATCAGAGAAAGACGGGCAATAGAGGCCAGAGCCTTAGGACCGAAAGTGCTGGTGCTGTGGTACCTGAGAGGAGCATATTAACCCTGTATAACCTCTGTAAAAAGGTCAACACTATTATCATCCTTGGCCGACATGCCCACAGTAGGAGGAAGTTGTCGTTGACCCGATTGAGTTAAAAATGCGCACCAGAAGCGGGGCCAGCGTTACACAAAACTTTTAATAAAAAACAGAGGTGTACCCATCTGGGTTGGGTGACTTGTTGAGTTTCAGGCTGGAGATCACCGAGTTGAGCTCTTCCAGCCAAAGAGCTGCGTATTCAGCCGGGTCAACATCCAACCCAGTTAGCTGTGTCAGGCGGCTTTGAGGAGCTTCCAGAACCTGGGCGCCCTGGTTCTCTGGTGAATGTGCTCCAGCTCGGCACCCTACCCCATCAGACAGTCCAGTTTTTCTCATCTATCTCTGTTATCGGCTGCTGCTATGCCTAAGAACTCCCCACAGACAACCGCTTCCATCGCCGCCCATAGTGTTGTTGTGGAAATATTAGGTGTGTCAATAATGGCTAAGCAATCCGTTATGCACTTCTGAATCTGTAGCACCACTGAGGGACGTTGGAGCATGGTTTTGTGAAGGTGCCAGAAGCGACGTGTGGTGCGCCGTGGGTGTGTAGGGTCAGAGAGAGTCTTATTACTGAGTGGTCAGACAGGGGGCACGGAAGGATCTCTATGCCTTGCGTCTATCGTGTTAGGGAGTCAGAAGTAAGGACATAGTCAATTCTGGTATACATCTTGTGAGGGTGTGAGTAGAATGTGTATGCCCTAGTATTTGGCTGTCGGAGCCTCCAGATATCCGTAAGTCCGGCCTCCGCCAGCAGACGTTTCCCTGTACTAGAGAGGGCCCCTGACTGTCCCCATCTCTGTCCTGAGCAGTCCATGTCTCCATTAAACGCCAGGTTGAAATCTCCCCCGAGTAGTAACATTTTGTCCGGAAGGCCTGTGAGCTCTTGTATTACGACTTTAATAAAGCTCTCTTGCCCACTATTGGGAACACTTGCCTTGGCTATCGTGAAGGTGTGTGCATCTAAGGTGAAGGTGTGCGCCAGGAGCCTCCCTTTTATTTCGGCCTGTTTACTGCCAATATGGCCGGGGAACTTAGAGGATACTAAAATAGTGACTCCAACTGTCTTGAAATGAAATGAAATGAAAGTAACATTTATAAAGCGCGTGCTTACCCGAAGGCATCCCAGCGCTAGCGGCAGCAACTTTTCACTTAGGCAGTCATCAATGGAAGAGATAGGTTTTTACTTTTATTTCGAAAGGTCAGATGATCAGCCTCTAGACGTATGCGAAGAGGCAAAAGATTCCAAAGCTTTGCCACATTATACGAGAAGAGTCTGCCCCCACTTCGAACTCTTCTAATTTTCGAGACTGTGACCAATCTCTTATTTACAGATCTCAGTGCTCTATTTAGAAGGTGGGGCTGGATGAGAGAGCGTATCAAGAGAGAACCTTTACCCGTGAGTGCTTTATGAACAATGCATAAAGCCTTAAACTGAACTTGTTTTTTGATGGGGAGCCAATGGAGGGAAGCAAGACCAGGTTTGGCTGACATACGCCTAGGAGTATTCAGCAACATGCAGGCTGCGCAATTCTGCACAGTCTGCAGTCTTCTAATCGTGGAGAGTGGTGCTCCAAGATATAAGGCGTTGGAGTAATCTAACCGCAAAAGAATTAATGCCTGGACCAACAGCCTATTAGCACAAAAGGTAGTAAAGGGAAGATCTTTCTGATCAGCCTCAGCATTCCTCCAAGGTGGAGAAGTGTGGCTCAAGTGGTTGGAGCGGCAGACCCTGATGCAGAGGTCTGGCCTGGACCAGGGTTCAATTCCCCGCCTCGGCGGGTCTTGCGCTCAAATTTCCCCGGACCTGACAATTCTCGCCTCGGTGCCTATTCCAATCATGGAGTCCCACTCTGTAACTCTGGGCAATAGCTTGCTTAATCTCCACAACAGCCCCTCGCAGCAGGATGCCTGGCTTTTACCTTGGGGATGCCCAGTAATGGGTTATCTCGCAGGGGAATACCAGGACAGGTTCCCTAAGCAAGCGCTGGGACGCTTTCGGGCAGCCATGCGCTCTACAAATCAAATTTCATTTCATTTCATTTCATTCCATAGCAGCTGGCCGCAACCTTTCGAGCTTGTTCTTTAAGGTCTAGGTTACGGTCCAGCCACACCAAGGCACTTAATGTGTTCTTTGGGGTTCAGGGCTGGACCCAGACAACTGGGCTAGAGGTGGTCTATGTTCAGGGGGGCTGAATTGCCCAGTAATATAAGCTCTGTCTTAGCCCCATTAAGCTTTAGGTATGATTGATCCATCCACTTAGAGACGGCCCCAATACATGAGGCTAGGCCTGGTGAAAAACTATCTTGCTGGTTAATAGAGACCACCAGCTGGGTGTCGTCAGCATAAGTGATTATTTGCACCACAAATGGCAGTACTATTTCAGCCAAAGGGCCCATATAAATCTATACTACTATTATAAAGAGAGAACTGGGAACCTTTGAGGCGGGTAAACTCAAAAAGTACAGCACCAATCACAACACCCAATACAGCGTTGGAAAGGGGAGATGCAGCAGATGGACAAAGGCTATACAGCTGGGCACCATATACATTACAAAGGCCAAACAACGATAGGGATAAAGTAGTCCCTTGTGGGCGTCGGTGTGGGCGTGTCAAACTAACTACACTACACGTGCAGCATTCAGAGAGGGGCGTGGAACAACAGCGTTAGGGGCATGGCACAACAGCGTTAGGGGCATGGCACAACAGCACTACATTCAGTGGCGTAGCTGGGGGGGGGGCGGTCCGCCCCAGGCATCACTATTTTGGGGGCAGAGGACCCGGACGCAGTCTCAGCTGCCACAGAAAGCAAGCTGCAAACAACTGCTTGCGCAGGCTGCTCCTGTAGGCTTGGGTCACTTTCAGCAACCGAGCAGGCTCACTCAGCCTCACAGTGGCAGCCAGTCAGTGCTGCTGCAATGCATCCAAAGTACGATTTTGGCGGCGCCGCAGGGCTGAGTAGCACAGTCTTAGACTGCCCGTAGCGCCCCAGGAGGACGCAACGTCACGTCCTGTGAACAGCGCTGGGAGTAATTAGATTTTAGGACTCTGCTGCGAAATGGCTCACCTTAAAAGAGCGCACTAAGAAATAAAATATTACTTTGACTGCCCCTACGCAGCCGGAGAACACACAAACGGAAGTAGTTAACCAAGCGACTGCAGAAACAGAAAGAGTTTGGTGCAGCAGATGTTAACTTTAGAAAGGAAAACGAGTGCAAGTGAAGTTCGATTATCCCAGCGTCTGCAGGTTTGTAGAGGCGGTCTTGCTGTAGACCTGCTTTTATTCTGGATTTTGTAGACATGCTTCCTGCAGGCTTTCTTTTATTCTGGCATTTTTTTCATAGGGAAATAATTTCTTTCGTACTTGAGATCTAAGTTGTTTTGGAAAAGCTTAAGGGCAGGGATGTTTGAAAAAATATGAAGCTGCAAATAAAAGGTTACAGTCAGTGTTTGCAGTTTTCTCGTGGCTTAAAAGACGGCAATTTTGAAGTGGCATTTCTTTCTTTGGTATTTTATCGAAAAACGTTTAATTTGTTTTTAGGAAGGGTTGTGCAAGGCTATTAACAATCTGACTTTAGTCAAACATTATCGCTTTAGTCGCCAACTTGTTCCATGTCATGGTGATGAGTTTCGGCCAGTTTTTGCTTTGTAAGCCTGCAGCAGCAAGCGTTACTGGGATTTGTATAGCCATACAAATGCGCGTGAATCCTGCCACCTCACATGAATTTCTATATTGAAATGTTCAGTGCCGTGGCCCTTGTGATATCTCGTTCACCTCATCCCTTTTTCCCCTACAAGTTGGACATGGGCTTAAACTTGTTATAATGCGGTACGTTTAACTTAACTACGTGTCTTTGAACACAAAATTCTTAAGACTATCTCATTCTTCAAATGGGTGTACTTTCTGAATTATGTTTCCCTCGTCGTCGTTGCTTGATTTTGCTCACAACAAAGTGTCACTCATAGTCTTTGAAATGTCACTCATAATTTCGCTGAATTTAAGAAAATGTCACACATTTCAATCTGAAACCTTGGCAGCTATGCACCTAGCGTTGTGGTGGTGCAGTGCATGCACAACGTACTCTGTGGGTCCCAGGGCCATCAATCAGCGCGTGAAAGCACTACCAATGATGGCCCTGGGCATCGTTTCTGGTCAGCCCTCGCGCTGAAAACGCGCTCTGGTGAGTGGAGTCGAGTCTGGGGCAGAAGAGTCGAAATATAAATGAGGGGAGGGGATGTAAGGTGGGAAATATAAGTCAAAAAGGGAAGATGGGCAGAGGAGGATATTGGAAAAAAATGAAGTTTAGACTGACACTGTTAAGTTGGTTTTGGGTCCCCAGAGCACATCACGTTCGTGCACGTCCACACTGCTTTAATGGGGGAACCATGTTTGGTCATTTAATGTCAGCTGTAAAGATGAATCCCTGAATAGTGTCATGTATGTGCATGTTTACATTGTGCTGATGGGATTATCAGGTAGAACATGCAGTCTATGTGTTCCCCTTTGTACTGTCGGTGTATTCAACTGTGCAGCCTTGGATGTCATGTATGTGCATGTAACTTGCATGATCGAGGTAACTATTAGCAGCAATACTACGTGTCTCTCGGACCATTTTCAATTGCCCGCCGTCCTTTTTCTCCAGCACCCCCCTCCCGCTACTTGCCAAGGGCGGCAATCTGAGGAATAGCCCCGGCCGCCAGAAGGTGTAGCTACGCCCCTGACTACATTATTAGTTTGTGGGCGTGCAGCATTGACAGGCACAACAGCTTTGTCAGAAGGGCGTGCCAAGAACGTTGTCAGAGGGGCGTGACACTCATCAAACACAAAATGGGCACGTACTTCAGTAGCGTGCCTTTAATGTGCGCGCCCATTCACGATCCACCTACGCGTCTGACACGTATCTGTAGAAACAGAAAGCTGCAAACCATTTCACATTCAGTCAACATTAATCCCGAGTACTGCGGCGCAACCTTTGTGGCCGTAAAACTTTTCAGAGGGGCCAGCACCAAAATTGACATAAAAAGGGGCGCGCCTTTCGTCAGCAAGGTGCGTTCTCTGTACGCGACGTCACCCTTCTGGGGGGCGCCTTTCGTCAGGGCACACATTCACTGCGCACCAACGGCTCCAGCAGACATTCACGGCAGGCAGCGTAGAACACCATGTAAGGAACTTCATTATTGCTATTTAGTCCGGGCGTACACGGGCCTCAAACCAGCCCTCGCAAACATGGGGGCACGCCGGGCAATGTCAGCCTACACACAATAACGTCAATAGCCAAAACACTGCACAGACAATGAACGACAATCTAATACAGCTAAGGAGCCCACATATAAACAACGCTGTTACTAACATTGCATGCACAACTGGACTAAGACGTTACTAAAACATTAAAACATCACCTTTGGCTATAGGCAGATGTAAAACAACACTGGAAGAATTACTCTTGCATTTTGGCATACTTTTTTTTTTGTTTTGTTTAAAAGACCTTTATTGATAGCAAAGCCATTGACATCACCAAGTGTAACACATAATCACAGTGTACCTCCTCATACATTATAATAAGCACATGAGCAGCAAAGTACTAGTCCGTACACAGCCTTGGTGCCGGCATCCCGGGGGCCCGGCGGCGTGGTAATGCATTGTTTGTATAACAGTGCCAAGGGAAGTGATATGTCGCAAGCTGCGTGTTGGTACGGTGTGGCAACTGGCAATCTACTACTGCAATCGCGGTCAACAGGTCTAGTACTGAGATAAGGTCCAGAAAACAACCCCAACTAAACTCCCACCCCACCCTCTAGAGTGTGTCTGTGTGTCTGCCAACCCAGCCCCATGTATCATGTCCCCATGTGTACCTACTCTGTGTCCCGTATCTATCCTCCCGCAGGGAATGGTCCTCCACCGGCAGCCCCCAGTCTCATCTCAGCGCAGAATCCTCACAGCAGCCCCTACTCTACTCGGAGCACTCCCAACTCTCCCCCCTTCTGTATAGCAAGGAACACGGTCAGAACCTTTCTCCCCCACCCTATCCTGTAGCTCAACCGCCTCGGATGTGTCAGAATCTTCTTCCTCCCCCTTCTGTAGGTGATCTTTATAAAGATCCCAGAAATTCTTGGGCCTACTCCTGGGCGGCAACAGGTCGCTGTATAGTTCTGTCTGGGTGCAGCAATACTGTAGGTCTCGCATCCATCTCGTTTTGGTTGGCAGGGGCCCTCGCATCCAGCAAGCCGCTACCACCCTCCTGGCCAACAGCAGTGCCATGTCTACCAGACGACGCAGAGAAGGGGCCAGTGGCTTAGAATAGCCAATGAGCGCCAGCGCTGGAGTGCGGGGTAGAGTCTCCCCCAGAATCTGGTCTAGTTCGGCAAATACCTCCCCCCAGAATGCCTGCACCCCGGGGCATAGCCACGCCAAATGGAAAAAGTCCGCCACCATTGTCCGGCAGCGCTCGCATTCAGCTGTGGGGCGAAGGCCATAGCGGTGCAATCGCTCAGGGGTATAGTACACCCGCTGTAGGAATTTGAAATGCACCAACCGGTGCCTGCCATTCAAGGAAATCTTACGCGTGCTGGAGCAGCAGTATCGCCACATAACATCATCTATGGGGGATTGAAAATCAGCCTGCCAGGCCTCCCTGGCCTTATAAGGCTGTAGACGCTGATGCACTACACCCAACTTGTTAACCTGCGAAATGAGCTTCGCCGACGAGGTGGATTTAATTACATAGGTCAGTTCCGGGACTTCCTCCGGTTCCTCCAAGTCTGGGCCCAAAATTTCACGGAACGCAGAGCGGAGTCTATGATATTGGAATTTCTGTAGCAGGGTGGGGCCTGACTCCGTAGGAGCCAGCTGGTCCCAGGTTTTAAGTGTGCCATCCGCGAACAGGTCCTCCATTCTCACTATGCCAAGGGTCCGCAGGGCTTTAACTACTCCTTTTTCACCCAACGGGTCAAGCCAAAGGGCCCACTCGACCAGGCATCAACGGGGAGTACAGTAATGTGCAGCCACGAGAACTCATCAAGTAGTTCCAGGCATGGTTGTTCGCTTTAAGTGAGTCCATCTGGCCCACCGTGCGGTCCGTGGGCAGGCAGACAGTGGCAGGCAGAGGGAGCGGATCCGCAAATAACCGCTCCAAGATGAGGTGCGGGGTCCGAGCATCACCGTGAATCCACGAGTGTAGATGCGATGCCGGTGCAACTCTGTAATAGCGTTCTAGGTCCGGTGCTCCCAGGCCCCCCATCTCGCAGGGGAGTATCAGGGTCGTCCATCGGATTCTAGGCTGCTTGCCACCCCAAGCCAGCCGGAGCAGTACCGTGGTAAGTTGCCTAAAGAATACCCTCGACAATACCACAGGCAAATTCAGGAAGAGGAACAGGAATCGGGGAAGCACTACCATTTTCATTAAAGCGATTCTACCCGAAAGGGAGAGCGGGAGCCTGATCCAGGCATCGACGTCGTCGACCAATTTGTTATATGCCACCCCGTAATTGTCCCGAATTAGGATCTCAGGATCCGTATGAAGGCGAATGCCCAGGTAACGGACAGAGTCAGAGGACCACTGCAGCGGGTACTCCATAGCAAATGGTCGTGTCACCGGGGTGAGCGGTAAAGCAATCGACTTATCCCAGTTTACCCTCAGGCCCGACAGCGAGCCGCAGCGGACCACCTCTCGAAGAACCGCTGCCAAGTTAGCTTCCGGGTCTCTGACATACAATAACATATAATCTGCATAAGTCTATATCCCTATTTTATAGGTGGGGAAGCTAATGCCCTCCAGGCTGTGGTATTCCCGTATGGCACATGCCAGGGGTTCCGCCACCAGGGCATAGAGCAACGGCGACAGGGGGCCACCCTGTCACGTGCCCCTTCCAATGTAGATCGGCTCCGTCACCCTGTCACCCAGACGTAGCCTGGCAGTGGGCCGATGGTACAGCACCCCAATCCGCTGCATGAACGGCTCGCCCAGACCCAACTTTCGCCGTACTCGCACCATGAAGGGCAACTCAACCGAGTCGAACGCTTTTTCCATGTCAAGGAAGATTGCCAGCGCGCTGTTCTCCTGCTTGACATGCTGCATAGTGCCCAGTACCGTGCGTATGTTGTAGGTCAAATTTCTGCATGGGACAAACCCGGATTGCTCCGGAACGACCAGTCCAGGGACCAGTAAGGCCAGCCGAGTGGCTATGACCTTAGCATAAATCTTCGCATCGACATTCAGCAGGCTGAGTGGTCTGTACGAGCCGCAAAGGTCAGGTGGTTTCCCCGGTTTGGGTATAGTGATGAGCAGCGCTTCACGCATAGTAGGCGGCATTTCGCCATTCTCACAAACGGCATCAAAGAGGGCAACCAGGTGTGGTAGCAGTAAGTCCTTAAAGGCTTTGTAAAAGCCAACCGTGAGGCCATCCGATCCCGGGGCACTGCCCGATCTCATGCTCGCTAGAGCCTCCAGTATTTCCTCCTGGTGGAAGGGGGCCATCAAGAATTCCCTATCCGAGTTCTTGAGGAATGGCATCGCAATATGATCTAGATAGTCTTCCATTTCGTCCTCTACTCCCTGCGTCTTGGACTGATATAACCCTGCATAATATCTTCTGAAGGTCTCTAGTATCTGCTCCTCATCTGTGACTGTGTCGCCCTCCGGAGTCCTCAGCTCCTCAACGACCAGTGGGCGTCTAGAGCTTCGGACCAAGCGCGCTAGTAACGCGCCAGGCCTTTCCCCTTCCCCGTACACTCTGGCGGTGGCATATTTGCCCATATAAAGGATCTCTCTGTCCGCCAGAGCCTGAAACTCGGACAGAAGTTGGGTGCGCGCCGGTCCCTCAGTATCGCCGCCTGTCGTCAGTCGCCTAGCCTCCAGCTCCGCTATCCTATTCTCCAAAGTAGTGAGGTCCCGTCTGATGGAGCGTAACACACTCGAGTGCTTTGACATAGCCACCCCCCTGATGCACACCTTAAAAGCTTCCCAGACCGTAAAGAAATCGTCGACTGTGCCTATGTTTGTCACAAAGTATTGTTCTATATCTTCCGCAAGCTCCCCCCTGAAGGTGTCATCCAGCAACGCGAAAGGGGGGAACCTCCAAGTGAAGGCCGGGATCCCCTTCCTGGCTGTTAAGAGGTGTAGGAGTATAGGGGAGTGGTCCGAAAGTGTGCGTGGAAGGACCTCGCATGCGCCAATATTACCAAGTACCTGGGGGGATGCCAACCAGTAATCTATCCTAGTGTGGACATCGTGGAAGGCCGAGTAATGTGTAAAGCCGCCCTTCGTGGGGTGCCTTTCCCTCCAAACATCCACCAAGTCTGATTTAGTCATTTCAGCTTTCATATATGAGGCCGAAGCCACCGGGCGCCGAACCAGGCCCGCGGAGCGGTCCACAGTCGGGTCAAATACAAAGTTAAAGTCCCCACCCCATAACGTCCAAGGCTGTGCATGTGACCTGGCAAGAGCAGACAGAGTCGCGTAGAATTCAGGGTGGTCATAATTGGGGCCATAAACGTTCACCACCAGTAGATCGAGGCCCTTACCCACACATCTAGCCAGGACGTACCTGCCCTCCGGATCAGAGTGCACTGGAATAAGCTTCAGCTGTGACGAGGGATTGGCCCAGATTAACACCCCACGGGCGTGTGTCGTGAAACCCGCGGCGACTATGTTCCCAGCCAAACCCCTAGATTGTAACATTCTACTGGAGTGTGGTAAGTGCGTTTCCTGCAACAGGGCTAGGTCCACGTGATGTCTACTAAGACCTTCCTTAATTTACGGAAGTCATTCAGACCCCTCACATTCCAGGTCATCAGTTTCAACTTATCCGGGGCACGTGTAGGCAAATTCGGAGTATCATTAGACATTACAAGGGTTCACTTGTGCATAATGAGCAAGGATGAGCAAAGCAGGACACAGCAGTTCACATAATCTCAAAATCGCCAGCCGGCGTCTCCGAACAGGCACAGCACCACACAACAGTCCACACTCCATACGGCCAAACCCCACAAACAACCCCGGGCAACAACTCTCCCCAACGAACCAGATCCTAGTCCCCACCCCTCTAGCACCAACCCACCCACAGCCGACCGCCCCCAACCAGGTCAGACAGGTCCCAAGAACCCCCCCCATCAACCCTCAGTAAGTAGAGTGTTCAACAGTTCAACACTAACCCCTCAGAGAGTAGCACAACCAAAGGCACCAGGGCAGAGCGCGCCAAAATAGTGCACCACTAACTATTCCAAAGGAATGTCTGATCAGCGCCTCAGTCCGGCCCCTCTTATAGGACAGTGCCCCTCGAATTGCGAGTGTAACAGCCCTCTCGCACCCATACTGGCCCCCCAATTCTGCATCCTTGATCCAGGATACCCTCCCCCGCTGCAGCTACTACCTCACCAGCAGTGCGTGAGGCCTATGTCCGACCAGCTTCTCCAGCTCCTCACAAAAACAACTCTAGTAGAGCGAATGTAGGCCCCACGCGCCACTGCAAACATGGAGTCCTCGTGGTGCCAGGGTCAGGTGACTACCTTCGTTGAAGAGTTCCAAACCACGCTACAGTAACCTCTAGTCCTGGTCGTCCATGTTCGATGTCGAGCCGGCGTCGTACTCCTGGCCTCGCCGAGCCTCCTTCCGCTCCCGCGTCCAGGTCTTCAGGGACTTATGAAGTTCTTTAGGGTCTGTGAAGTAATACGACCTCCCACCGGTGTTTATGCGGAGCTTGGCGGGGTACAACATTGCGTAGTCCAGGCCCAGAGTTCGGAGTTGTTTCTTATATGGCGCAAACTGCCGCCTTTCTTCCTGCACCCTGGCTGTGAAGTCCGGGTAGAGGGAGATATCCATACCCTCATGTTGTAGTTTGCCCTTCTCCCTCGCTACTCGTAAAGCTGTGTCTCTGTCGCGATAGTTAAGTAGCTTCGCAATAATGGGGCGAGGGGGCGCGCCAGGCTGAGGTTGTGGGCCCAACGTGCGGTGCGCTCGTTCCACGATGAACATGGGGGAAAACACCTCCTCACCTAGTAGCAGCTTCAGCAGTTTCTCAACGTACAACTCCATCTTCCCCGTTTGTGTAGTTTCCGCTACGCCTGTGATACGGAGGTTGGATCTGCGTGAGCGCGCCTCCAAGTCCTCTGTCTTATCTCGGATAACATGTAAAAGTCTATCGAACTGCTTTCTCTCTTTGTCCCACTCTGTTTGGGCCTCCTCAGCTTCGGTGAGACGGCGTTCCGCCATGTCTAGGCGCTCCGCGTGTTTGTCCACACGCTCCGCCATGCGATCCATGCGATAGGACAGAGCGTCTATCTTGGTGCCCACAGATGCAATGCTATCCTGGATGCCCTTCTCCATTGCAGCCAGCATTTCTCGAAGCTCCGTGGGTGCCGGGGCCGTCGCTGTGGCTCCCTTCGGGGATGATTCCGGCGCCACCACCTCCGACCCCTTTGGTCGGCGCCGTTCAAAGGAGAGCTTCCCCTGGGCCGTGTCGTTCTTCCCCATCGTAGTCCCTAATGTGTAGAAGTTCAGAGCAAGGGAACTCCTCTTCGGCAGCAGGCCGCGTGTGCAACCCAAGGGTCTTTGTAAGCAAGCGAAGTACTGCCACCAGTCTCCGGGAGTCCGATGCGATCAAGATGGCGCCTGCAATGGCGGACGAAGCCCTCCCTTTCACTTCAGCAAGTCTCGCACCAGTATAGCCCAGGAGGCTATCAAGTCCACAGCTCCTGCCCCGGTCAACCTCGCTCCTCCGTGACCAGGGGGCGTCGGGATAGCGGTTCGCCGCAGTGGGGAACCAGATCGGCATTGGCACCGAGTTAACGGTCGCTCCACCTCGTGGCGCAGGAGTTCAGTGTTTTTTGTTTCCCCCCGCCGCCGGGCCTCCAGGCCCTTCACTCATGGGGCAGTCGCCGACTAGGAAGGAGAAGTCGCCACATTCAGTGACAAATCCCAACTATGGTTCGGTCTGCGCCCAGCCCGACCTCTCCCAGCGCCGAAGCCGCACGTCTGGCGACGTCGCCCGGCCACCTCTCCAGGATAGTGCATGGCTTCTGGCCTGGTTCTCCACTTCCGCGCCGCCGGGGGCAGCACCCTTGAAGAGTCGGGAAGGCTCACCCGCAGTCGATCCAAAAGGTCCTCAAATGCAGCTGGGGGTGCCAACAGGTGTTCGAGAGCCCGCTATGGCATGTATGGCACGATTAAGGATAGTTTAACAGGATTATTCCGGGGCTATGCGAGGAGCCGAAGGCTCACGCGTCCGCCATCGACGCCGGCTAGCTCCGCCCCCCGCATTTTGGCATACTTACCTCATGCTGCATAAGACACAATTACAACATATATTTAAAAACACACAACATCAGAGCACATTTAATATTACAAACATTACACACATAACAGTTCATACCCGGACAACGTCGGGATGGGCTGTTAGTATATATATATATATATATATATATATATATATATATATATATATATATATATATATATATATATATATATATACATACACATGTCTGTTTGGCCGGCCAAAGTTGGCCGACCATACCGACATGCGCACTTTGCAGTCCACCTACCACTCCTTCTGCCTGCCATTGCCCGGCCCCACCCTGCCCAAGACTCCCTGGCTCAGTCAGTCAGTAGAAATTATAATATTGCTTTAATATCATTATATTTTTCGGCGACTAACTCAGTGGGTTGCCGCTCCTCCATCATTAAGAAGGAGCCGCCACTGGTGAATAGTAATACCTAATATCATTAAAACCAAAAATAAGTATTCTAATAAGGTAGACTTCATAAAACATAGCTACAGAAACCAAAGGAAGAGCCTGTGGAGATCAGAATGGTATCTGATTAACAAGGAAATACAAATCATATGGTAATGTCAGGCACCTTTTCTGGGGGCTTTGTGATTAAAGGGCTTTCAACGTAACCTTGTAACATATATTGTCACTGCCCTTGGAAACACAGGAATGAGATACTACTGTAAACTTAGTGTATTGCCAAGTACCTGTACTGTAGTCTTTGAATTTCAGGGCATCCTTTCAGAAGGTGGTGTGGGCAAATCTTTGGCTACATCCAGGACTTACAAGACATACTCACAAATAATATCATGTTGAAGCAGAGTTAGGTACTAGAATAAAAGATTACATTTATTATTGGTCAAGAAATATGCTCAATAACTTTCGGAGCCACTAACACTCTGTCTTTTATTATTATCTATGCACAGTTATCAGAGGTTACAAAAAAGGGGCAGCAAGCACAGAAATCTCAAAAAGAATTTATAAGTAGCTTCTCTTCAAACGTACTAAGCGAACTTCCAAATTCCACGCCTCTTCGAGTCAATGAATATTTGTCACTGTATTAAAATGGAGCAAAACCCAAACATCTCTAAAATACACATTGTCTTCAACATTAGATGATCAGTCAATAATGAATGGATTGGTGACAGTTTATTTTCTCTTTAAGGGATTAGTCTGTATTTTTGTCTTTTTATTCCGATTAGTCAAATAAATCCATTTACAGAAGACTTCGAGAAGATTTGGTTAGAACAAGCATAGAAAATAACAGCATGTTCCATAAAGAATGAGACCCTATCCTAATCTAAAGGACATAACCTATCCTAGCACAAACCCATAAAGAGTTCTGTTTGGAAAAGAACAAGTAAACATTAAAGAGCAAAATGCTGATAGGTGTTAAAAAGGTCGATCTCCCCATAAAGAGTAGTTCTGGAAACTCAGCCGAGTCTTCTAACAGCCGCAGTCGCAACCATTATAACAGATAAAGGAATTGATCACAGCAGTAGCTACGGTAGGCATAAGACAGAAAGTCTCTTCACAAATCGTAAGGAAAGCATAGAAATCATGATTAGCAGTAGCTTATGTCAATTCAGGTTAGCACAACAAAGTGCTAAGGGAAATGGCAGGGTAAGGGTGCATTAAATGCCTTAGCTCTAGCAAGGAACACATACTATATAGGAAGCAAAAAATATGTTGCAAGATCAGGTGGTTATGTCATCTACATCCAATGAGGAAGGATCTTCCGATGGTCCATCGCCGTCTTCCTTGATTCCCAGAGAAAACATTCATGTCGGCATGTAGTTATTTGAATGTGGCTGTAGCTTATTACAAAAAGATACAACTAGGAAGGTTCTCATGAGAACATTTACAAACCTGCTCTGTTAGCAGTTCAGTGTCCCAATGTGTCTGCTCTATGAAATGAAACATTAACATCTAGTACATCCTGGTTAGATCATGGAATTTAAACCTACAATGTGCATGTCTTTCATTAATATACTTGTTCATGATAAGCATGTGGCAGAGGAAACAATCTAAAACGTAATGAAGTCTTACGTTGTGATGAAGCAAAGAAATACATTTGAAAGCAAACAACATATTTCATGAAGATGTAAAGTTCTACAGTTCAGTAATAATGTTAAATCATCATTTTACAAAAAGACATTTATTTTCTTAAAGGGATAGGACAGAATCAAGAAAATATTGAGGCCTAGCAGTGAAAGAATGATAGAAATGTTAGCTTTCTGCAGAAATAAGCAGCATTTTCACTTTTTGCAATAAAACCACTTTTTCTAACCACTATTTTGATACGCATTTTCTGTGCCACTGTTAAAGCACATTTCTATATTATTATGATGTTAAATTTACGATAAAAAATTCAATTTCCACACTTCTTTACAGGCAAGCACAAATGTCTGCTTTACAAGCGTTCTTTTGGCACAGTTGGATAGTTGACTTCAGTTCTGGTCACTCATTTCCAGCGTGGGTCCAATATCCATGCTGCCCTACCCTTCACAGATAGGTTGCAGGTGTATGGGTCTAACACACTCATGACTGGTGCACAGAGGATCTCGTGCACTGCCCTTAGTGGACAGTATAAAGACTTTGGAGGCTGCTTACCAGAGGATGCAGGTCAGTCTGGGATAAGGAGTTTAACACACCTTCCCTGCTCGGCTAATTCCCCCGCCGTGCTGGGAGGAGGGGGGGCGCGCGCAGCACCACGGTGCTCCTGCGAGCTTAGCTCATCACGCAGCACGGTGGCACTGTGCTCATGATGAGCTGAGCTCATCATGACCACGCCCGTTTCTATAGAATGCTCAGCACAGCGGGGAATTAGCCCTGCGTGTGAGCGCCTTGCGTGTCATGGCGAGCTGAACTCGTCATGAGCACAACCGCATGACTAGCTGAGCTCGTCATGAGCAAGGAAGGGGTTATGGATTCATGTCTCGGAGGTCTCTCTGCAAGTTTCCGATGATTAGTGGCAGGTGGAAGAACACAGTATTTGCTGGTTGGTTTAGATCAAGAAAATTCAGGATACAGAGCCAAAGTTTTAAGTAAACAGATGAAATCCATTGTGTGTGAGAGGGTGAAATGTGGGTTATCAATGAGAACTCTGATTTCGAGTTGACAGTGGTATTTGTGTCTTTTGTGAAGCATGCACTTCATGTGTTTAAAGGTTAGGAAGTGAACTAATGAAAAGCTGAAGTTAAACTGAGGATATTTTGAAAGTTAAATAGGCAATGTATCAGTTTCCAATTGTGATGTGCGTAACACAAATCTTGATTTACAGATATGTTTAGGAAATCATTTCCATTGTATAGATGTGAGTTGGAGTTTATCGATCAAAATATTGAACCCAATTTATCAATAACGATTTGTGAAGTAACATGACTCCCACATTTCTGTTTAAACTGTTTTGAGAGCCAAAATTAAGGGTCTCATTCATGAGACTCCTTGCGCCTCTGGAACGTCACTTTTTGTGGCGTTCCGTGGCGCAGACGCCTGCGTGATATTTATCAGGCAGCACTAGGCCACTTTTTTGGGCTTAATGCTGCCTGATAAATATCTGTGCTTTTTAACGCGGTGTTTTGCGTTAAAGGGGCGTGCAATCAGTGTTGCTGGGGGTGTTGCCAGCAACATCCCTTTCCTTTTGACACTGCCTCAGATTTATGAGAAATCGTAAACCAGAGGCAGCGCCAAATGCTAACGCCTCCCCAGGGAAGGCGTAAGGGTGGCACAACGAGAAGAAATATCTTTATTTCTCCTCGTTTTTCCCTTTTCAATGTGTGCTGCATTCTGCAGCACACATAGAAAGAGGAAAAAGCCTCTTGTTATTATTTTTATACCGAAAAGTTTCCGTACAGAAAACCTTCCCCAGGCACCCTTGCACAATGGTGCAAGGGTGCCTGCGTTGGCGCATGGCAGTCCATTGCGGGTTGGTGCAGGGAAAAAGGACAGGAATGCGTTGTATCTTATAGATACTAAAAGGAGGGATAAAGCAGCGTATCTGACCTGCACCTTGTGTGTCCTCAGCCTACGAAAGATCCCCAATGCTACCGCCTCCCAAGAATGCAATTCTGTGAGGCCTGTGAGAGAGCTAATGGAGTCAAGTACGGCCGACCAGTAGGTCTGAAGGGTCGGGCAGCTCCAGAACATGTGTTGGAAGTGGGCGTCCGGGGAATGACATCTGGGGCATAAGAACTGAGGGTCAGGATAGAACTGCTGGAGACGCGCTGGGGAATAGTAGGCCCTGTGAAAAATATAGTATTGTATATTTTTTAACCTTGCGTTTCTCGACACTTTCTTTGGGAATTCTAGCGCTCTATCCCACTCCCGGTCATGTAATTGTCGCCCAAACTCGTCCTCCCAGGCCGCTCTCAGGGTGAGCAATGGCTTGTGTGTGAGTTCTCTGATTGACTTATACAGCCAGGTAACTAGGTGTCTGCCGCTGCCCATATAAAGGATGGTGTGAATTACGGGGTGTGTCGCGGGCTCGCTAGCTGTAAGGTCACTGTGTGGGCGAAAGCAGTCAATGAGTTGGCGATGCTTCAGAAACTGCCCAGGGGGAAGACCGTGGTCCTCCATGAGTTGGTTGTACGGGCGAAGCTGGCCCTCCACGAACAGTGTCTCTGCCTCTGTGACCTCAGAGCCCGTCCATACTCGTAACATGGCGCTTGTAAAGTATGAGTCACCTCGTGGCCTCCCCGCTAGCAGCAACCGTGGGGAGTAGCATGGGGTCCTCACCGCCATACGGTGAATTCACAGCATACATTGGCGGGCCACAGACACATGCAGGGGGGGTAGGTTCGACGGGGTTTGGTGCCGGGGAGCAACAGACGACAGAGTTCGGGTATACGGATAGGGCTGTGCATTGTGTGGGTCTCCCCGGAGTGCCTGCCCGCCATCCAGTACGAAAGCCATTGGAGTTGTGCTGCCAGGGAACCCTAGTTAGTGATACCTATTATAAGGTTTTTACTCCAGATCCTGTAAGCTGCTGTGAAAATTTCGCACTATCACAGGTTTCTTCTGGTGTTCCCTTCAGGCCTCTGGAAGCTGATACAGCAAGTGCTGGATAGGACCCCATAGCTTCAAAGACACCTCATTGGTAGCTTTGGTGAAGCAGTCAAGGCCTAGCTCATTGAAGGTGGCATGAATGTTGGTATTGGAAACAATATAAAAGATATATAGCCATATATGATGGCCCAGTCAGAGATTTTTTCTTTAGAGAAGGATTTTAAAGATGGAATAGCTTCTACCTTGAACATTAGTTATCGTAATTCTTAAATGAAAAACCATAAAGGCTACAAAATCTTTTTAACCCTAACTTTTGCAGAAGAAATGTCCCCAAAAATATTGGTGTAAAAATACGTCTGAGACAACCGCTTCCCTAGAACAGCTACTCCATTAGAGCGGAGGAGCACTACCCCCTAATACAATGCTGAGACGAAAAATAAAAACTAATAAAGTTAATTTATTACCATTTTGTTTTTCATCAACCCTCAGGATGGGGCAGGCCTGCTGAGTGGGAGCAGCAGGGAGGAGTGGTGAGCTGCCTGTACAATTAAGTTTAAAGTGCGCATCTCACTTTGGCCGTATGTCTTGCGATGGCCATCCAGACATGCACACTTTAACTTTATCAACCAGCTGCTTGAGAGCAAACACAGGTCTCTGGTGCCCTTGAGAGCTCTGAGGGAGACCACTCCCTTCGTCCTGGTTAACAGCAGGAGAGCAGTGCCGGGTTTGATTGAGGGAGTTGGCAGGGCCCACGTTGGAGACTAGAGAGGAGAGAACACCATAGAGAGGAGGTCGTGTCATGCAGCAAGCAAGAGCAAAGGAGTGAATTTTTATTTTTAGCATAGGAGTCTTGGATTCAGAGCACGTGCATGCAACCATTTACCCTCCCACCACTCTCCATAATTGCCAGCTGCCACTGCCGATGGAGCAATAGGCCTAGTTAACTAGGAAGGAATTGTTAAATGTAGAGGCCAATAGTAGTCTACAGGCAGTGATGATGACCCCTGACAGGTATGTGCTTACAAGGAAAATAGGTGTCCCAAGGTATTCCTACAGACCAATGTTATCTATTGACCTAAAGTACCATAGTTAAAATGCTTCACAGCTTAACTAGGCTACAGAGGTCACATAAAAGAACCTGTGCTTCTTGGCCCCCATGAGCTACCTGGATACTGCAACTTGTATTTGGTACAATATGCCAAATTACTTAGAATTAAGTTTGTTAATATTTTGAATTCTATATAGTAAGGCTCAATTAAGGTCTCAATCTTGCATGTATATCTTTAATTAGATTTGGTGTACATTTTGGCCTTGTTTATGATTTACAGGGATGCTAATTTGTACATCAATCAGAAACTCTCCTAATCCCCACTGACAAGACATTCATTATTTGCAAATATGCTTTTATTTGCACAATAATAAAACACGCACCATTAAATAGAAATATTATGTCTTGAAGAATGCTATTCTTACAACAAAATGGCTTTTATAACTTAATTCACAAAAATGTGCAGGCAATACAAATGTATTCTCTATTCTCCTATGGAACCTAGTCTTTAAGCAGGTTACACTTTGATGTGATTTAATTTATTTGATAGCATCTATAATCAACCACATGAGATTTCCCACAATGCGTTTAGTGATAATAGTATCCACAGTATGGTATTGATAGATAATACATTTTAACAGCCAAAATGAGATAATTATTTTACTGTGCTTAAAAGAAAACCTAACTACCTAATAAAACAGAAAAAACTTTACTGCCCCTAAGTGAAAGGGAGTAAATAGCATATTTCATGAAATGGAAAATAATGAAGAGCAAATTTTGGAAAGTAAATTGCCATAAACACTGCCCTGCACTTTGGAGAGAAAATAGGAGAGAGTAGAGTACTTTCTAAGAAAGAGAGGGGTTATGCATACGGCATTGCAGTGGGATTAGTTGATAAAATGGGTTGTACCCAATGTTTAGAATTTTACAAAATTCTCGGGGAGCCCACCAAAGCTTGAATAGACCCTTCCATAAAACAGAATTTAGGCGGTAATTCCCTCATTTACATGGAAGTCATTGCACAGAAGAGATGCCATCAATGAAGTCATGTGTAAGGTCACAAGGAGTGGTGAGGACTAAATTATAGTTTCCACAACTAACTATAACTGATGAATTTCAGGTTTTGAGGAGAAAGGCCAACTTCTCCCAATGGTAATAGTTTTTCTTTTTCTTTTCTTCAACTCAAACAAGTGTAAAGCTGAAACAATTGTAACAAAAAAACTAATATTTAACTATTTTTCAGGGATTTACTCTCTTGCAATTTCCAGCCCTCTTTGCCCCTGTTGTACCTCCTTCAATAACTAAGTGATCGTGACATACTGCAAACACATTTCTTCAAACATCTTTTTCTTAAATACATTTTACAAAGATTCATTACCCTTTCCCACAGCATGCCTTTCGGAAATGTATTCTTTTAGTTTTGATGTTGAAATGAATGGCAGTAAATGAAGTGGTAATACATTCAGATTTAGCATTGTATTTTTACACGTCATAGTACATAGCACTGTAGTGAAAAATCCCGTACAATGTCCCAAAATCCAAACATATTTTTAGTTTCTACTTTGCTACTTCAAAACATTAAAAAATGCAAAGTTTCATTCTTGAATTTCCAAAGATGAACAAGATTCTTTTTTCCAGCTGTATCGGTTTTTTGAGTGAAAAACAGAACAAATAAATATAATATCACATATATGAAACAACAAGCCTGAGAGAAGTAAAAACCTTCACTTTCTCCAAAGATTGATGATCCTAACGAGTGCTTGCCTTAGTTTGGTGATCCCAAGAATTAAGACAATGGAGTGTGCAGAAATTGTAAGGACAGTACCTATCCAGAAAATGGGCCATAACCAACGACCACGAAAAAACAGACTGAGGCACAGTGACAGTAAAAATAAAACATACATAGATATGAGGGATCCCAACATTCTGACTGCTCCAAAATGAGCGTCAAGCCGCGGTTGGCTGAAGGCTGATGCATTTTTTTTCATCCTCTGGGTATGTCTGCCGAGCGATGTGAGGATAACAGTGATGGAAGCGATGCCGATAAGAACAGGCAAGCAAATGCCAAATGCGAAAGTTGAATAATAGTATGACATTTCCCAAGTTTTACCTTCACCTGTAAGAGAAGCATTAGCGTTGAGATTGGCTGTTGAATTCTGAGGGTATTCTCTGTCGGGAGTCCAGTTCAAGGGGATGCTGAGGACCAATGAACCTATCACAGTCCCAAAAATCAGCCAAGGCACTGACTTAGAGATCCTCTGCTTTAACCAGAAGAAGAGGTGGTTATTGAAGTCCACGATCTTCACGCAGTAGAAGACAGAGAGACAGGCGGCTAACCAGGAACTACAGCTTCCAAACAATACTATAAATTGAAATAGTATTTGAGGAACTACAGACCACATGAGATATGAACAGGTCTCTCCTAGCTGAGTGAACTGTAAACAGGTAACAGAGATTCCAAGAGCAGCTAAGATGATATCGCAGGTGTTCAGGCGTCTTCCTTTGGCCATTTCTAGCAGATAAAATGCCACAATGAACACACTGGCAATTATTCCAATCACACTGACCGTGGCTGCTGCAATCATATAATCCATTGAAAATGCAAGAGCCATTTTTTTTTTCTTTCTCTTTGTAGTTCTTTGATGAATTCACAAAGATCTATGTTGCTCTCACTAGACTTAGTGTATGAGTGTTTTGGGCAGTGATGGATAGACTTCTGAATCAGCAGGTGTGCCTGGGTTAAGTTACCATTAGCGTCATCCTCACCATCACTACGGATCTGGATTTGGAAGCATGCAAATGAGCCTGTTTTTTTATTCTCTATTTTAAAACAGAAAAACATTCCAACTCTCTTCTTTAAAACCTGGTGGTGCATCACTCTAACACATAATACACAAATTATGTGTTTCCCTTTCATGCGCTGAGAAAGAGAAATGAAATGTTTATTAGTTTTATTTTATTTGTGAAGGAATGTCTGCTCATTGAATTGGCTCTCAATGCTTTCTCCAAAGTACTTTGCATATTGAATAAAGTATACATTAAAAAATAGATCTATTCTACAAGAACATTTAGTGACAGTGTGTAGATGTAAAGAGTGAATTTGAACAGGAAAGCATTGTTTTGCCAATACTATTATATATTTAGTAACAGAAACATCAAAGCAGATAAGAAACTGAATAAAAGCAATTTTGACAATTTACCGCCATGCAGCTAAGACAGAGATAGTATATGAAACCAATATACTTCCCAGAGTGCTGTCTTGAATACATCATTATCAAAAACTTTTATTTGACAAATCGCCATAAAACGATTGTCACATAAAACAACAGCTTGAAATTATAAGCAAATGAGTAAAAACACAATACAAGCTAAAACAGTACAGTATATAAACTGGATAAAATACTGAGTGTTCACACATTAAACAGAACATTTAGCAGCACAACATGGATAAGCCTAAGCAGATACCACTGTACAGACTTGAATAACTAAATTTATCCTGATTCTTAGTGCCTCACTAATAACATTTATTACAGCAGAACAAATAGGCTGCATATCTAAAAGCCACAGAACACACAGGCCTGCCATACACATTATTGCAAGGTATTCAAGTTGACAACAATTGTTTCTTCTATGTTTTGCAAAAAGTACAAAAAGATGAATAAGGGAATGAAGAAACAACGATTACAGCGACAACATGGCAAAGAAGGAAGCTAAGTACCACACTGTGGGAGGGCCACAAAAAGTTCACAGTGCACAATCTGAAGCGGATGAGGTAAAATCTCAGTCCATGATTGGCTATCCAGTGTAGATAGGGCTGTTTCCCATTTGCACTAGCGTTTGCGAAGTGACAAAGGTTTGACTCCAGTGTTAACACGTTAGAGTATCTGGTGGCATTTCTATGTTCTTGGAATAGGGTTTTAACTGTTTTCTTGAAATTATTATCTATTTCACTTGGACCACAAAAGATATTTTAATTCCAATATCTAGAAACGATTTCTTGTCATAGGCTAAACGGGGGATTGAATCCACACGCTCTTCTTTTAAACAGTCCTCTATCACTAGGCGAGAACATTTCAGTAGCAGACAAAGCCAGATATCTACCCATAAAAAGAAATGTAATATATTAATCAGATCTTCCAAATAAACATTGGCTGTTTCTGAGTGTGTTATAAAACTTGCAGTACTCCTTGGTGTTGCTAAATTACTGCTTTTTTAAGTTCAAATAAAGTTTATTGAGCAAAAAGAGGTGTCAATACAATACCATAAGTGATACAAAAAAAGAAGCAAAATAAGCTAGAGAAACATTGAATAAATAACAAAATAAAAAGTACATTGGTTATGGAAATCAGGTGAAGATATACATTAGAGGAAAGAAAAAGGAAAACAGTAGTAAAATCTGTTATACAGAAGAATAATCAGGAACTATAAGGTCAATCAGGGAGGTTTGGGGACTTCTTGCTGAATTGGTGATAAATGAAAGGATTTTTTTAGCAGAGGCATCAAGGTATAATGTTATAAGGAGCAATAAATTAGCGCGTTTCAGTGCCATATGAGGAGGAAAAACAAAGGCAGTATCCAACCTATGATTATGGCAAATATTATACCACCATGCTTTAAACGATATATTCGTAAAATCTTTCCAATTAGCAGTAATTTGTTGGAATGTGACCGCTATCAATAAATCAATAATTCGTACATCAAAAGTGACATGGTCCCAACACGGGGAGAGACTACCAAGAAAAATGTGGATAAAAGTAAAAGGGATTTGGGTGTGAAAAATGTCATTAATTTGGGCCCAAATTCGCTTCCAGAAGTCATGAATGACTGTGCGGGAGAAAAGCATGTGGAATAAAGTAGCGATGGGTGTAGAGCAAGACCAACAGAGGTCAGGAACAGAGGAGAATCTGTTATGAAGGAAATGTGGTGTAAAAAGGAGTCTGTTATAAATGAACAATAGAATTTGAGTTAAAGCAACAGATCTGGAGGATTTGCGAATCTTAACCCATAACTTATCCCATAGGGTAGTAGGCCAAGAAGTAGCAAAGTCATATTACCATTTCTCCTCTACCCTAGACTTTGGACGAGGCAAAGGCGTGGAGCGAAGGAATGCGTAGATAAGGGAAGCCTTGGAATGAACAGTCAGAAAAGAGTGAAGTTGTGAGGTGGGAGTAGGAGACGAAGAGAGATTGTGAGAATGTAGAATCTGGGTATAAGTAGACATAATCGCTTCCTTTAGTATAAGATAGTTGCGAGCGAAGGAAGCAGGTAAATCAAAGGAGTGGCGTAACAAGGAAAAGATAAAAAGGTGGATTGAGAGAAAAGTTGGGAAACCCAAATTAAACCCTTTTGCCTCCAAGACTTCCAATAGAAGGGTTTACTATTAATAAGGATATTTTTATTGTGCCAGATGGTAGAGGATAAAAAATCAGCAACAGAGGAAGGGGAGGTCTGGGAGGAGGCTAAGAGTAGCTTGACTGTGAATTTATGTATGGGGATGGATGGTAGCTGTGGTTTGCGAGAGAAAGATAGAAATTCAGCAAAAGTAAAGGGAGAAAGAGAGAGACGTTCTATAGTAACCCAAAGAGGACAGGGTTCGTCAGAGTCTCGCAGCCAGAAGGAGGCCTGGCGTAGAAGGAAAGCCTTGTGATAGGTCGGGAAGTGAGGAAAATTGACGCCTCCTTCAGAATTAGGACGCGCCAATCTGAGAAGAGATATCCAGGGTTTTTTGCCTGACCAGAGAAAAGAAGCAAGAATAGAGTTAATCTTCGTAAAGAACTTCGTGGGAATAGAGACAGGAATATTAGAAATGGTGTACAAAACAATGGGAGATAACATAATTTTAATAGTATCAAGGCGTCCCCACCAAGAAAGGTAGAGTGGGTGCCATTTGGTAGTGAGATCAGTCAGTTTCTGGATGCATTTGTTGAGGCAGAGTGAAACCGTATCTGTGATGGAGGAAGTGACGTTCAAACCTAAATATTTGATGTGAGAAGAGCTCCAGGTGAAGTTAGAGTCTGCAAAATCAGGTTTGAAGGTATATTTCGTGAAGGGCAAAATTTCGCACTTATCATTGTTCAGCTTATATCCAGAAATCGGCAAATACTCATGAACTTCTGAAAGGAAGGTGGGAATAGAAACAGTGGGCTTGGAGATAAAGAGCAAAATATCATCGGCAAAAGCAGCAAGCTTAATGTGAGATTGTGATGTCTGAAAGCCGTGTATGTCAGGGTTTTGTCTAAATTTGGAAAGAAAAGGCTCCAAAGCTAAATTGAAAAGAAAAGGGGATAAAGGGCAACCTTGTCGGATGCCTCTGCCCAAATCAAAAAAGGAGGAAACCAGACCATTTGCACAAACCGCTGCTCTGGGATTGGAGTAGAGAAAGGAAATTAAGGACACAAATTTGAGACCAAAACCAAACCACTTGAGGGCAGAGAAAAGATAGGTCCATTCCACCCTATCAAACGCTTTCTCTGCGTCTAGGGCAATAGCCGCCAGGGAATCTGGAAAGCTTGAGGATTTGGACAAAACATTAAAAAGAAGTCTAGTATTGTCAGTAATAAAGCGGCACTTGACAAAACCAGATTGCTCAGGGCCAAGTAACTCAGGTAAAAAGGAGTCTAATCGGGCTGCAAGAGATTTGGCATAGATATTATAATCAATGTTGACAAGGGAAATTGGTCTATAATTTTTGCAATATCGACAATCTTTGCCTTCCTTAGGAATAATACAAATATGAGCATCAGCAAAGGTACCTGAGGAGCTACCCAGGGTAACAAAAGAATCAATAAGAGAAAGCAACTTGGGTATTAGCAATTTGGAGAAATGGAGATAAAACTCAACAGTAAAGACATCAGGCCCCGAAGCTTTATCTTTTTTGAGAGAATTGAGAGCGGAAAGTAATTCCTGCTGGGAGACGTCCAATTCCAAAGAGGTTAAGTCAATGGGGAAATGGTCTGGTTGACGAATAGTAGAGAAAAAATCAGAGAGAGATTGGGAAGTAGGATGAGTTTCAGAGGAATAGAGGGTTGAGTAGAAATGAGAGAATTCATCAAGAATATCGGTGTCTTTATGTCGAGGGACATCATTCTCAGCAAAAATAGATTCAATATTTAACTTGTTATGTTTGACTTTTAAATAATTAGCTAGAATTTTCCCTGCTTTATTTTCCCACCATAAAATTTGGAACTAGATTTCAATAAGTAAAGAGAAGCATCCTCTGTAGATTTCTTGTTAAATTTCAACTTAGCATCAATAAGCGCTGTCAAGCTTTCCTTTGAATGAGAAGTATAATAGGAGTGTTCCAGACTCTCGATTTTGCAGAGTAGGTCACTAGTATATTTACGTGCAACCTTCCGTTTCGCAGACACAAAACGGATGATGAAATCCCTAGCCGTGGCCTTGAAAGCATCCCAAATAGTGTGGGTAGGGATAGAAGGGGTATCGTTGAAAGTAAAATATTCAGTAAAAAATTCGGTAAAAGAGGTGGTAAATTTGGGATCTAAAAGTAGGGAATTATTGACACGCCACCTCTTTGGTCCAGTGACTTTGGGTAGAATATCAATATTGATATAGACAGGAGCGTGGTCAGATAATAGAATAGGACCAATTTCTGCATGAGTAAGGGACTGTGCAAGATGGTGGGAAACAAAAATATAGTCAATACGTGATTGGGAATGATGGGAGGGAGAATAAAAGGTAAACTCTTTGGTCGTTGTATTGCATAAACGCCAGGCATCAATAAGTTTATGTTGTGAGATAGCATGAGTAAGAAGTTTATGGGGTTTGTTTGGGATGAAGGAGGTCTTGGAGTTTCGGTCTAAAAAAGGGTCAAGAGGCTGGTTGCAGTCCCCTGCTAAAATAAAATGATCATCTACGAGACTAGTGATGCGAGTAGCCATCTCGTGCCAGAAATTCGGATGGCCACCTGTAGGGGCATAAATATTAAGAAGGGAGAGTGGAACACCCCTCAAGGAAAGCTTGACAAATGACCATCTACCATCAGAGTCTGAGTCAGCATCTAAAACGGAGTAAGTAAGAGACTTACGAATAAGAATAGCAACCCCATTTTGCTTACCATCTCCAGGAGTAAAATGTACTTCTCCCACCCACCCTCTTTTAAGCTTAACAGATTCTGCTTCAGTTAAATGAGTCTCTTGTAAAAAGGAGAAATCCACATTCAATTTAGCAAGGTGAGAAAGGATTCGTTGTCTCTTAATGGGAGAGTTAGGACCTTTAACGTTCCATGAAACAACACATACTGACATTAAAAAAATAGAAAAAAAGGAAGACAACTACAGTAAGAACGAACATCAAAAGTATGAAAAATACGTGAAGATGAAAGGAGAAGAAGCAAAAAAGATGATAAAATGGAAAATAGATAAACCGAGAGAGATTGAAAATGGAAGAGAAAAAGTGACACCTCAAAAAAGAGAACAAGAAAAAAGGGTGAAGGGGACAAAAAGAAAAGTGAACATATCAATAAGGGAAGGAAATGTACTTACAGGTAGGGGAGATGAGGGAACACAAGCAGGAAGGGTAACCAAACGTATAAGGAGGAGGGGGTAGAGCCAACTGGAGGAGACAAGACGGTTAGGGCTTGCGAACCGCCCGGCTGGGGAAACACGAGACATTGTGTATCATCTGTGGAAATAAGAGGAAAGCGTTAGGGGAAAAGACAAGAAAACAATCAGATAAACTGCGCGAAGGTCATACCAATAAAGATAGCATATATAAAGGGGAGAAAAAACAATGAACATTTTAAACAACAGGAGGAACACGAAGAAAGGGAATGAAAACATAATGCATGAGTAACTGTGATAAGACTAATAAACCTGTGCATAGAACTATGCATATAGCATGTAACTGTAAGAGAAAAACAACATTAGTCTCAAACGTCAAGGAGGGAATGCAGAAGAGGGGCCAGAAGTATCCATGTTAGCTGCTTGACATGAATTCAGGAAACTCTGGAGTCGTACAGGATCCTCGTAGGTCGTCGTCTTGTTGTTATATGTGACACTAAAAAGACAAGTATGGAAAAGTCCATAAAGAGCACCAATGGATCGAAGTACAGGTCTCATGTCCAGAAAGGCTTTGCGGTGGTTGGCCGTGGCTCTAGCATAGTCCTGCGCAAAAAACAAGGAGGAACCAGACCACGTAAGACGAGGAGAGGCTCTAGCCGCAGAAAGGACCCTTAGAAGGTCAGTATATTGTAGAAAGTACATGATGACACCTCTGGGCTTCACCGAGGGAGAAGTAGACAAAGGGGCCCGACCCAGCCTGTGAGCCCTTTGTATATTGAGCGTAGTGTCCTCCGGAAGATGTAGAAGTTTAGGAAGAAAGGACTTGAAAAAAGCAATAGGGTCACTCCCCTCGCAACCTTCCACAAGGCCGTAGATTCGCAGATTATTGCGTCTATTTCTGTTCTCAAGGTCCTCAACCTGTTTTTGAAGAGAAGAGATCTGGGTATGCATATATGCAGTCTTAGCAGAGGATTCCTGAAGTGAAGAAACACTGTGTTCCACCGATGCGACCCGTGCTTCCATTTGAGTCCAGTTTTCAGTTAGAACCTGTAATTTAGCATTAGTCTCTTCCATAAAAGGGCGGAGTGCCCTGATCTCTTTCAACAGCAAGTCAATAGATGCAGAAGGAGCAGAAGCAGAAGCAGATGGTGAGGGGGGATCTTTTTTCAGTCGCTTAACTGTAGTCTTCCCGTTATGCTGAGAAAGGGACTCCATGGCCGGCTTCGACATAGGAACAGGAGGTTCCTGAGAAGCTTCCAACTGGGGGGGCCAATGCTGAAAAAAACGTTGAATTCTTGATAAAAGTGCGCTTTGAGGTTTTGGTGGCGCAAGTCGTTGTAAATTTGCCCATCAGGTTTTCAGTCGTCACCAGACGCACAAGCATGCGAAGGACAGTAAAAGAGAAAAAGATCCCTTAGCATCCAGACTGAATAGTCATCAATGGGAAAAAGAAATTAAATAACACAGCAGTGAAGAATAAAAATCACGACTCATATGCAGAGCAAAAATAACCAGAGCCAGAACCAGAAGCAGGGACTGCTGAGGCTCATAAAAGAAGGAGCCCCCCGCAACAGGGCACAAGCTTCTGACCGATAAGACCTGGTAACAGTATATGACAAACTGTGCTGTTAATAAGCAGAAGAATTAGCTACCAGTAAAGAGAATAGCTAGAAAAAGCTATTCAGAGGAGTCCAAATCAGCTGTAATGGATAGAAGAAGCAAATTAGGTGAAACTGCGCAGGCAAATTGAGACTAAAGGAGCCATAAGGTATTGAAGTGAGAAAATGGCCGCTTATGTGGAAAGGAAAAAAAAAACAGTGTCATTTGGAAGCAAAAGCGGAGGGCTATTTGAATGAAGAAAAGTAATTTAGCAGAGAAATGAAGACCCACCATGAGGGAAGAAGATGGCGTCAGGCGTTGCATAGGATTTATCAGAAGCGCCAATGTTGTATCTGTGAGGGTCGTTGTGTGAAGAAATTGTACAAAATGTCTGCCGCGGCCGTCATAGAGCCGCGTTCTGAAGAGCGCTGGTCAAAAAGGGCATTGAAAGACCAGAAAGGCTCCCACAGAAGGTTGCATCCTGCGCTAGGCACCTTCCGATGCCGGAATCCTCCATTCGTGGAGGAAAAAAAAAACGTGGTCCACTTGTGCACCCCAGCCGCGACGGAGCGCTCACGCCGGCGCCGCCATCTCCTACGGGCGCTAAGCCACGCCCCGCTAAATTGCTGCTTAACATTTTTTTTTTCGATTTTCTACAGGGTCCCTGGGTTATTGTAAGGCAATTACCCAGAAATTGCAGCTGTTAGAGTATACTATATTTTCAAGTAGTATTTTAGGAACCACAGACCATACATCATAAGCATAAGACTGTCCTAGCAGGGTGCACTGTAAACAAGTAAAGGAGATTCCCATGGTAACTAAGATGATATCACAAGTGTTCAGGCATCTTCCTTTGGCCTTTTCTAGCAGATAAAATGCCTCAAGGAATACATTTGCAAGTATTCCTATCACAGTGACCATTGCTGCTGTAGGCATCTAAAACGTTGAAAACGGAGGAGCCATTGTTTTACTTTCTCTGTGCAGCAGGAATGTGAGGTAAACTCTGCTCTCCCATTAGAGTTTTTTTTGTTACTCTTCGCTTCACATGCGGAGTTCGGAAAAAACTCTGCCAACTGCTGCATAGCTGAGTTTACCTGAGCTTGTATCAATTAATGTCCATTGAAATTTATGTGACTCCTATCAAATTTATGGCAAAAGCTACACTATTGGTTTAATGGCTCTTTCAATCAAGTTCAGACCAGTCGGGAGTGGGCGGGAGTAATGGCGGATATGAGGCGAGTTCTGAAAGAAGTAGAGAAAAAGGGGCAATAGAGGCCAGAGCCTTAGGACGGAGAGTGATGGTGCTGTGGTACCTGAGAGGAGCATATTAACCCTGTATAAACTCTGTAAAAAGGTCAACACTATTATCATCCTTGGCCGGCATGCCCACAGTAGGAGGAAGTTGTCGTTGACCCGATTGAGTTAAAAATGCGCACCAGAAGCGGAGCCAGCGTCACACAAACCTTTTAATAAAAAACAGAGGTGTACCCATCTGGGTTGGGTGACTTGTTGAGTTTCAGGCTGGAGATCACCGAGTTGAGCTCTTCCAGCCGAAGAGCTGCGTATTCAGCCCGGTCGACATCCAACCCAGTTAGCTGTGTCGGGCGGCTTTGAGGAGCTTCCAGAACCTGGGCGCCCTGGTTCTCTGGTGAATGTGCTCCAGCTCGGCAACCTCCCCCATCAGACAGTTCAGTTTTTCTTGTCTATCTCTGTTATCGGCTGCTGCTATGCCTAAGAATTCCCCACAGACAACCGCTTCCATCGCCGCCCATAGTGTTGTTGTGGAAATATTAGGTTTGTCATTAATGGCTAAGCAATCCGTTATGCACTTCTGAATCTGTAGCACCACTGAGGGACGTTGGAGCATGGTTTCGCGAAGGTGCCAGAAGCGACGTGTGGTGCGCCGTGGGTGTAGGGTCAGAGAGAGTCTTATTGCTGAGTGGTCAGACAGGAGGCAGGGGAGGATCTCTACGTCTTGTGTCTGTCGTGTTGGGAGTCAGAAGTAAGGACATAGTCAATTCTGGCATACATCTTGTGAGGGTGTGAGTAGAATGTGTATGCCCTAGTATTTGGCTGTCGGAGCCTCCAGATATCCATAAGTCCGGCCTCCGCCAGCAGACTTTTCCCTGTACTAGAGAGGGCCCCTGACTGTCCCCATCTCTGTCCTGAGCGGTCCATGTCTCCATTAAACGCCAGGTTGAAATCTCCCCGAGTAGTAACATTTTGTCCGGAAGGCCTGTGAGCTCTTGTGTTACGACTTTAATAAAGCTCTCTTGCCCACTATTGGGAACACTTGCCTTGGCTATCGTGAAGGTGTGTATCTAAGGTGAAGGTGTGCGCCAGGAGCCTCCCTTTTATTTCGGCCTATTTACTGCCAATATGGCCGGGGAACCTAGAGGATACTAGAACAGTGACTCCCACTGTCTTTAATTGAAATGAAAGTAACATTTATAAAGCGCGTGCTCACCCGAAGGCATCCCAGCGCTAGCGGCAGCAACTTTTCACTTAGGCAGTCATCAGTGGAAGAGATAGGTTTTTACTTTTATTTCGAAAGGTCAGATGATCAGCCTCTAGACGTATGTGAAGAGGCAAAAGATTCCAAAGCTTTGCCACATTATACGAGAAGAGTCGCCCCCACTTCGAACTCTTCTAATTCTCGAGTCTGTGACCAATCTCTTATTTACAGATCTCAGCGCTCTATTTGGAAGGTGGGGCTGGATGATAGAACGCATCAAGGAAGAACCTTTACCCGTGAGTGCTTTATGAACAATGCATAAAGCCTTAAACTGAACTTGTTTTTTGATGGGGAGCCAATGGAGGAAAGCAAGACCAGGTTTGGCTGACATACGCCTGGGAGTATTCAGCAAGATACGGCCTGCGCAATTCTGCACAGTCTGCAGTCTTCTAATCGTGGAGAGTGGTGCTCCAAGATATAAGGCGTTGGAGTAATCTAACCGTGAAAGAATTAATGCCTGGACCAACAGCCTATTAGCACAAAAGGTAGTAAAGGGAAGATCTTTCTGATCAGCCTCAGCATTCCTCCAAGGTGGAGAAGTGTGGCTCAAGTGGTTGGAGTGGCAGACCCTGATGCAGAGGTCTGGCCCGGACCAGGGTTCAATTCCCCGCCTCGGCGGGTCTTGCGCTCAAATTTCCCCGGACCTGACAATTCTCGCCTCGGTGCCTATTCCAATCATGGAGTCCCACTCTGTAACTCTGGGCAATAGCTTGCTTAATCTCCACAACAGCCCCTCGCAGCGGGATGCCTGGCTTTCACCTTGGGGATGCCCAGTAATGGGTTATCCCGCAGGGGAATACCAGGACGGGTTCCCTAAGCAAGCGCTGGGACGCTTTCGGGCAGCCATGCGCTCTACAAATCAAATTTCATTTCATTTCATTTCATTCCATAGCAGCTGGCCGCAACCTTTCGAGCTTGTTCTTTAAGGTCTAGGTTACGGTCCAGCCACACCAAGGCACTTAATGTGTTCTTTGGGGTTCAGGGCTGGACCCAGACAACTGGGCTAGAGGTGGTCTATGTTCAGGGGGGCTGAATTGCCCAGTAGTATAAGCTCTGTCTTAGCCCCATTAAGCTTTAGGTATGATTGATCCATCCACTTAGAGACGGCCCCAATACATGAGGCTAGGCCTGGTGAAAAACTATCTTGCTGGTTAATAGAGACCACCAGCTGGGTGTCGTCAGCATAAGTGATTATTTGCACCACAAATGGCAGTACTATTTCAGCCAAAGGGCCCATATAAATCTTCTATACTACTATTATAAAGAGAGAACTGGGAACCTTTGAGGCGGGTAAACTCAAAAAGTACAGCACCAATCACAACACCCAATACAGCGTTGGAAAGGGGAGATGCAGCAGATGGACATAGGCTATACAGCTGGGCGCCATATACATTACAAAGGCCAAACAACGTTAGGGATAAAGTAGTCCCTTGTGGGCGTCGGTGTGGGCGTGTCAAACTAACTACACTACACGTGCAGCATTCAGAGAGGGGCGTGGCACAACAGCGTTAGGGGCATGGCACAACAGCACTACATTCAGTGGCGTAGCTGGGGGGGGGGGCGGTCCGCCCCAGGCGTCACTATTTTGGGGGCAGAGGACCCGGACGCAGTCTCAGCTGCCACAGAAAGCAAGCTGCAAACAACTGCTTGCGCAGGCTGCTCCCGTAGGCTTGGGTCACTTTCAGCAACCGAGCAGGCTCACTCAGCCTCACAGTGGCAGCCAGTCAGTGCTGCTGCAATGCATCCAAAGCAGGGGTCTTCAAAGTGTGGGGCGCGACCCCCAGGGGGGCCACGGAGTGATTGAAAGGGGGTCGCGCATTCCCGATCACACTTCTTCCCCAGGCCCATCTGACTACAGGGATTAAGCCCCCCTCCTCCCCCATAGTGTGTCTCAGCTCGAGCTGCTGTGAGCTGCGCTGGGCTGTGTCTGCAGTCTTATCTCCAGCACAGCCCGGCACCCCTGAGTTTTTCACAGGTCGTTAACGGCCATTTGCATATTTACATAGCTTTTGAAAACTGGTCACGGAGGCTTAGTTTTTTTTTATAGTTCCAGTACCCCCTGGGCCCCAACTCAGCCTTTCCCTTACATTTGTATATTACATTTACTGCAATAGTGTGAGAATGTATTTCATGAAAAGAAATAATAAAAAGTAGAGTTGCCAGAAGAAAAAAATACCAGCCATTTCTCTTGTAACACACTGTTTGCTACCTCTCACATTTTGTTTGCTTTATATACTTGCACAAGTGCCACCATTGCCTTCGTAACGTTTGTTCTTGTCTTTGAGTGTGCCATTTATTGCAGTATTATACCTCTACTTGTACTTTGTACGCTTTTGTACCTGCACACATATCACTTTTTCCTCCTGTAATGTACCGTTTGCTACCTCTTGTATTTTGGTTGCTCGCTATTGTCACTTTTGCCTCATGTAACTTAACGTTTGCTTTTGTACTTTGTTCACTTGTAATTTTCTCCTCATGTACCATTACTGTTCCTATTGTGAAGCGCTCTGACACCTTCGGGTAAAGTCCGCGCTATATAAAAACGCATAAATAAATACATTCGTAATGTGACTTTTCGGTCTCTGTTCCCTTTATCAGTCATGGATCATTGAGGCAGCCCTAGAACACAATTAAAAGTGCTTTCTATTTATATTTGCTGTTCCAAGTATGCACAGATGAGTGCTGAAATATACAGCTTTACGTGACTGCTTATTTTTGTACCGTCTGGGACATCAAAATATTGAGCAGGCAACCCTAATCATAGGACTGGAAGTATGTTGCAAGATCAGAATATTTATTTCCTCCACCCTCGATCCCTGATTAATGTCATAATAGCAATAGTTTAACCTATATCTTAAACCCTACGCCGCAGTCAATAATATGTTGAGTTGCTTCAAGTGTCTGGAAATGCACCCTGCATTCAAAGAACTCACTCCTCATTCTAGCACTTCACTTTCATGCTCACCCTGCATTCACAGCGATCACAATGCACTCACACTGATCACCATGCACTCACATAATTCACCCTCTCACCCTGCACTCACAGTGATCACTCTGCAATCACAAAGCACTTGCAATGTTCTCCTTGTACCTCAACCTGCAGTCACGCTACTCATCTGCACTCATCCTGCACTCATGTGACACCTCATTCACCTGCCCCCTCACTGCTTAATTTGCAACTCGCTCAAACAAGCCCATCATTAACCATGCATTCTTTCATCCCACTCTGCACTTATATATCCACACTCAAATTCATATGGCCACCTCACTCACCCTGCAGTCACTCCTCTTTCCCAACTCTCATACTGTTGCATCGCTCACCGTGCACTCACATGGGCACTCTTCTCATCCACAAAGGGCAGGGTTTTAGGGACCCCTGCTGCCTCCGGACAGGGCCAGGTGAGCTTCTAATGTGGCAGCACGTATTCCTGCGGAGTGGAAGGCCCATCACAAAGGTTGACTAGACATCTTTCTAATGTTAATTGCTGTATTTTGGTTGTAAACTGGTACTGTTTTATTGTGAGCAAAAAAATGTCAAAATAATGAAGCAATTCTATCCCAAAATAACGTGTCATCACGTAACATTTACATTTTCCTCTCACACAATTTAGTCAAGCCTTCCGTGTAATTTGGTCTTCACCTGCCTCGTAATTCCAGAAGCCCTGCCTATAGGTTTAGAAATGTTTGTCAGGAGGGGGTCCTTATGACTGAAAATGTTGACAGGGGGGTCTCGGCACCCAAAAGTTTGAAGACCTCTGATCCAAAGTACGATTTTTGCGGCGCCGCAGGGCTGAGTAGCACAGTCTTAGACTGCCCGTAGCGCCCCATGAGGACGCAACGTCACGTCCTGTGAACAGCGCTGGGAGTAATTAGATTTTAGGACTCTGCTGCGAAATGGCTCACCTTAAAAGAGCGCACTTAGAAATAAAATAATACTTTGACTGCCCCTACGCAGCCGGAGAACACACAAACGGAAGTAGGTAACCAAGCGACTGCAGAAACAGAAAGAGTTTGGTGCAGCAGATGTTAACTTTAGAAAGGAAAACGAGTGCAAGTGAAGTTCGATTATCCCAGCGTCAGCAGGTTTGTAGAGGCGGACTTGCTGTAGACCTGCTTTTATTCTGGATTTTGTAGACATGCTTCCTGCAGGCTTTCTTTTATTCTGGCATTTTTTTCATAGAGAAATAATTTCTTTCGTACTTGAGATCTAAGTTGTTTTGGAAAAGCTTAAGGGCAGGGATGTTTGAAAAAATATGAAGCTGCAAATAAAAGGTTACAGTCAGTGTTTGCAGTTTTCTCGTGTCTTAAAAGACGGCAATTTTGAAGTGGCATTTCTTTCTTTGGTATTTTATCGAAAAACGTTTAATTTGTTTTTAGGAAGGGTTGTGCAAGGCTATTAACAATCTGACTTTAGTCAAACATTACCGCTTTAGTCGCCAACTTGTTCCATGTCATGGTGATGAGTTTCGGCCAGTTTTTGCTTTGTAAGCCTGCAGCAGCAAGCGTTACTGGGATTTGTATAGCCATACAAATGCGCGTGAATCCTGCCACCTCACATGAATTTCTATATTGAAATGTTCAGTGCCGTGGTCCTTGTGATATCTCGTTCACCTCATCCCTTTTTCCCCTACAAGTTGGACATGGGCTTAAACTTGTTATAATGCGGTACGTTTAACTTAACTACGTGTCTTTGAACATAAAATTCTTAAGACTATCTCATTCTTCAAATGGGTGTACTTTCTGAATTATTATTTTATTTCTGGTATTTATAGAGCACAGCATTCATCCCAAGGGATATCAAGGCGCTAAAAGAGAAGAGACTGCTGAGGTTTATGCTGGAGGGGTTAGTTTTTGGGGAAGAGGTGTGTTTTGAGTTTTTGCCGGAATGAAAGAAGGTTTACAGTATGTCTCAGATCCATCGGTAATTCATTCCATCGTTTGGCCGCCAGGTGAGAGAAGGCTCGTCCTCCTGTTCTTGTTTTATAGATACGCTTAGGTTTTGCTAGGGCTGAGTTAGTGGATCTTAAGTTCCTGTTTGGAATATAAAATTATGTTTCCCTCGTCGTCGTTGCTTGATTTTGCTCACAACAAAGTGTCACTCATAGTCTTTGAAATGTCACTCATAATTTCGCTGAATTTAAGAAAATGTCACACATTTCAATCTGAAACCTTGGCAGCTATGCACCTAGCGTTGTGGTGGTGCAGTGCATGCACAACGTACTCTGTGGGTCCCAGGGCCATCAATCAGCGCGTGAAAGCACTACCAATGATGGCCCTGAGCATCGTTTCTGGTCAGCCCTCGCGCTGAAAACGCGCTCTGGTGAGTGGAGTCGAGTCTGGGGCAGAAGAGTCGAAATATAAATGAGGGGAGGGGATGTAAGGTGGGAAATATAAGTCAAAAAGGGAAGATGGGCAGAGGAGGATATTGGAAAAAAATGAAGTTTAGACTGACACTGTTAAGTTGGTTTTGGGTCCCCAGAGCACATCACGTTTGTGCACGTCCACACTGCTTTAATGGGGGAACCATGTTTGGTCATTTAATGTCAGCTGTAAAGATGAATCCCTGAATAGTGTCATGTATGTGCATGTTTACATTGTGCTGATGGGATTATCAGGTAGAACATGCAGTCTATGTGTTCCCCTTTGTACTGTCGGTGTATTCAACTGTGCAGCCTTGGATGTCATGTATGTGCATGTAACTTGCATGATCGAGGTAACTATTAGCAGCAATACTACGTGTCTCTCGGACCATTTTCAATTGCCCGCTGTCCTTTTTCTCCAGCACCCCCCTCCCGCTACTTGCCAAGGGCGGCAATCTGAGGAATAGCCCCGGCCGCCAGAAGGTGTAGCTACGCCCCTGACTACATTATTAGTTTGTGGGCGTGCAGCATTGACAGGCACAACAGCTTTGTCAGAAGGGCGTGCCAAGAACGTTGTCAGAGGGGCGTGACACTCATCAAACACAAAATGGGCACGTACTTCAGTAGCGTGCCTTTAATGTGCGCGCCCATTCACGATCCACCTACGCGTCTGACACGTATCTGTAGAAACAGAAAGCTGCAAACCATTTCACATTCAGTCAACATTAATCCCGAGTACTGCGGCGCAACCTTTGTGGCCGTAAAACTTTTCAGAGGGGCCAGCACCAAAATTGACATAAAAAGGGGCGCGCCTTTCGTCAGCAAGGTGCGTTCTCTGTACGCGACGTCACCCTTCTGGGGGGCGCCTTTCGTCAGGGCACACATTCACGGCGCACCAACGGCTCCAGCAGACATTCACGGCAGGCAGCGTAGAATACCATGTAAGGAACTTCATTATTGCTATTTAGTCCGGGGCGTACACGGGCCTCAAACCAGCCCTCGCAAACATGGGGGCACGCCGGGCAATGTCAGCCTACACACAATAACGTCAATAGCCAAAACACTGCACAGACAATGAACGACAATCTAATACAGCTAAGGAGCCCACATATAAACAACGCTGTTACTAACATTGCATGCACAACTGGACTAAGACGTTACTAAAACATTAAAACATCACCTTTGGCTATAGGCAGATGTAAAACAACACTGGAAGAATTACTCTTCCATTTTGGCATACTTTTTTTTTTGTTTTGTTTAAAAGACCTTTATTGATAGCAAAGCCATTGACATCACCAAGTGTAACACATAATCACAGTGTACCTCCTCATACATTATAATAAGCACATGAGCAGCAAACTACTAGTCCGTACACAGCCTTGGTGCCGGCATCCCGGGGGCCCGGCGGCGTGGTAATGCATTGTTTGTATAACAGTGCCAAGGGAAGTGATATGTCGCAAGCTGCGTGTTGGTACGGTGTGGCAACTGGCAATCTACTACTGCAATCGCGGTCAACAGGTCTAGTACTGAGATAAGGTCCAGAAAACAACCCCAACTAAACTCCCACCCCACCCTCTAGAGTGTGTCTGTGTGTCTGCCAACCCAGCCCCATGTATCATGTCCCCATGTGTACCTACTCTGTGTCCCGTATCTATCCTCCCGCAGGGAATGGTCCTCCCCCGGCAGCCCCCAGTCTCATCTCAGCGCAGAATCCTCACAGCAGCCCCTACTCTACTCGGAGCACTCCCAACTCTCCCCCCTTCTGTATAGCAAGGAACACGGTCAGAACCTTTCTCCCCCACCCTATCCTGTAGCTCAACCGCCTCGGATGTGTCAGAATCTTCTTCCTCCCCCTTCTGTAGGTGATCTTTATAAAGATCCCAGAAATTCTTGGGCCTACTCCTGGGCGGCAACAGGTCGCTGTATAGTTCTGTCTGGGTGCAGCAATACTGTAGGTCTCGCATCCATCTCGTTTTGGTTGGCAGGGGCCCTCGCATCCAGCAAGCCGCTACCACCCTCCTGGCCAACAGCAGTGCCATGTCTACCAGACGACGCAGAGAAGGGGCCAGTGGCTTAGAATAGCCAATGAGCGCCAGCGCTGGAGTGCGGGGTAGAGTCTCCCCCAGAATCTGGTCTAGTTCGGCAAATACCTCCCCCCAGAATGCCTGCACCCCGGGGCATAGCCACGCCAAATGGAAAAAGTCCGCCACCATTGTCCGGCAGCGCTCGCATTCAGCTGTGGGGCGAAGGCCATAGCGGTGCAATCGCTCAGGGGTATAGTACACCCGCTGTAGGAATTTGAAATGCACCAACCGGTGCCTGCCATTCAAGGAAATCTTACGCGTGCTGGAGCAGCAGTATCGCCACATAACATCATCTATGGGGGATTGAAAATCAGCCTGCCAGGCCTCCCTGGCCTTAGAAGGCTGTAGACGCTGATGCACTACACCCAACTTGTTAACCTGCGAAATGAGCTTCGCCGACGAGGTGGATTTAATTACATAGGTCAGTTCCGGGACTTCCTCCGGTTCCTCCAAGTCTGGGCCCAAAATTTCACGGAACGCAGAGCGGAGTCTATGATATTGGAATTTCTGTAGCAGGGTGGGGCCTGACTCCGTAGGAGCCAGCTGGTCCCAGGTTTTAAGTGTGCCATCCGCGAACAGGTCCTCCATTCTCACTATGCCAAGGGTCCGCAGGGCTTTAACTACTCCTTTTTCACCCAACGGGTCAAGCCAAAGGGCCCACTCGACAGGCATCAACGGGGAGTACGGTAATGTGCAGCCACGAGAACTCATCAAGTAGTTCCAGGCATGGTTGGTCGCTTTAAGTGAGTCCATCTGGCCCACCGTGCGGTCCGTGGGCAGGCAGACAGTGGCAGGCAGAGGGAGCGGATCCGCAAATAACCGCTCCAATATGAGGTGCGGGGTCCGAGCATCACCGTGAATCCACGAGTGTAGATGCGATGCCGGTGCAACTCTGTAATAGCGTTCTAGGTCCGGTCCTCCCAGGCCCCCCATCTCGCAGGGGAGTATCAGGGTCGTCCATCGGATTCTAGGCTGCTTGCCACCCCAAGCCAGCCGGAGCAGTACCGTGGTAAGTTGCCTAAAGAATACCCTCGACAATACCACAGGCAAATTCAGGAAGAGGAACAGGAATCGGGGAAGCACTACCATTTTCATTAAAGCGATTCTACCCGAAAGGGAGAGCGGGAGCCTGATACAGGCATCGACGTCGTCGACCAATTTGTTATATGCCACCCCGTAATTGTCCCGAATTAGGATCTCAGGATCCGTATGAAGGCGAATGCCCAGGTAACGGACAGAGTCAGAGGACCACTGCAGCGGGTACTCCATAGCAAATGGTCGTGTCACCGGGGTGAGCGGTAAAGCAATCGACTTATCCCAGTTTACCCTCAGGCCCGACAGCGAGCCGAAGCGGACCACCTCTCGAAGAACCGCTGCCAAGTTAGCTTCCGGGTCTCTGACATACAATAACGTATCATCTGCATAAGTCGATATCCCTATTTTATAGGTGGGGAAGCTAATGCCCTCCAGGCTGTGGTATTCCCGTATGGCACATGCCAGGGGTTCCGCCACCAGGGCATAGAGCAACGGCGACAGGGGGCAACCCTGTCACGTGCCCCTTCCAATGTAGATCGGCTCCGTCACCCTGTCGCCCAGACGTAGCCTGGCAGTGGGCCGATGGTACAGCACCCCAATCCGCTGCATGAACGGCTCGCCCAGACCCAACTTTCGCAGTACTCGCACCATGAAGGGCCACTCAACCGAGTCGAACGCTTTTTCCATGTCAAGGAAGATTGCCAGCGCGCTGTTCTCCTGCTTGACATGCTGCATAGTGCCCAGTACCGTGCGTATGTTGTAGGTCAAATTTCTGCATGGGACAAACCCGGATTGCTCCGGAGCGACCAGTCCAGGGACCAGTAAGGCCAGCCGAGTGGCTATGACCTTAGCATAAATCTTCGCATCGACATTCAGCAGGCTGAGTGGTCTGTACGAGCCGCAAAGGCCAGGTGGTTTCCCCGGTTTGGGTATGGTGATGAGCAGCGCTTCACGCATAGTAGGCGGCATTTCGGCATTCTCACAAACGGCATCAAAGAGGGCAACCAGGTGTGGTAGCAGTAAGTCCTTAAAGGCTTTGTAAAAGCCAACCGTGAGGCCATCCGATCCCGGGGCACTGCCCAATCTCATGCTCGCTAGAGCCTCCAGTATTTCCTCCTGGTGGAAGGGGGCCATCAAGAATTCCCTATCCGAGTTCTTGAGGAATGGCATCGCAATATGATCTAGATAGTCTTCCATTTCGTCCTCTACTCCCTGCGTCTTGGACTGATATAACCCTGCATAATATCTTCTGAAGGTCTCTAGTATCTGCTCCTCATCTGTGACTGTGTCGCCCTCCGGAGTCCTCAGCTCCTCAACGACCAGTGGGCGTCTAGAGCTTCGGACCAAGCGCGCTAGTAACGCGCCAGGCCTTTCCCCTTCCCCGTACACTCTGGCGGTGGCATATTTGCCCATATAAAGGATCTCTCTGTCCGCCAGAGCCTGAAACTCGGACAGAAGTTGGGTGAGCGCCGGTCCCTCAGTATCGCCGCCTGTCGTCAGTCGCCTAGCCTCCAGCTCCGCTATCCTATTCTCCAAAGTAGTGAGGTCCCGTCTGATGGAGCGTAACACACTCGAGTGCTTTGACATAGCCACCCCCCTGATGCACACCTTAAAAGCTTCCCAGACCGTAAAGAAATCGTCGACTGTGCCTATGTTTGTCACAAAGTATTGTTTTATATCTTCCGCAAGCTCCCCCCTGAAGGTGTCATCCAGCAACGCGAAAGGGGGGAACCTCCAAGTGAAGGCCGGGATCCCCTTCCTGGCTGTTAAGAGGTGTAGGAGGATAGGGGAGTGGTCCGAAAGTGTGCGTGGAAGGACCTCGCATGCGCCAATATTACCAAGTACCTGGGGGGATGCCAACCAGTAATCTATCCTAGTGTGGACATCGTGGAAGGCCGAGTAATGTGTAAAACCGCCCTTCGTGGGGTGCCTTTCCCTCCAAACATCCACCAAGTCTGATTTAGTCATTTCAGCTTTCATATATGAGGCCGAAGCCACCGGGCGCCGAACCAGGCCCGCGGAGCGGTCCACAGTCGGGTCAAATACAAAGTTAAAGTCCCCACCCCATAACGTCCAAGGCTGTGCATGTGACCTGGCAAGAGCAGACAGAGTCGCGTAGAATTCAGGGTGGTCATAATTGGGGCCATAAACGTTCACCACTAGTAGATCGAGGCCCTTACCCACACATCTAGCCAGGACGTACCTGCCCTCCGGATCAGAGTGCACTGGAATAAGCTTCAGCTGTGACGAGGGATTGGCCCAGATTAACACCCCACGGGCGTGTGCCGTGAAACCCGCAGCGACTATGTTCCCAGCCAAACCCCTAGATTGTAACATTCTACTGGAGTGTGGTAAGTGCGTTTCCTGCAACAGGGCTAGGTCCACGTGATGTCTACTAAGATAGCTAAGGACCTTCCTTAATTTACGGAAGTCATTCAGACCCCTCACATTCCAGGTCATCAGTTTCAACTTATCCGGGGCACGTGTAGGCAAATTCGGAGTAGCATTAGACATTACAAGGGTTCACTTGTGCATAATGAGCAAGGATGAGCGAAGCAGGACACAGCAGTTCACATAATCTCAAAATCGCCAGCCGGCGTCTCCGAACAGGCACAGCACCACACAACAGTCCACACTCCATACGGCCAAACCCCACAAACAACCCCAGGCAACAACTCTCCCCAACGAACCAGATCCTAGTCCCCACCCCTCCAGCACCAACCCACCCACAGCCGACCGCCCCCAACCAGGTCAGACAGGTCCCAAGAACCCCCCCCATCAACCCTCAGTAAGTAGAGTGTTCAACAGTTCAACACCAACCCCTCAGAGAGTAGCACAACCAAAGGCACCAGGGCAGAGCGCGCCAAAATAGTGCACCACTAACTATTCCAAAGGAATGTCTGATCAGCGCCTAAGTCTGGCCCCTCTTATAGGACAGTGCCCCTCGAATTGCGAGTGTAACAGCCCTCTCGCACCCATACTGGCCCCCCAATTCTGCATCCTTGATCCAGGATACCCTCCCCCGCTGCAGCTACTACCTCACCAGCAGTGCGTGAGGCCTATGTCCGACCAGCTTCTCCAGCTCCTCACAAAAACAACTCTAGTAGAGCGAATGTAGGCCCCACGCGCCACTGCAAACATGGAGTCCTCGTGGTGCCAGGGTCAGGTGACTACCTTCGTTGAAGAGTTCCAAACCACGCTACAGTAACCTCTAGTCCTGGTCGTCCAGGTTCGATGTTGAGCCGGCGTCGTACTCCTGGCCTCGCCGAGCCTTCTTCCGCTCCCGCGTCCAGGTCTTCAGGGACTTATGAAGTTCTTTAGGGTCTGTGAAGTAATACGACCTCCCACCGGTGTTTATGCGGAGCTTGGCGGGGTACAACATTGCGTAGTCCAGGCCCAGAGTTCGGAGTTGTTTCTTATATGGCGCAAACTGCCGCCTTTCTTCCTGCACCCTGGCTGTGAAGTCCGGGTAGAGGGAGATATCCATACCCTCATGTTGTAGTTTGCCCTTCTCCCTCGCTACTCGTAAAGCTGTGTCTCTGTCGCGATAGTTAAGTAGCTTCGCAATAATGGGGCGAGGGGGCGCGCCAGGCTGAGGTTGTGGGCCCAACGTGCGGTGCACTCGTTCCACGATGAACATGGGGGAAAACACCTCCTCACCTAGTAGCAGCTTCAGCAGTTTCTCAACGTACAACTCCATCTTCCCCGTTTGTGTAGTTTCCGCTACGCCTGTGATACGGAGGTTGGATCTGCGTGAGCGCGCCTCCAAGTCCTCTGTCTTATCTCGGATAACATGTAAAAGTCTATCGAACTGCTTTCTCTCTTTGTCCCACTCTGTTTGGGCCTCCTCAGCTTCGGTGAGACGGCGTTCCGCCATGTCTAGGTGCTCCGCGTGTTTGTCCACACGCTCCGCCATGCGATCCATGCGATAGGACAGAGCGTCTATCTTGGTGCCCACAGATGCAATGCTATCCTGGATGCCCTTCTCCATTGCAGCCAGCATTTCTCGAAGCTCCGTGGGTGCCGGGGCCGTCGCTGTGGCTCCCTTCGGGGATGATTCCAGCGCCACCACCTCCGACCCCTTTGGTCGGCGCCGTTCAAAGGAGAGCTTCCCCTGGGCCGTGTCGTTCTTCACCATCGTAGTCCCTAATGTGTAGAAGTTCAGAGCAAGGGAACTCCTCTTCGGCAGCAGGCCGCGTGTGCAACCCAAGGGTCTTTGTAAGCAAGCGAAGTACTGCCACCAGTCTCCGGGAGTCCGATGCGATCAAGATGGCGCCTGCAATGGCGGACGAAGCCCTCCCTTTCACTTCAGCAAGTCTCGCACCAGTATAGCCCAGGAGGCTATCAAGTCCACAGCTCCTGCCCCGGTCAACCTCGCTCCTCCGTGACCAGGGGGCGTCGGGATAGCGATTCGCCGCAGTGGGGAACCAGATCGGCAGTGGCACCGAGTTAACGGTCGCTCCACCTCGTGGCGCAGGAGTTCAGTGTTTTTTGTTTCCCCCCGCCGCCGGGCCTCCAGGCCCTTCACTCATGGGGCAGTCGCCGACTAGGAAGGAGAAGTCGCCACATTCAGTGACAAATCCCAACTATGGTTCGGTCTGCGCCCAGCCCGACCTCTCCCAGCGCCGAAGCCGCACGTCTGGCGACGTCGCCCGGCCACCTCTCCAGGATAGTGCGTGGCTTCTGGCCTGGTTCTCCACTTCCGCGCCGCCGGGGGCAGCACCCTTGAAGAGTCGGGAAGGCTCACCCGCAGTCGATCCAAAAGGTCCTCAAATGCAGCTGGGGGTGCCAACAGGTGTTCGAGAGCCCGCTATGGCATGTATGGCACGATTAAGGATAGTTTAACAGGATTATTCCGGGGCTATGCGAGGAGCCGAAGGCTCACGCGTCCGCCATCGACGCCGGCTAGCTCCGCCCCCCGCATTTTGGCATACTTACCTCATGCTGCATAACACACAATTACAACATATATTTAAAAACACACAACATCAGAGCACATTTAATATTACAAACATTACACACATAACAGTTCATACCCGGACAACGTCGGGATGGGCTGCTAGTATATATATATATATATATATATATAGCCGCTCGTTGTTCAAAGACCACACCACACTCGCGGGGATAGCAGAACATCAGCTTTATTCTGCAGCAGCACACTGATTCGCTCAGGGTCAAGGAGGGAACCCCCGTTACAGAGGTCAAAAAGTTTAGCTTGTATTGTCCGACGCGTTTCGAAGGGCTGGCCTTCTTCCTCAGGGAAAGGTGAACTCTGAGTGGCTGATGCAAGTAACTTATATATATATATATATATATATATATATATATATATATATATATATATATATATATATATATATATATATATATATATACATACGCATGTCTGTTTGGCCGGCCAAAGTTGGCCGACCATACCGACATGCGCACTTTGCAGTCCACCTACCACTCCTTCTGCCTGCCATTGCCCGGCCCCACCCTGCCCAAGACTCCCTGGCTCAGTCAGTCAGTAGAAATTATAATATTGCTTTAATATCATTATATTTTTCGGCGACTAACTCAGTGGGTTGCCGCTCCTCCATCATTAAGAAGGAGCCGCCACTGGTGAATAGTAATACCTAATATCATTAAAACCAAAAATAAGTATTCTAATAAGGTAGACTTCATAAAACATAGCTACAGAAACCAAAGGAAGAGCCTGTGGAGATCAGAATGGTATCTGATTAACAAGGAAATACAAATCATATGGTAATGTCAGGCACCTTTTCTGGGGGCTTTGTGATTAAAGGGCTTTCAACGTAACCTTGTAACATATATTGTCACTGCCCTTGGAAACACAGGAATGAGATACTACTGTAAACTTAGTGTATTGCCAAGTACCTGTACTGTAGTCTTTGAATTTCAGGGCATCCTTTCAGAAGGTGGTGTGGGGCAAATCTTTGGCTACATCCAGGACTTACAAGACATACTCACAAATAATATCATGTTGAAGCAGAGTTAGGTACTAGAATAAAAGATTACATTTATTATTGGTCAAGAAATATGCTCAATAACTTTCGGAGCCACTAACACTCTGTCTTTTATTATTATCTATGCACAGTTATCAGAGGTTACAAAAAAGGGGCAGCAAGCACAGAAATCTCAAAAAGAATTTATAAGTAGCTTCTCTTCAAACGTACTAAGCGAACTTCCAAATTCCACGCCTCTTCGAGTCAATGAATATTTGTCACTGTATTAAAATGGAGCAAAACCCAAACATCTCTAAAATACACATTGTCTTCAACATTAGATGATCAGTCAATAATGAATGGATTGGTGACAGTTTATTTTCTCTTTAAGGGATTAGTCTGTATTTTTGTCTTTTTATTCCGATTAGTCAAATAAATCCATTTACAGAAGACTTCGAGAAGATTTGGTTAGAACAAGCATAGAAAATAACAGCATGTTCCATAAAGAATGAGACCCTATCCTAATCTAAAGGACATAACCTATCCTAGCACAAACCCATAAAGAGTTCTGTTTGGAAAAGAACAAGTAAACATTAAAGAGCAAAATGCTGATAGGTGTTAAAAAGGTCGATCTCCCCATAAAGAGTAGTTCTGGAAACTCAGCCGAGTCTTCTAACAGCCGCAGTCGCAACCATTATAACAGATAAAGGAATTGATCACAGCAGTAGCTACGGTAGGCATAAGATAGAAAGTCTCTTCACAAATCGTAAGGAAAGCATAGAAATCATGATTAGCAGTAGCTTATGTCAATTCAGGTTAGCACAACAAAGTGCTAAGGGGAATGGCAGGGTAAGGGTGCATTAAATGCCTTAGCTCTAGCAAGGAACACATACTATATAGGAAGCAAAAAATATGTTGCAAGATCAGGTGGTTATGTCATCTACATCCAATGAGGAAGGATCTTCCGATGGTCCATCGCCGTCTTCCTTGATTCCCAGAGAAAACATTCATGTCGGCATGTAGTTATTTGAATGTGGCTGTAGCTTATTACAAAAAGATACAACTAGGAAGGTTCTCATGAGAACATTTACAAACCTGCTCTGTTAGCAGTTCAGTGTCCCAATGTGTCTGCTCTATGAAATGAAACATTAACATCTAGTACATCCTGGTTAGATCATGGAATTTAAACCTACAATGTGCATGTCTTTCATTAATATACTTGTTCATGATAAGCATGTGGCAGAGGAAACAATCTAAAACGTAATGAAGTCTTACGTTGTGATGAAGCAAAGAAATACATTTGAAAGCAAACAACATATTTCATGAAGATGTAAAGTTCTACAGTTCAGTAATAATGTTAAATCATCATTTTACAAAAAGACATTTATTTTCTTAAAGGGATAGGACAGAATCAAGAAAATATTGAGGCCTAGCAGTGAAACTGAGAGAGCGCAATTTGAAAATAGAGTATATCGTAGCCATATTTAGACGTATATGTTATAAACGTAGGAATGAAATGCATATCGTAATGTAAAGTTGACAATTATAGCATAAAGGCCAACTAACGTGATAATATGGTATAGGAAATGTAAATGTATTCACATGTTAAAAATGCATTAGATTTAGAAGGCCCGTATACATGATGGGTAAATATAGGAATGTGTAGAAGTGTTTACGGAAGGTAGAACGTGCACAGTAGAATTCGTATACGTGTGTAACTTTAAATTGGAGAAGCGGCGAGAAATATAACGTGGAAAGACATATACGTGGAGGAATATAACGTGGAGTAATGTAGAGAACGTACGTGACAATGTAACCAAGGAAAATGCATAAGTTATATTCTATGCAGTCGTATTCTATGTATTACATATATTTGATGTAGAACGTATTTAAGTATAACTAGGGCTTTTGCTAAAATACGAATATATAAATGTATGCCAAAGGTTATACTGTGTAGAGGGTTTCTGTAGGAATGCTGGAAGAGTTTAGGTCATTTGTGTTTGTAACCCGACTGACCAAGAGTTCGCAGGAGCATAGTCAAATGTATGTAATTTAGAGGGCTTGTAAAAGTCGTAAATAGTTTGATGTGGACGTGAGAGCCAAGAAGTCTAGCACTTGTTAGATTTAAGGTGACCATGCCGGACGGAGCTTATTGCTCGAACGTGAGGAGAGACACTTTTGAGGTGGACTATGTTTTGACAAGACCATTCACAGGATCTAGAAGGTTAAGAAGTTGTACAGATAAGTTAAAGCCTTGTCTAAGTTCATATGACATTCGATCTGAAAGAGTCAATAAAAGTCGACGATGAGATGATGAAGATGACATCTAAGGAGAAGGGTCAACTTAACGGACGACGCAAGGAATGGACCAATGGAAGAAGCAGGAAATTGACATCATCGGGGGAAGTCCGTGGTGGGCGTCAAGGGGCGTTCCACCCACACTGTGATTGTGTATTTTAGGGACAGCACCCCGGGGAGGAGAGCAGAACCATCAGCGTAGCAATGAGGAGGTAGCAATTGGGAGATTAGGAACAGCGAGACGAATTGCTCAGAGCAAGGGCGAAGGGTAGATGCCTTGAGCAGATGCGCTGAGACATCAGAGCGCAAGGGAGCAGTAGGCCGAGGACCCTTAGAGAGAGCGGATGGGTAGGCAGATAGGGTACTGCTTCTGAAAACTTAAGATTTCCTTTAGAGGCTAAGAGAGTTTGAACTTCTTTGGGAGTCAAACTGCTGACACCTTTTTAGGGAAGAAACTTGAGAAGTAGGGTTATCACGTAGTATAGAGTAGGGACAGATTAACTTGATGATTTTTATCTTACTGCAGATGACGCAGAAGGAACCACTTCACATCGAAGCTTAAGCGGCTGATATTGTAACTGATTTTGTATTTTGTATACTTTGAGATTTTATCCTGAGTGGATTGTATCGCATTCAAATTAACTTTATATAAAACACTTAAACTTTATCAGTTGTAAGTGGTTCTTCAGAGTGGCGTCAGTTAATGGGGTTTGTCTAACCTATGTGGGGTTGTCTTTTACTCAATGACAGATAAAAACGGTCCAAAAATGACGAATGAGATAAATGATTAAATTGATCATAATCATAATTTGATATCAAAATCTCATTCCCCGCAGTTGGTAGCAGAGGATGGTTATCTTCTTGAGGAAGACGACCTAGGCCAGGTTAGTTTACCCCAAGGTCCCTAGTCATCGTCGACCAGAAGAAGAATTGCAGCCGAAGACGGTGCTGACGGTGCATCGAGAGAAAAGCAGCAGAATCGGTCGAGAGTGAGTATAAGGGTCATGCGTTGTAAGATTGCGGTGTTTCATGTTGTTCCTGTGTTGTAATGTCAAGCGGAGTTGAATGTCTGTAGTGTGATTGGGGGAAGGTTGTGAGCGCGCGCAACCGGATGAAATCTTATGTCCAGAGGACTTAAGTGGTTCGGGTGTATCGAACACCCAGAGTAATTTGTCTACCATTGAAAGGGGGTCATGAGGTACCATTGATTTCCCGACAGACCGATGATAGGGGGAGCGTATGTGTGAGTGAATGAGTAGCGGACGCTGGTCGTACGTTTACTGCGTGTAAGTAACCTATCAGTTGAGGCAAGTGTCCGACCGTAAGAGGAAAGACGCTGTGCCAGTTGAGGTAGCAATTACAGTTAGACTGTGGCCGTACAGTCAGAGAAAAGTGATCGCTTGGACGGAAGTAGTCATTTTTCGATGTATGAATGAAAACGCATGTGACATCGTGAAACGAGTTGAGAAACGAGGGAAGCTGCTGAAGAAAGAAGTGACGTCAGCGTAGAGCCGCGCTGAGATTGGTCGGTTAGCATAGAACTGTGCTGAGATAGGCTGATTAGCGAGAGTCGTACAGGGATTGGTGGTTGTTATCAAGACGCAAATAAGTAAGAAATATTGTACGTGATCAAAATGAAGTGTTTCAAGGGTTTAGGAAAAATTTTTAAAAGAAAAAAGAGAAATTTATATGTCGGAGAAGAAGCTCCACCAGAAGGCACACCAGCATATCATATGGCAGCCAATGTAGGCTTACATTCGATATTATGGATCTCCGAGTGGCATAGGCTAACTGAAGGGCAAAAAGAACTGGCGTTTCCGAGATTTGGAACGTTTAAATTAGAGGTGTTGAACCAACTAAAAGCGACGATGCTTTCAATGAGACCTCTACCGAGGCCAACACAATTTGAAGCTCTTGGTGTGTGGTTTAGAACGGCACACGAAAGGGGCGTAAAGAGGCGTCAAGAAAGAGTGAGAAGATCGGTAAAGGCAGTGCAGGATGCTAAATGGGACGAGGAAGCTAAGAAATGGAGGGTGCAGAAGATAGAAGCGGACAAACTGTTCACCATGATAGAGGCTACGGGAGAAAGGAAACCTCTAGAACAAGAAGATGAGGAAAGCGAACAGGAGGAGGATCTAATAGAAAGGTTGTTAACAGATAGACCACCTCCATACAGCGGTGAACTTGCGAGTCCCATATTACCGCAAACGGACGGAGCTAGGTGGGGGGAATATAAGTCGATCCCAGTAACCGAGTGGGACGCTACTAAGGCTGAGGAGATACCCCAAACTAGTCCTGAACAGAGAGTAGTGGGAAGATTTGTGGTCCAGAAGGTGCCAGAGACGCAATGCGCTAGGTCATACCAAATGCCAGACGCCTTGCAGGTTCCGGTCACCATAGGCCCTATTGTGTCAATCTGCAACCCGGAAGGGGTCCAGCAGGAGGAACAGGCACGATGGGACAATGAAAGAGCAGAAGTGGAGAATAGGAATGCCACAATGAATCCCCACAGGCAAATACGAGCACCAATAGGACACAGGAGTACCCCATTAGATTCTGCAATGGGTCCCAGGGTAGAACAGGGAGGTTGAAGAGGACCAATGGATTTGAGGGGTCCTAAACCGAAAACCCATAAGGAATTAAGGGAATACCTGAGAGAATGGGACGCTGCCGAAGAAGCCCGGAATAGAAGTTTAGAAACGGGATCCGAGTGGAGAGAGCAGGATAACAGGATTCTCTCTCATTGTGGAGCTGGCGAAAGCAGCCCCGAGTGGGAGAGAGGAAGCCAAGAGAGCAGAAGAGATACTTATCCTACTGATAACAGCAATAGGCTAATATGCGAAGACAGAAGTGCAGGGTGTGGCGAAGTGCCTCGCGTCACCTTCAGTGAAGGGGAACGTAGGACACAGGAGTACCGAAATACCTTTAGGTGCACACACCATGCCCCAGGTGAGGATGTGAGACATTGGAATCGCGGAAACATGGAGAGTCGCGAAGCGTCTCGACATGCATCCGGTGATAGTGGAAGGAGTCATGAGAACCTAGGGAGTCGCGAAACGTCTCGCCATGCATCCGGTGATCACGAAAGAGATCACGGGAACACGGAAGACCGGCGAGGACCTTTCATTTTATTAAGCGACACCAGACAACAAGCAAGTTATAATGGGTTAGAACAGAACGGTGGATCCTATCTCACATCTGGAGAAACCGAGCCTAAAAATCGGAACCTAGGGTTGGGGGACGGAGCATTATTCCACCATACCCCGCGCGAAGATGGAAAGGCTTGGGATCTAGAGGGGTGGGAACGAAGAGAAGAGAGGAAGACTCCTCATAACTCACCTGTGCTCAGGCGTAGGGCGCATAGTGGAGGTGAGAGGGATATGAGAAAAGAACACAGAACTGAGATGCTGAAAGCGGAAATAAAAGCAAAACGGCTTGACGTAATGAGTTTGAAGGCAGATCTGGATGAATTGATTGATGGTACAGTGTCATTAGAGAGATTAGCCTCGTATACACCAGATGAGATACTGTTCCTATCCAAAGATATTACTCGAAGAGCGAGGTCAGCTCATGAGAACTTATCTAATTTGGCAAACAGGTACATGGTAGACCTGTCACGAACTAAGGCTTTACAGAGTAACCATAGGCTAACTTGCACGGATCAGGATTTGGATGATCGTAGAACGATCGCGCTGAAGGTACACATAAGGGAATTGATCGTAAGTATTAGAATATGGAGGGATCTGGATAGATGGGAGGAAAGATGGTCCAGAAAGGGCTCCGTTAGACGGAGTGTGCTTGAGAAGTCCCAGGACGCAGACTTGATGCGAATGGAAGCCTTCCCTTTGCGAGAAATCGCGAATGGAAGCTACGTTCATGTGCCCTGGAGTAGGGGGGATTTGGCGGCATTTACCAATTCCTTCCCAAAGCTTAGAGATAATCCCGTCGAGTGGTATAAGCAGGTAGAAAGATTCGTGAAGATCTCGAAGGTACTGTGGATCGATTTGAACACACTGTTCGATATCGTAGTACCCGGAGATTTGTGGACGGCATGCAAGCTCAGTGTTGAATGGCCTACTTGCGAGCTGCCGAGAGATATTCGGACAAATGGTCCATCAGTTAGAGTCATGGAAAAGTACGAGAGGGTAATAACATGGCTAAAGGAGAAAGTGCCGGTGCAAGACATAGACTGGGTAAAGATAGATCGAACTACTCAGGAGCCGAAAGAGACAGTTCATGAGTTTTACGAGCGATTGCTGAAAGCATTCAAGCAATACAGCGGGTTAGATGTGATGGATCCCAAGGATATAGGACAGTTTGTTTCAAAGTTTGTCCTCGGATTGAGACCAGAAATATGCCTAATGATCCAGCAGCATCTGATCTGTTGGCAGAACAAACCTTTAGACGAGATTCTGAGATACGCAAGGTACTGTAGTGACGAGATAGACTCTAAGGCAAAGAAGCTTAAAGAAAAGTTAATGCTAGTGCAAATGCAAGCTGCTGGAAAGGATAAACAGCGGCAACAGGGAACAGGAACGCAAGCAAAGAAACAGAATAATCAGAGCAGAGACGAGGAAGAGAGAGCGAGACCGAGAATGGATATCGCGACACTGAAAAAGACGACGAGATGCCATCAGTGTAATGAGGTGGGACACTGGCGACGCGAGTGTCCTTACAATGTTGAGTCAGGAGAATTAGAGCAGGAGGAGGAAGAGGTTCAGAACAACGTGGTTAAGGGAGCCACAGTCCCGAAGGGCAGGTTTGTCAAAGGGGGGACTCAGACTCCTCGAGCCCCGTTTCCTCAACCACCTCGCATCTCAAACGGAGGGAAAACCTACAGACAGATGCCATTGTTTGTAGGAGGAGAGGAATGCTACTACGTTGATCCTCTTACAGGGCGGCGGGCGAATAAGGAGGAAGATTGTACTCTAGGAGCCGCTTTGGAGGTAGATCAGAGAGGACCATACGTAGAGGCTGAAATAGCGGGATGTCCTACAACCTTTTTGGTGGATACGGGGGCCACTCGATCCACGTTGAGATCTGCGGTCGTCCCGGGTCTGCCAATATCAGGAGAAACGGTTCAGGTGGTAGGAGTCGCGAACAAAAGGATGACGAATCCTTTGACCGAACCAGTGTCAGTAAGGATAGGGAATTACAGTGACGAACATCAGTTTGTGATCTGCGATTCTAGTCCTGTGTGCTTACTAGGGAGAGATTTGCTGTGCAAACTGAATTGCATGATACATTGCACACCAGAAGGAGTAGAAGTGCAGACCAATGATGAGGATGCTGATTTTAAAGTCGTAAACTCAAAGGAGTGTGTGGAACTATATCCTACCTTAACAGTGGAGGAGCTTCCGCAAGACTTGAGAGAGAAAGTCTCAGCTGAGGTATGGGATTTTACTGGGGAAGAGATAGGATTGATCAAGGGAGTAGAAGCGGTAAAAATCTTGGTAAGACCCCATGCTGAGTATCCAAGAACACCACAGTATAAGCTAACGCCAGAGACGGTTGCAGGAATAAAGCCTGTGATCGAATCCATGATTAAACAAGGAATACTGAAGGAGATCGTGGGTAGTCCATGTAACTCCCCGATTATGGGTTTGCAGAAGCCTAGTGGAAAATACAGAATAGTGCAGGATCTTCGAAAGATTAATAACATTGTTGTCTCATGTTGTCCAGTGGTACCGAATCCATCAGTAATATTGTTTCAGATACCGTTCCAAGCTGAATGGTTTACCGTGATGGATTTGTGCCAGGCTTTCTTTTCGATACCGTTAGACGAAGAGAGCCAGTATCTTTTCGCTTTCAAGCTGGAAGATCGCGTCTTAACATGGTGTCGTATCCCTCAGGGGTATACAGAAAGCCCGTCGATCTTTAACCAGTTATTGAAACGAAATCTTGAGAGTCTAGTACTGCCCAAGAAGTCAGTTCTGGTCCAGTACATAGACGACCTCCTAGTTGCGTCAGAAACTGAGGAAGCTTGCAGAGAAGACACCATCACCTTGTTAAATCACTTGGCCGAGAACGGACACAAGGTGTCTCCAAGTAAATTGCAATATTGTAAGACTGAGGTGCAATACTTGGGCCATAGGATTGAAAAGGGAAAGCGGAAGGTGTCTCCAGACAGAATAGAGGCGATTATGAAAATGAACGCGCCTACGACACAAAGAGAAGTCAGGATGTTTCTAGGCATGGTTGGTTATTGTCGACAGTGGATAGCAAACTTTTCACTGAAGGCCAAACCGTTATTACAACTGACGCACAAAGGAGTAAGTGATCCGGTACCATGGGACAAAGAGTGTTTGATGGCGTTTTTGCAGCTGAGGGAGGACTTATGTCGTGCCCCGGCTTTAGGAATGCCAGATTACACCAAACCATTTTTGCTTTACTGCTGCGAAAGAGAGGGATGCGCTTTAGCAGTTTTAGCTCAGGTCCATGGAGATGCGCGCAGGCCAGTGGCGTACTTTTCGGCTACATTAGATCCAGTAGCCGCAGCGTTGCCCGGATGTCTCAAATCCGTAGCTGCAACGGGTGTCAGCATTGAACGATCTGAAAGCGTAGTTATGGGTCATCAGTTAGAAGTGTATGTACCACATTCTGTAGAACTGTTAATGACCAGGACGAAGACTCAGCATCTGACGAATAGCAGGCTCACACGCTACGAGCAAGTCATACTGGCTGCCGAGAATGTGACCCTAAAGAGATGCTCTGTCTTGAATCCTGCAACTTTGATGCCACTTCCGAATGAAGTGGACGATGAAAACTGTACAGATCATGACTGCCTCGATGTGACTGAACTATGTACCAAACCAAGACCTGATATCGTAGATGAGCCATTGACAGACCCAGACGAAATTTTCTTCGTCGATGGTTCATGCGTAAGAAGCGATGTCGGTCAGCTGAGAGCAGCTTATGCAGTATGCACGATTACCAGAGTTATAGAAGCCGCTTGCCTGGAAGGAGTACACTCCGCACAGGTAGCTGAAATTGTGGCTTTGACTCGCGCTTGCTTAGCGGGCGACAGACTTCGAGTCACCATATACACCGATAGCCAGTATGGTTTCGGGGTAGTTCACGATTATGGGCAGTTATGGTCTCAAAGAGGTTACATGACCTCCTCGGGTTCTCCTATTAGGAATGGAGAATTCGTGAAACTACTGTTAGAGGCTTTGCAAAAACCTATGGCCATAGCCGTGGTCAAATGTGTAGCGCATACAAAAAATGTGGATTTTGTATCACTTGGAAACAGATACGCAGATGAAGTAGCGCGTTACTGCGCAGAGCAGGGATATTCTCACACTGATGCAAAAGTGGGGGGAATCCAGGAAGGAACTGAATTGACTATGTTACTAGATACTGTAGATACATGGGATGAATTGAGAGCAGTACAGGAAAATGCACCAGATGAGGAGAAAAGGAGCTGGGAAACAGCAGGTTGCGGGAAAAGTGAGATGAACTTTTGGGTTTCTGCCGACGGAAGGGCAGTTTTACCAAATGAACTCATTAGTCCAATGGCAAGGAAATTGCATGGATCAGCACACATAGGAAGAGATGCTATGGTGAGAGTATTCAGACAAACGTGGTTCAATCCTAAGTTTAGAATAGCGGCAGAAGCAGTGTGTCAGCGATGTACGATCTGTCAGCAACTAAATGTGGGAAAGAGAACACCAGTTACCTTGAGTCACATAGGAAGGTCTGGGGGGCCTTTCAATAGGATGCAGATTGACTTCATAGAAATGCCTCCATGCAACAGACTCAGATACGTGTTAGTGATTGTCTGCATATTTTCTAGATGGGTTGAGGCTTACCCTACACGCAGGTGCGATACACTTACAGTAGCGAAATTGTTACTTAGAGAGTTGATACCGAGGTTTGGGGTGCCATCCTCTTTGGAATCGGACAGAGGAACTCATTTTAATAGCGAAGTGGTGAAGATGCTGTGTTCAGCTTTGAATATCGATCAGAAGTTACACTGCAGCTATCGACCAGAAGCTTCAGGGATTGTAGAGCAAATTAACAGTACTATCAAGTCCAGACTGGCTAAAGTTTGTTCATCAACATCCCTGAGTTGGCCAGACGCACTTCCAGTAGTTCTTATGAGCATACGTAGCACACCTGATAGAAGAACAGGCCTCTCTCCACACGAAGTGCTAATGGGGAGAGCTATGAGATTGCCATCGGTTCCGACTGCAGCGCTAGTGAACATCACAGACGATTTGATCTTGGACTACTGCAAGGGACTATCTGATGCCGTTAATTCTGTGTCCCTCCAGGTCCAGGCTGCAGAGGTTCCGTCAGTACAAGACCTGTGCCATGACCTGAGTCCAGGAGACTGGGTCCTGGTGAAGAAGCATGTCAGGAAAAACTGCTTAGACGTGCGTTGGCGAGGACCGTTTCAAGTCATACTTGTAACGAATACCGCAGTGAAGTGTGGAGGTATGCCAAACTGGATACATGCCTCACACACCCGAAGAGTGCCAACACCTCCAGAAGGAACAGCTCCTCTCTCGGATGAGAATCCGGCGGGAAGCGGAGAAGCCATAGAGGGGGAAAGCCAAGCTGTGGAGGTAATCGAAGAAACTGAAACTGTGTTGGAACAGAACGACGAAGGTCAGGACACTAGTGGGACCGAAGTCGCCTCAGGAGAAGAAAGTAATTGGGAGTCCGACACAGATATCGAGCAAACTGAGAGTGACCAAGAGACGGGTCCTGGAACAAGGAGCGGAAAGACGAAGAGTAACGAAGCCAGTTGGCCGGAGAGAAGGAAAAGGCCAAGTTCGGAAAGGAAGAAGGAAAGAACTCCTGCCCCGATCGCTGAAGGATCGGATCAGGAGGAAGAGACGACAGATTCAGGAACTGAGAGTCCACGAAGATCAAGAAGGGTACGTGTGCCCTGCAGAAGGTACGCCACCCCAGAGTGGACTTATCTAGCAGATGTATTGGGGACAGAAATCTGGGAGAGTGAAGAGTGTGAAAGTAATCGATCTCGATCCATTTGTGGCAGTGGAGATATGGATGTTGGCGCCTGGACTCGAGACTGAGGGATTACTGACTTTCACACTTCCCATACCCCCACGTTTGAGTAAAATTCAAGATCTAGTGCTAAAAAGATTACAGTTTCCAACAACTGGTCAGCAAATGACAGAAGAAGAAGAAAAAGTTATTCGCTTTGAACTGTTAATAATTGTTGTGAAAGCTGCAGGTCCGAAAATAATTGTTGATGCATAAAAGACTTTTGTACGTATGTTATAAAGAAGAAGATAACCTAGCGCCGAGTGGAAAGAAGAATAAAATTAGGGATTACATTTAGAGGACGGAGAAGGGCTAGGGTTGTCTGCTGCTAAGAAGAAAAAAAAAAGACATTGTGGTGAAAAAGATACCTGTTGATAAAAAGCACTTTAAAGACTGTGAAAGCAAACAAGCAACCAAAGACTGGAAAGAGAATTTTCGCTAGAGAACGAGGTACGCTGTTTTGATAACATGGAGAACGGCAACCCAAACAGAAAAGCTAGATGTATAGTAGGTACACTTATAGCAATAGTGATATTTCTCATAATCATAGTAGTAACGATATCTTAAAGCTTTGAAAGTTCAGGAATGTTGTACTTATATTCCTGATAATTCAAAACCACTTGAGAAAGTCATACGGAACATTACACAGATTCATCAAGAAATTGAAGATTTATCAAAAGTAAATGTTTGGGAAAAAGTAGGAAATGGAGTGGGAAAGGTTGGAAGTTGGTTTGCTAATCTTGGCAAAAGTATAGTTTGGTATATTTTAAAGCCTGTATTAATAGTATTAATTTGTATAATTACATTATTAGGATTAGTAAAATTGTATAAGTGGTATAGGTCGAACAAGTTACAAAGATCGATGAGAGACCAGGAAAGGACACTAGCTGTTCTACAAGATCAACAGTATAAGAGTTTGAGAACACTCGAATCGATAAAAAGAGGAACTGATGTAACGAGTTCTGTATAAAAAGATGTATTCAAATTGCTTTTAGTGATGACTCCTAAAAGTCATCAAAGGGGGGAACTGAGAGAGCGCAATTTGAAAATAGAGTATATCGTAGCCATATTTAGATGTATATGTTATAAACGTAGGAATGAAATGCATATCGTAATGTAAAGTTGACAATTATAGCATAAAGGCCAACTAACGTGATAATATGGTATAGGAAATGTAAATGTATTCACATGTTAAAAATGCATTAGATTTAGAAGGCCCGTATACATGATGGGTAAATATAGGAATGTGTAGAAGTGTTTACGGAAGGTAGAACGTGCACAGTAGAATTCGTATACGTGTGTAACTTTAAATTGGAGAAGCGGCGAGAAATATAACGTGGAAAGACATATACGTGGAGGAATATAACGTGGAGTAATGTAGAGAACGTACGTGACAATGTAACCAAGGAAAATGCATAAGTTATATTCTATGCAGTCGTATTCTATGTATTACATATATTTGATGTAGAACGTATTTAAGTATAACTAGGGCTTTTGCTAAAATACGAATATATAAATGTATGCCAAAGGTTATACTGTGTAGAGGGTTTCTGTAGGAATGCTGGAAGAGTTTAGGTCATTTGTGTTTGTAACCCGACTGACCAAGAGTTCGCAGGAGCATAGTCAAATGTATGTAATTTAGAGGGCTTGTAAAAGTCGTAAATAGTTTGATGTGGACGTGAGAGCCAAGAAGTCTAGCACTTGTTAGATTTAAGGTGACCATGCCGGACGGAGCTTATTGCTCAACGTGAGGAGAGACACTTTTGAGGTGGACTATGTTTTGACAAGACCATTCACAGGATCTAGAAGGTTAAGAAGTTGTACAGATAAGTTAAAGCCTTGTCTAAGTTCATATGACATTCGATCTGAAAGAGTCAATAAAAGTCGACGATGAGATGATGAAGATGACATCTAAGGAGAAGGGTCAACTTAACGGACGACGCAAGGAATGGACCAATGGAAGAAGCAGGAAATTGACATCATCGGGGGAAGTCCGTGGTGGGCGTCAAGGGGCATTCCACCCACACTGTGATTGTGTATTTTAGGGACAGCACCCCGGGGAGGAGAGCAGAACCATCAGCGTAGCAATGAGGAGGTAGCAATTGGGAGATTAGGAACAGCGAGACGAATTGCTCAGAGCAAGGGCGAAGGGTAGATGCCTTGAGCAGATGCGCTGAGACATCAGAGCGCAAGGGAGCAGTAGGCCGAGGACCCTTAGAGAGAGCGGATGGGTAGGCAGATAGGGTACTGCTTCTGAAAACTTAAGATTTCCTTTAGAGGCTAAGAGAGTTTGAACTTCTTTGGGAGTCAAACTGCTGACACCTTTTTAGGGAAGAAACTTGAGAAGTAGGGTTATCACGTAGTATAGAGTAGGGACAGATTAACTTGATGATTTTTATCTTACTGCAGATGACGCAGAAGGAACCACTTCACATCGAAGCTTAAGCGGCTGATATTGTAACTGATTTTGTATTTTGTATACTTTGAGATTTTATCTTGAGTGGATTGTATCGCATTCAAATTAACTTTATATAAAACACTTAAACTTTATCAGTTGTAAGTGGTTCTTCAGAGTGGCGTCAGTTAATGGGGTTTGTCTAACCTATGTGGGGTTGTCTTTTACTCAATGACAGATAAAAACGGTCCAAAAATGACGAATGAGATAAATTATTAAATTGATCATAATCATAATTTGATATCAAAATCTCATTCCCCGCAAAAGAATGATAGAAATGTTAGCTTTCTGCAGAAATAAGCAGCATTTTCACTTTTTGCAATAAAACCACTTTTTCTAACCACTATTTTGATACGCATTTTCTGTGCCACTGTTAAAGCACATTTCTATATTATTATGATGTTAAATTTACGATAAAAAATTCAATTTCCACACTTCTTTACAGGCAAGCACAAATGTCTGCTTTACAAGCGTTCTTTTGGCACAGTTGGATAATTGACTTCAGTTCTGGTCACTCATTTCCAGCGTGGGTCCAATATCCATGCTGCCCTACCCTTCACAGGGAGGTTGCAGGTGTATGGGTCTAACACACTCATGACTGGTGCACAGAGGATCTCGTGCACTGCCCTTAGTGGACAGTATAAAGACTTTGGAGGCTGCTTACCAGAGGATGCAGGTCAGTCTGGGATAAGGAGTTTAACACACCTTCCCTGCTCGGCTAATTCCCCCGCCGTGCTGGGAGGTGCTCCTGCGAGCTTAGCTCATCACGCAGCACGGTGGCGCTGTGCTCATGATGAGCTGAGCTCATCATGACCACGCCCGTTTCTATAGAATGCTCAGCACAGCGGGGGAATTAGCCCTGCGTGTGAGCGCCTTGCGTGTCATGGCGAGCTGAACTCGTCATGAGCACAGCCGCATGACTAGCTGAGCTCGTCATGAGCAAGGAAGGGGTTATGGATTCCTGTCTTAGAGGTCTCTCTGCAAGTTTCCGATGATTAGTGGCAGGTGGAAGAACACAGTATTTGCTGGTTGGTTTAGATCAAGAAAATTCAGGATACAGAGCCAAAGTTTTAAGTAAACAGATGAAATCCATTGTGTGTGAGAGGGTGAAATGTGGGTTATCAATGAGAACTCTGATTTCGAGTTTACAGTGGTATTTGTGTCTTTTGTGAAGCATGCACTTCATGTGTTTAAAGGTCAGGAAGTGAACTAATGAAAAGCTGAAGTTAAACTGAGGATATTTTGAAAGTTCAATAGGCAATGTATCAGTTTCCAATTGTGATGTGCGTAACACAAATCTTGATTTACAGATATGTTTAGGAAATCATTTCCATTGTATAGATGTGAGTTGGAGTTTATCGATCAAAATATTGAACCCAATTTATCAATAACGATTTGTGAAGTAACATGACTCCCACAATTCTGTTTAAACTGTTTTGAGAGCCAAAATTAAGGGTCTCATTCATGAGACTCCTTGCGCCTCTGGAACGTCACTTTTTGTGGCGTGCCGTGGCGCAGACGCCTGCGTGATATTTATCAGGCAGCACTAGGCCACTTTTTTGGGCTTAATGCTGCCTGATAAATATCTGTGCTTTTTAACGCGGTGTTTTGCGTTAAAGGGGCGTGCAATCAGTGTTGCTGGGGGTGTTGCCAGCAACATCCCTTTCCTTTTGACACTGCCTCAGATTTATGAGAAATCGTAAATCAGAGGCAGCGCCAAATGCTAACGCCTCCCCAGGGAAGGCGTAAGGGTGGCACAACGAGAAGAAAAATCTTTATTTCTCCTCGTTTTTCCCTTTTCAATGTGTGCTGCATTCTGCAGCACACATAGAAAGAGGAAAAAGCCTCTTGTTATTATTTTTATACAGAAAAGTTTCCGTACAGAAAACCTTCCCCAGGCACCCTTGCACAATGGTGCAAGGGTGCCTGCGTTGGCGCATGGCAGTCCATTGCGGGTTTGTGCAGGGAAAAAGGACAGGAATGCGTTGTATCTTATAGATACGGTGCATTCCTGCCCTTTTCATTTGTCGTAGGCAAGCGCAGCCTCCCTACGGCAAAAAATCATAGATGAGGCCCTAGGTGTGCTTAAGGATCACATCACCACAAGAAGAAAACACACTTTAGGGCTTGACTGGTACCAGCATGGAACACAAAACTGCATGAATGCAGGAATATTCTAGGGTTTTGGAAGAACACTGATAATAAACAAGAGAAGGGGCTCTTCCTTCTGAATTGCCCCATGGAAAATACAATACTGGACTGTTCCGGCTGTGACGGCAGGGGAAGGAGATATGTATGAGATGACAAATACACAACATAGCTTCCAGAGAAGTTTAATCTGGAGAGCCAAGAAACATTGGCTGGGGTTGCTGTGAAGATTTCAACCCGGTTGAAGTAAAAGAACCTTGTCCTCTAGTCCTATGAGTTGGAAATGGCCTGTGGATGTGTGCAAGTCCTACAAGTAAGATAGATTGATGTCACCATAACAAGGCCACTCCTTCTCATTCTCATTCTCTTCCACATTATATGGGTTCCATTAGGCTGAAGTCCAGACCATCTGTTAAAGATGTCGCCAGGAAACCCTAGTTTTTTTAATTTTTATTTTTGTATTATTTTTATTAACTGTTTGTCAAAGAAAAACTCTTACGATACATCATATTGCAGTTACAGATGTTAGAACGGTATAAACATGCCGACAGGATGTATACAATATTCGGAGAATGAACAGATTAGGGGCATGGATCCGCTAATAACTGATGTAGCGTGTGCGCAGCGGACACTTGGGGGAAAGGATCGGGGAACCGTGTGTGGGAAGAAGAGGATTGGTTACGGAAGCAGTATAACTGCGAGGGCAAGTGAGTTGGGGGAGCAGGATTAGGCAAATTGTACAGGGCACATCTGCATAAGGGCGGTGGGGGTGGTTCGGGGGATGGGAGAAGAGAAGCGAGGCGGGAGCCGGACAGGCGGGATGGGATATGGGGGGGCTAAGTCATGGACTCCCTATTAAGGCGTTGGTGCTGCCGGGGGTGTGGCAGCGTGTTGAGAGGTGCTCGGGGTGTCTCGCTTGTGGGCTGACAGAAACTGGTGGGATAGTGTGGCCCATTCTAGAGATATAGGACGTTTGCGCTGGCCTTTCGCTTCCTCCTCCCTTAGGGCATCCTCCTCTGCCACAGCCCACTTCCCTACCGCTCCCACCCATGTATCGAATGAGGGTCCAGATCTCGTTCGCCATTGCATGGCTAAATTCCTCTTGGCTAAAAGGAGGGATAAAGCAGCGTATCTGACCTGCACCTTGTGTGTCCTCAGCCTACGAAAGATCCCCAATGCTACCGCCTCCCAAGAATGCAATTCTGTGAGGCCTGTGAGAGAGCTAATGGAGTCAAGTACAGCCGACCAGTAGGTCTGAAGGGTCGGGCAGCTCCAGAACATGTGTTGGAAGTGGGCGTCCGGGGAATGACATCTGGGGCATAAGAACTGAGGGTCAGGATAGAACTGCTGGAGGCGCGCTGGGGAATAGTAGGCCCTGTGAAAAATATAGTATTGTATATTTTTTAACCTTGCGTTTCTCGACACTTTCTTTGGGAATTCTAGCGCTCTATCCCACTCCCGGTCATGTAATTGTCGCCCAAACTCGTCCTCCCAGGCCGCTCTCAGGGTGAGCAATGGCTTGTGTGTGAGTTCTCTGATTGACTTATACAGCCAGGTAACTAGGTGTCTGCCGCTGCCCATATAAAGGATGGTGTGAATTACGGGGTGTGTCGCGGGCTCGCTAGCTGTAAGGTCACTGTGTGGGCGAAAGCAGTCAATGAGTTGGCGATGCTTCAGAAACTGCCCAGGGGGAAGACCGTGGTCCTCCATGAGTTGGTTGTACGGGCGAAGCTGGCCCTCCACGAACAGTGTCTCTGCCTCCGTGACCTCAGCGCCCGTCCATACTCGTAACATGGCGCTTGTAAAGTATGAGTCACCTCGTGGCCTCCCCGCTAGCAGCAACCGTGGGGAGTAGCATGGGGTCCTCACCGCCATACGGTGAATTCGCAGCATACATTGGCGGGCCACAGACACATGCAGGGGGGGGTAGGTTCGACGGGGTTTGGTGCCGGGGAGCAACAGACGACAGAGTTCGGGTATACGGATAGGGCTGTGCATTGTGTGGGTCTCCCCGGAGTGCCTGCCCGCCATCCAGTACGAAAGCCATTGGAGTTGTGCTGCCAGGGAACCCTAGTTAGTGATACCTATTATAAGGTTTTTACTCCAGATCCTGTAAGCTGCTGTGAAAATTTCGCACTATCACAGGTTTCTTCTGGTGTTCCCTTCAGGCCTCTGGAAGCTGATACAGCAAGTGCTGGATAGGACCCCATAGCTTCAAAGACACCTCATTGGTAGCTTTGGTGAAGCAGTCAAGGCCTAGCTCATTGAAGGTGGCATGAATGTTGATATTGGAAACAATATAAAAGATATATAGCCATATATGATGGCCCAGTCAGAGATTTTTTCTTTAGAGAAGGATTTTAAATATGGAATAGCTTCTACCTTGAACATTAGTTATCGTAATTCTTAAATGAAAAACCATAAAGGCTACAAAATCTTTTTAACCCTAACTTTTGCAGAAGAAATGTCCCCAAAAATATTGGTGTAAAAATACGTCTGAGACAACCGCTTCCCTAGAACAGTTACTCCATTAGAGCGGAGGAGCACTACCCCCTAATACAATGCTGAGACGAAAAATAAAATCTAATAAAGTTAATTTATTACCATTTTGTTTTTCATCAACCCTCAGGATGGGGCAGGCCTGCTGAGTGGGAGCAGCAGGGAGGAGTGGTGAGCTGCCTGTACAATTAAGTTTAAAGTGCGCATCTCACTTTGGCCGTATGTCTTGCGTTGGCCATCCAGACATGCACACTTTCAAGTTCTCAACCCAGCTGCTTAGACAGCTGGGTTGAGAGCAAACATAGGTCTCGAGTGCCCTTGAGAGCTCTGAGGGAGACCACTCCCTTCGTCCTGGTTAACAGCATGAGAGCAGTGCCGGGTTTGGTTGAAGGAGTTGGCAGGGCCCACATTGGAGACTAGAGAGGAGAGAACACCATAGAGAGGAGGTCGTGTCATGCAGCAAGCAAGAGCAAAGAAAGTGAATTTTTATTTTTAGCATAGGAGTCTTGGATTCAGAGCACGTGCAGGCAACCATTTACCCTCCCACCACTCTCCATAATTGCCAGCTGCCACTGCCGCATGAAGCAATAGGCCGCACAGTATTGATGATTTCAGTGATTCTCCCTGGTCTACTAGTTAACTAGGAAGGAATTGTTCAATGTAGAGGCCAATAGTAGTCTACAGGCAGTGATGATGACTCCTGACAGGTATGTGCTTACATGGAAAATAGGTGTCCCAAGGTTTTCCTACAGACCAATGTTATCTATTGACCTAAAGTACCATGGTTAAAATGCTTCAGAGCTTAACTAGGCTACAGAGGTCACATAAAAAGAACCTGTTCTTCTTGGCCCCCATGAGCTACCTGGATACTGCAACTTGTATTTGGTACAATATGCCAAATTATTTAGAATTAAGTTTGTTAATATTTTGATTTCTATACAGTGAGGCTAAATTAAGGTCTCAATCTTGCATGTAGATCTTTAATTAGATTTGGTGTACATTTTGGCCTTGTTTATGATTTACAGGGATGCTAATTTGTACATCATTCAGAAACTCTCCTAATCCCCACTGACAAGACATTCATTATTTGCAAATATACTTTTATTTGCACTATAATAAAACACACACCATTAAATATAAATATTATGCCTTGAAGAATGCTATTCTTACTACAAAATGGCTTTTATAACTTAATTCACAAAAATGTGCAGGCAATACAAATGTATTCTCTATTCTCCTATGGAACCTAGTCTTTAAGCAGGTTACACTTTGATGTGATTTAATTTATTTGATAGCATCTATAATCAACCACATGAGATTTCACACAATGCGTTTAGTGATAATAGTATCCACAGTATGGTATTGATAGATAATACATTTTAACAGCCAAAATGAGATAAACATTTTACCCTGCTTAAAAGAAAACCTAACTACCTAATAAAACAGAAAATACTACTGCCCCTAAGTGAAAGGGAGTAAATAGCATATTTCATGAAATGGAAAATAATGAAGAGCAAATTTTGGAAAGTAAATTGCCATAAACACTGCCCTGCACTTTGGAGAGAAAACAGGAGAGAGTAGAGTACTTTCTAAGAAAGAGAGGGGTTATGCATAAGGCATTGCAGTGGGATTAGTTCATAAAAGGGGTTGTACCCAATGTTTTGAATTTTACAAAATTATCGGGGAGGTCACCAAAGCTTGAATAGACCCTTCCACAAAACAGATTTTAGGCGGTAATTCCCTCATTTGCATGGAAGTCATTGCACAGAAGAGATGCCATCAATGAAGTCATGTGTAAGGTCACAAGGAGTGGTGAGGACTAAATTATAGTTTCCACAACTAACTATAACTGATGAATTTCAGGTTTTAAGGAGAAAGGCCAACTTCTCCCAATGGTAATAGTTTTTCTTTTTCTTTTTTTCAGCTCAAAGAAGTGTAAAGCTCAAACAATTGCAAAAAAACCCGATTATTTAACTATTTGTCAGGGATTTACTCTCTTGCAGTTTCTAGCCCTCTTTGCCCCTGTTGTACCTCATTCAATAACTAAGTGACATTGACATACTGCAAACACATTTCTTCAAACATCTTTTTCTTAAATGCATTTTACAAAGATTCATTACCCTTTCCCACAGCATGCCTTTCGGAAATGTATTCTTTTAGTTTTGACGTTGCAATGAATGGCAGCAAATGAAGTGGTAATACATTCAGATTTAGCATTGTATTTTTACACGTCATAGTACATAGCACTGTAGTGAAAAATCCCGTACAATTTCCGAAAATCCAAACATATTTTTAGTTTCTACTTTATTACTTCAAAACATTAAAAAATGCAAAGTTTCATTCTTGAATTTCAAAAGATGAACAAGATTCTTTTTTCCAGCTGTATCGGTTTTTTGAGTGAAAAACAGAACAAATAAATATAATATCACATATATGAAACAACAAGCCTGAGAGAAGTAAAAACCTTCACTTTCTCCAAAGATTGATGATCCTAACGAGTGCTTGCCTTAGTTTGGTGATCCCAAGAATTAAGACAATGGAGTGTGCAGAAACTGAAAGGACAGTACCTGTCCAGAAAATGGGCCATAACCAACGACCACGAAAAAACAGACTGAGGCACAGTGACAGTAAAAATAAAACATACATAGATGTGAGGGATCCCAACATTCTGGCTGCTCCAAAATGAGCGTCAAGCCGCGGTTGGCTGAAGGCTGATGCATTTTTTTTCATCCTCTGGGTATGTCTGCCGAGCGATGTGAGGATAACTGTGATGGAAGCAATGCCGAAAAGAACAGGCAAGCAAATGCCAAATGCGACTGTTGAATAATAGTATGACATTTCCCAAGTTTTACCTTCACCTGTAAGAGAAGCATTAGCGTTGAGATTGGCTGTTGAATTCTGAGGGTATTCTCTGCCGGGAGTCCAGTTCAAGGGGATGCTGAGGACCAATGAACCTATCACAGTCCCCAAAACTAGCCAAGGCACCAACTTAGAGATCCTCTGCTTTAACCAGAAGAAGAGGTGGTTGTTGAAGTCCACGATCTTCACGCAGTAGAAGACAGAGAGCCAGGCGGCTAACCAGGAACTACAGCTGGCAGACCATACTGTAAATTGAAATAGTATTTGAGGAACTACCGACCACATGAGATATGAACAGGTTTGTCCTAGCTGAGTGAACTGGAAACAGGTAACAGAGATTCCAAGAGCAGCTAAGATGATATCACAGGTGTTAAGGCGTCTTCCTTTGGCCATTTCTAGCAGATAAAATGCCACAATAAACACACTGGGAAGTATTCCAATCACACCGGCCGTGGCTACAGCAATCATATAATCCATTGAAAATGCAGGATCCATTGCTTTTCTTTCTCTTTGCAGTTCTTTGATGAATTCACAAAGATCTATGTTGCTCTCACTAGACTTAGTGTATGAGTGTTGTGGGCAGGGATGGATAGATTTCATATTCAGCAGGTGTGCCTGGTTTAAGTTACAATTAGCATCATCCTCACCATCACTACGGATCTGGATTTGGAAGAATGCAAATGAGCCTGGTTTTTTATTCTCTACTTTAAAACAGAAAAACATTCCAACTCTCTTCTTTAAAACCTGGCGGTGCATCACTCTAACACATAATACACAAATTATGTGTTTCCCTTTCATGCGCTGAGAAAGAGAAATGAAATGTGTAGTAGTTTTATTTTATTTGTGAAGAAATGTCTGCTCATTGAATTGGCTCTCAATGCTTTCTCCAAAGTACTTTGCATATTGAATAAAGTATACATTAAAAAATAGATCTATTCTACAAGAACAATTAGTGACAGTGTGTAGATGTAAAGAGTGAATTTGAACAGGAAAGCATTGTTTTGCCAATACTATTATATATTTAGTAACAGAAACATCAAAGCAGATAAGAAACTGAATAAAAGCAATTTTGACAATTTACCGCCATGCAGCTAAGACAGAGATAGTATATGAAACCAATATACTTCCCAGAGTGCTGTCTTGAATACATCATTATCAAAAACTTTTATTTGACAAATCGCCATAAAACGATTGTCACATAAAACAACAGCTTGAAATTATAAGCAAATGAGTAAAAACACAATACAAGCTAAAACAGTACAGTATATAAACTGGATAAAATACTGAGAGTTCACACATTAAACAGAACATTTAGCAGCACAACAAGGATAAGCCTAAGCAGATACCACTGTACAGACTTGAATAACTAAATTTATCCTGATTCTTAGTGCCTCACTAATAACATTTATTACAGCAGAACAAATAGGCTGCATATCTAAAAGCCATAGAACACACAGGCCTGCCATACACATTATTGCAAGGTATTCAAGTTGCAAGGGGCACAACAATTGTTTCTTCTATGTTTTGCAAGAAGTACAAAAAGATGAATAAGGGATTGAGGGAAACAACTATTACAGCGACAAAATGGCAAAGAAGGAAGCTAAGTACCACACTGTGGGAAGGCCACAAAAAGTTCACAGTGCACAATCTGAAGCGGATGAGGTAAAATCTCTGTCCATGATTGGCTATCCAGTGTAGATAGGGCTGTTTCCCATTTGCACTAGCGTTTGCGAAGTGACAAAGGTTTGACTCCATTGTTAACACGTTAGAGTATCTGGTGGCATTTCTATGTTCTTGGAATAGGGTTTTAACTGTTTTCTTGAAATTATTATCTATTTCACTTGGACCACAAAAGATATTTTAATTTCCAGTATCTAGAAACGATTTATTGTCATAGGCTAAACGGGGGATTGAATCCACACGTTCTTGTTCTAAACAGTCCTCTATCACTAGGCGAGAACATTTCAGTAGCAGACAAAGCCAGATATCTACCCATAAAAAGAAATGTAATATATTAATCAGATCTTCCAAATAAACATTGGCTGTTTCTGAGTGTGTTTTAAAACTTGTAGTAGTCCTTGGTGTTGCTAAATTACTGCTTAACACCTTTTTTTCGATTTTCTACAGGGTCCCTGGGTTATTGTAAGGCAATTACCCAGAAACTGCAGCTGCTAGAGGATACTATACTTCCAAGTAGTATTTTAGGAACCACAGACCATACATCATAAGCATAAGACTGTCCTAGCAGGGTGCACTGTAAACAAGTAAAGGAGATTCCCATGGTAACTAAGATGATATCACAAGTGTTCAGGCATCTTCCTTTGGCCTTTTCTAGCAGATAAAATGCCTCAAGGAATACATTGGTAAGTATTCCTATCACAGTGACCATTGCTGCTGTAGGCATCTAAAACGTTGAAAATGGATGATCCATTGTTTTACTTTCTCTGTGCAGCAGGAATGTGAGGTAAACTCTGCTCTCCCATCACAGTTTGCAGATTTTTTGTTACTCTGCGCTTCACATGAAGTGCGGAGTTTGGAAAAAACTCTGCCAACTGCTGCATAGCTGAGTTTACCTGAGCTTGTATCAATTAATGTCCATTGAAATTTATGTGACTCCTATCAAATTTATGGCAAAAGCTACACTATTGGTTTAATGGCTCTTTCAATCAAGTTCAGACCAGCAGGGAGTGGGCAGGAGTAATGGCGGATATGAGGCGAGTTCTGAAAGAATCAGAGAAAGACGGGCAATAGAGGCCAGAGCCTTAGGACCGAAAGTGCTGGTGCTGTGGTACCTGAGAGGAGCATATTAACCCTGTATAACCTCTGTAAAAAGGTCAACACTATTATCATCCTTGGCCGACATGCCCACAGTAGGAGGAAGTTGTCGTTGACCCGATTGAGTTAAAAATGCGCACCAGAAGCAGGGCCAGCGTTACGCAAAACTTTTAATAAAAAACAGAGGTGTACCCATCTGGGTCGGGTGACTTGTTGAGTTTCAGGCTGGAGATCACCGAGTTGAGCTCTTCCAGCCAAAGAGCTGCGTATTCAGCCGGTCGACATCCAACCCAGTTAGCTGTGTCGGCGGCTTTGAGGAACTTCCAGAACCTGGGCACCCTAGTTCTCTGGTGAATGTGCTCCAGCTCGGCAACCTCCCCATCAGACAGTCCAGTTTTTCTCGTCTATCTCTGTTATCGGCTGCTGCTATGCCTAAAAATTCCCCACAGATAACCGCTTTCATCGCCGCCCATAGTGTTGTTGTGGAAATATTAGGTGTGTCATTAATGGCTAAGCAATCCGTTATGCACTTCTGAATCTGTAGCACCACTGAGGGACGTTGGAGCATGGTTTCGTGAAGGTGCCAGAAGCGACGTGTGGTGCGCCGTGGGTGTAGGGTCAGAGAGAGTCTTATTGCAGAGTGGTCAGACAGGGGGCAGGGGAGGATCTCTACGTCTTGCGTCTGTCATGTTAGGGAGTCAGTAGTAAGGACATAGTCAATTCTGGTATACATCTTGTGAGGGTGTGAGTAGAATGTGTATGCCCAAGTATTTGGCTGTCGGAGCCTCCAGATATCCGTAAGTCCGGCCTCCGCCAGCAGATGTTTCCCTGTACTAGAGAGGGCCCCTGACTGTCCCCATCTCTGTCCTGAGTGTTCCATGTCTCCATCAAAGGCCAGGTTGAAATCTCCCCCGAGTAGTAACGTTTTGTCCGGAAGGCCTGTGAGCTCTTGTATTACCACTTTAATAAAGCTCTCTTGCCCACTATTGGGAACATACGCCTTAGCTATCGTGAAGGTGTGTGTATTTAAGGTGAAGGTGTGCGCCAGTAGCCTCCCTTTTATTTCGGCCTGTTTACTGCCAATATGGCCGGGGAACCTAGAGGATACTAGAATAGTGACTCCCACTGTCTTGAAATGAAATTAAAGTAACATTTATAAAGCGCGTGCTCACCCGAAGGCATCCCAGCGCTAGCGGCAGCAACTTATCACTTAGGCAGTCATCAATGGAAGAGGTAGGTTTTTACTTTCTTTCGAAAGGTCAGATGATCAGCCTCTAGACGTATGTGAAGAGGCAAAAGTTTCCAAAGCTTTGCCACATTATACGAGAAGAGTCGGCCCCCACTTCGAACTCTTCTAATTTTCGAGACTGTGACCAATCTCTTATTTACAGATCTCAGCGCTCTATTTGGAAGGTGGGGCTGGATGAGAGAGCGTATCAAGAGAGAACCTTTACCCGTGAGTGCTTTACGAACAATGCATAAAGCCTTAAACTGAACTCGTTCTTTGATGGGGAGCCAATGGAGGGAAGCAAGACCAGGTTTGGCTGACATACGCCTAGGAGTATTCAGCAACATGCGGGCTGCGCAATTCTGCACAGTCTGCAGTCTTCTAATCGTGAAGAGTGGTGCTCCAAGATATAAGGCGTTGGAGTAATCTAACCGTGAAAGAATTAATGCCTGGACCAACAGCCTATTAGCACCAAAAGGTAGTAAAGGGAAGATCTTTCTGATCAGCCTCAGCGTTCCATAGCAGCTGGCCGCAACCTTTCGAGCTTGTTCTTTAAGGTCTAGGTTACGGTCCAGCCACACCAAGGCTCCTAATGTGTTCTTTGGGCTCCTAATGTGGGGTTCAGGGCTGGACCCAGACAACTGGGCCAGAGGTGGTCTATGTTCAGGGGGGCTGAATTGCCCAGTAGTATAAGCTCTGTCTTAGCCCCATTAAGCTTTAGGTATGATTCATCCATCCACTTAGAGACGGCCCCAAGACTTGAGGCTAGGCCTGGTGAAAAACTATCTTGCTGGTTAATAGAGACCACCAGCTGGGTGTCGTCAGCATAAGTGATTATTTGCACCACAAATGGCAGTACTATTTCAGCCAAAGGGCCCATATAAATATTAAATAAATTGTGGCTTAGGGAGGACCCCTAAGGAACCCCACAATTTAATGGCATCAAGTTTGACATTATGTCATCCTCCAAGACTGCGAAGGATCTGTCTTCAAGAAAAGACTTTCAGCCATTTCAACACAATTCCTGTCACACCCACATTTCTAAGTCGTTGAATCAATAGTTGGTGGTTCCCAATGTCGAAGGCTGCGCTGAGATCTAAGAGAATGAGGGCAGCCATCAAGAATTATTTTGACTTCCTCCATAACACTGATCAGAGCAGTTTCCGTACCCTGCTGCGCTCTAAATCCTGTCTGGGTAGTGTGGAAGCAGTTATTATTTTCCAAAAAAGAGGAGAGGATGGAATTTACATACCTCTCGGCTATTTTACTTACTCCAGGTAACAAGGATAAAGGGCGATAGTTTGCCAACTCCTCATGGTCCAAATTGGGTTTCTTTAGGAGGGCTTTAACCATCGCTTTCTTCCAAGCAGGGGGGACAATTCCTGTCCTCAGTGAGGCATTAATTTAAATCCAATATGGCTGGGGATACCGAGATATTAACTTGTTTTTATATGGCGGGGGCACAGAGTCTAGAGGTGAGTCAGATTTTAGACAATCCAGGATCCCCTGGAAGGATGTCATGTTTAGAGGTGGGAATTCTTCCAGTAAACATAGTTGGAATGGAGTAGTGATATCTGACATAGAATCCATTTGAGATACTATGGTCTGAGAGAAGGACCTGTAAATCAATTGTATTTTATTTTTTTTAAAGTCTGCTAACTGGTTACATCGAAGTTGAGTGTCCTCTGAGGTATTAGGGGGAGTGTAAGGGGTAACAAGAGCTTTTTCAATCCGAAAACTTTCACGGGGGAATTTGCTGCAGATGTAATTCTATCTTGGAAATAGAGAGTTTGGGCGTTCTTTATTTTGGCTTTATAAAGTTTGATTGCTGCTCTGTATTCAGTATTTTTGGAGACCGAATAGTCCTTTCTCCAGCTCCCTTCCAATCTCTTACAAGATCATTTGATCTCCCGTAGATTTGGGGAGTACCAGGCATTTTTATTAGTGCCTACTTTTTTATGAACAAGTGTTTTTGGGAGGACAGAGTTGAGAGATGACTCAAGCCAGTTGTTGAAATTATTATTGGCTATATTAGGGTTCAAGTCCAATATGGGCGCACTATCTTCAAGGCTAGCCACCCAAAACCTCAGAGGGAGTTTGGACCAAGACAGAGTACATTTTTATGTCTTTATAGCTGGGATAATGATATCTTGTAAGGACCATGAGAAAGGGACAAGCAAATGGTCTGTCCAGAGTATAGGAACGGGGTCACCAACCTGAAGATTATGGATGTCAGAAAATACAGGGTCCAGTAAATGGCCTTTGGAATGGGTGGCGTCACTCACTTTTTGGTTCAATTGGAACGTCCCCAGTTCATCAACTAAATCTAAGGTGGATGGGGGAGCGTCATATTGAGATGAAGATTGAAGTCTCCCAGTAATGTAAAATTGGAAAGAGGACCGGCCAAATTAGCAGCTATGTCCAGAAGGTCCTGACCGAAGAGGCCTAGCGGGCCAGGTGGGCGATAGATTAAAATCCCTGAAAAGGTATTTACAGGGGAAACATTGATTGTAAAAAGTATGCTTTCACAGTCAGGTAAAAGATCATAAGTAATGCGACATTTAAAATCAGATTTATAAATAATAGCAATCCCCCCTCCACGTCCAGACCTCCGGTCCAGCCTTTGTATGACATAACCAGGTGGGAGAGCCTGAACAATGTAGGGGTCAGCATCCTTATTTAGCCAAGTCTTGGTTAAAAATAACGCGTCTGAACTTTCTGTTTCTAAAAAAAAGGAGGATTTCTCTAGTATGCTTAGGAAGTGAGCGACAATTAAGCAAAAACATATTAATGGTTTTACTGCTAGCAGGAGTAGTAGGACATTCAAAAACAGGGAGGAATTTGTAGGGACAACCGGAGCAATGGATTGTGGGGCCATCGGGAGGCATAGAATGGGAGCACTTGCCTCTGATCGATGTCCTGTAGTGTTTCAACATTTTGGCGCTACTTATCTGTATAAATGTTGGAAGGGGTTCTGGCCCTCGGCCCCTGCCGGCCGCGGAAGGGTGCAGTAGGGCTTGCCTTAGGAGTGCCTTCGGTAAGCCAGCAGCAGGCCTGCTGCGCGCGGCCGCTGCGCGCTCGCATCATTGCTGCTTATAAGGCCAGGCGTGCGCAAAGTCCAAGAAAACTAGAGCGCCAACTAAGAATTAAAGTTAAAATCCTCACTTCCTGAAATCGGAACAGTCCCCCCTGGAGCTATAACACAGCTCCCAGTGCAAGTAAACAGTAAGGGCCCAATTCACAGAACTAACTTAAGACAAAATCCTAAACTTACTGCTTTTGGTATTCACAGAAGTTAGGATTTTGTGTTAAGTTTGTCTTAAGACAGACTTAAGACAGACTTAAGACAAAATCCTAACTTAAGTCTGTCTTAAGTCTGTCATAAAACAAACTTAAGACAAAATCCTAACTTCTGTGAATACCAAAAGTAGTAAGTTTAGGATTTTGTCTTAAATTAGTTCTGTGAATCGGGCCCTAAGTGCCCCAATGAATAAAACCAGTGAAGGAATTAATCAGGAATATTTCGTTTTTTAAAACTGTAGCCACATATAGAACATTTTAAACAGTAAAAAGTCTCTCAGTTAGCATTCTTGGAGACATCCTTGGAGTGTAGAAATGCGGTAATAGGGCGGAACTCACGTTGTTTCTGCAGTGTAGAGGCAGCCAAGTCTTGAAAGAGAAGGGGTCTGCAGTAGCGGAATTCGATGGGGTGATTAGCCCGTGCCTCTCTTAGAATGCGCTCTTTGAGTTTAAAATCATGGACACATGTCAAAATATCAGGCGGGGGAGCCATTGGTGATCTCTTAAGTCCCACGAGGTGCGTTCGGTCAAGTTTGATCTCCTGGTCCAGGGAGCCTCCCAGAATGTGGCGGAACACGTCCATAACATAGGCCTCAATGTCCTGTTCTTCAGCCCCCTGAGGCACCGCCCGGATCCGAATGTTATTGCGGCGGGTACGATTTTCAAGATCTTGTGTGTGGGATTTGAAGATCTAAATGCTGATCCCTAAGTCGTAGAAACTCCTACTGGAGATGGGATACTTCCTCATCCCTGGCGGCTGTCTGATTCTCCAGATCGTCCACTCTCTCCCCCACTGAATCGATGTCCTTACGCTTCTCTCAAATTTCAGCTGTGAGATCCGTCTTCATGATGTGAAATTCTCCTGTAAGGTCCGTGAAGAAGAAGGACTCCAGGATGCTGCACGTGACAGGCCCCTCCAGGTCTTCCAGCCCTGCCGGTTCGATGCACCTCCCTGGTGTGGCATCGCTTCAGCACCCCCGGTCCGGGCCTTAAGTAGTAGGTCCCTGAGGGACCGGTCCTTCCGGGACCTGGCAGCGGCCATCAGAAGAAATCACCACTCCAAGCTAATAGTCAATGGGCTGTGCTTCGTGCGAGAAGGTCATTCACCAAGTCAACCAGTCTGCGCTGCAGGACAGGCCTCCAATCCCCCACCAACAGAAGGTACCTGCCATCTCCCTGGCCGTGTCAGGGAGGGTGGGCGAGGCACAGGCCCCTCGGTGAGACACTTGAAAGGCCGTCCCCATGTGTGGTATAGCATGGAGCAAGGGGCCTCACCCCGCCCAATGTCAGCCACCAGCTCCCAGCGTGCAAAATAGGCTCACCTCTCTGCCGACTTCTCGTTGCTCCTTTCGACGCCCTCAAGTTGGGGAAACTAGGGCGCCTCTCTACAAGGGTGCGTGGACTGTGCAGTGGGCCAATTCTCAGGCCTGCTGGCCACCGTCTCCCTGGCCCGCTCACAGGGCCTGGCCTGCTACCAAAACTCTTGGCGTTCCAGTGACAGTGTTGCTGTTGGTGGAGGGTGCTCGGCCGACCATGCCACTGCCTCTCCTGGGCGCTTGCTCAGTACTTGACGGCCGCAGGTCCCAAGGCCCCTCCGGCTTGTCTCTTTCAGAGCAACGTGCTGTGGGAGGGGGCGTCGCCAGATTCGCCCTGGGGCCCTCCTTCTCGGCCGGACGTGCGACAGGCTACAGGGCACAACTCTGCGTGGGTCCGCACTCTGGTACCGGGCACCCGCAGACCACACCAGGTCCGAGCATGGTGTTGGACCCCCAGTTACAGCGGCTGTATACGAGAAAGGCGGCACCGTAGGACAGACGCACCGGCAGCCGGATCACGTCACAGGCAGACTCACCTCCGCTCTCGTAGGCCAGTATTCGGCGGGTCAGGCCATCGCTGCCATTTTGTTGCTATGTCGGCATTGCTCAGATGATGTCGGGCCTCCCGCCGCTAGGTGCGCGCCTCTTCTCCTCTCTCCTTCATTGGGCCCGGTCTCTGCCTCAAGTCTCGGCCCCAGTGGTCATGGGCTGGCCTCCGCTCATGGTGTTGTGCCAGACAGGCCGCGGGTTGCGTCCGTCTCAACGTGCGCAGGCTCCGGCGCCAGCCGTGCAGGGTCTCCGCTGCACCAAAAGCAGGTCAGAGGTGCCAGGGCATTAACCAGACCCCACTGTGGTCTAAATCTGCGGCCAGGATCACTCTGGGCAAAGCTATGCAGGCAGGGCCAAGTCTGCAGGACGGAGTGGGGAGCAGGCATGTCCTACTTGGCTGCCATCTTGGACACGCCTCCCCAGAACCTGTTTTTAAAAGTTTCTTTGTAGTGCTTCAATTAAACTCATAGGTCTGTAATTCACTTGTTCATTACATATCCTCTTCCTAAATATTGGGATGATATCTGCAGACTTCCAGAATGGTAGCATATCCATTCCCTGCAAAATAATGTAGGAAAGTAAATTTCTATAGGGAGCCCATTCTTATGGGTCACCCAAATAGAGATCATTAGGTAAAATATCTGGGCAGGGAGCTTTAGAGGCATGGCAAGATTGTATTGCAACCACAGTTTCACTGAGCTCAAATCCCAGGCATCTAGAACCGTCTAGCTCGAGAATAACTAGGGGATCCTCACCCTCCCTTCCCAGCTCCTTTATGCCTGAGTTTATGTTGCCAAAATAGGAGACCCATTTCTGTGGTTAGATAAAGAACTCAACATCCCTCTTTGCGCCAGTGGCACTATCCGAGGCGATTTAACAAAAAGTTCTAGTGTCCTTTGTTGTCATTGCTGAGTACATATTTTCTCACAACTTGCCTTCCCCTCTCTCGTTGCTTTAACTAGTTCCTTTTTATAGGCGGCTCTGTATCTCACAAAGTCTGCCCTACATTTACTTTTGACTGCCATCAACAGGTACCCTTTAGAAGCCCTGCTACCTCCTTATACCAGGCAGGGTCACCTCTTATGTTGTGGGCTAGCAGATCTTTCATCCAATTGTAAAGGCTTTCGGGATTTCTCTGTAAAGCTGTCAGCCTCTGCTCCAAAGTGAGATGGAGTATCTTTTCAGTTTCTGTTTTTACCATTTTAAGGGTTTTTTCTAGGGCCTTAGATGCTTGGATACCCATTCTCACTTGATAGTTTTTCTATTGTTTGACTGGAGGATAACACCTGCCACCCTCCTACCCTTGTTTGGGTTTCTCTCAATCATATCACCCTCTGAAGTCAGAGGCAGGGTGTAATGGTCACTGTCCATTCTGTATAGAACAGTGATATGCTTAAGGAAAGGCCAATGGTGTTGCCTCATAAGGAAGCAATTAAGAAAGCTGGTGTGGTATATTCTACTAAAAGAATTACATGGTGGGGACTGAGGGCAGCCGTTTTGACATTATAGTGGCAAATCCTGCTTGACAAGTATGTTGAGTTGCAGGCAGCATGTGGGGCTCATTTGAAAGGCAGAGTACAGTATACCAAGACTACTCTTCTGTATCCACTCCTTGGTTGATGGAGGACCCTATTTTTGCCCTACTGTCATGGGGACATACGCCACCATATATGACGCTTGTCGGTATATGCATCCCTGGACATGCTCTGTGTGATCTTGGAGGATGTTCTCTGCATAAACACACATTTATATCCCATGTGCATCTGTGTGGCATATCTGTGTGGTTTCTATTTGTGAATCTGATTGTGTGTGTGCTCTCACCTCATATATTTGTGTGTAGTTCTTGTGTTGACACCATTACCTTATTGTCTGGACATGATGACTATACAATCAGGAAATGAGTCACCCAGGCTGGGCCTGATGATTATACAATTAGGAAATGAGTCACCCATTCAGCAGCCATCTTAAATGGATCAGGACTTTAAAAGAAATCCCCACCCGCACCCGCACCCGCACCCGGTTGCTAGGCAAACAGGAATCAGTGTGCACTTGGTAGCATCTTCTGAGCAGCTCCGGTCGCTGTTGGGCATCACGGTACAGGCATCTAGTGGTTCCTAAGTCACAAGCCTGTAGAGAACATCAGCACATCATGCTGTGTTACGAGTCTGCAGTCGATGTTGTCATCCAGTGTCACAAGTCTGCAGTTAAAGTCTGCACATCATCCTGTGCCAAGGACCTGCAATGGACATCGGCGCATCTGAAACTGTACACTAAGTCATTCCACCAGTTGTGCACCCTCAAGAGGAGATCTTTAACACCTTACAATAGAATCTAGCTACTACAGCTCTTGGCAAAGGTAATAAGTCAGTACATCAAGGACTACAACTACTAGCAAGTATGACACTGCCCTCAGCATCTCATGCCCAGCTTGCTGAAATGTTTAAGAAAGCTGCTGGGGATAGTTGAATGGTGAAGTAACCCGAAGGTTTACCTGGTTCAGATCTGGATAGTTAATTATTGGGGGGGCACTTGTGTACGGTGCCTTATAGCACTTTCAGATTGGAGGAGGGCTCCATTCCTTCAGGTGAATATTCAGTGGCTTAACTGAAGGCAACATCCTGCTGTCCCACTGAGGCAAGATCCTAGGCTACCTGTTGATCTGGTTGCATGAAAATGTAACAAAAACTGAAGTGAGTGTGGTGGGATGCACAGAGGAGTGCTTGCATTTGGTGTAATGATCTTTGGATAGTTCTGTTTATGTTTAGCTCCACATCCTCTATGCCCACTTTGTATTACATCAAGCGCGACAGCTTCCCGACAACCACAGATGAGGGTGTATAGTAAGCCAAAGGAGCAGATCTTTTTTCTTTATTAATATGCCCCATTCCCCCATTCCCTTTATTGAAAGTGATCGGCATCGCAGTGAGGGGTGTGGTAGGACAATCAAGTTCAGGATATCTCAGGTAAGTTCATCTGACAACTAACAGAATTCTGTCTCTGGGTTTGTTGTGAGTACAGTGTCTGTCTCAAACTGTATGTTAGTATTAGATATTGGAGGACACTAAGAATACCATAATACATGCCCCACACACACCTGCAGGCCCCTGTACCAGCCACGGCCGCTGCAGGTAAGAGCGGTGTGGGGGTGAGGCCAGGTTGGGGGGATTTCAAGAAACAACCACGAGGGAAAATTAAATCAATAATTCATTTTCCCTCATGGTTGTCTCTCAAAATGCCCCCTCACCCAGCCCACTGCCTCGCTGCTCTTAACTGTAGGTGCCGTGGCTGGCCAGAACTCAAGTGTGGCCAAAGAAAGTCACCAATAAAGTGGCCAAGGACGCTCAGCATCTTGAAAATGCCCCTACACATTCCATTTTGTTGTAGGAAGGTCAGGACATGCTCCTTTTTGTACCTAGGAAAAAGAAGAGGACTCAAACGGTCAGTCTGCTGACCTCTTATGAAACTACAGGTAAACAACAATCTCTAAGCACCATTTTCCTGGAATCACCCAGCTGATCACTGCCAACTGGACCTGGAGTGGTCTTTGCTGATGGCCTCTGCCTGGTACCCTGCAAATCTATAAGTGAATTATCTGCAGTCCTGGGGGCTTTATAAGTCAACTTATGTGTGGATTGGCTCCATTAATGACCTATTCAGGAAACAATATATATTTGTACGTTTATGCTAGGATACAGTGGGCCAAATACTTCCAAAACAGCATAAAAACACAACCCTAGGAGAATCTCAGAATCTCCTGCATGGATGTTGTTGGAAGAGTCACCTCAAACTTTTTGCCTTCCTTCTCCTCATTTTCTGACCTCGTTTTTGTTGGCTTTAGGACTCTGAGCGCGTTACCACTGCTCACCAGTTCTTAAGTGCATATGCTCTGTCATCTAAACACGGTAACATTGGTGCATACACATTTGGCATATTTAATTTCCTAGTAAAGTTCACTGCATGTGCCCTGGGCCTATAAATCAAATGCTAAAAGTGGACCTGAATCACTGATTGTGACACCCACTCAAGCAGCCCTTTAACCATGTCCCAGACCTGCCACTGCAGAGCCTATGTGTGCAGCTTTAAACTGCCATGTCAACCTGGCAAGTTAATCATCTTACCAGTCCCAAACCTACATTTTTAATACATTTAAGTCAGCCCTAAGGTAGGCAGTGGACAACCCAAAGGCAGGGTGCAGTGTATTTAGAAAGTAGGACATGTACTTTTCACTTTTTACATTGGCTGGTAGTGAAACATAGGAACAGTCCAGTCCGAACTCCCAAGCCAGGTCCTCCCTGGAGTGGAAACAAGCATTCTGGTACCGGTTTCAGCGCATCACCCCTCATCAGCCAGGCTAGCTTGAATCCAGTGGCACAGTGAGCCTGGGACCCACCACTGGGCATACCCAATGCACTTAGGGCAAGAAAGCAAAAGATACACAGATGATGGATGGAATGCAGAACAAATCAAACATTCACTCCCATTCAAGAGATCTGAGTAAAATCCAATGTTCTTTTGCTCACCATGCCACCCTAGCTTAGACCCAGCCATATGCCGTAACCCTGTTCCTCATGGGAACAGTCCAGCCTGAACTGCCAAGCCAGGTCCTCTCTGGAGTGAAAACACGCATTCTGGGACCGGTTTCAGGCATCACCCTTTATCCGCTAGTCTAGCTTGATTCCATTGGCACAGTGAGCCTGGAACTCATATCTGGGCATACCAAACACACTTAGGGTGAGAAAGCAAAAGACACACAGGTGATGACTGATAGAGTAATTGGTATACACAACCAATACATAAATAGGACCATCACAAGCTTAAAATTCTCTTTTTTATCTCTCAATTGGTAATTTTTCTAAATTTTACTCCTGCTTCACCTTCATCAACTTGGAACTCTTTTTGTTGTTGCACTAGTAATACCTTGTCAGAAAATCCATGGATCTCAACCACCTAGCGTACTATGCTGTGGGGAGCTAAAAGAGTTCTGCAAGGAGATGGGGCTGAATGTGGGTAGCCCTCTGAGCCTTTGAAGAAGTCAAGAGGCTGTAGGTAGAAAAAGAGGAGAAACCTGAGTTGCAGGAAGGACCGCCCTCGAGACTCCAGAAGGGAAGTCAAGATGCCCAGGATGGGGCAGGAAGCAGTGTATCAACCAGGGGCCTGTCACAGATGGAGTTTTACATCAACCCTCACTATTGAGAGCTACAGCATTCCAAACTGAGGAAGTGGTGCAGGTAGAGAGAGGACTTAAAATCCCTAAGGGTAATCAACATTTTCATATCAGATAGCCCTAAAGCCTGCAAGGTGGTCCACAGAATACTATCTGTACCACAGGAATAAATTGAATAGTACTACTTCAAAACACTAGAGAATGCAGAACGCTGGTTATACCTGACCTCAGAATCAGGCCCCAAAGAGGTTGATGACCCTGAGTAGGAGAAGGAGGAGAAATGTGACAGAGTAAAGGCTCCAGAAGAGAGAGGGAATCCCATAGAGAGGCAGTCCACTGCTGGAAACTATGAAGGAAGTTGAGTCTTCCCAAACCATGTCTCTTGAAGAGTTAGAGGCAAACAGGCTAAGAGGGACCTGAGGCTGCAGCTGGCCCAGCTGTCTGCATAGAAGAAACACCTGAGGCATTAGCTTTGTTGGCTTTAGGACTCTGAGCACTTTACCACTGCTAACAAGTGCTAAAGTGCATAGGGTCACACCTCTAAACAAAGTAACATTAGGTCATACACAATTAGCATTTTTAATTTACTTATAAGTCTCTAGTAATGTTCACTACATGTGCCCAGGGCATGTAACTTAAATGCTACTAGTGGGCCTGAGCACTGATTGTGCAGCCCACTTAAGTAGTCCCTTAATCATGTCTCAGGCCTGCCAATGCAGAGCCTGTGTGCGTAGTTTTATAATGCTATGACAACCCGTCAAGTCAAACTCTTGCCATGCCTAAACCTTCCTTTTTAATGCATATAAGTCATCCCTAAGGTAGGCCCCACACAACCCAAAGACAGCGTGCAGTGTATTTCAAACGTAGGACATGTACCTTTCAGTGTTGCATATCCTTGTAGTGAAAATCTCCCAAACTTGTTTTTCACAACTGAGAGGCAAACCCCTCTCATAGGTTAACATTAGGGATTCCTTATTGCACTTAATATGCTGAAATTCCTAACTGACGCAAGGTAGATTTGTCATGTTTAGTACCTATGGAATGTTAATCCTAAATCCTCTTTAATGATAAAACTGGATTTGTTGTTAGTATTCTAAAATTTGCACTTTTAGAAAGTTAGGCATTTTCCTGTTCTTAGCCATTGAGGGCATATTTACAAAACCATGTTGGAGCGCAGTGCATCTCTAAATTTGGCACCACGTGCTTTGATATTTTTTTAATGCTGGGATACGCCATATTCACAAGAATACAGTGCACAGATGTGCTTTCCCTAGTGCTGGTACAAAAAAGGTACTTTTGCGCCAGCGCAGGCCCCCTGCCACCAAGTTGCAAGGGTGCCTGCGCTGCATGGAAGATTGTTTATGTGAAGGAAGGGACACCTTCCTAAAAGTTGCTGTAAGACTGAGAAATAGCTTTTTTATAGGAACTTTTATCAGGGAATTTATATTTTATAATTGGTATGTAATGTGCCTATGTTGAGGCTGATTTATATTTGATGTGATTGTCAGGGTTTGTATCACTTTTATGGTTTATATTTCAAAGAACGAATAAAGTTTTTATTGTAAAATTTAGTTATCACAATCCAACATCAATCATTTATAAAACGTGCTAAACAATAAAGGGATGATATTTACTATACCCACATCCAATTCAACCATATTGTGGGAACTAGCTGAAAACATTAAAGGGGTGCCATTTACGATTCCCAGTCGGTTCTAAACCAATTTGGGGAAGGTGCTGGACACTAATAGGGTGACATTTTCTACTCTTACTCTAATCTAAACCAATTTGGAGAAGAAGTTGAACATTAAAGAGGTGAAATGTATTATTCCCACTCCACTCTAAATACATTTGGAGAAGGCGTTGGACACTAGAGGGGTGATATTTACTCTTTCAACTCTAGTTTAACCATATTAGGGGACGGTTTTGGACACTGAAAGGGTTACATTTACTATTCTCATTCCAATCTAAACCAAGTTGAAGAATGTATTGGACACAAAAGGGGTGACATGTATTTGCATTTGAACTCCAATCTAAACTAATTTGGGCAGTGTGTTAGATACTAGTCTCACTCCAATCTACCAATATTGGGGTAAGAAGTTGGTCACAAAGAGATAAAAGTTACTATTATCAATCCAATCTAAAGCACATTGGAGGAGGCGTTGACACTAAAAGGGAGACATTTAATATTCCCACTCCAATCGAAAATTATTTAAAGAAGGTGTTGGACACTAAAGAGCTGAAATTTACAATAACCATTTTAAAACAACACTTTTTACATAACAAATAACATAAACAAAAACAAATACATATACAAGTAACCATATTGACATATTAAAAAAGAAAACGTAAATGTTATCTAAAAGTACACTAACCTCAACTACATTCCTTTATATACATATTTGAATTTTAAATTCTATAATGAACATTTTCATTACTGTTGAAAATTAATATTTAAAAAAAAATATGCAATGCCATTCATAAAATGTAAACAATAAAAGAAAATGAAAATCATAATATAATATTTTATCAAAGATTTTGAAAATATTTAAAAATATTCAAATTATTTTTATATTTTAAATTGTTTAAAATAATATTTAATCAAAATTATAATTCAATTGTTGAAACAAAAAACAAAACAATTACACTGAAATATTATTGATATATTTTTGTGTGGTTCTAACATTTTATAACATTTATTATGTTATTTTTTTAAATCAATACCATTTAATATATCTTAATTCAAATAAACTTTAAAAATGTTTTACATATTATTATGATGAAATACATTTAAAATCCTAAAGTAGTAATTTGCATTCCTTTAAAATGATTAACTTAAAATGTACATTTTTTAAATATCCCCAACCTTATCCCCTGAAAGCCAAATAATCTGCTTCTAAAAAAAAAACAATAATTAACTATATACGTTAATACAGCTGAAAATGATTTTCAACAATATCATTAGAAATAAATTATCTTACAAAAAATGGAAATAAAAAAACATATAGTGAAACTTACAAACAATATCACTTAACAACTATATTTTCTACATTAATATTTTTTACAACATTAATAAAAACGATTTCCTATCATCCATATCCCTCTCCACGGAATTGACTTGATATTTTTGTATCAGAATGTTTTTTTCTGATATTTTATCTAAGCACCCTCCTCTCTCCCACAAATGTTGATCCAATACTAAGGGTTTGATTACAAGTTTGGCAGTCCACCTGCAGCACGGCCACCGTTGCTCTGACAGGAGGACCTCCAAGCCTGTGGTTCACACACCTGCAGATTCTGAGTTGGATCAAGGGCGGGTGGGTGGTGCTGAAGTGGTCTCACAGCAGTGGCTGTGCTAGGTTCTTAGGAGAGCCTCAACAGTAGACCGTCGCTGTGACAGCACCTGCTGCACGTTCATGTACAGGGTAGCAATCACCATGACGTGCATGCCACAACTTGCAGGAACGGGGTTCAGTTCCAGGGGGGCACAGCATATGTCCCCCGCATGCACCCGCAGGCCCAGAAGCAGCAGGGGGCCCTGTTAAGGCCCCCTTAGTTGCATCTCCACTACTCTTTTCATGGCGAGACTTAAACCCTGTTCGCTAGATTCGGGGTAAACCTCCCTAGCCGTTAGGCCATCTCCTCTCCCCTTATTAGTACTATTGTTATGTACATTCAAGAAGTGAATATTGTGCAGGCTACAAAGAGACATAATTATGTTCTCTGACTATTATACTCAATAAAGAACAAATCTTCTGCTTCCTGGTTATCTGCGGAGGCAGCAGTCCGACTGCCACACTTGAAATGCAACAGGCAGTTCCATAGTTGTGGCAGTTGTGCTAGGACTACCATACTCAGTAAAAAACCTTTAATGTGCACCAATTTTGGAGCAATAGTAGCACAACGAATATCAGTAAAATTTAAATTTTCGAACACAATCCAAGACAAATAATTAACAGGACATTATCATATTATTATAATTTTTACGTAGCGCAAACTTAACCCGTAGGTATTGGGTATCAGAGCGCTTTACACAAGCACAACTTGCGTTACATGAGGAAACTTTCATTTTTGTTCGGCACAGGTAGATTAAGTGATTTGCCCAGAATCACAGGATGTTCAGAGTCATTGTTGCGACTCAAAACCTGTTCGCTAGATTCGGGGTCGACCTCCCTAGCCGTTACGCCACCTCCTCTCCCCATTAGTACTATTGTTATGTACATTCAAGAAGTGAATATTGTGCAGGCTACAAAGAGACATAATTATGTTCTCTGACTATTATACTCAATAAAGAACAAATCTTCTGCTTCCTAAAACAGGATCCTGGATAAAGTAGGGAGATTCCTGGGGGACTGCTGTCCCAAAATTGTGTTTTCATATTTTAATTAACCTTGGATTTTTTGTTCCTAGATACAGTGGAAAATAACAGAAAGGAATTAGACGGAATTTGGCCTAGATGTAGGACTTAACTTATTGAAGAAATGAAAAGCAACAGTTGATGGACAGAATGCAGAACAATGTCATACATTCACCCCAGTACAGAGATCTGGACCTAAATCCATCGTTTTTTTGCACTCCACACCACCCCAGTTCAGACATGGCCATATGCAAATCAGCCTTGACCCTGTGCCTCATGGGAACAGTCCAGCCCAAACTGCCAAGCCATGTCTTTCCTGGACCGGAAACAAGCATCCTAGGACCGGTTTCTGGCTATCAGCCATCTTCAGCCAGGATAGCTTGACTCCAGTGGTGTGGAGAGCATGGGAATCACGTCTGAGCATACCCATCCTACTCGGGGTGACAAAATGCAAAACAACAGTTGATGGACAGAATGCAGAACAATGTCATACATTCACCCCAATGCAGAGATCTGGGCCTAAATCCATCGTTTTTTTTGCACTCCACACCACACCCAGTTCAGACATGGCCATATGCAAATCAGCCTTGACCCTGTGCCTCATGGGAACAGTCCAGCCCGAACTGCCAAGCCATGTCTTTCCTGGACCGGAATCAAGCATCCTAGGACTGGTTTCGGGCTATCAGCCATCTTCAGCCAGGATAGCTTGACTCCAATGGTGTGGAGAGCATGGTAAGGCTGACAGTGGCAGTGTCTGTCGATCCCGCTTTGATGCCAGGTAAAACTGCTACATACTGCACTCTTGTACTGCTGGAGTTGTGGATGAGGAAACGCTAAGCAAAGCAAATATTTTAACGCTGTTTTTTAAATTGACTTGCAAATTTAAATATTTTAAATTGTATTATAATTGAGCAATAATTGTAGTACATTCACATCTGTGCTTAGACGCTCTCCCTTGGCGCTGACAGGGGCTCCAAAACGGTAAAATACTTAGCGCTCTGTGATACAGCCTGCCCGCCCCGGTCCGACTCGGTATCCAATACCGTTGAGCGGAGGGCGGGACAGGTACGAGCCTGAGTGACACACTTCCTGATTCCCGCTCTAGACTCGAGCGGTTAGCGCTCTAGCCTTGGTGCAACAGGGGCTATTTAGCCACTCGTCGAAATAAGCGCGCAGCGGTTGCGCGCAGGGGGGCGCCTTCAGACGCGCCGAAGACAAGCCAAAGCCTGCCCGTCTGCGCCCGTCCGCGCCAGAACGGGCCAGGGGCTATGGCGGGTCCTGCTGCTCCATCGCATACCCTCACCTCGGTGAAAGTAACATATTCCTCTAAGGTACTGCGTAGTCTAAATATCCCTTCTCCACCAGGTGTTAAATGCACCGCCCACCTACAAGCTGAGGGCCCTTTCTCATGTCGTCTTTGTCACACCCAATTTTCTACCGCTCAGACATTGAACCACCGTACACAGTGTAGTTATCCTACGGTATCTACGCCATCTCAAGTCATAGACACTGCCCTGCTAGGAAGGAAAAACATCCTATGTAACATTAGGTCCCTCTCAAAACATACGGCGGAGGTTTGGGATATGATCTCCTCCAATCAACCCGAGCTGTGTTTTCTCACAGAAACATGGCTCAAGCCACATTGCACTCCAGCCATCACTCTTGCAATCCCATGTAACTATAAAATATTGAGACTGGACCGCCCTTTGAAAATTGGCGGTGGAATTGCTGTGGTGTATAAAGAAGAACTGAGAGCTACGATTTTAGAGGAATTCTGTTCCCCTGAGATTGAAATTCTGATTTTTAAAATACAGTCATCCTCTAAGGAAAACTATAAAGGTGCCTTAGTCTACAGGCCACCAGGTCCATACAAAAAATTCACTAATAACTTAGTTGAACTACTTGCTCCACATATTAATGATGATTGTGAGTTCACACTAGTTGGAGATTTTAATGTCCACTGTGAGAAACTGGACTGCAGTGACGCTCAATCATTAATAACAGACCTATCAACCTTAGGTTTAATACTGAAAAACAATGGACCAACCCACCAGGCTGGCCATACTTTAGACTTAATTTTCTCCAACGTTCAGACGATATTATGCCCGCCTGCTACTCAGGTGAGCTGGACTGACCATTTCATTGTGGAATTTATTACCCCTCCTCGAGCACCCAATCCCACACACCCCAGCACTTTACCTTGCATCCGTAGACAGTGGCATAAAGTTACTAAATCTACTTTTAAAGAAAATTTTAACCTCCCTGCCCTTCGGCCCTCGAATGACATTGAAACGAATGTCTGACTAAATATCGAAATCAAAAATATCGACATACAAAAATATCGGGACAAAAATATCGAAGTCAAAAATATCGGAATCCTATCCCTAACAAGGTAAGTACAAAAATATCGAAAAAATAATATCGTAGTACAAAAATATCGGAATTAAAAATATCGTTTTTTTAAATGTATTAATAATAATGTTAAAATAATTATAAAATACATATAATGTTACAAATATTAAATAAAAATATTAAAACATAATAAAAAAATTAAAACTAATACATATACATTTAAAATAAATTAAAAACGTAATAATGTAATGTGATTTTATTTTTTATAATTTCATTTAATTGATTTAATTTAAATTTATTTAATTTTTACCCTGTACGACTGTACCCCAAAAACCCAAAACTGACCCAGAACCCTAAAAATACCCCTTAACCCAAATACTGAAAACTGACACTGAACCCTAAAAATACCCCTTTACCCATGAACTGAAAACTGACCCAGAACCCTAAAAATACCCCTTTACCCATGAACTGAAAACTGACCCTGAACCCTAAAAATACCCCTTTACCCACAAACTGAAAACTGACCCTGAACCCTAAAAATACCCCTTTACCCACAAACTGAAAACTGACCCTGAACCCTAATAATACCCCTTTACCCATGAACTGAAAACTGACCCTGAACCCTAAAAATACCCCTTTACCAACAAACTGAAAACTGACCCTGAACCCTAAAAATACCCCTTTACCCACAAACTGAAAACTGACCCTGAACCCTAAAAATACCCCTTTACCCATGAACTGAAAACTGACCCTGAACCCTAAAAATACCCCTTTACCCATGAACTGAAAACTGACCCTGAACCCTAAAAATACCCCTTTACCCACAAACTGAAAACTGACCCTGAACCCTAAAAATACCCCTTTACCCATGAACTGAAAACTGACCCTGAACCCTAAAAATACCCCTGTACCCATGAACTGAAAACTGACCCTGAACCCTAAAAATACCCCTGTACCCACAATTAATTAATATTATTTAATTACCAATTAATTATTAATTAACAATAACAATAAAATAAATATATTAGCACATTTGCTGTAATTAATTTAATTTAATAATTAATATTATTTTGCACAATTAATTAATTAATAACAATAAATAATATATATAAAAATTACTTTAATTAATGTAATGAAATAATTAATAATAAATAATTACCAACTAATTAATAATTATAAATATGATAAAAAATTATAATAATGAATTAACTAATTAATAGAAATTAATTACCAATTAATTATTTAAAATATGTACAAACATATATCAATTAATTAATTATTATTAAATTACTTCCCACCCTATTCCCCTATAAACCCATAACCCGCTACAGAACATATTTATCAATTAATAAATTAATTCAAAATAATTTAAAATTAATTCTCAATTAATTAATTAATAATTCCTAATAATTAATAATTCATTTAACATAATTAAATTACTTCCCACCCTATTCCCCTATAAACCCACAACCCGCTACAGTAGTAAAACACAATATTTAATAAAATAACATTAAAAAAAATTATAAAACATAATTAATACAATATAATATACACTAAATTTATTTAAAAATAGATATTAGTAACATCAAAGTTATTAATTTCGATATTATTAACATCGATATTTACAACTTCGATATTACTGATATCATACCAATATCGATATTTAGACTGTCGATATTACTTACCTTCGATATTTTTGTATATCGATATTTAAACTTCGATATTTTTGATTGTCGATATTAAAAAATCGATATTTTGTCTGTGTACCCATTGAAACAGCTCTCAAGAAATTCGAAGGCGAAACTAGGAAAACTGTTGATAAAATTGCCCCACTCAAGCTTTTCAAATCTAGGCCAGCCAAAAAGCAAGAAGTCTGGTTCTCTGATCATTTAAGAACTCTTAAACAAGGAGCCAGGAAATTAGAAAAAAAACGGAGAACATCCCATCTCCCAGAGGATAAGGAAAAATACTGGGGTGCACTATCTTCTTACCACAAAGCAATAGGTTGTGCACGGAAAGCACACATTGCTACACAAATACAGAGGCTGGAAACTCCCCTAGAGTTCTTTTCCAGATACTACAGACATTTGCTAAACCGTCAGCATGTGAAGCTCCTGACATGTCATCTCAAAAGCTGTGTGACGAAATTTCTTGTTCCTTCACTAATAAAATTGATAAAATTTATGACAAAATATTATGTACGAATCAGGCTTCATCTACTAATATGACATCCTTCCCTAATCTTACAGATTCTATATTGGACTCACAACCCCTGGACAGCTTCCCCCTTATTTCACTTCAAGAAACCTCTACCCTCATAAAACGGATCAAAAGTGGAAGTCCAGAGGATGTCATCCCTGCTAGATTAATGCCCACATTAGATGAACACCTAAGTCCATTGATCACAGAATTAGTAAATCTGTCACTCACCTCAGGTACTGTCCCCAAGGAATGGAAGCGAGCACTTGTCAGACCCATAAGGAAAAACACCGCCTTACCTTGGTCTGACCTGACAAACTTAAGACCCATCTCTCTGCTACCTTTCCTGGGGAAAGTTATAGAAAAACATGTCAATCGTGACTTGTCCACATACATTGAACAAGTACAAGCCCTGGATGAATCCCAATCAGGATGCCGCCCCAAATACAGCACAGAATCCACCTTGCTGTCTGTTACTGATGATCTCCATGCTTACCAGGACAAGGGCCTTTCAGTCATCTTGGTTCTACTAGATCTATCGGCAGCGTTCGACACTGTGTCTCATTCCATCCTGACTCAACGGTTGTCGAACTCTGGCCTTAAGAACAAAGCCCTTGAATGGCTAAAGAGTTTCCTAGCAGATCGCACCCAGAGAGTCACCATGGGTGCATATCGCTTGGCGGAAATTGAGATCTCCAAGGGGGTGCCACAGGGCTCATGTCTGAGCCCCACGCTCTTTAATATCTATGTGGCACCTCTGGCAGGAGTGCTGCGTAGATACGGCTTTGTCCCCGTATCTTACGCAGATGATACACAGCTCCTGTTCACCTTCAAAACTCTTTCCGCGGAGGTTAGGAAATCTTTTTTGGTCTGGCATGAAAGAAGTGGCAAATTGGATGTCCAACAACTATCTCCAATGTAATGTCAGCAAAACGGAGATCATGTTATTTGGGGAAGCCAAGATACTCTGGACTCCTGAATGGTGGCCATCTGAGCTAGGAGCAGTCCCTGAACCTAAGCAGGTCGTGAAGAATTTGGGTATTCGACTTGATCACGACCTGTCACTAAAACAACATACCAGCTACATCTCAGGGATATGCTTCCACACCATTGGCTTGCTCCGCAAAGTCTTTCCACTCCTACCTAACTCAATAAGAAAAATCCTCGTTCAAGCACTTATCCTGAGTCGGATCGATTATTGCAACGGTCTGCTACTCTCTGCCAACGAAGGAGTGCTAGATAAACTACAGGTCATTCAGAACACGGCAGCTCGCCTTGTTCTGAATGCCCCCCCAAGAACTGCCTCCAAACCCCTCCTTGAACAATTGCACTGGCTCCCAGTCAGACAAAGGGCAAAATTTAAAATATGCTGCCTAATTCATAAGTTTTTGAATGGACAAGGACCCATCTATCTTGAAAGGAGATTTGTCCCTTATGTTCCAGCACGATCCCTTAGATCAAGCAACAATCTCCTCCTCGTGGTCCCCCATGTCAAAAAAGCCAGACATGGAGGTAGAGCTCTGTCCACCATGGGTCCAAAGATGTGGAACAAATTACCTTTGGCTCTAAGGCTATGCAAAGAGCACATTACTTTCCGCAAACAGCTAAAAACCATTCTGTTCAAAAATGAAATCTAAATCCCATCCCTCTGTATATCTGCTAATTTACCGGTCAAAAAGCGCAGAGATACTCCTGGCGGAGTGATTCAAGCGCTATATAAACTCACAAATAAATAAATAAATAAATGGGACTCACATCTGAGCATACCCATCCCACTCGGGGTGACAACATGCAAAACAACAGTTAATGGACAGAATGCAGAACAATGTCATACATTCACCCCAGTACAGAGGTCTGGGCCTAAGTACATCGTTTTTGTGCACTCCACACCACCCCAGTTCAGACATGGCCATATGCAAATCAGCCTTGACCCTGTGCCTCATGGGAACAGTCCAGCCCGAACTGCCAAGCCATGTCCTTCCTGGACCGGAATCAAGCATCCTCGGACCGGTTTCTGGCTATCAGGCGTCTTCAGCCAGGATAGCTTGACTCCAGTGGTGTGAAGAGCATGGGACTCACGTATGAGCATACCCATCCCAGTTGGGGTGACAAAATGCAAAACAACAGTTGATGGACAGAATGCAGAACATGGGTATGCTCAGACGTGAGTCCCATGCTCTCCACACCACTGGAGTCAAGCTATCCTGGCTGAAGATGGCTGATAGCCAGAAACTGGTCCTAGGATGCTTGATTCCGGTCCAGGAAAGACATGGCTTGGCAGTTCGGGCTGGACTGTTCCCATGAGGCACAGGGTCAAACCTGATTTGCATATGGCCATGTCTGAACTGGGGTGGTGTGGAGTGCAGAAAAACGATGGATTTAGGCCCAGATCTCTGTACTGCGGTGAATGTATGACATTGTTCTGCATTCTGTCCATCAACTGTTGTTTTGCATTTTAACTTATTGAAGAGCATTTGTTTAATTCAGTCCAAATCTGTTCAGTAGTTTTCTTGAAATTAGCATTTAATTAGGTGCACAGATTGGTTAAGCTTAAAGATATGTGGACCGTTAATATGCTAAGTTCAAATTAGGTGGATAGGTGGACCTTTCTCTCCCAGCAGCCATCTGGGTTTGCTGATCCAAAGTCACAGCTGTGAAGACACAATGAAATGATTGGCAGGCCTGAACACCAAATAAAATGGTGGAGTCGTCTGTTACCATGTTCTGAAAAAAAAGTGGAAAGAGCACATAAGGCTGAAAAGAGAGCACACGTGTACCCAAGGCCCACATGAGGGTGCCCCTAAGGGATTCCCACATGTTTAAATTTGAAAAATATATATTTTGCTACCAGGTTTTTAGATTGGGTGGCTGTATTTATGGTTTCCAGTGAGACCCCCAGTTTCCACAAACTCTTGATGGAAAGACTGAATCCAGAGCAAGCTTGAGAGCCTGGTGCCGCAATACCCGGATAAGCTTCATGAACACAAAGTCAATGTATTGTTGGATTTGGGGCTTTAGGTCCAGAATTGCACACATGCCACAGATTACTGAAGCTTGCCCTAGGTTTATGGTACAAAAAATTGAATCTTTCCAAACCTTTTCTGGGAACTACAGATACAATTATGGTTGGTTGGTTAGTCACTTGGGGAAGGGGTAGACTGGGGGTTATGACAGGAGACCATGCCTTGTGGCCAATGTCTGCTGTGTGCCTCCTTTAGAGGTATGCAGCTGGGATGACTGGCTGCAGAGTGTGAGGTGTCTAAGGCCTGGCTAACTAGGACATCTACCTGCTAACCCAGCTCAAACTAGAAAAAATAACCTTAATAACCCCTCAGCTCCAACAATGTCAAGTATGGTCAAATCCAGGATTGGGTTTCTGCATACATTTGGATGTATTCACAGCCCAACTTCAGCAAGTTCAAAATAGCTTCAATTCAATCAATCAATCGGCAAATCAATCTATCAATGAAAATGTTGCTTTTATCTATCACAATTTTTAAAACAAACACTAAAATACATATCAGAATAAAACCGCATCACTCAATTAAGCACTAATCAAGCACTGTAAACCACGCTACATAGTGTTGTGTAGTTTCCACCAATCAGTAGGAACTGTGCGCTTGGGGGCAACATAAACTTAGGATGGGGCTGGACTGATTCCATGCAACCCTGCAGGATATGTTGTCCCTGGGACCAGCTAGCTCACAGTGACACCATTATCCCCCCAAACCTGAACAGGAATCGAACAGTTCTGGCAACCACTGAACATGACAACTCTGTTCCATCAGGAACCGTGGTGACAGACCTCAAACTTTCGTTCAGTCACTAGTGCTCTCTTTTGCGCAGAGAAATATACAAAGAATACACGTAGGGCGTTTTCAATATTTATTAAACCATAGTGATTCTTGCATAGAGAAAATGCACTGCGATGATTATTAACAGAAGCAAACAAATGTTATACTAAATGTCAGAACAGTGAACAAAATAAATAGTTTCACCATTTTATTGACACAACTCATATATGCATACATATACAATGGTATAGCCAGTTAGCATACTCCAACAGAGAGAAACCCTAACCTACATGTCTATGGTGCAGATGTATGTTTTGCCAAGAAACCCTCTCGTGGAGGATCGAACCCCATTACCTGGTGAGCAAGAGTGTAAGACCCCGTCTTTGTTGTGAACTGGACACCACTGGCGGAGATGCCGGTCAGCTGCTAGGCAAATGTTTCGGTATGCAGGGACCACTCGAAGTCAGCAGAAGTGTCTCCTTTGTTTAAGTTGGGAAAAAAAGAATTTATATAGAAAATGGTATCTTTGCCTCGAGCCGAGATTGTGTTCAGGCTGGCATTGTTTGTATTCCACAGATAGCTGCTTCGCCACATGGGCGCAATAATAATACTTTTGTGTAATGCACTTGAGAGCCCTGTCAATAATGTCAAGGCAGTGTGACAGAGTTCTTACGAAATGTTCAGTGTCAGCAAGGTCAGATTTTCTAAGACTCTACTCCAAGAGTCACAAATGCAAATGTGGGTCGAAAGTTGATGTGGCAAAGAGAAGGCAACTTTAGGAAAGGATTGTGTACATGCAGAAATGGCACTAATTCCTATGGGGCCTAACTCAGGTACATGACTATAGATTGATATAAAATGGTTCTACATTTCAAAATTTTGAAGCAAAGTACATAAACAGATTCATTTGTTTTCCTTTTTTATTAGACTTCCCACAAGTAATCTCCAAGTTTCAAATTGGTTCTGACAAAACATAAAAATATTATGATAGACAAGGGAATTTTCTTTAGGATGCCTGATGAAATTGGCAGTAGAACGATATATGGCTTAGTGCCTACCTGGTAACCTGACCATGTGGACAACCAGGAGCAGATACATGCAGGGCATTACATGTTGGCAAACAGACTTTTTTAACATCTGAAGCCTAATTCCAGTTAGAGTAACTCCAACATGCTTGACATGGACCCAAATACTGCTCCTTCCTACTTGTACCACTTAGTGAAAGAGATCCCAGCAATGAAGTCATGTGTGAGGTCACAAGAGGTTCATGGTGGTGGCTAAGTTATAGTTTACATCACTAACTATAACTGATCAATTTCAGGTTTTGAGAAAAAAGACCAACTTCTCCCAATAGAAATAGTTTTAGTTCAAACAATTTGAAAGAAATAATATGATTTCATTTTTTCCTAGTAGGAATCTACTCCCTTGCTGATTCTAGATCTCCTATTGTACTTTATTTAATAACAAAGTGGCTCATGATGGCGGGCGGAAATTAGTCCGCCTGCCACCATAATGGTGAAGGGACCGACCGCCAGAAGTGCGGCTGTCCCACCGGCCCAATTAGAATCCTGGGCCATATTATCAAGAACAGCGTTAAAATTATTGCCGCTTTAGCGACAGGAAACTGCCGCTAAAGTGGTGATAATGGGCTTGATAATATGCCCTTATGAATACCCGTAGAAGCCCAGGTTGACACCAGAACCTGGGCTTCCATGAGTATTTACAAGGGCATATTATCAAGCCATTATAGCCGCTTTAGCGGCCGTTTCCTGCCGCTAAAGCTGCAATAATTTTAACACCAGTTCTTGATAATATGCCGCCCTGGCCTTTTACCATTGTGGACGGAGCTGCTGGCTGCAGCACCGTCCGCAATGGTAAAAGGACATGCACAGCATTTCCCTGCACCACGTGGCAGGCACCACGTGATGCCTGCCACTTGGTGCAGGAAAATGCAGGGGGTACCATAGGTACCCGCACAAGTGCACCCTTCCACCCCCCTGGAGGCCCGCAACGGGCCACTAAAGCCAGCCCCCGCCAGCCTTTCCATGGCAGCATCGCCACCATGGAAAGGCCTTTCACCACCCGCATCATAATATCGTTCGCCGAGCGACTGAAAAGTGGTGGACAGGCTTTTGTGTCCGCCGTGATAACCACCGCCATTGTAATATGGCGTAGGTATTTCACGTTACGATGGCGTAATGGTCGCCACTACAGGCTCGGCGGTAGCGATTGTTACCCCATCGTAATGGGCCCCTTAGGCCCAGATTTGTCATACTTTCATTCAGCACAATGCAGCAACCCACCTTGCTGCATTGCATTAAGTTTAAGGGAAAGGCAGGAACTCAATGTATTTCACATCATACAGCACATTCCTGACCTTTACTTGCATACTTTCAGCTGTCTAACACCAACACTGGTACCTTTGCATAATGGTGCATGGGTGCGTGGGTTGCAGGCAGGATCATTTTTGCACAAATACCTATGCAAAAACATACAAAAACAATCCTCTTTATATGTATGCCAGTCAGCCAGTCAAAAAGCTTTATTATCGGTCAAAAACCATAAAAGCACAATATACATAAAACAGATAAAAAGACATGTACTACATTCATAAAAGCGTAATTCATACAATTGATAAAAAATAGCTATGGCATGATAACAGACATGATAAAACCCCATGCGGATTAAAATAGGGCAATCAATGAGCCAACCTGGGCAAATGTGATTCGTGAGCAACCTTCTGAGTTACAATAAATATACTGGCTCAGGAGCAGCAGATTAACAGTCATTTAGGTTGATTCTTGCTCTTCTTGTATACCACATAGACAACAAGTATCAAGTGGTTGCAAACACAATCACAGGGGAGGTATTATATTTTAATAATCTAAAGACCTCCCTGTAATCCCTAAATCCCCTGGATTTACAAAGTTGGATGATCCATTTATCCCTTGCCCTCGAGTAGGAAGGGCAGAAGAGCAGAACGTGCAGATCTGTTTTTTCACAACCTTTACACCCAGGGCAAGCACCCAATGTCTGGGGAGCATTAGACCACTGTAGTAATTGAATCCACGCTTGTAGATAGATCACATGTGGATTTATTGAGAAGTTGAGATATAGTCATAAAGAGACCCCACCAGGAGCAACCAGCATGATGCTCAGCCCAGCCAACTGGGTCTTCCTAGGCAGATCACCAACATTCTGATAGATGCATCACATGAACAATTCATAGGTGGTAGAGAAAGATTGCAATGAGTAAATCAGAATATAACAACCACTTGTTTGTCACTGCCCTCAGTGGCAATATTCCGTGTCTGAATTGGACATAAAGTTTCTTGGCCAGTAAGGGCTGGATGTCATTCAGAAGTTTCTCAAAGTGGGGGACAACCTTGATATCCAAGAAGGTGTTGGTCAACCTACCCAGAGAGGAAGTCATTAGTGTAAGTTCTGTTCTATGTTGCTTAAGTACAGAGCTCAACGTCCTCTTGGTAAACAAGACACAGGTCTCCTCAGGAGAGGACCAAATGTCTCCCCTGCCAATTGCGTAGCATAGCTGTTTAATGTGCTTTAGGTAGGGGATTTTCCCCAGACCTCCTCTGGACAGAAGGTCCCTAAGGTCCTCCCTATAGCTCGAGAGCTCAGGGGTGGCCCAAAGGCGCCTCCAGTACAACAGTGGGCGATTTGCAATGATCTCATGTAGAGGGACCAAATGTATGCTAAAGCATGCAGCACACGAACAAAGATGAAAAAACGAGGCGAAATAAAGAAATTTCTCCTTCTTGCACCTCCCGTGGCAGGCATATAGTATTTTGGCGCAGTCCCAAGTCTACCACTAATGGTAAATCTGGGAATGCACCGAAATCTATTGGTGGAGGCCTGGGAACACCAATACTTCTCCCATGGAACGCCTCCCTGGGGCATATCGCTGAGAATACAGCGATATTCACGCATTAGCGACAAAATGCTCTTAGCCATGTTATCCACCTCCCATTGGATAACATGGCTAAGAACTGGTCTGGGCAGGTGTTAGTATTTGGAGATATTTGCGCTTAGCGCGAATATTTCCAACGCTACGCCTGCCTTGCTAATAGGCGATAGCGACGTTAGCGACTGCTTTCAGTCGCTAACTGGTTGGGTACGCCCACATTGCATGTCATTAGCGATAAACATCGCTGACATGCAAAGCGGGCCCCAAACCGCTCGCTACCGCCTAAAAGCTGTCGCTAACATCAGTTAGCGACAGCTTGCTAATAGGGCTATAGAATTATCCCCGCTTAGCTGCCGAAAACGGCCGCTAAATCAGCGATAATTGCCTATCGGCCCCTTTGGTAATATGCCCCTAGATCCCACAAAGTTCTGTAAATTGGCAAAATCAGCACTTCATGCTGATTTTTAGCACCAAGTGCTTGTTCTGCACAGGAAAATCAGGCCAAACAGCATCACACGGGGATGCCAGAGAAGGCTACTTCTTTGCTGCCGCTTGTTTTGATTTTCTACCCGAGCAGCCACTTTCTCACCACTAGTGGCAGCTTTCTGATGGCAAATGGTTGCAACTGCTTGCGTTGCGAAAATCTCACCAGGTTCGTACTAGTGCCCAAAAATCATGATGAGGGAGGTTAGCGAAATTTATCACCCACCACTACTTTGCAATAAACTGCAGTAATTTAGACGGGTGGAGGAATTAATCACCCAACACCTACTTTGCAATAAATGGCAGTAAATTAAGTGCTAATGCATTCAGATGTAGCTGGTTACGCTTTTATACATGTAACATTTCCAAACTTGTAGTTGTAATGTCATATTACGAAGCACTGTAGAGAAAAATCCAAAACAGTTTCCAAAATTTTTAACATATTTTAGTTGCGGATTTATTACTTCAAAATATTTAAAAAATTCGATGTTTAATCCTTGAATTTTCAAAAATAAACAAGATTCCTTTTTTCTGCTCTACCAGTTTTCTGACTGAAAAACAGAACAAATAAATATAATATCACATGTATGGAATGAAGAGTGTTTTTAGTCGAATGTGAGCTTGACAGAAGTACACACCACAGCATCACAGATGAATTCTGCAGGAAGATCTTACTTTCTCCAAGGATGGATGATCCTAATGAGTGCTTGCCTCAGTTTGGTGATCCCAAGAATCAAGACAATGGACTGTGCAGGAACTGAAAGTGCATTACCCATCACGAGAATGAGCAACAACCAATGACCATTAAAAACCGGCATGAGGCACTCGGACAGCAAAAATATAACACAGCTAGTTAGGAGGGATCCCAACATTCTTACTGCTCCAAAATGAACGTCAAGCCGAGGTTGGCTGAACGCTGATACATTTCTTTTCATCCTCTGGGTATGTCTGCCGAGCGAAGTGAGGATAACTGTGATGGAAGCAATAACGAAAAGAAGAGGCAAGCATATGCCAAATGCGACTGCTGTATAAAGGTATGAGGTTTCCCATGTCATAACTTGACTCAGGAGTGTAGCATTAGCGTTGAGATTGGTTTTTGAATTCTGAGGGTATTTTCTGTCGGATCTCCAGTTCAAGGGGATGCTGAGGACCAATGATCCTATCACAGTCCCCAAAATCAGCCAATGCACCGACTTAGAGAACCTTTGCTTTAACCAGTAAAAGAAGTGGTTGTTGAAGTCTACGATCTTTACGCAGTAGAAGACAGAGAGGCAGGCTGTTAACCAGGAACTACAGCTGCCAGACCATACTGTAAATTGAAGTAGTATGCCCGGAACCACAGACTTTGCCTCATAAGCACAGGAGTGTCCTAGCAGAGTGCACTGCGAACAAATGAAGGAGATTCCCAGAGCAACTAAGATGATATCACAGGTGTTCAGGCGTCTTCCTTTGGCCTTTTCAAGCAGATAAAATGTCACAATGAATACACTGGCAGGTATTCCAATCACACTGGCCATCACCTCTGCAATCATATAAACCTTTGAAAATGAAGGAGCCATTGTTTTCCTTTCGCTTTGTAGTTCTTTGATGAATTCACAAAGATTAATGTTGTTCTGACTATGCTTTGTGTATGAGTGTTGTGAGCAGGGATGGGCAGTCTTCGGAATCAGCAGGTGTGCCTGGTGTAAGTTACCATTAGCATTATCCTCCTCATCACCACAGATCTGAATTTGGAAGGATGCAAATCAGCCTCTCTTTTAGAACAAAAAAAAAAGCTCAGCTCCTATTTTTAAAACCTGGTGGTGCATCACTCTAATCAATAATAAACACATTTAGGCCCTCATTGTGATAGCAGGTGGAAAGCCTCCTTCTGCTTTTAGGTTTAAAGTCTGACCACCACACTAAAATTACAGCGGTCAGAGTTTAAACCAAGGGGTGAATTTGACGCGGTGCTGAAGGCTCAAGGAGCCAGTCGTCAATCAGAAATGCACGCTAATCCCTTAAGGAGTTTCTGCCATCGGGATTATGATGTCGGTTTCTGAAAGCCAATCTATGTAGGCCTTTCCAGCATGGATTCACTGTTGGAAACTGACTTTGGAGGCCTCTAAAAGGGCCCCCTTCCTCCCTGGTCCTCATTTGGACCAGGGGGGTGCACCTATGGTGACCCACTAAACATCCCTTCAGTGTGTCCCCCCTAAACATCCCTGCACAGCGCCTGCCACAGGGTGCTAGGATTTTTGAAAACTTACATTTTTCAATAGGTTCTTTTGCTATGGGCGTTTTCAGCCCGCCGTACAAGTTCCCATTGAAAAATTGAAATTTCTGACGGTGCTATGTGCGGTCGCATCCTGATTGAGTGGTCGGATCTGCTAACCCATGGTCAGACCGTTCCAGCCCCGAAACGGACTTAGCAGGATGCAAGTCCGACTGACATTGTAATAAGGCTCTAGGTATTTCCCCTACTTGCACTGGGAAAGGGGAAATGAAATGTGTATTTATTTTATTTGGTGTGTTAAGCAATGTTTGCAGATTGAATTGCCTCTAGGTGTTTTCTCCAAAGTATTATGCAAATTGAATAAAATATACATTTAAATATACATCAATTCTACAAGAACAGTTTGTGAGAGTGTATAGAGGTAAAAGGTAAATTAGAACAGGAAAGTATTGTGCTGCCAATGCTATTACATATTTTGATAACAAATACATCAACCAAAGTTAAGAAACTTAATAAAAGCAATTATGACAATTGCCTACCAGGCAGCCAAGACAGAAATATTATTTGAAAACTATATTCTTCCCAGGGTGCTGCCTTAAATACAATAAATATATGTAGTGCCTCTACAGTGACTGGTGTATAGGCATCAGCATATCATTAGCGCCACAGATAACTACAACTTGTTGTGAACTACTTTGGTAAAACATAATTGTTTTGCAACTACAAAAGTGCTGCCTTTTCTGACACAATTCAGAGCCTGGCCAAGTCATGTTGGAGACCCATAACCCACCACCACATAGGCAGAACAGCAATGCCATGGTTAATCGGCTGAGCACCACTACCACAGCATGAGCAAAACTGTGAACCAAGTGGCCCCACAACAGAGTGCGGCCTTCAAGAGCCTTGGTGGATGATAGTTTAGATAACATCCAAAAAGCAAAAAAACTATATTTTGACTGGAAGTTAAACACTTGATTGTCTGTGCATGTCTGTATGTGTGAACTCACTGAGCAACACTCAGTTGCAAACTACAAACTAAGCAAAGAGCACAGAGCACCATGGAATATTAGAGCCGAGAAGCTGCTGCACACAGATAGACCATGTCTTCAGGGACTCATAACCAATGAATTATAGGACACCAATCTCTCTCACCATGTACCTTCTACATCTTTCATGGAGTCATTGTTGGTTATAGGAAATCCGACTTTTCTGCATGGTCACTGTAGATTTTTCCCCTTTTGCTAGACCATATGTTTTGCTTGCTTTAGAACTCTGTGCACGTTATCTTTGCTAACCAGGCATACAGTGTCTGTGCTCCACTTTTAAACACGGTTGAATTGGTATACTCCTAATTGGTATATCTAACTTGTCCAAAGTTCCCTAGTATATGGCACAAAATGCACCCAGAGCATGGAAGTTAAAAACTACTAGTGGTCCCTTCACACTTATTGTGCCATCCAGAGTGGTGGCCGTGCCAACATGACTTCCATATTGATCACTGTGGCCTGACTGTAACAGTGCAAAACGTGCAGTGTGACCTGTCAAAATAAACCCTTTTGAGAGGTCAAAACCTCCTCTTTAAATATCAGTGTGTCAATTCAATGCAATAAATATGTATTCTATCTTAAATAAGATCATAAAAGCACATAATAAAAGTATACAATAAAATAGATACATAAATTCAAACTCACAATACACTGGTCTCAGTGCAATACACGAAGTAAAAGTATTAAAACCGTAATGATTCATCAGATATAAATAATATAAAACAAAATTTAAAAAACTAAAATACCTCATTACATCCCCTCCATTGTTTTTTATACTACGAATAGCGCGTTTAAGAAAGAAACAAACAGTAAAACAAATATCTGGACTATTCAACTTTTGAAGATAGGTCAGTGCAACCCTACATTTCCAAAAGGCTAATTTGTTCAGTATTGGTTTAAGACATGACTGAAGGAATCGCAGGTACAAACCACAGAAAAACATAAAATCTAGCAAAAACTGTTCTGCCTTGCCATTACAGGGACATGGAGGGAGGTCCTTACTCCACACACCTTCCGAATCATAAAATTATACTAGACTCCAAACCGACCCGACCGGAATCTAAATAGGAGTGATCTCTCCCATTGAGTAAGGCCTCACATAAGATACAAAAGAATGTCGCCCCCATAGTAAACATAGAATAATAATGGCAGACAGTATTTTTACTAACAAGCTCCTGTAACCGCAGAGAGGACGTGTGTTCTGCAAAGCTCTGCTTAACTACTTTTTTTGGTGGCTTTACTAATCAAGCCTGGGGAATTAAACAGTTCTGGAAGGCCAGTATCGACTGCTGATTTACACTCTTAACTCAATCAAGGTATAGAAAGTCCCCCATCCATGTTCAGGCAGTCAGTGATAACTGGCCTATTAAAGCAAGCCTCCTTTTTACTCTGGACATTAACCCAGAGTTTCGGGGAGGGGGCCATCTAATGCTATCCTGTATGAACGATAGAATCAATTCAGAGTGCAGAATACAAATTGGACTGGAGGGAGGGAGGTCCAGTAACCTCCTGCATATTCTATTTCCTTCTACCTGAACTGGCGTGGTGTTGAGAAATCCCCAAACCCCAGCTCCGTATACAGTGGTGGGAACAAATTGCATCCTATACATTTTAAGAAACGGGGAAGCTGTAGTCCTGACATCCCTCCTAGCCAAATTAAAAAGCAAGCCCACTGCCATCCCTAGTTTTTGCAGCACAGTGTTTACTTGTGACTGCCATGAATTACTATATAGAAAAGACAATGTCCCAATAGGTAGCAAATTGATAGGCAATTTAGTTATGTATGCAAGAAACATTTCATAGGAAGAAAACAAAGAGTCTCAGTTTGTCAGTACTTAGCTTGTAATTCACAAATTAGTTGAAAAGTTGAAATATTTACACATGGGAATACAGTTAAAAGCAGCACTGTACAAGAAAAATCATGTGACAACCTAAAGGGCACTTGGTGACAAAGTGATATGCACAAGTGAAAGAGTGACGACGCAAGTGATGGAGGTGAACAGTGTGGACGGCGCAATGTGACAAGTTTATATACAGTGAAGGCTCAATGAAAAATACGTTTTAGTCATTCAAAACACAATAGATCCTAGTTATGAGCCAAATGCTATAGTGCGCCAAACAGTTGCGCTGTAATGTTGACGGCGTTTCGATCCACAATGGATTGGGATCTTCTTCAGGACTGGGCTGACGAGTAGGTATAGTGCTGGGTTTATGAAGGATGCTGGTCTACAAGGTACTGAGGGCGCCAGGGCGCAGTTGAATCCATGGTTAAGTCAATTTAGTAATCAATTTAGTAATCACCAGATGTCGTTCCGATTGAAGCATTGCTTCAATCGGAACGACATCGGGTGATTTATTTCCCGGCAGCAACGCGATTCTATTCAGGCGCTGCTCCTCGTCCAGCCCGGCAGTTACGTCCTTCGAATTCAGATATGCCGAACTTGACTCAATAACGTTGTCATGAAGAACCGTGCAGCTTACTAAATTGAACTTTTGGCACAGACTAATCTGCTTGAAGTAGAAATATTCTTAGAGAACAAGTCATTCTTTCCCTTTTGAACACTGCCTAGAGTAAATATTTGGCCTTGTCCTCATATAACAATTGACATAATATGTTCTGTTATGAAATGGTCTCGACCTTTCTTTCTGTATTTAAGAGCCATTTTCATAAATATAAATTCATGATTCATTCGGTTTGCATATTTAGATACCATACTATATGCTTAGAATGTCATCACTTCCTTAAAATGCGTACTGTGGAAATGCTGATTTTTTTTTCCCCTCATGTACAACCATTTCAAGTGCATTTTTATGTATTTTGGGGTGGGATTATAAACACTAGTTTTAGATATGTTCAGTGCTTATTAGGTTAGCTTTTTTGAACTTAAGATCGTGGAGTGGGTGTTGTAAATGAATCTAGGACCCTAGTGTAAATCTTCCCGATTCATGCCCTTATATAGGTATACTTTATCATATCCTTATATAGGCATAGAAATCAGTACCATATTTGGCCTGAGCCTTGCAGCCCAAATACGGCATGGCTACTTCCAATAAGTTCCGAGAATCAACAACAATTTCTTGGAAAAACCTGCCTTCAGCAGCTAGGGACTTCCCCGTGCTTGAATATTAAGTTCTCCAAGAACTCCTGGCGTTTTCCAAGAATTTAGCCTTTGAGTGATGTTATTAAGTCCAAACATGCGTCAAACTCGGCACCTTCAAAGTATAAATATGCCTAGGTTTGCCCAGACAAACACACAGTGGTTTGGGGCAGATCGACTATCTACTTGCCCGATGCCCTGCAGCTGCAAGTGCCGAAGGAAGCCGACCCTCCAACTGATGCACTGAGAGAGTCGCTACCTTTTCTCTTGCCGAGAAATCCAGCTCCAGTGTTTCCAGCTTACCCTTGCGGGTATCTGGGAAATCGAGTCCTGAGAGAGAGATACAAAACCTCCTTCATTCTAAAACCAAGGTACGGAGCTGATTAGACCTCTTAGAGAATTCTTGGAATAGATTCCTGGCAGAGAACTACTAAACTTAGGCTACTCCTCACTTACTTCTTCCCTCGTACTAGACTTAGGTTAGGTGCACCGGGGTAGGCGTATGTTAGAAGCACCAGTTGAGTACTGTTAGTCATTATTTATTACTGTATGTATCTTATACATTTCATGCACTTTATGGCTTAGAAACCACATCATGCTTTTACAGTACTACTTTATAATACTGTTTGTATTAAATGCCTTGTACTTTATAATCAGTATTACGATTGTAGCAGTTCATTTCCAATGCTTGAGAAAGAAGACTGTTCAATAAATACTTTTATTGAAAACGCCCGTCTCTCTATTTCTCTGCATCTCTGATGAAACGAAGCATGCACGATTGTCTGAATAAAATAGTTATCTATTGTTTCCGCGACTCTAGATATTTGATTTCTTATTCTTGGGAAACAAAGTTGTCATGTTTATGCGGTTGTCAGAAACTAAACCCTTCTTGTTTATTCGAGAACGTTTCTAGTGACCTCTGAGCTAGTTGGCACTCACTATTAAGTTTAATATATTCGGTAGAGACCTAGTCGACCTCAGTCCTACGTCTAAATTAAAGTATATATTATTCCAATGCGCCGAGCCTATTGGGAATATAGGAACTATACTACAATAGTAGCACAAAGAATATCAGATATATTAGAATTTGCCAACACTATCCAAGACATATAATTATGTTATGTTATGTTATGTTAAAATAAGCTTATATAGCGCGCAGCTACTCTAAAAGAGTGTCCCGGCGCTTTCCACTGGCGGCTCAGTGTGTAATAACATAACAAGAAAAAACTAATGCAGGTAAAAGAAAAAAAGAAAAAAAAAAAAGAGGCCCAACAGAGAAAACAATTAGACATTAAAAAGCCAAGTCTTCAGGCTCTTCCTGAATTGAAGCAGATTAGGGGTACTGCGTAACGCCAGTGGCAGAGAATTCCACAACTGGGGCGCCTTGAAGCTGAAGGAACGGCCCCCAGTGCGGGCCTTCCGCACACGTGGAACCACGGCAGTGAAAAGAGATTCGGACCGCAGTGAGCGGGCTGGGCGATAGAAGGCCAATCTACGCCGTAGATACCCGACCCCTGAGCCAAACAGGGCTTTTTGCATCAACGTAAGGGATTTAAACATGATCCGCTTATGGATAGGCAGCCAATGGAGCTTCTGCAGCAACCCAGAAGCTCGTGAACACCTATGCAAGCCAAAGATGGCGCGGGCAGCAGAATTTTGTGCCACCTGAAGGCGTTGGACCAGGTAATCCGGGAGGCCAAGAAAGAGGGCATTGGCATAATCAAGCCTGGACCCAATAAGCGCCTGCACGGTAATCCGCCTGTGCTCCGCAGAAAGCAGTGGAAGAAACTTGCGGAGCATCTTCAGAATGCCGAAGCAGGTTCCGGCCAGACCAAGGACATGCGCTCTCAGAGACAACTTATTATCAAGTTTGACGCCGAGATTTTTCGCAACCGCAGATGACTGAACAGGAAGGCTCATTTCAGATGGCCACCATTGCCGCCACTCAGGGTCAGTGACACAGCCGAAGAATAGGACCTCCGACTTACTGGAGTTGGCCTTCAAGTTGTTGTGCTGGAACCAGTCGAATACCATGCCCAAACAACCCCGAATACTCACTCCGTCAAATGGTTGATCTTTGCCACAAGTGAAGAGGAGTTGCGTGTCGTCGTCGTAGGAGACGATCTGGGCCCCGTAAGCCTCCACCGCCGCTGCCAGGGGGGACATAAAGATGTTAAACAACGATGGGCTCAGCACAGAGCCCTGTGGGACCCCAACCCCCAAAGGCGGCATCTCGGCGGAGCTCTGGGAGACCCAGATCGTCTGGCGGCGGCCTTCAAGAAAGGATGTGAACCATTTGAACACCGTCCCCCTAATGCCGATGTCATGGAGCCTGGCGAGGAGCGCCGCATGGGGGACGGTATCAAAGGCCGCCGACAGGTCCAACATGACTAACATGGCCTTGCCACCAACATCCAAGGTCTCCCTGATGATCTCCGAGACCTCCAGCAATGCCGTTTCCGTACTAAAATTGGGGCGGAAACCGGATTGGGAAGGATGGAGCAGATGGTTGGTTTCAAGAAAGCTCGAAAAGACGCCATGGACATGTTTCTTGGTGATCTTGGCCAGAGCCAGGAGAAGTGAAATTGGCCTATAATTGGCCAAGACCTCGGCATCAAGACCCGGCTTTTTCAAGAGGGGGATCACCATCGCCCTCTTCCAGGTGCTAGGCACCCTCCCCTCCCTCAAGGAGGCATTTAGGATGGGATTAACCAGGGGATTCACCACCGCCGCCATCCCAGCCAGGAATTTGGCCGGGCATGGGTCAAGTGGCGAGCCTGATTTGAGGCTGGCAAGCAGCACCCGCGACGCCTCGCTAGTGACAGCAGGAAAGTCTGCCAGCACTGCGGCAGGCGTGGGCGATAGCTCACGTTCCGCCCCGGGGCCACAGCCACCCTCCTCAACGCTCTCCGAGAAGGAGGCCTGAATTGCCTTGATCTTATTAGTGAAAAAACTGGCGAGATCACACGCCCACACCTCCGATGGCACTGGTGGGGGTGAGTGGGAACTGGGGGTCGTGAACTCCTTCACCACCGTGAAGATCTCCTTGCAGGAGTTCGCCGCCCCCTCAATCCTCCTAGCAAGGTATTCTTTTTTGGCACCTAAGATATCCCGGTGATAGGCCTTTATAGCCGCCCTGTAGGCGAGTTTGGCCTCCTCGTTGTACTGAAGGCGCCAGGCCCGCTCAGCAACCTTGCATTGGCTGCAAACCACCCGCAGCGCCTCTGTGAACCACGGCGCAGATTGCCGTAATGCCGTGGACTGAGGGGCTGCCAGTGGGGCAAGATCGTCCAGCCTTTCAGTCAGCCACGACTGCAGAGCCTCCGTGTCTCTTTCCAGATCACCCGAGAGGTGGCAGGGATGTTCCGCGAGCGCCTGCTCTAGCATATCAGATGTCACTTTACGCAACGCTCTCGAGGCTGGTCTGGGTAGCATGGGGGCAATGTTATCTGGCCGCCCATTCTCAAGCACAGAGAACCTGATCAGCCTATGATCCGTCCAGAGCACAGACAGAGTCTCTACATCGGCAATCGGAACTGATGAAAACACTTGATCGAGGGTATGCCCTCTCTCATGCGTAGGACCTGACACAAACGGTACAAGGCCCAGCGGAGATGTAATGTCCAGCAGTTTGATGGTGTCCGGGTCGCCTGTCACATCAAGATGGAAGTTGAAGTCGCCAGCCACTTCACAATGCTGTGTAGTCAGCGCCAGTTCGGAAATCGCTGTCTGCAGATCCTCCAAGAAGGAGCCCATAGGGCCTGGCGACCTATAGACCAACAGCCCCTTAAATGCTTGGGCCGGAGACAGTCTGAGCGTGAAAGCAATGGACTCCGAGCCCCCAATGGGAATCAGAGGGAGAACAGAACAGGAGACATTCTTCCTCACCACCACAGCTACTCCACCGCCCCTGCCCTTCCCTCTATCCTGCCGAAAGATGTTATAGGCTGGGGGGATAGCAGAGAAGATATCCGGATTCGACGCTTCTCCCAGCCAAGTTTCGGTTAGGAGAAGACACAAGGGGTTTTCCCTCACGAGGAGATAATATAAATGCAGGGCATGACAGCCCAGCGACCTCGTATTCAGCAGCAGACAAAGGTGCTTAACACGAGCCTCTACAGGCCTGCGTACATTAACCGGTGTCCACGTGGGTGCCCAGCCGCAGGCCGGGCAGCGACGTTTACCCTTGAAGCGCCCTGGAAAGACCGAGCGACAAGAGCAAGAGTAGGTCTGCATGGCGCGCAGCATCGCAGAGGTATAAGTGATCATCCTCCCCCTCGTCAGACCGGGCCGCAGTCCACTGCCGCCCCGGCGCCTCCGGAACGCTGACGGGCGCACATTATAATTTTATTTTATTTTTGACAGAGTTTTATATAGCTCAACCTTGACCCGAAGGTATTGGGTATCAGAGAGCTTTACACAAACACCACTTGTGCTACATGAGGACACATTGGGGCATATTATCAAGTACGGGCGATAATCATCGCCTGCGGCAGATATTGTGCTTTTTTTGAACGCATACTTTCCCTGAGAAATTTTGCATTGTTACTGTGGTATTATTAAGAGTTTGGGAGCAAGCGATACTGGTAGTGAAAGTACGCGGTAACTGCCTCTAACATGCGGTAGTGTTTCATGAGATACGGTGGCATCGGGGTGTTAGCGGCAATAACATTTCATCTAATGTGAGAATATGTCTTAAAACCCACTTCAAACCCCCTTAAAACACCCTGTATGACACGATCACTGGCACAATGAACCTGGCAGCTGCCTCGCACTCTGCAGCATGATAAACACTTTAAAATGTATGTAATGCTACCATTAATGTAATGTGACATGCCGGATGCTTTGATCTTACATTGTACTGCACAACAGCACCTTTGTACATGTTTAGGAGCTAATGATGCAGCATGAGCTCTATCTCTTTGGAGTCTGTGAGGGAGATCAGGGCTAGTCTCCCTTGTATCATCATGTTGAGTGAAGTTTTAATCACATGTTAAAAACCTGCTTTCATCATGGCTTAGCGTGAGTTTTGTTATCGCGGGACAAGATTGGTCATACAGCGAAGTGCTGTTAGCGACTTTTAACTTGTTATTTTGGTTAGGAATGCCTACCTTGCATGTCATTAGTGATAAATATTGCTGACATGAAAGGCGATAGAAAAAGCGGCAGCAAACGCCTGAAAGCTTGCGCTAATGCAAAAGCGGCGATATGGCCCTTGATTTTTGTTAGGCACAGGGAGATTAAGTGATCTATCCAGAATCACAGGATGTTTAGTGTCATTGCCAAGCCTCGAATCTGGTTCCCCAGATTCAAGGTCGACCACCCTAGCCGTTAGGCCAACTCCTCTCCCCATTAGTACTATTGTTATGTACATTCCAGAAGTGAATATTGTGCAGGCTACAAAGAGACATAATCATGTTCTCTGACTATTACACCCAATAAAGAACAAATCTTCAGCTTCATAAAACAGGATCCTCAATAAGGTAAGGAGATTCCTGGGGGATTTCTGTTGCAAAATTGCATTTTTATGCTTTAATCAACCTTGGATTTTTTGCTCCTAGATACAGTAAAACATAGCAGAAAGGAATTAGACGGAATTTGGCAAAGATGTAAAACTTAACTTATTGAAGAGCATTGGTTTAATTCAGTTCAAATCTGTCCAGTAGTTTTCTGGAAATTAGCATTTAATTAGGTGCATATATTGGTTAAGCTTAAAGATATGTGGACCGTTAATATGCTAAATTCTAATTATCTGGATTGGTGGAGCTTCTCTCCCAGCAGTTGCTGATCCAAAGTCAGAGCTGTGAAGCCACAATGAAATGTCTGGTAGGCCTGATTAACAAAATAAAACGGTGGAGTCCTCTGTTCCCATGTTCTTAAAAACTTTGGAAAGAGCATATAAGGAGGAAGACTGAGAACACGTGTACCCCAGGTCCACAAGAGGGTGCCCCAAAGGGATTCCAACATGTATAAATTAGAAAAATATATAATTTGCTGCCAGGTTTTTAGATTGGCTGGCTGGATTTATGGTTTCCAGTGAGGCCCCCAGTTTCCACACATTCTTGATGGAAAGACTGAATCCAGAGAAAGCTTGAGAGCCTGGTGCCGCAATCCCGGATACGCTTCATGAACCCAAAGTCAATGTATTGCTGGATTTGTAGCTTTAGGTCCAGAATAGCACACCTGGCACAGATTAATGAAGCTTGCCCTAGGTATATGGTACAAGACATTGAAGCTTGCTCAAACCTTAACTGCAGATGCAATTTTGGATGGTTGGCTTGTCAGTGGGAAGGGCGGAGTGTGGGTGGGGGCTAACAGGAGACCAATGTCTGTTGTGTGCCGCCTTTAGGGGTAGTATAAGTAACAGGAGTGTGACCCATATACCTAATTAGGACTGGGTAATGACGGTATAAATAAAAAGCAATGTCCCAATAGGAAGTAATGAACAGTCAGTTATACATGCATGCACATTGCATTGCTGCCAAGGGAAAAATGAGACTCTCTATAAACTTTCAGACAAGGTAGTGAATCATCTTGTTTTATAGTTTAAATTCATGGTCAGAATTATACAGTTGTAAGCAGCACTGCATATATCAATTTAGATGACAACCATAAAAACTTGGTGCTCTACAAAAAGTGACTGTGGTGCAGGTGGCGACGCAAGTGAAGAAGTGAAACAGCAGAAACGGCGCACTGTGAGGAGGTGCAAATTATCTACAGTGAGTAGTTCGGATCATGTGACAAGGTGGAATCACAGATACAAAGTTATATTTCCATTTTTTGAATTTTAGGAACCACAATCGAGAAATGCGCCCATTAATACGCTGTGTAGTCGACGGCGTTTCGATCCATACTAATGAGGATCATCATCAGGACTTGGTTGTCTTGTTTGGGGCGAGCTGAAGAATAGGGTTATCTAGGATGATCGTCAGTGATTAAATCGTGACCTGCGCGGGGGCTAGGTCTAGAGGAGCTGGGCGGTCGTCTGTGATCCGCCGAACCTGCACGAGTCACGATTTAATCACTGACGATCATCCTAGATCACCCTATTCTTCAGCACGCACCAAACAAGACAACCAAGTCCTGATGATGATCCTCATTAGTATGGATCGAAACGCCATCGACTACACAGCGTATTAACGGGCGCATTTCTCGATTGTGGTTCCTAAAATTCAAAAAAAATGGAAATATAACTTTGTAACTGTGATTCCACCTTGTCACATGATCCGAACCACTCACTGTAGATAATTTGCACCTCCTCACAGTGCGCCGTTTCTGCTGTTTCACTTCTTCACTTGCGTCGCCACCTGCACCACAGTCACTTTTTGTAGAGCACCAAGTTTTTATGGTTGTCATCTAAATTGATATATGCAGTGCTGCTTACAACTGTATAATTCCGACCATGAATTTAAACTATAAAACAAGATGATTCACTACCTTGTCTGAAAGTTTATAGAGAGTCTCCTTTTTCCCTTGGCAGCAATGCAATGTGCATGCATGTATAACTGACTGTTCATTACTTCCTATTGGGACATTGTTTTTTATTTATGCCTTTAGGGGTAGGCAGCTGGGCTGACTGGCTGCAGAGTGTGAGGTGTCTAAGGCCTGGCTAACTAGGACATCAACCTGCTAACACAGCTCAAACTAGAAGAAACTAACCTTAATAACCCCTCAGCTCCAACAATGTCAAGTAAGGTCAAATCCAGGACTGGGTTTCCGCATAAATTTGGAGGTATTCACAGCCGAACTTCAGCAAGTTCAAAATAGCTTCAATTCAATCAATCAATCGGCAAATCAATCAATCAATCATTCAATTTATTTATTTATTTATTTATTTATTTATTCATTAAACTTGTAAGGCGCGACAGCTACCCAAAAAGGGTTTCCCGGCGCCGATCCCTAATCCCTAATCAATGAAACATTTTGAAACATTTTGCTTTTATCTATCACAATTTTTAAGACAAACATTAAAATACATATCAGAATAAAACCACATCACTAAATTAAGAACTAATCAAACACTGCAAACCATGCTACGTACTGTTGTGTAGTTTCCACCAATCAGTATGAACTGTGCACTTGCGGGCAACATAAACTTAGGATGGGGCAGGACTGATTCAATGCACCCCTGCAGGAATATGTTTTCCCTGGGACCAGCTACCTCGCAGTGACACCATTAGTAACCATGGTGACAGATTTCAGGGCCCGATTCACAGAACTAACTTAAGATAAAATCCTAAACTTACTACTTTTGGTATTCACAAAAGATAGGATGTTGTCTTAAGACAAACTTAAGACAGACTTAAGACAGACTTAAGACAAAATCCTAACTTAAGTCTGTCTTAAGTTTGTCTTAAGACAAACTTAAGACAAAATCCTAACTTCTGTGAATACCAAAAGTAGTAAGTTTAGGATCTTGTCTTAAGTTAGTTCTGTGAATCGGGCCCTCAAACTTTTCGCTCAGTCACTAGTGCTCTCTTTTGCTCAGAGAAATGTACAAAGAATACACTTAGGACGTTTTCAATATTTATTAAACCATAGTGATTCTTGCATAAAGAAAATGCACTGCAATGATTATAAACAGAAGCAAACAAAAGTTATACTAAATGTCAGAACAGTGAACAAAATAAATAGTTTCACCTTTTTGTTGACACAACTCATAGATGCATACATATACAATAGTATAGCCAGTTAGCGTAATCCAACGGCGAGAAACCCTAACCTACATGTCTAGGGTGCAGATGTGTATTTTGTCAAGAAACTCTCTTCTGGAGGATCCAACCCCATTAACTGGTGAGAAAGAGTGTAAGACCCATCTTGGTCGTGAACTAGACACCACTGGCGGAGATGTTGGTCAGCTGCTGGGCAAATGCTTCAGTATGTTGGACCACTCGAAGTCTGCAGAAGTGTCACCTCTGTTTATGTTGGTAAAAAAAGGATTTATATACAAAAATTGTATCCTTGCCTTGAGCCGAGATTGTGTTCAGGCTGACATTGTTTGTATTCCACGGATAGCTGCTTTGCCACATGGATGCAATAATAAACACATTTGTGTAATGCACTTGAGAGCCCTGTCAATAATGTCAAGGCAGTGTGATAGAGTGCTCACGAAATGTTCAGTGTCAGCAAGGTCAGAGTTTCTAAAACTCTAATCCAAGAGTCGCAAATGCAAATGTGTGCTGAACGTTGATGTGGCAAAGAGAAGGCAACTTTAGGAAAGGATTGTGTACATGCAGAAATGCACTAATTCCTATGGGGCCTAACTCGGGTACATACATATAGATTGATATAAAATGGTTCTACATTTCAAAGTTTTGAGCAAAGTACAGCAATACATTAATTTGTTTTCCTTTTTATTAAACTTCCCACAAGTATTCCCTAAGTTTCAAAAAGTTTCTGAGAAAACCAGCCGCGGCCGGTAGTGGGAGTACCGGCCAGGCGGTGACGTGGGGAGGGGGAGGGGCAGGGTGGGGGGTAGTAATATATGGATAACGGAGTTTAACAGGTAAGTAAACATATAAATAAATAAAACGGATTTCGATGCGCGCACTGCATCACCAAATGCAAAATGAGGAAACTTAAAACTATAAAACATTCTAAAGTTGATTGAAGTCTGCAGCAACGAAAACAGTTTTTTTCTTTCACTATGATAGACAAGGGAATTTCCTTTAGGATGCCTAATGACATTGCAGTAGAACGGTGTATGCCTTAGAGCCTACCTGGTAACCTAACCATGTGGACAACCAGGAGTAGATACATGCAGGGCATTACATTTTGGCAAACAGATTGTTTTCTAACATCCAAAGCCTAATTCTAGTTAGGGTAACCCCAGCATGCTTGACATGCACCCAAATACTGCTCCTTCCTACTTGCACCACTTAGTGAAAGAGGTGCCAGCATTGAAGTCATGTGTGAGGCACAAGAGGTTCATGGTGGTGGTTAAGTTATAGTTTACATAGCTAACTATAACTGATCAATTTCAGGTTTTGAGAAAAAAGACCAACTTCTCCCAATAGAAATAGTTTTAGTTCAAACAATTTGAAAAAAATAATATGATTTCATTTTTTCGTAGTAGGAATCTACTCCCTTGCTGATTCTAACTCTCCTATTGTACCTCCTTTAATAAGAAAGGGGCTCATTATGATGGCGGGCGGACATCAGTCTGCATGCCACGATAATAGTGATAGGACCAACGGCCAGACGTGCGGCTGTCCCATCGTCCCAATTCGGATCCAGGCCTTTTACCATTGCGGACGGTGCTGCTGGGTGCAGCACAGTCCGCAATGGTAAAAGGGCATGCACAGCATTTCACTGCACCAAGTGGCAGGCACCATGTGATGCGTGCCTCTTGGTGCAGGGAAATGCAGGGGGGTACCATGGGTACCCCCCAAGTGCACCCCTCCACCCCCCAGGGCCCGTAACGGGCCACTAAAGCCATTCCCTGCCAGCCTTTCCATAGTGTCATCGCCGCCATGGAAAGGCCTTTCCCCACCCGCATCAAAACATGGCTGGCCCAGTCAGCAATCGTAACGATTGCAGAGCGACGGAAAAGTGGCGAACAGACTTTTGTGCCTGCCGCGATACCCACCGCCATTGTAATGTGGCTGGGGTATTTCACATTACGATGGCGTAACGGTTGCCACTGCCGGCTCGGAGGTGGTGATCGTTACGCCATCGTAATGGGCCCCTAAGTCCCAGATTTGTCATACTTTCATACAGTACAACGCAGCAACCTACCTTGCTGCTTCGCATTAAGTTAAAGGGAAAGGAAGGAATTCAATGTATTTCACATCATACAGCACATTCCTGACCTTTACTTGCATACTTTTAGCTGTCTACCACCAACACTGATACCCTTGCATAATGGTGCATGGGTGCGTGTGTTGCAGGCACGATAATTTTTGCAAAAATACCTACACAAAAACCTACAAAAACAATCCTGAGTCATTTTCCTCTTTCTATGTACGCTAAAGCATGCAGCACACGAACAAAGATAAAAAAACGAGGTGAAATAAAGAAATTTCTCCTTGTTACACCTCCCCTGGGCAGGCATATAGCATTTTGGCGCAGGACCAAGTCTACCACTAATGGTGAATCTGGCAATGCACCGAAATCCATTGGTGGAGGCCTGGGAACACCAATACTTCTCCCATGGAACGCCTCCCTGGGGCAGGGTAACGCAAGGCAGAGATTTGCATGCCTCGCCTTACTCAAGAATTATCAAGCCGGGCAGGGCCTTGCATGGCTAGATAAATCTGCCTTTATTGTTGCGTTGCCTTTCTGCCCTCTTTCATGGTGAAAGGGTAACACAATGTTATGATAAATATAGGCCTACTTTTGAAGGACATACCACAAACGCATTTGTTCAAACATCTTCATTTCAAATTAATTAGAAAAAGATTCATTACCTTTTAACACTACGTGCCTTTTGGACATGCATTCTTTTAGATTTAACTTTGTAACAGTGTGGGTGGAATTCGTGGAATTTCACTCTGCGGAATATCGCAGTTACATAAAAACTCTGCAAGATCTCACAAAGTTCTGTAAATGGGCAAAATCAGCACTTCGCGCTGATTTTTAGCACCAAGTGCTTGTTCTGCACTGGAAACTCAGACCAAACAGCATCACACAGGGATGCCAGAGAAGGCTACTTCTTTGCTGCCGCTTGTTTTGATTTTCTACCCGAACAGCCACTTTCTCACCACTAGAGGCAGCTTTCTGATGGCAAATAGTCGCGACTGCCTGCGTTGCAAAAATCTCACCAGGGCCATACTAGTGCCCAAAAATCATGATAAGGGAGGTTCGCAGAATTTATCACCCACCATTACTTTGCAATAAACTGCAGTAAATTAGACGGTTGGAGGAATTTATCACCCACACCTACTTTGTAATAAATGGCAGTAAATTAAGTGCTAATACAGTCAGATGTAGCTGGTTAAGCTTGTATACATGTAACGTTTCCAAACTTGTATTTGTAATGTCATATTACGAAGCACGGTAGTGAAAAATCCAAATCAGTTTCTGAAATTCTAAACATATTTTAGTTGCGCATTCCTTGAATTTTCAAAAATAAACAAGATTCCTTTTTTCTGCTCTACCAGTTTTCTGATTGAAAAACAGAACAAATACATATTAATATATCACATGTATTGAACAAAGAGTGTTTTCAGTCCAATGTGAGCTTGACAGAAGTACACACCTCAGCATCACAGATGAATTCTCCAGGAAGATCTTTACTTTCTCCAAGGATGGATGATCCTAATGAGTGCTTGCCTCAGTTTGGTGATCCCAAGAATCAAGACAATGGACTGTGCAGGAACTGAAAGTGCATTACCCATCACGAGAATGAGCCACAACCAATGACCGTTAAAAAACGGCATGAGGCACTCGGACAGCAAAAATATAACACAGCTAGTTAGGAGGGATCCTAACATTCTGACTGCTCCAAAATGAGCGTCAAGCCGCGGTTGGCTGAACGCTGATACATTTCTTTTCATCCTCTGGGTATGTCTACAGAGCGATGTGAGGATAACTGTGATGGAAGCAATTACGAAAAGAAGAGGCAAGCAGACGCCAAATGCGACTGCTGTATAAAGGTATGAGGTTTCCCATGTCAGAACTTCACTTAGGAGTGTAGCATTAGCGTTGAGATTGTTTGCTGAATTCTGAGGGTATTCTCTGTTGGAAGTCCAGTTCAAGGGGATGCTGAGGACCAATGATCCTATCACAGTCCCCAAAATCAGCCAAGGCAACGACTTAGAGAACCTTTGCTTTAACCAGTAAAAGAAGTGGTTGTTGAAGTCTACGATCTTCAAGCAGTAGAAGACAGAGAGGCAGGCGGTTAACCAGGAACTACAGCTGCCAGACCATACTGTAACTTGAAGTAGTATGCCAGGAACCATGGACTTCATCTCATGAGCATAGGAGTGTCCTAGCAGAGTGCACTGGAAACAAATGAAGGAGATTCCCAGAGCAACTATGATGATATCGCAGGTGTTCAGGCGTCTTCCTTTGGCCTTTTCCAGCAGATAAAATGCCACAATGAATACACTGGCAGGTATTCCAATCACACTGGCCATGACTTCCGCAATCATGTAAACCTTTGTAAATGAAGGCGCCATTGTTTTCCTTTCTCTTTGTAGTTCTTTGATGAATTCACAAAGATTAATGTTGCTCTGACTATGCTTTGTGTATGAGTGTTGTGAGCAGGGATGGCTAGACTTCATGATCAGCAGGTGTGCCTGGTTTAAGTTACCATTAGCGTCATCCTCACCATCACCATGGATCTGAATTTGGAAGGATGCAAATCATTCTGGTTTTAGATTCTCTCTTTTAGAACAAAAAAACAGTGCAGCTCCTAGTTTTAAAACCTGGTGGTGCATCACTCTAATAAATAATTAACACATTAAGGCCCTCATTACGATGTCAGGTGGAAAGCCTCCTACTGCTTGTAGGTTTAAAGTCTGACCGCCACATTAGGATGACAGCGGTCGAAGTTTAAACCAAGGGGTGAATTTGACGCAGTGCTGAAGGCTCAAGCAGCCCGTCGTCAATCAAAAATGCACCATACTCCCTTAAGGACAGAGTTTCTGCCATCGGGATTATGATGTCGGTTTCTGACAGCCAATCCATGTAGGCCTTTCCGGCATGGATTCACTGTTGGAAACTGACTTTGAAGGCCTCTAACAGGGTCCCCTTCCTCCCTGGTCCTCATTTGGGCCGGGGGGAGGAGGCACCTATGGTGACCCACTAAACATCCCTTCTGTGTGACCCCCCCTAAACATCCCTGCACGGTGCCTGCCACAGGGTGCTAGGATGTTTGAAAACTTACATTTTTCAATAGGTTATTTTGCTGTGGGCGTTTTCAGCCCGCCGTACAAGTTCCCATTGAAAAATTGAAATTTCTGACGGTGCTATGTGCGGTCGCATCCTGATTGAGTGGTCGGATCCGTGAACCCCGACCGTTTCATCCCCGAAACGGACTTAGCCGGATGCAAGATGCAAGTCCGACTGACATTGTAATAAGGCTCTAGGTATTTCCCCTACTTGCACTGGGAAAGGGAAATGAAATGTTTATTTATTTTATTTGGTGTGTTAAGCAATGTTTGCAGATTGAATTGGCTCTAGGTGTTTTCTCCAAAGTATTATGCAAATTGAATAAAATATACATTTAAATATACATCAATTCTCCAAGAACAGTTTGTGAGAGTGTATAGAGGTAAAAGTTAAATTAGAACAGGAAAGTATTGTGCTGCCAATGCTATTACATATTTTGATAACAAATACATCAACCAAAGTTAAGAAACTTAATAAAAGCAATTATAACAATTGCCTACCAGGCAGCCAAGACAGATATATTATTTGAAAACTATATTCTTCCCAGGGTGCTGCCTTAAATACAATAAATAATATGTAGTGCCTTTACAGTGACTGGTGTATAGGCATCAGCATATCATTAGCGCCACAGATAACTACAACTTGTTGTGAACTACTTTGGTAAAACATAATTGTTTTGCAACTACAAAAGTGCTGCCTTTTCTGACACAATTTAGAGCCTGATCAAGTCATGTTGGAGAACCATAACCGACCACCACATAGGCAGAACAGCAATGCCATGGTTAATCGGCTTGCAAACTACAAACTAAGCAAAGAGCACAGAGCACCATGGAATATTAGAGCCGAGAAGCTGCTGCACACAGATAGACCATGTCTTCAGGGACTCATAACCAATGAATTATAGGACACCAATCTCTCTCACCATGTACCTTCTACATCTTTCATGGAGTCATTGTTGGTTATAGGAAATCCGATTTATTGTGCCATCCAGAGTGGTGGCAGTGCTAACATGACTACCAGATTGATCACTGTGGCCTGACTGTAACAGTGCAAAACATGCAGTGTGACCTGTCAAAATAAACCCTTTTGAGAGGTCAAAACCTCCTCTTTAAATATTAGTATGTCAATTCAATGCAATTAATCTTCATTCTATCTTAAAAATGATCATAAAAGCACATAATAAAATTATACAATAAAATAGATACATAAATTCAAACTCACAATACACTGGTCTCAGTGCAATACACAAAGTAAAAGTATTAAAACCGTAATGATTCATCAGATATAAATAATATAAAAACATAATTTAAAAAACTAAAATACCTCATTACATCCCCTCCATTGTTTTTTATACTACGAATAGCGCGTTTAAGAAAGAAACAAACAGTAAAACAAATATCTGGACTATTCAACTTTTGAAGATAGGACAGTGCAACCCTACATTTCCGAAAGGCTAATTTGTTCAGTATTGGTTTAAGACATGACTGAAGGAATCGCAGGTACAAACCACAGAAAAACATAAAATCTAGCAAAAACTGTTCTGCCTTGCCATTACAGGGACATGGAGGGAGGTCCTTACTCCACACACCTTCCGAATCATAAAATTATACTAGACTCCAAACTGACCCGACCGGAATCTAAATAGGAGTGATCTCTCCCATCGAGTAAGGCCTCACATAAGATAGAAAAGAATGCCGCCCCCATAGTAAACATAGAATAATAATGGCAGACAGTATTTTTACTAACAAGCTCCTGTAACCTCAGAGAGGACATGTGTTCTGCAAAGCTCTGCTTAACTACCTTTTTTGGTGGCTTTACTAATCAAGCCTGGGGAATTAGTCAGTTCTGGAAGGCCAGTATCAACTAGTGATGTAGGGCCAGATGTATCAAAGGGGTTTGCCCATTCTGTGTCTATGGGGAAATGTGTTGATACATATGGCCCTTACACATTTAACTTAATCAAGGTATAGAAAGTCCCCCATCCATGTTCAGGCAGTCAGTGATAACTGGCCTATTAAAGCAAGCCTCCTTTTTACTCTGAACATTAACCCAGAGTTTCGTGGGGGGGGGCAATTTAATGCTATCCTGCATGAACGATAGAATCAATTCAGAGTGCAGAATACAAATTGGACTGGAGGGAGGGAGGTCCAGTAATCTCCTGCATATTCTATTTCCTTCTACCTGAACTGGCGTGGTGTTGAGAAATCCCCAAACCCCAGCTCCGTATATAGTGGTAGGAACAAATTGCATCCTATACATTTTAAGAAACAGGGAAACTGTAGTCCTGACATCCCTCCTAGCCAAATTAAAAAGCAAGCCCACTGCCATCCCTAGTTTTTGCAGCACAGTGTTTACTTGTGACTGCCAAGAATTACTATATAGAAAAGACAATGTACCAATGGGTAGCAAATTGATAGGCAATTTAGTTATGTATGCAAGAAACATTACATAGGAAGGAAACAAGGAGTCTCAGTTTGTCAGTACTTAGCTTGTAATTCACAAATTAGTTGAAAAGTTGAAATATTTACACATGGGAATACAGTTGAAAGCAGCACTGTACAAGAAAAATCATGTGAAAACCCAAAGGGCACTTGGTGACAAAGTGATATGTACAAGTGAAAGAGTGACGCGCAAGTGATGGAGGTGAACAGCATGGACGGCGCAATGTGACAAGTTTATATACAGTGAAGGCTCAATGAAAAATATGTTTTAGTCATTCAAAACACAATAGATCCTAGTTATGAGCCAAACGCTATAGTGCACCAAACTGTTGTGCTGTAGTGTCGACGGCGTTACGATCCACAATGGATTGGGATCTTCTTCAGGACTGGGCTGACGAGTAGGTATAGTGCTGGGTTTATGAAGGATGCTGGTCTACAAGGTACTGAGGGCGTCAGGGCGCAGTTGAATCCATGGTTAAGTCAATTTAGTAATCAATTTAGTAATCACCCGATGTTGTTCCGATTGAAGCATTGCTTCAATCGGAACGACATCGGGTGATTTATTTCCCGGGAGCAATGCGATTCTATTCAGACGCTGCTCCTCGTCCATCCCGGCAGTTACGTCCTTCGAATTCAGATATGCCGAACTTGACTCAATAACGTTGTCATGAAGAACCGTGCAGCTTACTAAATTGAACTTTTGGCACAGACTAATCTGCTTGAAGTAGAACTATTCTTAGAGAACAAGAAATTCTTTCCCTTTTGAACACTGCTTAGAGTAAATATTTGGCCTTGTCCTCATATAACAATTGACATAATATGTTATGTTATGAAATGGTCTCGACCTTTCTTTCTGTATTTAAAAGCCATTTTCATAAATATAAATTCATGATTCATTCGGTTTGCATATTTAGATACCATACTATATGCTTAGAATGTCATCACTTCCTTAAAATGCGTACTGTGGAAATGCTGATTTTTTTTCCCCTCATGTACAACCATTTCAAGTGCATTTTTATGTATTTTGGGGTGGGATTATAAACGCTAGTTTTAGATGTGTTCAGTGCTTATTAGGTTAGCTTTTTTGAACTTAAGATCGCGGAGTGGGTGTTATGAATGGGTGTAAATGAATCTAGGATCCTAGTGTAAATCTTCCCGATTCATGCCCTTATATAGGTATACTTTATCATATCCTTATATAGGCATAGAAATCAGTACCATATTTGGCCTGAGCCTTGCAGCCCAAATACGGCATGGCTACTTCCACTAAGTTCCGAGAATCAACAACAATTTCGTGGAAAAACCTGCCTTCAGCAGCTAGGGACTTACCCGTGCTTGAATATTAAGTTCTCCAAGAACTCCTGGCGTTTTCCAAGAATTTAGCCTTTGAGTGATGTTATTAAGTCCAAACATGCATCAATCTCGGCACCTTCAAAGTGTAAATATGCCTAGGTTTGCCCAGACAAACACACAGTGGTTTGGGGCAGATCGACAATCTACTTGCCCGATGCCCTGCAGCTGCAAGTGCTGAAGGAAGCCGACCCTCCAACTGACGCACTGAGAGAGACGCTGTCTTTTCTCTTGCCGAGAAATCCAGCTCCAGTGTTTCCGGCTTACCCTTGCGGGTATCTGGGAAATCGAGTCCTGAGAGAGAGATACAAGACCTCCTTCATTCTAAAACCAAGGTACGGAGCTGATTGGACCTCTTAGAGAATTCTTGGAATAGATTCCTGGCAGAGAACTACTAAACTTAGACTACTCCTCACTTACTTCTTCCCTCGTACTAGACTTAGGTTAGGTACACCGGGGTAGGCGTATTTTAGAAGCACCAGTTGAGTACTTTTAGTCATTATTTATTACTTTATGTATCTTATACATTTCATGCACTTTATGGCTTAGAAACCACATCATGCTTTTACAGTACTACTTTAAAATACTGTTTGTATTAAATGCCTTGTACTTTATAACCAGTATTACGATTGTAGCAGTTCATTTCCAATGCTTGAGAAAGAAGACTGTTCAATAAATACTTTTATTGAAAACGCCTGTCTCTCTATTTCTCTGCATCTCTGGTGAAACGAAGCATGCACGATTGACTGAGTAAAATAGTTATCTATTGTTTCCGCGACTCTAGAGATTTGATTTCTTATTTTTGGGAAACAAAGTTGTCATGTTTATGCGGTTGTCAGAAACTAACCCCTTCTTGTTTATTCGAGAAAGTTTCTAGTGACCTCTGAGCTGGTTGGCACTCACTATTAAGTTTAATATATTCGGTAGAGACCTAGTCGACCTCAGTCCTACGTCTAAACTAAAGTATATATTGTTCCAATGCGCAGAGCCTATTGGGAATATAGGAACTATACTACAATAGTAGCACAAAGAATATCAGATATATTAGAATTTGCCAACACTATCCAAGACATATAATTAACAGGACATTTTCACATTATTATTTTATTTTATTTTTGACTGAGTTTTATATAGCTTAACCTTGACCCGAAGGTATTGGGTATCAGAGAGCTTTACATAAACACCACTTGTGTTACATGAGGACACATTCGGGCATATTATCAAGTACGTGCGATAATCATCGCCTGCGGCAGATATCGTGCTTTTTTTCACCATACTTTCCCTGAGAAATTTTGCATTGTTACTGTGGTATTATTAAGAGTTTCGGAGCAAGCGATACTGGCAGTGAAAGTACGCGGTAACTGCCTCTAACATGCGGTAGTGTTTCATGAGATACGGTGGCATCGGGGTGTTAGCGACAATAACATTTCAGCTAATGTGAGAATATGCCTTAAAACCCACTTCAAACCCCCTCAAAACACCCAGTATGACACGATCACTGGCACAATGAACCTGGCAGCCGCCTCGCACTCTGCAGCATGAAAAACACTTTTAAGTGTATGTAATGCTACCATTAATGTAATGTGACATGCCGGATGCTTTGATCTTACATTGTACTGCACAACAGCACCTTTGTACATGTTTAGGAGCTAATGATGCAGCATGAGCTCTATCTCTTTGGAGTCTGTGAGGGAGATCAGGGCTAGTCTCCCTTGTATCATCATGTCTAGTCAAGTTTTAATCACATGACCGCGAGGGGGCCCTCACTGAAAATATTAATATTGACAGTAAAGAACAGGCGAGAGACCCCTCTGTTATTAAAAATGATAGTACCTTATCAGGCATCATTGCCCTGCCCTCTTTAGAAGATATACTTTACAAGAACCAGGAGGGAGATCCCGCCCATCTTCCCGAAACCCAAGATAAAGCTGTAAACGTTGCAGATTTAGGCAACACCTCTGTTGTCCCTATTGTGGCTGTAGTACATAATCTTCCTCCTCTTCCAAAGGCAGATCAAAATATCCATCCTGGTACTTCTTCCTCTCTGCATATTTCCCCAGAGGACTTCACCCTTCCTGATATAAATTTTGAGCCCCAGAAAGGATTAATTAAAGCGCAGAACTCCATTATCTCACAGGATATTGTAGCTACTCCTAGGTTACATCTATTTAGCAGTACCCCCTCAAAAAACTCTGAGTTTTCCACCCCCGAAATGAATTTTTTTCCCAGCCCTACTCATATTCAAAATAAAGACCCCCTAAACTCTTATATACAAGAAGATAATGTAATATCTAACTCCCTATCCTCCTTAGAGCGGCTTATCTCATCTATTTTACAACTTTTGTAAAAATTAGTTAATGGGTCAGATAACGTACTTGATACAGTAACTCTGATTTTAAAGGCGCTGTTGAGTCATAACACAGGATTGGAAGGTGTCACCCATCCAAAAATAATTACTCCATCCAAAAATCCAAGTAAGGAAGGAAATAAGGAAGTAAATGTAAAAACACCCCTTGAGGTATCTTTACTGTCTGATCCCCTGGTTAAAGCTAACACTCATACTGCAGTTCTTTCTGAATCTTCCGTATATAGGAATGAGAATCCAATTAACGGTAATTGTGTAGCTCTTATTAGCCAGGAGATCGAGGCCTTATCACCTACGGAGGATAACTTGACTAACACTCTACCCCCTATCTTCCCCATTTTCATTCCCCAAACAAATAAAGAAACACTAAACCTCCCTGTTTTCCCGGATAAAGTTTCTCCTTTAAAGGAGAAAAAACCTGTAATAACTGTATCTAAAAAACAACGATGCAAAAAAAGAAAACCAAACCGTAGATTTTATAAAAAAAGGCAAAGGAAAATTACTTTTGAATGTGAACAAGAGCCTTCTCTGGATAATTCCAATCATGTGGATTTGGACTCTAATTCGTTACATGAGCCAACGGGAACTTCAAAGTTGATCCCTACAGAGATACAACAAGAATTTTCATCTCACATAAATCAACAGCACCTCGATGAGCAGATTAAATTGGTAAATGATCAAAAGTTAATTCCAATTATAGATTCCAAACCAAAATTAATTCCTAACCCTCTGGCTATTCCCTTCTCAGATGTAGTTGCAACTGAATATGTATCTAAGACAGTGCCTAAGATTAGAGAAAATGTGGATACCCTCTTCCTTGATTTTATACCTATTTTCGATCCAGATCTTATTTTAAACAGATCTGCATTAGTTAACTGTTTCCATGAAATAGAAAGCTTAAAATTGATCCAATCTGCAGATCTAGATGTAATAACACTAATAAACTCAGAGAATGGAAAGATAGCACGGGTACAATTTTATTACAAATTGGTAACAAATCACGTCCTACAATGGGCAGAAGAATTTCAAATAAGAGGAATCGATGTCGATCCTTTCATTCCGGTTAAAATAGAAAGCCAAAGACCCTGAAAAATGTTAACTTATCAGGGTATAAAATCCTGTCCGTCAGATGTTCCTCTGCAGTGACCGAGAGTTAAAAATATGCATATCAAAAAATGAGCGACAGGTGATAGTAAATAATCCGCTATCTATAAAACAAACCAGGGTAAAGGACGCCGATCTGGAGTGGAGTTGGTTGCCCGCTGTTCTATCAGATAAATCTGGTTTTACACCTAGAATGAATTCAGATTTTTAACGATAATTTAAAAATAATATCGTGGAACACTGCTGGATTAATCCAGAGTACCGAAAAGTTGCTATTCTTGCATTCTTTAGAAGCAGACATCATTTGTTTGCAGGAAACATGGCTGGTAGGGAATTTCCCTGTTGTAAAAGACTATTATGTATTGGAGAGTAATGCTACTCCCTCTACGAAAGGCCGTACGAAGGGAGGGCTAGCCTGCCTTTTGTCAAATAAAGTCAATTGGAACTATACCCATTATTTAGATTCGAACAAATTATTTCAGGCAATAACCTTAATAAATTTTGCTAAAGATGCCCCCCAGAATTCACTCGTAATAATAAATGCCTATTTACCTCCAGATATAAATTATAATTCTGGTATTAAGACGATTTGTTCTTTCATATTAAATCTTCAGGAATCTACTTTCCCCCTCATATTTTATTATTAGGTGACCTAAATGGTAAAATATCTAATAGTGCCTTGGAGTCATTCCGGAATAAGGTAAAGGAGGAAACGTTCCTGATACCTAAAGCCATATTCCCAGAGAACATTAAAACAAATAAAAGAGGGAAACTAATCCTGGAGAGTTTAGCCGAAGCAGATTGTATAATAATCAATGGAAGGCTCCCCTCGGATAGTCCTGCTCATCTTACACATAAATCAGGGAATGGTGGTTCGATCCTGGATTATATGATAGTTGATAGCACCTTTTTTAGTTCTCTGAAGGATTTATCTATACTTGTTACTGATCTTAGTGATCATAATGTTTTGTTTGTAAAATTAAATCTAACATCATCTCAAAGGGACCTATGGAATATTGGGGATGACTTGTTGAACGTTAATAATAAAAAAGGGAAATGTTATTGGAATTCAGGGTCCATTAGAAGTTTGACCAATATATTAGAATACACTGCAGAGAACTTAATCTTATGGGAAGGTAGAGAGCTACTTTGTTTTGCGTCCCTTCTGCATACCTTAAAATCTAAAGTTCAAAAGCCCCCATCAGGAAAGATAATTCCTAAAATTCCCTCTGATCTTCGTCATCTAAATACAGAAATAAATAAATTGGTCAGGGCCCAGTACCTCTCCTTTATTCCCGAATGTAGACAAAGAATATCCCTTTTGAGAAGAAGGAGGAAAAGGATAAAGGCTAGATTAAAACGGGAGAAAGAAGATGCCCTTTGGATTAAACTTCGTGAGGCAACTAGGAGCGGGCAGGCCAAAACCTTCTGGTCAATAATTGGAGAAGGATGTGGGGTAAGATCCAGACCCTCACCGATATCTATTAATGAACAGACATGGGTTGACTTTATCCAGAATCTATATAGCAGTAATGGTGAGAAGTTTGATTCCGGTAAGCTGCAGGAGGACCTGTTCCCATACGATCCTCCCTCTGAATTGGAAATAGTTGCTGCAATAAAAGCTCTGCGCTCTTCTGGTGCATTAGGCCCAGATGAAATTCCGATTTCAGTGATAAAATCACATAGTACTTTATGGAGGAAAATTTTATTTGCAGTCTTTAAATTTTGTTTTAACAATGGCACCGTTCCACATTCCTGGAAAGGGAGTTTATTAATTCCTCTCTACAAAAAGGGGGCTAGAGATTTACCTCAAAATTACAGACAAATAGCCCTATTAGATGCCATAGACAAGGTTTTTGCTAAATGTTTATTGAATTCTTTAAATGACTGGGTATCTGCGTCTGCAATACTTCCGTTAGAACAGACTGGCTTCAGGAAAAAACATGGTACACTAGACAACCTTACTGCTCTTCAAATCCTGGTAGAAAAATATGTTACAGTTCGTAGAGGAGGTGTATATGGGGCTTTTATTGACTTCTCTACAGCCTTTGATAAGGTGGACAGATCTCTGCTGTGGAGCAAGTTAATTAAATTAGAGATGCCCCCTAGTTTATTAAAGTTAGTTATTGCACTGAACACAGACACCTGGTGCAGAGTATTAATGGGTGGTGAGAGAGGACTATCAAGGGTTATACCTACAAATAATGGACTTAAACAGGGCTGCCTTTTGGCTCCCCTGTTGTTTTCTTTATATATTGCTGACCTCCCTAAGGCTTTATTATCATCTAGTAATGGTATTGCACCAGTTTTGGGGAGATCTCCAATAGCGTGCTTAATGTACGCAGATGATATTTTAATTTTGGACCTTACCCCAAAAGGTTTGAATGGCCGTTTACAAGCTCTGTTCTCCTACGCTGAGGCTCATTTCTTAAAAATAAATATTTCAAAAAGTAAAATAATGTGCTTCCAGGGAAGGAGAAAATCCAAATATGAAAATTATTACTGGTCCGTTGGGGGCGAAAGACTAGAAGTAGTCAAATCCTACACCCTTTCTTGGCATGTGGAAAAGCAGGTTTCGCAGCCTCCATATAAGTGGAGGGGCCCTCCAGTACACACCAATCACCTGCTGCAAAATGATTGCAGCCTGTGCAATGCTGCACAACCTGGCGGTCAAGAAGGGCACAGAAGTGGAACTCTCAGATTATGAGGACCATGATGACGAGGATGCCGTCCCTGAACCACACACATCTGGAGGAGCAACATCAACTGATGGCAGACACAGACGGGAAGAGGTCACACGCAACTATTTTTAATCAAGTAAGGAGACAAAGACAGGCGTAGTATGCTACAACACTGGTTTAATTTTCAAATGACTTTTGTTTTTAAAGCACAAAAGTGTAACAAAAAGCATTTAACGGCAATGCTCTCAGTTATGTTGAAGTTCACCTTGAACTGTGAAAGTTATTTCCTTGCTCGCTTCCCAGTAACACTAGTAGGTTGTTCAACCTGCTCACTGTCTTGTTGGCCTGTGGCTTCAGCATGGCGCCTGCTCCTCCTAGTTTCAGTCACAGGGGTGCTTCCAATGCTGCTCCTGCTCGTGCTCTCCTCACTGATAGGCACATCCATTGCAGCTGTGTGTGCAGTTTGTGCATTCAACAGCGCCTCAATAGCATTGGTCATCCTACCCATGCCCCTAGTGACCTCATTTGTGTTTTGTGTCATGGCCTCCTGCATGTTGGAGCTCCTCCTGCATAACAGGGATGTAGCAGTGGCCAGGCGGTTGATGGCTGTACTTCGGACATGTGCACGACGCCCATCCCTGTCCCTTGCAGCAAAATCATTGTCTAGTTTTGTGCATAGTAGCTGCACCGAGTTGTTTATTCCTCGCATCCCTGCAGCCATCTCCTTGTTGACCTGTACCATCTCCTTGTTGTCCTGTACCATCTCACTGATGCCCTTTCCTATCTCTCCAATGTTACTATTCAGGGACCTCAGCTGTCGTTGGCATGCCTGGATGGCTCTTCCCTGCATTCTCTGTATCCGTACCATGCTCCCCTCCAGACCAAGGAACACACTTCGACCCTCAACTGGTGCATCTCCTGGCCTTTCTTGCACTCTGCAGCGTCTTGCACTACTATGGCCCATCCCTGCACTGGAGTGTGTTGTGCCAGGGCTCGCTGGTACAGGCAAGTTCTGTTGTCCATCACCCTCCATGTCTCATGCCACGGACTCCAAATCGGGGAGTGGACCCACAACATGCCTCCTTCCTGGTTGTGTTGGGGGTATCATATCATGCTGTTATGCAGGCATTTCAGGTGATGAGAGAAGGAGTGGGGACTGAGATCTGCTAGGGGATTCCAGCAATTCTTGGGCCATTTCTGTGTCTTGGCCAGGTGGATGGCTACTTGATGCAGCTTTCTCCTGTGGTACGTTGGGGGTACTTTCTCCTGCATCCTGACTCTCCTCCCGCTCAGGTGGTGTCCCTTCAGCCTCCTGCGAGCGCCTGCGAGATGTTTCACCTGTGGACATATGAGCGTACATTAGCTAAGCGCTACTGTCTCACAGTCACTACAATTAAATAATTATCACATTGGCCATGTTCTGTATGCAGTCATTACATGAACTAGTTGGTTGGTGTGCTGTTTGACATATCCTTACATTTCCTGTCTAGATATCGCATCATGCATTGGCCCTGTGTATTGCTAGCACTACTGGAATTGGCTTTACTTGCCCACTAAGGGTACAGGTAAGGGAAATGGTATGGGGGAAATGCTGTGCATTTGTCTTACCTTTTTTGCTTGCAGCTCTGGCCGAGCTGTCTACGTCTCCCAGTCCGCAGACACTCTCTGGTTCGAGGGTTGAGGCCACCATCTCCTCCAGGTCAGTCAGGGGGGGTGCTGGTTTCCTGCCTGCACCTGTTTTCGATGCCTGCTTGTGTAATTCTGCCATTTTTTGGGGGGGTTTGGCTCCTCAGGTCATAAAACGATTTTTTAGGTCCTCTATATCCCTGGTGATCACCCCCCCGGCATTCACTTTCTCCATGAGGTCCCGCCAGATTTTTCTTTTGGCTGATTCAGCCACAGTGAGGGACTGCCTGCCAAACAATTTGTGGTGCACCCTGACCACCTCCTCCACAAGGACCTGCAGCTCCATGCTGCTGAATTTCAGTTTCCTCCTCCTCTCAGGCTGCTCTTTCTCTTGGCTGCTTGTCATTTTTCACTTTTAAAAGTGCTCCAAACCCTTTCTGCTGCTCTTGCACTCTGCTCAGCTCCAACTGCCTTTCCAGAAGGTTCTGATTAGTTGCAGCTGCCTGTGTAGCCACCTCCTGGTAAGGAGGGGGAGGGTGGTGGCACATGATTGGCTGCCTACTTGAGTTTCACTTTTGTTAGGTTTCCGATTCGGTATTTTGGCCCATAGGAATGAATGGGGAATACCGAATCGTTATTTACCGATTCGGTAAATACCGATTTGGTAAGTTCCGATTGTCAAATACCGAATTTTACCGATTCGGGATTTTTACCGATTTTTTTCCTACATCCCATTTTCCGATTCTAAAATACCGATTCGGTAAAATTCGGTATTTTAGAATCGGTAAAATCGATTTACCTACATCTGGCCCTAGGTCCTAACTAGGTCCTAACTATAACTACTTACTGGTGACCGCCATATTACCTACTGGCGGTCACCAGTAGGTATATATAGTTAGGATTTTTTCTCTATGGGATTTTTGAAAATTCTATGTCTAATAACTTTGGCGTTTGTGGACGGAATTGGCTGAAATTTTCAGGAAAATGGAACATTTTGTTTCTGAGCAGCCCCTGACAATTTGGGGGGTTTCATCAAGGGGGGGCCGAGAAAAAAGGGGGGTCCCAAAACGCGTTTTTCCCATGTTAATTTCCATAGGGCGGTTGGCCTCACTTTTAGCTCGAACGGCTGAATGGATTTGCACGAAACTTGGCAAAATTGTAGGGACTGTTAGCCCGATGTGCCTTTGCTAGGTCTCAATATATGTGCTCCAGTGGATTTTGAGTAATTTAGGTTCAAAAAAAGATATATATCTGGGCGGAGCCTAACCACACATCTGATCTGATTGGCTGTCAGCACTTCATCCAAGAAGTGTTGGCAGCCATCTTGGGACCAATATACATGATAGCACCTCATTAAAAAGCATTGTAGTTAATAGAGGGTTTTAGGACTTTAGTTACATTATAAATCATTTGTTGATGGTACCATACTCGTTTTAGGAATTGTGATGGGTTCTAAGGTGATTTTACCATGTGAAAAAACCTTCTGCTGTGATATCATAAATATTGTTTGAAAGAAAACTAATATCTCATGATTTTCCCACAGTGGTTTGGAAGGGGATCTATAAGCTAAACTGAAAGCATATTTTCTGTAAATTCACATTATCTTTCTCAGTCATGTGAAAATGAAGTCTGACATTCTCAGTAAAACATGTACATCCAACAAGGACAGAGACTGTCAGTTGATTCCTTTGTGTTCTACTGCAGCCTCCTAGAGTGTTCTAAAGAACAACTAGAGCGCTAACAGTCCTACTTATTACAAAGGTATGGCACACCTGAAGCCATCTTGATTGGAATAAAGTGGTAACTCTTAAAACATTTAATTTAAAAAGAAACAACATGAGGGTGTATATTTTGCCATAGAAAGTATGATTAGTGCTGCAGAATGAAAAATTAGGGCACATTTTGAGTGACTTCTCAAATCCTTTTCTATTTCATTAAAACATTTTGACATGCAGTCTCCCAAAATGGCCACCAGAGACAAAAGAGCCCAAATGTAGCCCAAATATCACCCAGATGTAGCCCAAGTATAGCCCAATGACAGAATGTCCCAGAGTGTTCTAAAGAACAGCTAGAGCGCTAACAGTCCTACTTATTACAAAGGTATGGCACACCTGAAGCCATCTTGATTGGAATAAAGTGGTAACTCTTAAAACATTTAATTTAAAAAGAAACAACATGAGGGGGTATATTTTGCCATAGAAAGTATGATTTGTGCTGCAGAATGAAAAATCAGGGCACATTTTGAGTGACTTCTCAAATCCTTTTCTATTTCATTAAAACATTCTGACATGCAGTCTCCCAAGATGGCCACCAGAGACAAGAGAGCCTAAATGAAGCCCAAATATCACCCAGATGTAGCCCAAGTATAGCCCAATGACAGAATGTCCCAGAGTGTTCTAAAGAACAACTAGAGCGCTAACAGTCCTACTTATTACAAAGGTATGGCACACCTGAAGCCGTCTTGATTGGAATAAAGTGGTAACTCTTAAAACATTTAATTTAAAAAGAAACAATATGAGGGGGTATATTTTGCCATAGTAAGTATGATTTGTGCTGCAGAATGAAAAATTAGGGCACATTTTGAGTGACTTCTCAAATCCTTTTCTATTTCATTAAAACATTCTGACATGCAGTCTCCCAAAATGGCCACCAGAGACAAAAGAGCCCAAATGTAGCCCAAATATCACCCAGATGTAGCCCAAGTATAGCCCAATGACAGAATGTCCCAGAGTGTTCTAAAGAACAACTAGAGCGCTAACAGTCCTACTTATTACAAAGGTATAGCACACCTGGAGCCATCGTGATGGGAATAAAGTGGTAACTCTTAAAACATTTAATTTAAAAAGGAACAAAATGAGGGGGTATATTTTGCCATATGAATTATGATTAGTGCTGCAGAAAGAAAAATTAGGGCACATTTTGAGTGACTTCTCAAACCCTCTTCAATTTCATTAAAAAATTCTGACATACAGTCTCCCAAGATGGCCACCAGAGACAAAAGAGCCTAAATGTAGCCCAAATATCACCCAGATGTACCCCAAGTATAGCCCAATGACAGAATGTCCCAGAGTGTTCTAAATAACAACTAGAGCGCTAACAGTCTTACTTATGACAAAAGTATGGCACACCAGAAGCCATCTTGATTGGAATGAAGTGGTAAGTCTGAAAACACTCAATTTAAAAAGGAACAACATGAGGGGGTTAATTTTGCCATAGAAAGTATGATTAGTGCTTCAGAAAGAAAAATTAGGGATCATTTTGAGTGACTTCTCAAATCCTCTTCTATTTCATTAAAAAAATTCTGACATGCAGACTGAAACATGCACTTTGAATACCAGCAGCAGACGTCCCTGGTGAGCAGTAGCTTTACTACAGTGATCTAATGTGCAACTAGAGTGCTAACATTCAGGCTGACATTATCCCTCCCACCACTCCCTGGTGGATGTTTTACTTACTATATTCTTAAAATTTCTTAAAATTTTGTTTAATATGTCTTTGCATTTGATATTTCTTCCTTCCGGAACAAGTGTTATTCCTTGTGTTTTTTCCTTTTCAGATTCGTCTTCTTTATGAACCTTTTAAGTGGACGTTGGAAGATTTTGAGTCTCAAGTCCTTTCCTTCGCAGCTCTAAGAGGATGTTTACTGGTTGCTAGGACACTTGTCTATGTCCTGTAGAATGTTTTATTTATGATGTAATGGTTACACTTTAAAGGGCTGCATATCTTGAGCAGCAATAAAAGTTATTGCATAATGTCAGCCTCCGTTGTCTTTAATGAAATCAAGATTCTCTCTGCATGCTAATTGGAGAATCGACATTTATGGCAAATGTGTGACACATCTGAATGCCTTCTTGATGGAACCAAAGTAAACAAGCATTGAAAATGCAATAGATCTCGCCCTCGTTTAAGTTAAAGCCATTCTGTTTGTAATGAGGTGGCTTTTTAGCTTTGCTTTTATTAGTGTTTTTTCAACTTTCATGTAAATAACATGCATCTGTATGCATATAAGTATATGTATGCATGCATTTATGTTTGTATTTATATAGATATACAGATGATATATGTTTATATATGTATGTATATATATATATATTCACTGAAAAAACCATAGGTTATAGACCATATATAGTTAGGAATTAGCCTTTACAAAACCTTGAAAATTCACTGAAAAAACCATAGGTTATAGACCATATATAGTTAGGAATTAGCATTTACAAAACCTTGAAAATTCACTGAAAAAACCATAGGTTATAGACCATATATAGTTAGGAATTCGCATTTACAAAACCTTATTTTACTCACACAAAACCATTGAAATTCCATATATAGTTAGTTGCACTAACTATATATCGCGCACCGGCAAACCACTGCTGATGATGTCACATATTACATCATTCATGACATGGTCAGTGACATCACTGATGACATCTCAAATGACATCACTGATGACATCACTGATGACAACATCCAGTGACTGTATGTTTCTGTAAAGTTAAAATATGTCTTACATATTGAAAAATGAGTGGATGTATAAGGGTCTGGATGAAGGATTTAGTAGGTGCATGACTGACTGTATGAGTGAGTGATTAAATGTGTCTCACTGAGTGCATGGGTTAGTGACTAAACTGTCTTAATTTGTGCATCATTATGTCTGTTGTTCTGTAAACTGTTGCATGTGTTGATAAGTAGCTATATGAGTAACTATATGGGTTATTGATTGGTTGCCCAAGTATTTGTATGGGAGACTGAGTGTGTGTGTGGGTGGCTGGGAGGTGTATGACTCTGTGCATAGATGTGTGAGCAGTTGATTCACTAGATGTATGGTTTCAAAAGTGCATGTGGAAACAGCTGTATGGGCGGTTGACTGTGTGCATGAGTGTATTGGTGAGTGAATGGATATCTCAGTGCTACATGTCAAAGTAAGTACATATGTAAAACACAGTACATGTGAGAGTTGACATATATAAATAACTGTGCATAAGAGCCAGTGAATGTGTGAGTGGCTGTATGGATCATTGTGAACTTGTATCAGGGATTGTATAAGAGAGTAAATATGTGTTAGTATATGTTTGAATAAGTAAAGTTTGTATAACTGTATAGTTGAGGAAATGGAGGTGTGATTGATTCTTTGCATGACTGACTAGGTGTGTGAGTAACTCCATGGATGAGTGACAGTCTGTGAGTGTCTGTTTACACTGATTGTATCTACGGTTATATTAGAGTCTGAAGAGGTTCATCGTATTATCACATGAATGATATCATCAGTGATGTGATCAGTAATGTCAAATGAGATGTCATCAGTGATGTCATCAGGGATGTCATTTGAGATGTCATCAGTGATGTCATTTGAGATGTCATCAGTGATGTCATCAGTGATGTCACTGACCATGTCATGAATGATGTAATATGTGACATCAGCAGTGGATTGCGGGTGCACGATATATAGTTAGTGCAACTAACTATATATGGAATTTCAATGGTTTTGTGTGAGTAAAATAAGGTTTTGTAAATGCGAATTCCTAACTATATATGGTCTATAACCTATGGTTTTTTCAGTGAATATATATATATATATATATATATATATATATATATATATATGTTAAAGCATTTTAAACAATACAGTAAATTAAATTTGGAAAGAAAAAAGAAAATGTGTTACATGTCTTTATTATTAAAAAAATAATAATTAGTAATACTATTGGTTATAAATATACAACTATGGGGCCGATTAGGGAAAACCGCTCCAAATAGCCATTCGGAGCATTTTTCCCGTAAGAATCGTACCCTGTAACATCCCCCGTACACACGATGAAGTACGATTCGTACCTGGAGCCGTACTCCGTACGAGTCGTACAGAGACCGTACGACTCTAATCTCCGTACAATTCTCCCTCGGAACCCGCTGTACGGTTCGCAGATAGTTTTTACGACCCAGCAAGTACGATACGTGTCGGGTATGCACCGTTCGACCCTTTTTCTATGGGAGCTGAAAACAGCCGTAAAAGCAGAGTTTGCGCCAAAACAGGTATGGAACGGCCCCCCGGATATGGTACGTACCCCCCATGATCGCAGGGGTACGCACTGTACCCCTGCGATCATGGGGTGTACTAGCCGTACCCCATGTACGATGGGTGTACCCATCGTACATGGGGTATGGCTCGTACACCCATCGTACATGGGGAACGGCTCGTACACCCCATGATCGCAGGGGTACGCACAGTACCCCTGCGATCATGGGGTGCACGGACCATACCGTGTGTATGTGTTTGTGTGCTTTTTCGCACGACTCGCCCTTACCTGACGTTGACAGTACGAATCACGTCCTCATACCCTGGTCCGGATTGTACTTGTCGGGTCATACGGCATGTGTACAAGTCGTACAGAATGTGTACGAGTCGTACTGTTCACGGTACCAGCCTTGCAATACGTACGGATCGCGACGATTCGGACGGATTCACGGAATACGGATCGTACTACGCGACTCGGACGGACAGGTACGATTCGTACGGAGAGGGCTCCGGATACAAATCGTACGGACGTTTTTTTTCCCGAATCAGAATCGACCCCCATGTGTTTCTATATTTCTTATCACCAACAATAATATTAAAATAACACTAATCATTTCTACTACAGACCAATAGAAATAAAATTCATATTTTTAAATGAAATTATAAAATTTTGTTGTCACAATCCAACATCAATCATTTATAAAAAGTGCTAAACAATAAAAGGATGATATTTACTATTCCCACATCCAATTCAACGATATTGTTGGAACTAGCTTAAAACATTAAAGGGGTGCCATTTACGATTACCAGTCGGTTCTAAACCAATTTAGGGAAGGTGCTGGACACTAAAAGGGTGACATTTTCTACTCTTACTATAATCTAAACCAATTTGGAGAAGAAGTTGAACATTAAAGAGGTGAAATGTACTATTCCCACTCCAATCTAAATACATTTGGGGAAGGCGTTGGACACTAGAGGGGTGACATTTATTCTTTCCACTCTAGTTTAACCATATTAGGGGAAGGTTTTGGACACTGAAAGGGTTACATTTACTATTCTCATTCCAATCTAAACCAAGTTGGAGAATGTATTGGACACAAAAGGGGTGACATTTATTTGCATTTGAACTCCAATCTAAACTAATTTGGGCAGTGTGTTAGATACTAGTCTCACTCCAATCTACCAATATTAGGCCAAGAAGTTGGTCACAAAGAGATAAAAGTTACTATTATCAATCCAATTTAAAGCACATTGTAGGAGGCGTTGACACTAAAAGGGAGACATTTACTATTCCCACTCCAATCTAAAATTATTTAAAGAAGGTGTTGGACACTAAAGAGCTGAAATTTACAATAACCATTTTAAAACAACACTTTTTACATAACACATAACATAAACAAAAACAAATACATATACAAGTAACCATATTGACATATTAAAAAAGAAAATGTAAATGTTATATAAAAATACACTAACCTCAACTACATTCCTTTATATACATATTTGAATTTTAAATTCTATAATGAATATTTTCATTACTGTTGAAAATTAATATAAAAAAAAAATATGCAATGCCATTCATAAAATTTAAACAATAAAAGAAAATTAAAATAATAATATAATATTTACAATCAAACATTTTGAGAATATTTAAAACTATTTACATTATTTTTATATTTTAAATTGTTTAAAATAATATTTAATCAAAATTACAATTCAATTGTTGAAACAAAAAACAAAAAATTACACTGAAATATTATTGATATATTTTTATGTGGTTCTAACATTTTATAACATTTATTATGTTATTTTTTAATTCAATACCATTTAATATATCTCAATTCAAATAAACTTTAAAAATGTTTTACATATTATTATGATGAAATACATTTAAAATCCTAAGGTAGTAATTTGCATTCCCTTAAAATGATTAACTTAAAATGTAATTTTTTTAAATATCCCCACCCTTATCCCCTGAAAGCCAAATAATCTGCTTCTAAAAAAAAACAATAATTAACTATATACGTTAATACAGCTAAAAACGAATTTCAACAATATCATTAGAAAAAAAATATCTTACAAAAAATGGAAATAAAAAAACACAGTGAAAATTACAAACAATATCACTTATTTTCTACATTAATATTTTTTACAACATTAATAAAAACGATTTCCTATCATCCATATCCCTCTCAACGGAATTGACATGATATTTTTGTATCAGAATGTTTTTTTCTGATATTTTATCTAAGCACCCTCCTCTCTCCCACAAATGTTGATCCAATACTAAGGGTTTGATTACAAGTTTGGCAGTCCACCTGCAGCACGGCCACCGTTGCTCTGACAGGAGGACCTCCAAACCTGTGGTTCACACACCTGCAGATTCTGAGTTGGATCCAGGGCGGGTGGGTGATGCTGAGGTGGTCTCACAGCAGTGGCTGTGCTAGGTTCTTAGGAAAGCCTCAACAGTAGACCGTCGCTGTGACAGCACCTGCTGCACGTTCATGTACAGGGTAGCAATCACCATGACGTGCATGCCACAACTTGCAGGAACGGGGTGCAGTTCCAGGGGGGCACAGCATATGCCCCCGCATGCACCCGCAGGCCCAGAAGCAGCAGGGGGCCCTGTTAAGGCCCCCTTAGTTGCATCTCAAATACTCTTTTCATGGCGTGGTAAAAATTCAACTCAGATAATGCTCGGCAGTGTTGCAGTGGCACCACCAACAAATTCCTGCTCCTTTCCGCTGTGCCATTGCCGCGGGATCCTGGTTATCTGCGGAGGCAGCAGTCCGACTGCCACACTTGAAATGCAACAGGCAGTTCCACAGTGGTGGCAGTGGTGCTAGCACTACCATACTCAGTAAAAGGCCTTTAATGTGCACCAATTTTGGAGCAATAGTAGCACAACGAATATGTTAAATTTGAATTTTCGAACACAATCCAAGACAAATAATTAACAGGACATTATCATATTATTATAATTTTTATGTAGCTCAAACTTAACCTGTAGGTATTGGGTATCAGAGCGCTTTACACAAGCACAACTTGCGTTACTTGAGGAAACTTTCAATTTTGTTCGGCACAGGTAGATTAAGTGATTTGCCCAGAATCACAGGATGTTCAGCGTCATTGTTGAGACTCAAACCCTGTTCGCTAGATTCGGGGTAGACCTCCCTAGCCGTTAGGCCAACTCCTCTCCCCATTAGTACTATTGTTATGTACATTCCAGAAGTGAATTTTGTGCAGTCTACAAAGAGACATAATTATGTTCTCTGACTATTATACCCAATAAAAAACAAATCTTCTGCTTCCTAAAACAGGATCCTGGATAAGGTAGGGGGATTCCTGGGGGATTGCTGTCCCAAAATTGTGTTTTCATATTTCAATTAACCTCAGATTTTTTGTTCCTAGATACAGTGGAAAATATCAGAAAGGAATTAGACGGAATTTGGCATAGATGTAGGACTTAACTTATTGAAGAAATGCAAAACAACAGTTGATGGACAGAATGCAGAACAATGTCATACATTCACCCCAGTACAGAAATCTGGGCCTAAATCAATCATTTTTTTGCACTCCACACCACCCCAGTTCAGACATTTCCATATGCAAATCAGCTTTGACCCTGTGCCTCATGGGAACAGTCCAGCCCGAACTGCCAAGCCATGTCTTTCCTGGACCGGAAACAAGCATCCTAGAACTGGTTTCTGGCTATCAGCCGTCTTCAGCCAGGATAGCTTGACTCCAGTGGTGTGGAATGAAATTAAATGATTGGTAGGCCTAAACACCAAATAAAATGGTGGAGCCGTCTGTTACCATGTTCTAAAAAAAAGTGGAAAGAGCACATAAGGCGGAAAAGAGAGCACACGTGTACCCCAGGCCCACATGAGGGTGACCCTAAGGGATTCCCACATGTTTAAATTAGAAAAATATATATTTTGCTACCAGGTTTTTAGATTGGGTGGCTGTATTTATGGTTTCCAGTGAGGCCCCCAGTTTCCACAAACTCTTGATGGAAAACCTGAATCCAGAGCAAGCTTGAGAGCCTGGTGCCGCAATACCCGGATAAGCGTTATGAACCCAAAGTCAAAGTATTGTTGGATTTGTGGCTTTTGGTCCAGAATTGCACACATGGCACAGATTAATGAAGCTTGCCCTAGGTTTATGGTACAAAACATTGAATCTTGTCCAAACCTTTTCTGGGAACTACAGATGCAATTATGGTTGGTTGGTTAGTCACTGGGGGAAGGGGTAGACTGGGGGTTATGACAGGAGACCATGCCTTGTGGCCAATGTCTGCTGTGTGCCTCCTTTAGGGGTAGGCAGCTGGGGTGACTGGCTGCAGAGTGTGAGGCGTCTAAGGCCTGGCTAACTAGGACATCTACCTGCTAACCCAGCTCAAACTAGAAAAAATAACCTTAATAACCCCTCAGCTCCTACAATGTCAAGTATGGTCAAATCCAGGATTGGGTTTCTGCATACATTTGGATGTATTCACAGCCCAACTTCAGCAAGTTCAAAATAGCTTCAATTCATCAATCAATCTGCAAATCAATCCATCAATGAAAAATGTTGCTTTTATCTATCACAATTTTTTAAAAGAAACACTAAAATACATATCAGAATAAAACCACATCACTCAATTAAGCACTAATCAAACACTGCAAACCATGCTACCTAGTGTTGTGTAGTTTCCACCAATCAGTAGGAACTGTGCGCTTGGGGGCAACAAAAACTTAGGATGGGGCTGGACTGATTCCATGCACCCCTGCAGGATATGTTGTCCCTGGGACCAGCTAGCTCGCAGTGCCACCATTATCCTCCCAAACCTAAATAGGAATCGAACAGTTCTGGCAACCACTGAACATGACAACTCTGTTCCATCAGGAACCGTGGTGACAGACCTCAAACTTTACTTTCAGTCACTAGTGCTCTCTTTTGCGCAGAGAAATATACAAAGAATACACGTAGGGCGTTTTCAATATTTATTAAACCATAGTGACTCTTGCAGAGATAAAATGTACTGCGATGATTATTAACAGAAGCAAACAAATGTTATACTAAATGTCAGAACAGTAAACAAAATAAATAGTTTCACCATTTTGTTGACACAACTCATATATGCATACATATGCAATAGTATAGCCAGTTAGCGTACTCCAACAGAGAGAAACCCTAACCTACATGTCTAGGGTGCAGATGTATGTTTTGCCAAGAAACCCTCTCGTGGAGGATCCAACCCCATTACCTAGTGAGCAAGAGTGTAAGACCCCGTCTTGGTTGTGAACTGGACACCACTGGCGGAGATGCCGGTCAGCTGCTAGGCAAATGTTTCGGTATGCAGGGACCACTCGAAGTCAGCAGAAGTGTCTCCTTTGTTTAAGTTGGGGAAAAAAGGGATTTATATAGAAAATTATATCTTTGCCTCAAGCCGAGATTGTGTTCAGGCTGGCATTGTTTGCATTCCACAGATAGCTGCTTCCCCACATGGACGCAATAATAAACACTTTTGTGTAATGAACTTGAGAGCCCTGTAAATAATGTCAAGGTAGTGTGACAGAGTTCTTACGAAATGTTCAGTGTCAGCAAGGTCAGATTTTCTAAGACTCTACTCCAAGAGACACAAATGCAAATGTGTGTCGAAAGTTGAAAGGCAACTTTAGGAAAGGACTGTGTACATGCAGAAATGGCACTAATTCCTATGGGCCTAACTCAGGTACATGACTATAGATTGAAATAAAATGGTTCTACATTTCAAAATTTTGAAGCAAAGTACATAAACAGATTCATTTGTTTTGCTTTTTTATTAGACTTCCCACAAGTAATCTCCAAGTTTCAAATTGGTTCTGACAAAACATAAAAACATTATGTTAGACAAGGGAATTTTCTTTAGGATGCCTGATGAAATTGGCAGTAGAACGATATATGGCTTAGTGCCTACCTGGTAACCTGACCATGTGGACAACCAGGAGCAGATACATGCAGGGCATTACATGTTGGCAAACAGACTTTTTTAACATCTGAAGCCTAATTCTAGTTAGAGTAACTCCAACATGCTTGACATGGACCCAAATACTGCTCCTTCCTACTTGTACCACTTAGTGAAAGAGATCCCAGCAATGAAGTCATGTGTGAGGTCACAAGAGGTTCATAATGGTGGCTAAGTTATAGTTTACATCACTAACTATAACTGATCAATTTCAGGTTTTGAGAAAAAAGACCAACTTCTCCCAATAGAAATAGTTTTAGTTCAAACAGTTTGAAAGAAATAATATGATTTCATTTTTTCCTAGTAGGAATCTACTCCCTTGCTGATTCTAGATCTCCTATTGTACTTTATTTAATAACAAAGGGGCTCATTATGATGGCGGGCGGAAATTAGTCCGCCTGCCACCATAATGGTGAAGGGACCGACCGCCAGAAGTGCGGCTGTCCCACCAGCCCAATTAGAATCCTGGGCCATATTATCAAGAACAGCGTTAAAATTATTGCCGCTTTAGCGACAGGAAGCTGCCGCTAAAGTGGTGATAATGGGCTTGATAATATGCCCTTATGAATACCCGTAGAAGCCCAGGTTGACACCAGAACCTGGGCTTCCATGGGTATTTACAAGGGCATATTATCAAGCCCATTATAGCCGCTTTAGCTGCCGTTTCCTGTCGCTAAAGCTGCAATAATTTTAACACCAGTTCTTGATAATATGCCGCCCTTGCCTTTTACCATTGCGGACGGGGCTGCTGGCTGCAGCACCGTCCACAATGGTAAAAGGACATGAACAGCATTTCCCTGCACCACGTGGCAGGCACCACGTGATGCTTGCCACTTGGTGCAGGAAAATGCAGGGGGTACCATGGGTACGCCAACAAGTGCACCCCTCCACCCCCCTGGAGGCCCGCAACAGGCCACTAAAGCCAGCCCCCACCCGCATCATAATATGGCTGGCCCGGCCAGCAATTGTAACGTTCGCCGAGCGACTGAAAAGTGGTGGACAGACTTTTGTGTCTGCCGCGATACCCAGCGCCATTGTAATATGGCGTAGGTATTTCACGTTACGATAGCGTAACGGTCGCCACTACAGGCTCGGCGGTATCGATTGTTACCCCATCGTAATGGGCCCCTTAGGCCCAGATTTGTCATACTTTCATTCAGCACAATGCAGCAACCCACCTTGCTGCATTGGATTAGGTTGAAGGAAAAGGCAGGAACTCAATGTATTTCACATCATACAGCACATTCCTGACCTTTACTTGCATACTTTTAGCTCTCTAACACCAACACTGGTACCCTTACATAATGGTGCATGGGTGCGTGTGTTGCAGGCAGGATCATTTTTGCACAAATGCCTACGCAACAACATACAAAAACAATCCTCTTTATATGTATGCCAGTCAGCCAGTCAAAAAGCTTTATTATTGGTCAAAAACCATAAAAGCACCATATACATAAAACAGATAAAAAGACATGTACTACTTTCATAAAAGCGTAATTCATACAATTGATAAAAAATAGCTATGGCATGATAACAGACATGATAAAACCCCATTCGGATTAAAATAGGGCATCCAACGAGCCAACCCGGGGAAATGTGATTCGTGAGCAACCTTCTGAGTTACAATAATTATACTGGCTCAGGAGCAGCAGATTAACAGTCATTTAGGTTGATTCTTGCTCTTCTTGTATACCACATAGACAACAAGTATCAAGTGGTTGCAAACACAATCACAGGGGAGGTATCATATTTTAATAATCTAAAGACCTCCCTGCAATCCCTAAATCCCCTAGATTAAAGAAGTTGGATGATCCATTTATCCCTTGCCCTCGAGTAGGAAGGGCAGAAGAGCAGAACGTGCAGATCTGTTTTTTCACAACCTTTACACCCAGGGCAAGCACCCAATGTCTGGGGAGCATTAGACCACTGTAGTAATTGAATCCACGCTTGTAGATAGATCACATGTGGATTTATTGAGAAGTTGAGATATAGTCATAAAGAGACCCCACCAGGAGCAACCAGCATGATGCTCAGCCCAGCCAACTGTGTCTTCCTAGGCAGATCACCAACATTCTGATAGATGCATGGGTTCGTATCCCATCCTCGTCGCCAAAATAATGTAGTAATTGAATCCACACAGGTAGATAGATCACATGTGGATTTATTGAGAAGTTGAGATATAGTCATAAAGAGACCCCACCAGGAGCAACCAGCATGATGCTCAGCCCAGCCAACTGTGTCTTCCTAGGCAGATCACCAACATTATGATAGATGCATCACATGAACATTTCATAGGTGATAGAGAAAGATTGCAATGAGTAAATCAGAATATAACAACCACTTGTTTGTCACTGCCCTCAGTGGCAATGTTCCGTGTCTGAATTGGACATAAAGTTTCTTGGCCAGTAAGGTCTGGATGTCATTCAGATGTTTCTCAAAGTGGGGGACAACCTTGATATCGAAGAAGGTGTTGGTCAACCTACCCAGAGAGGAATTCATTAGTGTAAGTTCTGTTCGATGTTGCTTAAGTACAGAGCTCAACGTCCTCTTGGTAAACAAGACACAGGTCACTCCTCAGGAGAGGACCAAATGTACCCCCTGCCAATTGCGTGGCATAGCTGTTTAATGTACTTTAGCCAGGGGATTTTCCCCAGACCTCCTCTGGACAGAAGGTCCCTAAGGTCCTCCCTATAGCTCGAGAGCTCAGGGGTGGCCCAAAGGCGCCTCCAGTACAACAGTGGGCGATTTGCAATGATCTCATGTATAGGGACCAAATGTATGCTAAAGCTTGCAGCACACGAAGAAAGATGAAAAAAACGAGGCAAAATAAAGACATTTCTCCTTACACCTCCCCTGGGCAGGCATATAGTATTTTGGCGCAGTCCCAAGTCTACCACTAATGGTAAATCTGGCAATGCACCGAAATCCATTGGTGGAGGCCTGGGAACACCAATACTTCTCCCATGGAACGCCTCCCTGGGACAGGGTAACGCAAGGCAGAGATTTGCATGCCTTGCCTTACTCAAGAATTATGTCGAAAAAGACAGTGTAGCTAAACTCTAAGGGCGTAAATATTCCCTGAATCAAAATCCAAACAAAATAATAGACCCTCTAGAGCAATCAAATAAGTGTGTGCTGAAACGAAAATTTATACAAAAATCCTTTAATTTATTTATATTTTGTTTTTAGTATATTTTGTTTGTTATTTATATCCTTTAAGCAAAATTCATTTACTTTTTTGATTCATTGTTCACATTTAAAAAGAACTTTGATGTGTATTACATGATATCAAAAACATAAGCATACAGTTAATTATTTACAATCAAAGATGTATAGAATTAATAAGTGAGAACAGACAAATTTACATAAACATAAATACATATACACATTAACCCAGTGATATACGAAATATTCAGTTGTTGGTATAATTGATGAAGGCAATGCGGTTGAGTGGAACTACGCGCGTTTCGGCCTGAGGCCTTCGTCAGGTGACCGTCATTCGTATATTACACATAAATAAAAAAAGTGATATAACCTAAACAGAAAAAACAAGAACAAAAACATATATAAATATATCTACAGCTCAGACACACATCTTCATTACAGCTATTTACAACTCAGTTTACATTTCTATATTTTTCGGGTCTATTGCAGTTGCTATAACGATATATATACACTTTTGGCTTTTTGAGCAACCACCAAATTACAGTTAACGCCAGACCATCTAATTTTTATGCTTTCCAGATACATAAGTACATATTTGTTGATTCTTATACCATATTAACTAAACTCAAGGTCACTTAAAGTGTATCTATTTCACTAACAGTTCTAGTTTTGATAGTTTTTTTTGGGGATAGGTTCTGTTACCAGCAGTTCCACATTAGGCACTAGAATTTCATGGAGAGAAAAAAGAGTCCAAAAGATAGATATAAAAAATAAAAAGCCCGGATTCGCCCAGTCCGTTTAGATCGCGGACTTCGGAAGCATCATCTTAAACAGAACCCCCGTTAGAACGCTCGAGCACCATTATACAAAGGTACGTTCTCAACTCGCAAGTAATATCGTGTCGGTCGATTTAGAGGCTCTATTTAGAAAAGCTAGACTTAACATGGGTATGCCGATTTTAATACTGCTTCCATTCTCTATTCCCTTCAATAGTGGTAAATACCCCCAGCCTGTGCAGCTGACAGCGCTACTAGATCAAGGTAATGATACTAAGAGGCACGATCTGAGAAGCACTATATAGTGGTACTTTATATAGTACAATAGAGTTGTCCTTTTTTATATCTCTTTATATTCAGATTAACTACAAAGAAAGTGACTTAAAATCTTGTACCTCTTCGGCGGTCTGCCTTGTGAAAACAATACTTCACAATTATCAGATATCTAAGGTAGGCTTTAATTCCTCAATAAAAGTGTGGTTAAGAGACTAATACTGCAAAGTGTGCAAACAAATCAAGTTAGTATTAGGACATATTAAGATGTTAGGATTTTTCTTTGATATAAAATCTGTATTCAACTGCACATTGCTCTGCCCCAATAGATAAATGAGAGTCTTGTGGCATGAATAACATATAATCAAATATGGACCTAGTAAAAAACTAACATCGCATGAACAGAATTTCAAATAGTAATTTTTCTTGTTCTCGCCTAAACTTAGAACCAGTTTTCAGGATTAAGGATCCCAAAGATTCGCTTTACTCTTCAACCAACCAGATTCACCATAACCAAAATGTGATTTGGTGGATAGAAAGCCCTGTGGCAGGAGTAAATAATGTATTCTTATAGAATAGGTAATACTATAACAAAAAATACACAGTCAGATATCAACTAAAATGGGTACATGTCTATTTTTCAGAATATCTAACAGTGGACAAATGATATTAAATGTGTCACCATAAGAAGCAAAAGTGTTGATACGTCAACCTGTCCCTTGTTGTGTAAGTAGAAATGGTCTTTAATCTACCTCACCTACACCCCTAATCCCCTTCTTTTATCTCATCAGTTAAGTTATCTCTGTGTTGAATGTATAAGGCTTTTTTCTCTGTATCTATGTCTTTTTATATCTATCTTTTGGACTCTTTTTTCTCTCCATGAAATTCTAGTGCCTAATGTGGAACTGCTGGTAACAGAACCTATCCCCAAAAAAAACTATCAAAACTAGAACTGTTAGTGAAATAGATACACTTTAAGTGACCTTGAGTTTAGTTAATATGGTATAAGAATCAACAAATATGTACTTATGTATCTGGAAAGCATAAAAATTAGATGGTCTGGCGTTAACTGTAATTTGGTGGTTGCTCAAAAAGCCAAAAGTGTATATATATCGTTATAGCAACTGCAATAGACCCGAAAAATATAGAAATGTAAACTGAGTTGTAAATAGCTGTAATGAAGATGTGTGTCTGAGCTGTAGATATATTTATATATGTTTTTGTTCTTGTTTTTTCTGTTTAGGTTATATCACTTTTTTTATTTATGTGTAATATACGAATGACGGTCACCTGACGAAGGCCTCTGGCCGAAACGCGCGTAGTTCCACTCAACCGCATTGCCTTCATCAATTATACCAACAACTGAATATTTCGTATATCACTGGGTTAATGTGTATATGTATTTATGTTTATGTAAATTTGTCTGTTCTCACTTATTAATTCTATACATCTTTGATTGTAAATAATTAACTGTATGCTTATGTTTTTGATATCATGTAATACACATCAAAGTTCTTTTTAAATGTGAACAATGAATCAAAAAAGTAAATGAATTTTGCTTAAAGGATATAAATAACAAACAAAATATACTAAAAACAAAATATAAATAAATTAAAGGATTTTTGTATAAATTTTCGTTTCAGCACACACTTATTTGATTGCTCTAGAGGGTCTATTATTTTGTTTGGATTTTGATTCAGGGAATATTTACGCCCTTAGAGTTTAGCTACACTGTCTTTTTCTACATAGTTTACCTTCCCTACGAGTAGCTAACTGTATACATTGTAGGGGCCCCTTCTTTCTCATAGAATCTTACTCAAGAATTATCAACCCGGGCAGGGCCTTGCATGGCTAGATAAATCTGAATTTATAGTTATGTTGCCTTTGTGCCCTCTTTCGTGGTGAAAGGGTAACACAACGTTATGATAAATATAGGGCTACATTTGCAGGACATACCACAAACGCATTTGTTCAAACATCTTCATTTCAAATTAATTAGAAAAAGATTCATTACCCTTTCACACTGTGTGCCTTTTGGACATGCATTCTTTTAGATTTACCTTTGTAACAGTGTGGGTGGAATTTGTGGAATTTCACTCTGCGGAATATCGCAGTTACATAAAAACTACGGGGCATATTACCAACCCGTAGCGATATTTATCGCTAAATAAACATAGCGACGATTTTTTTATCGCTGCCTATCGCTGGATATGTTAGCGGAGAAAACATGCTATTAGCAACGTTCTTCTCCATTGTGCTAAAATATCCAGCGATAGAGGCAAACTGCGTGAATATCGCTGAGAATACAGCGATATTCACGCATTAGCGACAAAATGCTCTTAGTCATGTTATCCACCTCCCATTGGATAACATGGCTAAGAACTGGTCTGGGCAGGTGTTAGTATTTGGAGATATTTGCGCTTAGCGCGAATATTTCCAACGCTACGCCTGCCTTGCTAATAGGCGATAGCGACGTTAGTGACTGCTTTCAGTCGCTAACTGGTTGGGTACGCCCACATTGCATGTCATTAGCGATAACCATCGCTGACATGCAAAGCGGGCCCCAAACCGCTCGCTATCGCCTAAAAGCTGTCGCTAACATCAGTTAGCGACAGCTTGCTAATAGGGCTATAGAATTATCCCCGCTTAGCTGCTGAAAACGGCCGCTAAATCGGCGATAATTGCCTATCGGGCCCCTTGGTAATATGCCCCTAGATCCCACAAAGTTCTGTAAATGGGCAAAATCAGCACTTCACGCTGATTTTTAGCACCAAGTGCTTGTTCTGCACAGGAAAATCAGGCCAAACAGCATCACACGGGGATGCCAGAGAAGGCTACTTCTTTGCTGCCGCTTGATTTGATTTTCTACCCGAGCAGCCACTTTCTCACCACTAGTGGCAGCTTTCTGATGGCAAATGGTTGCGACTGCTTGCGTTGCGAAAATCTCACCAGGTTCGTACTAGTGCCCAAAAATCATGATGAGGGAGGTTAGCGAAATTTATCAACCACCTCTACTTTGCAATAAACTGAAGTAAATTAGACGGGTGGAGGAATTAATCACCCAACACCTACTTTGCAATAAATGGCAGTACATTAAGTGCTAATGCATTCAGATGTAGCTGGTTACGCTTTCATACATGTAACATTTCCAAACTTGTAGTTGTAATGTCATATTACGAAGCACTGTAGAGAAAAATCCAAAACATATTTTAGCTGTGGATTTATTACTTCAAAATATTTAAAAAATTTGATGTTTAATCCTTGAATTTTCAAAAATAAACAAGATTCCTTTTTTCTGCTCTACCAGTTTTCTGACTGAAAAACAGAACAAATAAATATAATATCACATGTATGGAACGAAGAGTGTTTTTAGTCGAATGTGAGCTGGACAGAAGTACACACCTCAGCATCACAGATGAATTATGCAGGAAGATCTTACTTTCTCCAAGGATGGATGATCCTAATGAGTGCTTGCCTCAGTTTGGGGATCCCAAGAATTAAGACAATGGACTGTGCAGGAACTGAAAGTGCATTACCCATCACGAGAATGAGCCTCAACCAATGGCCATTGAAAAACAGCATGAGGCACTCGGACAGCAAAAATATAACACAGCTAGTTAGGAGGGATCCTAACATTCTGACTGCTCCAAAATGAGCGTCAAGCCGCGGTTGGCTGAACGCTGATACATTTCTTTTCATCCTCTGGGTATGTCTACAGAGCGATGTGAGGATAACTGTGATGGAAGCAATTACGAAAAGAAGAGGCAAGCATATGCCAAATGCGACTGCTGTATAAAGGTATGAGGTTTCCCATGTCAGAACTTCACTTAGGAGTGTAGCATTAGCGTTGAGATTGGTTGCTGAATTCTGAGGGTATTCTCTGTTGGAAGTCCAGTTCAAGGGGATGCTGAGGACCAATGATCCTATCACAGTCCCCAAAATCAGCCAAGGCAACGACTTCGAGAACCTTTGCTTTAACCAGTAAAAGAAGTGGTTGTTGAAGTCTACGATCTTCACGCAGTAGAAAACAGAGAGGCAGGCTGTTAACCAGGAACTACAGCTGCCAGACCATACTGTAACTTGAAGTAGTATGCCAGGAACCATAGACTTCATCTCATGAGCATAGGAGTGTCCTAGCAGAGTGCACTGGAAACAAATGAAGGAGACTCCCAGAGCAACTAAGATGATATCGCAGGTGTTCAGGAGTCTTCCTTTGGCCTTTTCCAGCAGATAAAATGCCACAATGAACACACTGACAGGTATTCCAATCACACTGGCCATGACTTCCGCAATCATATAAACCTTTGAAAATGAAGGCGCCATTGTTTTCCTTTCTCTTTGTAGTTCTTTGATGAATTCACAAAGATTAATGTTGCTCTGACTATGCTTTGTGTACGAGTGTTGTGAGCAGGGATGGCTAGACTTCATGATCAGCAGGTGTGCCTGGATTAAGTTACCATTAGCGTCATCCTCACCATCACCATGGATCTGAATTTGGAAGGATGCAAATCAGCCTGGTTTTAGATTCTCTCTTTTAGAACGAAAAAACAGCTCAGCTCCTATTTTTAAAACCTGGTGGTGCATCACTCTAATAAATAATTAACACATTAAGGTTCTCATTACGATGTCAGGTGGAAAGCCTCCTACTGCTTGTAGGTTTAACGTCTGACCGCCACATTAGGATGACAGCGGTCGAAGTTTAAACCAAGGGGTGAATTTGACGCGGTGCTGAAGGCTCAAGGAGCCTGTCGTCAATCAAAAATGCACCATACTCCCTTAAGGACAGAGTTTCTGCCATCGGGATTATGATGTCGGTTTCTGACAGCCAATCCATGTAGGCCTTTCCGGCATGGATTCACTGTTGGAAACTGACTTTGGAGGCCTCTAACAGGGTCCCCTTCCTCCCTGGTCCTCATTTGGGCCGGGGGGAGGAGGCACCTATGGTGACCCGCTAAACATCCCTTCTGTGTGACCCCCTTAAACATCCCTGCACGGTGCCTGCCACAGGGTGCTAGGATGTTTGAAAACTTACATTTTTCAATAGGTGCTTTTGCTGTGGGCGTTTTCAGCCCTCTGTACAAGTTCCCATTGAAAAATGGAAATTTCTAAAGGTGCTATGTCCGGTCGCATCCTGATTGAGTGGTCGGATCCGTGAACCCATGGTCCGACCGTTTGATCCCCGAAATGGACTTAGCCGGATGCAAGTCCGACTGACATTGTAATAAGGCTCTAGGTATTTCCCCTACTTGCACTGGGAAAGGGAAATGAAATGTTTGGTGTGATAAGCAATGTTTGCAGATTGAATTGCCTCTAGGTGTTTTCTCCAAAGTATTATGCAAATTGAATAAAATATACATTTAAATATACATCAATTCTACAAGAACAGTTTGTGAGAGTGTGTAGAGGTAAAAGGTGAATTAGAACAGGAAAGCATTGTGCTGCCAATGCTATTACATATTTTGGTAAAAAAAACATCAACCAAAGTTAAGAAACTTAATAAAAGCAATTATGACAATTGCCTACCAGGCAGCCAAGACAGAAATATTATTTGAAAACTATATTCTTCCCAGGGTGCTGCCTTAAATCAATAAATAATATGTAGTGCCTCTACAGTGACTGGTGTATAGGCATCAGCATATCATTAGCACCACAGATAACTACAACTTGTTGTGAACTACTTTGGTAAAACATAATTGTTTTGCAACTACAAATGTGCTGCCTTTTCTGACACAATTTAGAGCGGGCCAAGTCATGTTGGAGACCCATAACCCACCACCACATAGGCAGAACAGCAATGCCATGGTTAATCGACTAAGGACCACTACCACAGCATGAGCAAAACTGTGAACCAAGTGGCCCCACAACAGAGTGCGGCCTTCAAGAGCCTTGGTGGATGATAGTTTAGATAATATATCCAAGAAGCAAAAAAAGAATATTTCGACTGGAAGTTAAACATTTGATTGTCTGTGCATGTCTGTGTATGTGAATTCATTGAGCAAAACTCAGTTGCAAACTACAAACCAAGCAAAGAGCACAGAGCAACATGGAATATGAGAGCCGAGAAGCTGCTGCACACAGATAGACCATGTCTTCAGGGACTCATAACCAATGAACTATAGGACACCAATCTCTCTCACCATGTACCTTCTACATCTTTCATGGAGTCATTGTTGGTTATAGGAAATCCGACTTTGGTCACTGTAGATTTTTCCCCTTTTGCTACACCATATGTTCTGCTTGCTTTAGAACTCTATGCACTTTATCTTTGCTAACCAGGCATACAGTGTCTGTGCTCCACTTTTAAACACGGTTGAATTGGTATACTCCTAATTGGTATATCTAACTTGTCCAAAGGTCCCTAGTATATGGCACAAAATGCACCCAGGGCATGGAAGTTAAAAACTACCAGTGGTCTGGCACACTTATTGTGCCATCCAGAGTGGTGGCAGTGCCAACATGACTACCAGATTGACCACTGTGGCCTGACTGTAACAGTGCAAAACATGCAGTGTGACCTGTCAAAATAAACCCTTTTGAGAGGACAAAACCTCCTCTTTAAATATTAGTATGTCAATTCAATGCAATAAATATGTATTCTATCTTAAAAATGATCATAAAAGCACATAGTAAAATATACAAAAAAATAGATACATAAATTCAAACTCACAATACACTGGTCTCAGTGCAATACACAAAGTAAAAGTATTAAAACCGTAATGATTCATCAGATATAAATAATATAAAACATAATTTAAAAAACTAAAATACCTCATTACATCCCCTCCATTGTTTTTTATACTACGAATAGCGAGTTTAAGAAAGAAACAAACAGTAAAACAAATATCTGGACTATTCAACATTTGAAGATAGGTCAGTGCAACCCTACATTTCCAAAAGGCTAATTTGTTCAGTATTGGTTTAAGACATGACTGAAGGAATCACAGGTACAAACCAAAGAAAAACATAAAATCTAGCAAAAACTGATCCGCCTTGCCATTACAGGGACATGGAGGGAGGTCCTTACTCCACACACCCTCCGAATCTTAAAATTATACTAGACTCCAAACCGACCCGACCGGAATCTAAATAGGAGTGATCTCTCCCATTGAGTAAGGTCTCACATAAGATAGAAAAGAATGTCGCCCCCATAGTAAACATGGAATAATAATGGCAGACAGTATTTTTACTAACAAGCTCCTGTAACCTCAGAGAGGACATGTGTTCTGAAAAGCTCTGCTTAACTACTTTTTTTGGTGGCTTTACTAATCAAGCCTGGGGAATTAATCAGTTTTGGAAGGCCAGTATCAACTAGTGATTTAGGGCCAGATGTATCAAAGGGGTTTGCTCATTCTGTGTCTATGGGGAAATGTATTGATACATATGGCCCTTACACATTTAACTTAATCAAGGTATAGAAAGCCCCCCCCCACCATGTTCAGGCAGTCAGCAATAACTGGCCTATTAAAGCAAGCCTCCTTTTTACTCTGGACATTAACCCAGAGTTTCGTGGGGGGGGGGGCAATTTAATGATATCCTGTATGAACGATAGAATCAATTCAGAGTGCAGAATACAAATTGGACTGGAGGGAGGGAGGTCCAGTAATCTCCTGCATATTCTATTTCCTTCTTCCTGAACTGGCGTGGTGTTGAGAAATCCCCAAACCCCAGCTCCGTATATAGTGGTGGGAACAAATTGCATCCTATACATTTTCAGAAACGGGGAAACTGTAGTCCTGACATCTCTCTAGCCAAATTAAAAAGCAAGCCCACTGCCATCCCTAGTTTTTGCAGCACAGTGTTTACTTGTGACTGCCATGAATTACTATACAGAAAAGACAATGTCCCAATAGGTAGCAAATTGATAGGCAATTTAGTTATGTATGCAAGAAACATTACATAGGAAGGAAACAAGGAGTCTCAGTTTGTCAGTACTTAGCTTGTAATTCACAAATTAGTTGAAAAGTTGAAATATTTACACATGGGAATACAGTTGAAAGCAGCACTGTACAAGAAAAATCATGTGACAACCCAAAGGGCACTTGGTGACAAAGTGATATGTACAAGTGAAAGAGTGACGACGCAAGTGATGGAGGTGAACAGCGTGGACGGCGCAATGTGACAAGTTTATATAAATTGAAGGCTCAATGAAAAATATGTTTTAGTCATTCAAAACACAATAGATCCTAGTTATGAGCCAAACGCTATAGTGCGCTAAACAGTTGCACTGTAGTGTCGACGGCGTTTCGATCCACAATGGATTGGGATCTTCTTCAGGACTGGGCTGACGAGTAGGTATAGTGCTGGGTGTATGAAGGACGCTGGTCTACAAGGTACTGAGGGCGTCAGGGCGCAGTTGAATCCATGGTTAAGTCAAGTTAGTAATCAATTTAGTAATCACCCGATGTCGTTCCGATTGAAGCATTGCTTCAATCGGAACGACATCGGGTGATTTATTTCCCGGGAGCAACGCGATTCTATTCAGACGCTGCTCCTCGTCCATCCCGGCAGTTACGTCCTTCGAATTCAGAGATGCCGAACTTGACTCAATAACGTTGTCATGAAGAACCGTGCAGCTTACTAAATTGAACTTTTGGCACAGACTAATCTGCTTGAAGTAGAACTATTCTTAGAGAACAAGACATTCTTTCCCTTTTGAACACTGCCTAGAGTAAATATTTGGCCTTGTCCTCATATAACAATTGACATAATATGTTATGTTATGAAATGGTCTCGACCTTTCTTTCTGTATTTAAGAGCCATTTTCATAAATATAAATTCATGATTCATTCGGTTTGCATATTTAGATACCATACTATATGCTTAGAATGTCATCACTTCCTTAAAATGCGTACTGTGGAAATGCTGATTTTTTTTCCCCTCATGTACAACCATTTCAAGTGCATTTTTATGTATTTTGGGGTAGGATTATAAACACTAGTTTTAGATATGTTCAGTGCTTATTAGGTTAGCTTTTTTGAACTTAAGATCGCGGAGTGGGTGTTGTAAATGAATCTAGGACCCTAGTGTAAATCTTCCCGATTCATGCCCTTATATAGGTATACTTTATCATATCCTTATATAGGCATAGACATCAGTACCATATTTGGCCAGAGCCTTGCAGCCCAAATACGGCATGGCTACTTCCACTAAGTTCCGAGAACCAACAACAATTTCTTGGAAAAACCTGCCTTCAGCAGCTAGGGACTTCCCCGTGCTTGAATATTAAGTTCTCCACGAACTCCTGGCGTTTTCCAAGAATTTAGCCTTTGAGTGATGTTATTAAGTCCAAACATGCGTCAAACTTGGCACCTTCAAAGTATAAATATGCCTAGGTTTGCCCAGACACAGTGGTTTGGGGCAGATCGACTATCTACTTGCCTGATGCCCTGCAGCTGCAAGTGCCGAAGGAAGCCGACCCTCCAACTGACGCACTGAGAGAGACGCTGTCTTTTCTCTTGCCGAGAAATCCAGCTCCAGTGTTTCCAGCTTACCCTTGCGGGTATCTGGGAAATCGAGTCCTGAGAGAGAGATACAAAACCTCCTTCATTCTAAAACCAAGGTACGGAGCTGATTAGACCTCTTAGAGAATTCTTGGAATAGATTCCTGGCAGAGAACTACTAAACTTAGGCTACTCCTCACTTACTTCTTCCCTCGTACTAGACTTAGGTTAGGTACACCGGGGTAGGCGTATTTTAGAACCACCAGTTGAGTACTGTTAGTAATTATTTATTACTGAATGTATCTTATACATTTCATGCACTTTATGGCTTAGAAACCACATCATGCTTTTACAGTACTACTTTATAATACAGTTTGTATTAAATGCCTTGTGCTTTATAACCAGTATTACGATTGCAGCAGTTCATTTCCAATGCTTGAGAAAGAAGACTGTTCAATAAATACTTTTATTGAAAACGCCCGTCTCTCTATTTCTCTGCATCTCTGATGAAACGAAGCATGCACGATTGACTGAGTAAAATAGTTATCTATTGTTTCCGCGACTCTAGAGATTTGATTTCTTATTCTTGGGAAACAAAGTTGTCATGTTTATGCGGTTGTCAGAAACTAAACCCTTCTTGTTTATTCGAGAAAGTTTCTAGTGACCTCTGAGCTAGTTGGCACTCACTATTAAGTTTAATATATTCGGTAGAGACCTAGTCAACCTCAGTCCTACATCTAAACTAGAGTATATAATATTCCAATGCGCAGAGCCTATTGGGAATATAGGAACTATACTACAATAGTAGCACAAAGAATATCAGATATATTAGAATTTGCCAACACTATCTAAGACATATAATTAACAGGACATTTTCACATTATTATTTTATTTTTGACAGAGTTTTATATAGCTCAACCTTGACCCGAAGATATTGGGTATCAGAGAGCTTTACATAAACACCACTTGTGTTACATGAGGACACATTCGGGCATATTATCAAGTACGTGCGATAATCATCGCCTGCGGCAGATATCGTGCTTTTTTTAACGCATACTTTCCCTGAGAAATTTTGCATTGTTACTGTGGTATTATTAAGAGTTTCGGAGCAAGCAATACTGGCAGTGAAAGTACGCGGTAACTGCCTCTAACATGCGGTAGTGTTTCATGAGATACGGTGGCATTGGGGTGTTAGCGACAATAACATTTCAGCTAATGCGAGAATATGCCTTAAAACCCACTTCAAACCCCCTTAAAACACCCTGTATGACACGATCACTGGCACAATGAACCTGGCAGCCGCCTCGCACTCTGCAGCATGAAAAACACTTTAAAATGTATGTAATGCTACCATTAATGTAATGTGACATGCCGGATGCTTTGATCTTACATTGTACTGCACAACAGCACCTTTGTACATGTTTAGGAGCTAATGATGCAGCATGAGCTCTATCTCTTTGGAGTCTGTGAGGGAGATCAGGGCTAGTCTCCCTTGTATCATCATGTTTAGTAAGTTTTAATCACATGACCGTGAGGGGGCCCTCACTGAAAATATTAATATTGACAGTAAAGAACAGGCGAGAGACCCCTCTGTTACGAAAAATGATAGTACCTTATCAGGCATCATTGCCCTGCCCCCTTTAGAAGATATACTCTACAAGAACCAAGAGGGAGATCCCGCCCATCTTCCCGAAACCCAAGATAAAGCTGTAAACGTTGCAGATTTAGGCAACACCTCTGTTTTCCCTATTGTGGCTGTAGTACATAATCTTCCTCCTCCTCCAAAGGCAGATCAAAAAATCCATCCTGGTACTTCTTCCTCTCTGCATATTTCCCCAGAGGACTTCACCCTTCCTGATATAAATTTTGAGTCCCAGAAAGGATTAATTAAAGCGCAGAACTCCATTATCTCACAGGATATTGTAGCTACTCCTAGGTTACATCTATTTAGCAGTACCCCCTCAAAAAACTCTGAGTTTTCCACCCCCGAAAATGAATTTTTTTCCCAGCCCTACTCATATTCAAAATAAAGACCCCCTAAACTCTTATATACGAGAAGATAATGTAATATCTAACTCCTTATCCTCCTTAGAGCGGCTCATCTCATCTATTTTACAACTTTTGGAAAAATTAGTTAATGGGTCAGATAACGTACTTGATACAGTAACTCTGATTTTAAAGGCGCTGTTGAGTCATAACACAGGATTGGAAGGTGTCACCCATCCAAAAATAATTACTCCATCCAAAAATCCAAGAAAGGAAGGAAATAAGGAAGTAAATGTAAAAACACCCCTTGAGGTATCTTTACCGTCTGATCCCCAGGTTAAAGCTAACACTCATACTGCAGTTCTTTCTGAATCTTCCGTATATAGGAATGAGAATCCAATTAACGGTAATTGTGTAGCTCTTATTAGCCAGGAGATCGAGGCCTTATCACCTAAGGAGGATAACTTGACTAACACTCTACCCCCTATCTTCCCCATTTTCATTCCCCAAACAAATAAAGAAACACTAAACCTCCCTGTTTTCCCGGATAAAGTTTCTCCTTTAAAGGAGAAAAAACCTGTAATAACAGTATCTAAAAAACAACGATGCAAAAAAAGAAAACCAAACCGTAGATTTTATAAAAAAAGGCAAAGGAAAATTACTTTTGAATGTGAGCAAGAGCCTTCTCTGGATAATTCCAATCATGTGGATTTGGACTCTAATTCGTTACATGAGCCAACGGGAACTTCAAAGTTGATCCCTACAGAGATACAACAAGAATTTTCATCTCACATAAATCAACAGCACCTCGATGAGCAGATTAAATTGGTAAATGATCAAAAGTTAATTCCAATTATAGATTCCAAACCAAAATTAATTCTTCTTAACCCTCTGGCTATTCCCTTCTCAGATGTAGTTGCAACTGAATATGTATCTAAGACAGAGCCTAAGATTAGAGAAAATCTGGATACCCTCTTCCTTGATTTTATACCTATTTTAGATCCAGATCTTATTTTAAACAGATCTGCATTAGTTAACTGTTTCCATGAAATAGAAAGCTTAAAACAGATCCAATCTGCAGATCTAGATGTAATAACACTAATAAACTCAGAGAATGGAAAGATAGCACGGGTAAAATTTTATTCCAAATTGGTAACAAATCAAGTCCTACAATGGGCAGAAGAATTTCAAATAAGAGGAATCAATGTCGATCCTTTCATTTCGGTTAAAATAGAAAGCCAAAGACCCCGAAAAATGTTAACTTATCAGGGTATAAAATCCTGTCCGTCAGATGGTTCCTCTGCAGTGACCGAAGAGTTAAAAATACGCATATCAAAAAATGAGCGACAGGTGATAGTATAAAACAAACCAGGGTAAAGGACGCCGATCTGGAGTGGAGTTGGTTGCCCGCTGTTCTATCAGATAAATCTGGTTTTACACCTAGAATGAATTCAGATTTTTAACGATAATTTAAAAATAATATCGTGGAACACTGCTGGATTAATCCAGAGTACCGAAAAGTTGCTATTTTTGCATTCTTTAGAAGCAGACATCATTTGTTTGCAGGAAACATGGCTGGTAGGGAATTTCCCGGTTGTAAAAGACTATTAAGTATTGGAGAGTAATGCTACTCCCTCTACGAGAGGCCGTACGAAGGGAGGGCTAGCCTGCCTTTTGTCAAATAAAGTCAATTGGAACTATACCCATTATTTAGATTCGAACAAATTATTTCAGGCAATAACCTTAATAAATTTTGCTAAAGATGCTCCCCAGAAATCACTCGTAATAATAAATGCCTATTTACCTCCAGATATAAATTATAATTCTGGTATTGAGACGATTTGTTCTTTCATATTAAATCTTCAGGAATCTACTTTCCCCCCTCATATTTTATTATTAGATGACCTAAATGGTAAAATATCTAATAGTTCACCGGTTGCACACCTATAGATCCATAGGTGCATCTCCCATGGCACCAGCGTGTCTGCTGAATCAGCCAAAGTTTCAATTAAAAAAATTAAAAAAATTCCGATCAGCCGTTATGTTTTTTTGAAAGTAGAATTATATTTCACATTGTTCTTGGTTATCAGAATGTTTTTTCATTCATCGTTTGTAGCGACATAATCCAATGCATTTCGGTGAAAAGGTTCACCTTCGTCAGGGATTTTCTACAAACAAGATAAACAGTATACATTGTAACTTTCCTTAAATGAACAGTAGTTACATTCACATTTTGTTATAACATTTGTTACTCTCACATGCATATCTGTGTGTTTTTTAAACTGAAAGTTTGCCTCCCACTCGAGTTAGTGCTAATGTGCGTTCGGTTACCGTGATACTAAGGCGCTAAATGGTAGCTGTCCGTTAGGCGGTGGTTTTTTAAAAAAAGGGAAGAATGGGCTTTAAAGCTGTACTGCACGCGGTTAAAAACTCGCTACCATTCTGGTTGTCCTTACTCTCGCCCTTGCTCACCTTGTGCTACTTCGATCGTTTCCTTCCGCTCCTGCCTGCGGGTGGGTCTGTTACGAAATGAGCTCTCTAACTCTGAGTAATGACGCTGACGCTGCGTGAGTTGCGCATGCGCAGTGTGGGAGTTTATCGTGTTTTTTTCTTTTTAACTGCTGTGTGTGGTGAACATAAAGTTTTCAACTCATATAACTTTACCTACTAGATGTTATGAGTGTTACACTTGAATACAATGGGTCGAAGTTAATCAACGCGCTCCAAAACCAAGAAGTGGTTTAGAGTTGCTATGTTAATGTCTCATTCTGGTGTATGTGGTGTGTTATGTACAAACTGGGTTATAAATAACATAAAAATTCTGTTCGATCATTTAAGCCATTCGGCTTGAGACTGTTCAAATAATAAATCCAGTGATTTTCACGTTTCAACAAATTCTTTTTGTTCAATGTTCCTTCCTTTTTTGGTACAATTTCCAAAACACAAGCTCTCAATTGGTTTAGATTGTGTCGTTTTTCTTCAAAATGGATGGCTATTGTGGATTTCGTGGAGTGGGTTCTTATGTTGCTCTTGTGTTCTGTCAATCTTACTTTTAGTTTTCTTTCAGTATGTCCCACATATACGCTTCCACATGGGCATTTTAAAAGATAAACCACATTCGTGGTGTCGCAAGTTGCATTAACCCTCAGAGGTATTTTGTGTCCTTTCATAGGGTGACTGATATTCGACCCCTTGATGATGTTGTGACAGTTGGCACAATTTAAGCACGGTACTGTTCCTCTGTATATCTGATGGGGTGTGGTTTGTTTGGGTTTCTTTAACAGATCACTTAGGTTTTTGCCTCTTGAGTGAGCAAACAAAGGTTCCTGGTCGAATATTCCATTGAAATCGCTTTCCATTTTGACTATTTGCCAATTCCTATAAATGATTCTTTTGAATTGGGAGCTCACATTTGAGTATTTACTGACACATGTTATTCTCTGTGATTTGGTACTGGGCTTGTAGGTTAGTAATTCAGATCTTGTTTTCATTTCGGCTCTGGCCTGTGATTTTCGGATCATATCTTCTGGATAGCCTCTATTTGCAAATCTGTGTGCCATGTTTTGTAATTGTTCCTGGCATACGTGATCCTCCGAGACCACTCGTTTAACCCTAAGAAATTGAGTATAGGGGAGGTGTGCCTTCAATGTTGGAGGATGGTGGCTGGAGTAATGTAGTAAGTTGTTCTTATCGGTGGGTTTCCGATACAGGTTCGTCATGATGATTCCATTTTTCAATGTAATTTCCACGTCAAGGTATTGAATAGTGGTGTCGTTAATATTCCATGTGAATTTGATTCTTTCGTTTTTTTCATCCAATCTTTTTAATTGTTGTTCCAAAGATTCTTGGGTTCCTTTCCATATGATGAACATGTCATCTATGAATCTCATGTAGTCTAGCAGATGTGTGGCCCATTCCTGGTCATTATAAATGTGTTCCTCCTCAAATGCTCCCATGAACAAATTCGCATACGCCGGTGCGGCGCAATTTCCCATGGCGGTTCCATTGAGTTGAATATACCAGTGTTTCTCGTAGGTGAAGTAGCTGTTCATGAGAGTGAATTCCATGAGTTTCAGCAAGAAGAGTTGTAGGTCTTGTGTATATGTACTTTGTAGTAATGCTTTCTCTATAGCATCTAGGCCTTCTCTGTGGGGTATGGCTGTGTATAATGTTTTTACATCAATGGTTGCCATGATGCAATCTGGTTCAATTTTGACTGCTTGTAGTTTCACCAAAAAGTCTGTGGTGTCTTTTATGTAGGAGATGTTTTTGATGACTAAAGGTTGCAAATATCTATCTATAAATTTCCCCACTGGTTCATGGATACTCATCTTAGTGGAAACGATGGGTCGGCACGGTGGTTTCTTTGGATCTTTATGTACCTTGGGGACCAGGTATATAGTGGGACTCTTTGGATTTTCTTGCGGCAGGTATTGTTTTGTTTTTTCGTTGATGGTTCCCTCTTCGGTGGCTTGATTCAATATGACCTGTAACGTTTTTCGTATTTCCATGGTAGGATCATAATTTATTTCCATGTAGGTGTTTGTGTCTCCTAAGTGTGTTTGCATGACTGCCTCGTAGAACTCTTTCTCCATAATTACTGTAGCACCTCCCTTGTCTGCTTTTTGGCAGATTATTTGAGTGTTGTTGGCTATACTTTCAATGGCTCCGAATTCTTTTTTGGACATGTTTGGATTCTTTGCCCTCTTGTTGGTGTTGATTTTATTGATTTCCTGTTTACATAAGTTTTCAAAAAGGTCTATCATCTTGTGCGATATGGGAGGCATGTAGTTACTTGGAGTTTTCAACCCTTTCAATTCATCGTCTTTTGGTGTAGTTTTTTCTGTGATGACGTTCTCAAAGAAATGTCTCAATCTCATCTTGCGTGTGAGCTTGAAAAGACTTACTTCCAATTCTAATTGATTGGTGTGACTGGTTGGTACGAACGATAATCCTCTTTGCAAGGTGTTAATTTGTATATCTGTAAGATTTTGGTTTGAAATATTTAGTACTAGATTTTCCTGTGTGGTCAATGCTGTTTCTTTCTCTCTTTCCTGGTTGTTGTATTCCTCGTTTGAGGCGGACTTTTTTCTTTTGTTTTTGTTGCGTCCCCTCCTGGGTCTTCTAGTGCTGTTTGGCCTGCGTCTAAAAAAGGCTCCGATGTTGTTGGTTTGTCTGTTGGTTTGTTTTTGGTGGGTGCTCTTCTTTGTTCTGGTCTATCACTATCTGTAGATGATGTGTCTGTTTGGGAGGTGTATTGTTTCATTTGTCGCCTTCTGGCGTAAACTTCCGTCCAAGTATAAACTTCCTGTAATTTATAGTCAAGGGTATCTCTCCTATATTTCCTTAGTTTTCGTTCATTGACTTCCTGTACATGGTTTGCCAATTGTGCGTTGATGTCATCGATGATTTTTTGTAGTTCTTCCTCTGTGGCTCCCTTTTTGAGTTCTTCCGTTACAGTTTCGATCTCTGTTTTTAGCTCTTCCAGTATTTTTGCCAATTCCTCTATGATGAGTAAAATCAAATCCAAACTGCATTTATTCAGTATAGCAAACCACCGTTCGGTAAATGGTTTAGAATTTTTGCACAAGGATGGTTTTAGGGCTATTCTGAGGCCTCTGGGGATTCGTTGTGCCTTGTGGTATTTAATCATGGTATTAGCATGGAGTCGTTGGTTAATTTCTCTCCGTGTAAGGTACATGAGTTGTTTAATTTGTTGTTCCTTATTTCTGGTGACTTTTGGTTCTGTGGTCTCCGCTTGTATTAATGAATATATTTTTTCGCTTGCTTCCGCCGTGTAGGCAAAAGTATCTGCTCGTTGGTCTGTAGTATGCGTGATTTCTTCATATTGCATGTTGCTGTCGTTGGGCGTGCTACTTCCCTGTGGGGGGTTATGCTTCAAGCTTTGTGGATATAGGGAACGTGCACCGCCTTGGCTTTGTCAATGGTTTATACTGTGCTCATGGGAATCACTCCCCTCCTGGAGTGTTCTAAATAAATGCTCACCGGTTGCACACCTATAGATCCATAGGTGCATCTCCCATGGCACCAGCGTGTCTGCTGAATCAGCCAAAGTTTCAATTCAAAAAATTCAAAAAATTCCGATCAGCCGTTATGTTTTTTTGAAAGTAGAATTATATTTCAGATTGTTCTTGGTTATCACAATGTTTTTTCATTCATCGTTTGTAGCGACATAATCCAATGCATTTCGGTGAAAAGGTTCACCTTCGTCAGGGATTTTCTACAAACAAAATAAACAGTATACATTGTAACTTTCCTTAAATGAACAGTAGTTACATTCACATTTTTTTATAACATTTGTTACTCTCACATGCATATCTGTGTGTTTTTTAAACTGAAAGTTTGCCTCCCACTCGAGTTAGTGCTAATGTGCGTTCGGTTACCGTGATACTAAGGCGCTAAATGGTAGCTGTCCGTTAGGCGGTGGTTTTTAAAAAAAAGGGAAGAATGGGCTTTAAAGCTGTACTGCTCGCGGTTAAAAACTCGCTACCATTCTGGTTGTCCTTACTCTCGCCCTTGCTCACCTTGTGCTACTTCGATCACCGCCTAACGGACAGCTACCATTTAGCGCCTTAGTATCACGGTAACCGAACGCACATTAGCACTAACTCGAGTGGGAGGCAAACTTTCAGTTTAAAAAACACACAGATATGCATGTGAGAGTAACAAATGTTATAACAAAATGTGAATGTAACTACTGTTCATTTAAGGAAAGTTACAATGTATACTGTTTATTTTGTTTGTAGAAAATCCCTGACGAAGGTGAACCTTTTCACCGAAATGCATTGGATTATGTCGCTACAAACGATGAATGAAAAAACATTGTGATAACCAAGAACAATGTGAAATATAATTCTACTTTCAAAAAAACATAACGGCTGATCGGAATTTTTTGAATTTTTTTAATTGAAACTTTGGCTGATTCAGCAGACACGCTGGTGCCATGGGAGATGCACCTATGGATCTATAGGTGTGCAACCGGTGAGCATTTATTTAGAACACTCCAGGAGGGGAGTGATTCCCATGAGCACAGTATAAACCATTGACAAAGCCAAGGCGGTGCACGTTCCCTATATCCACAAAGCTTGAAGCATAACCCCCCTCAGGGAGGTAGCACGTCCAACGACAGCAACATGCAATATGAAGAAATCACGCATTCTACAGACCAACGAGCAGATACTTTTGCCTACACGGCAGAAGCAAGCGAAAAAATATATTCATTAATACAAGCGGAGACCACAGAACCAAAAGTCACCAGAAATAAGGAACAACAAATTAAACAACTCATGTACCTTACACGGAGAGAAATTAACCAACGACTCCATGCTAATACCATGATTAAATACCACAAGGCACAACGAATCCCCAGAGGCCTCAGAATAGCCCTAAAACCATCCTTGTGCAAAAATTCTAAACCATTTACCGAACTGTGGTTTGCTATACTGAATAAATGCAGTTTGGATTTGATTTTACTCATCATAGAGGAATTGGCAAAAATACTGGAAGAGCTAAAAACAGAGATCGAAACTGTAACGGAAGAACTCAAAAAGGGAGCCACAGAGGAAGAACTACAAAAAATCATCGATGACATCAACGCACAATTGGCAAACCATGTACAGGAAGTCAATGAACGAAAACTAAGGAAATATAGGAGAGATACCCTTGACTATAAATTACAGGAAGTTTATACTTGGGCGGAAGTTTACGCCAGAAGGCGACAAATGAAACAATACACCTCCCAAACAGACACATCATCTACAGATAGTGATAGACCAGAACAAAGAAGAGCACCCACCAAAAACAAACCAACAGACAAACCAACAACATCGGAGCCTTTTTTAGACGCAGGCCAAGCAGCACTAGAAGACCCAGGAGGGGACGCAACAAAAACAAAAGAAAAAAGTCCGCCTCAAACGAGGAATACAACAACCAGGAAAGAGAGAAAGAAACATTATTGACCACACAGGAAAATCTAGTACTAAATATTTCAAACCAAAATCTTACAGATATACAAATTAACACCTTGCAAAGAGGATTATCATTCGTACCAACCAGTCACACCAATCAATTAGAATTGGAAGTAAGTCTTTTCAAGCTCACACGCAAGATGAGATTGAGACATTTCTTTGAGAACGTCATCACAGAAAAAACTACACCAAAAGACGATGAATTGAAAGGGTTGAAAACTCCAAGTAACTACATGCCTCCCATATCGCACAAGATGATAGACCTTTTTGAAAACTTATGTAAACAGGAAATCAATAAAATCAACACCAACAAGAGGGCAAAGAATCCAAACATGTCCAAAAAAGAATTCGGAGCCATTGAAAGTATAGCCAACAACACTCAAATAATCTACCAAAAAGCAGACAAGGGAGGTGCTACAGTAATTATGGAGAAAGAGTTCTACGAGGCAGTCATGCAAACACACTTAGGAGACACAAACACCTACATGGAAATAAATTATGATCCTACCATGGAAATACGAAAAACGTTACAGGTCATATTGAATCAAGCCACCGAAGAGGGAACCATCAACGAAAAAACAAAACAATACCTGACGCAAGAAAATCCAAGGAGTCCCACTATATACCTGGTCCCCAAGGTACATAAAGATCCAAAGAAACCACCGTGCCGACCCATCGTTTCCACTAAGATGAGTATCCATGAACCAGTGGGGAAATTTATAGATAGATATTTGCAACCTTTAGTCATCAAAAACCTCTCCTACATAAAAGACACCACAGACTTTTTGGTGAAACTACAAGCAGTCAAAATTGAACCAGATTGCATCATGGCAACCATTGATGTAAAAACATTATACACAGCCATACCCCACAGAGAAGGCCTAGATGCTATAGAGAAAGCATTACTACAAAGTACATATACACAAGACCTACAACTCTTCTTGCTGAAACTCATGGAATTCACTCTCATGAACAGCTACTTCACCTACGAGAAACACTGGTATATTCAACTCAATGGAACCGCCATGGGAAATTGCGCCGCACCGGCGTATACGAATTTGTTCATGGGAGCATTTGAGGAGGAACACATTTATAATGACCAGGAATGGGCCACACATCTGCTAGCCTACATGAGATTCATAGATGACATGTTCATCATATGGAAAGGAACCCAAGAATCTTTGGAACAACAATTAAAAAGATTGGATGAAAAAAACGAAAGAATCAAATTCACATGGAATATTAACGACACCACTATTCAATACCTTGACGTGGAAATTACATTGAAAAATGGAATCATCATGACGAACCTGTATCGGAAACCCACCGATAAGAACAACTTACTACATTACTCCAGCCACCATCCTCCAACATTGAAGGCACACCTCCCCTATACTCAATTTCTTAGGGTTAAACGAGTGGTCTCGGAGGATCACGTATGCCAGGAACAATTACAAAACATGGCACACAGATTTGCAAATAGAGGCTATCCAGAAGATATGATCCGAAAATCACAGGCCAGAGCCGAAATGAAAACAAGATCTGAATTACTAACCTACAAGCCCAGTACCAAATCACAGAGAATAACATGTGTCAGTAAATACTCAAATGTGAGCTCCCAATTCAAAAGAATCATTTATAGGAATTGGCAAATAGTCAAAATGGAAAGCGATTTCAATGGAATATTCGACCAGGAACCTTTGTTTGCTCACTCAAGAGGCAAAAACCTAAGTGATCTGTTAAAGAAACCCAAACAAACCACACCCCATCAGATATACAGAGGAACAGTACCGTGCTTAAATTGTGCCAACTGTCACAACATCATCAAGGGGTCGAATATCAGTCACCCTATGAAAGGACACAAAATACCTCTGAGGGTTAATGCAACTTGCGACACCACGAATGTGGTTTATCTTTTAAAATGCCCATGTGGAAGCGTATATGTGGGACATACTGAAAGAAACATAAAGTAAGATTGACAGAACACAAGAGCAACATAAGAACCCACTCCACGAAATCCACAATAGCCATCCATTTTGAAGAAAAACGACACAATCTAAACCAATTGAGAGCTTGTGTTTTGGAAATTGTACCAAAAAAGGAAGGAACATTGAACAAAAAGAATTTGTTGAAACGTGAAAATCACTGGATTTATTATTTGAACAGTCTCAAGCCGAATGGCTTAAATGATCGAACAGAATTTTTATGTTATTTATAACCCAGTTTGTACATAACACACCACATACACCAGAATGAGACATTAACATAGCAACTCTAAACCACTTCTTGGTTTTGGAGCGCGTTGATTAACTTCGACCCATTGTATTCAAGTGTAACACTCATAACATCTAGTAGGTAAAGTTATATGAGTTGAAAACTTTATGTTCACCACACACAGCAGTTAAAAAGAAAAAAACACGATAAACTCCCACACTGCGCATGCGCAACTCACGCAGCGTCAGCGTCATTACTCAGAGTTAGAGAGCTCATTTCGTAACAGACCCACCCGCAGGCAGGAGCGGAAGGAAACGATCGAAGTAGCACAAGGTGAGCAAGGGCGAGAGTAAGGACAACCAGAATGGTAGCAAGTTTTTAATCGCGTGCAGTACAGCTTTAAAGCCCATTCTTCCCTTTTTTTAAAAAACCACCGCCTAACGGACAGCTACCATTTAGCGCCTTAGTATCACGGTAACCGAACGCACATTAGCACTAACTCGAGTGGGAGGCAAACTTTCAGTTTAAAAAACACACAGATATGCATGTGAGAGTAACAAATGTTATAACAAAATGTGAATGTAACTACTGTTCATTTAAGGAAAGTTACAATGTATACTGTTTATTTTGTTTGTAGAAAATCCCTGACGAAGGTGAACCTTTTCACCGAAATGCATTGGATTATGTCGCTACAAACGATGAATGAAAAAACATTGTGATAACCAAGAACAATGTGAAATATAATTCTACTTTCAAAAAAACATAACGGCTGATCGGAATTTTTTGAATTTTTTGAATTGAAACTTTGGCTGATTCAGCAGACACGCTGGTGCCATGGGAGATGCACCTATGGATCTATAGGTGTGCAACCGGTGAGCATTTATTTAGAACACTCCAGGAGGGGAGTGATTCCCATGAGCACAGTATAAACCATTGACAAAGCCAAGGCGGTGCACGTTCCCTATATCCACAAAATATCTAATAGTGCCTTGGAGTTATTCAGGAATAAGGTAAAGGAGGAAACGTTCCTGATACCTAAAGCCATATTCCCGGAGAACATTAAAACAAATAAAAGAGGGAAACTAATCCTGGAGAGTTTAGCCGAAGCAGATTGTATAATAATCAATGGAAGGCTCCCCTCGGATAGTCCTGCTCATCTTACACATAAGTCAGGGAATGGTGGTTCAATCCTGGATTATATGATAGTTGATAGCACCTTTTTTACTTCTCTGAAGGATTTATCTATACTTGTTACTGATCTTAGTGATCATAATGTTTTGTTTGTAAAATTAAATCTAACATCATCTCAAAGGGACCTATGGAATATTGGGGATGACTTGTTGAACGTTAATAATAAAAAAGGGAAATGTTATTGGAATTCAGGGTCCATTAGAAGTTTGACCAATATATTAGAATACACTGCAGAGAACTTAATCTTATGGGAAGGTAGAGAGCTACTTTGTTTTGCGTCCCTTCTGCATACCTTAAAATCTAAAGTTCAAAAGCCCCCATCAGGAAAGATAATTCCTAAAATTCCTTCTGATCTTCGTCATCTAAATACAGAAATAAATAAATTGGTCAGGGCCCAGTACCTCTCCTTTATTCCCGAATGTAGACAAAGAATATCCCTTTTGAGAAGAAGGAGAAAAAGGATAAAGGCTAGATTAAAACGGGAGAAAGAAGATGCCCTTTGGATTAAACTTCGTGAGGCAACTAGGAGCGGGCAGGCAAAAACCTTCTGGTCATTAATTGGAGAAGGATGTGGGGTAAGATCCAGACCCTCACCGATATCTATTAATGAACAGACATGGGTTGACTTTATCCAGAATCTATATAGCAGTAATGGTGAGAAGTTTGATTCCGGTAAGCTGCAGGAGGACCTGTTCCCATACGATCCTCCCTCTGAATTGGAAATAGTTGCTGCAATAAAAGCTCTGCGCTCTTCTGGTGCATTAGGCCCAGATGAAATTCCGATTTCAGTGCTAAAATCACATAGTACTTTATGGGGGAAAATTTTATATCCAGTCTTTAAATTTTGTTTTAACAATGGCACCGTTCCGAATTCCTGGAAAGGGAGTTTATTAATTCCTCTCTACAAAAAGGGGGCTAGAGATTTACCTCAAAATTACAGACAAATAGCCCTATTAGATGCCATAGGCAAGGTTTTTGCTAAATGTTTATTGAATTCTTTAAATGACTGGGTATCTGCGTCCGCAATACTTCCGTTAGAACAGACTGGCTTCAGGAAAAAACATGGTACCCTAGACAACCTTACTGCTCTTCAAATCCTGGTAGAAAAATATGTTACAGTTCGTAGAGGAGGTGTATATGGGGCTTTTATTGACTTCTCTACAGCCTTTGATAAGGTGGACAGATCTCTGCTGTGGAGCAAGTTAATTAAATTAGAGATGCCCCCTAGTTTATTAAAGTTAGTTATTGCACTGAACACAGAAACCTGGTGCAGAGTATTAATGGGTGGTGAGAGAGGACTATCAAGGGTTATACCTACAAATAATGGACTTAAACAGGGCTGCCTATTGGCTCCCCTGTTGTTTTCTTTATATATTGCTGACCTCCCTAAGGCTCTATTATCATCTAGTAATGGTATTGCACCAGTTTTGGGGAGATCTCCAATAGCGTGCTTAATGTAGGCAGATGATATTTTAATTTTGGACCTTACCCCAAAAGGTTTGAATGGCCGTTTACAAGCTCTGTTCTCCTACGCTGAGGCTCATTTCTTAAAAATAAATATTTCAAAAAGTAAAATAATGTGCTTCCAGGGAAGGAGAAAATCCAAATATAAAAATTATTACTGGTCCGTTGGGGGCGAAAGACTAGAAGTAGTCAAATCCTACACCTTTTCTTGGAAAGATTGTCACGAGTAATTTAAATGAAAAAACCCACACTGAGAACAATAGCAGGAAAGCACTTGCTCAAGGGAAGAGTCTTATCTCTCTTTACAAAGCGACAGGTAGAAGGCACTTTTCCATATTGCTCGAGGTTTTCCGAGCAAAAATTCCTGCATCCCTAATCTACGGACTAGAAATAGTAAATATGGCATGTTGGAATTTTTTGGATTCTACCGAAGGAAAAATATTACGCAACTTAGCTTCTGTAAATACTGCTCATTCTACGTCTTCGTTAAGACAAGAATTCGGTTTGTGCAGCTCTTGGGCTCAGGCAGCTGCTAGTGTGGTGCGTTGGGTTTTTAATATAGCTGGAGGGATGCCTGGCACACTGAGGTACCTAATAAAAACTGAGCTGTTGGGTTCCTTCAATGCTTATTCTTCAATTGTAAGGAATTTCCGACAGGCTGTTATACTACTACAGCTAGATGAACAAGGCCTTTTTTCATTATCTGCAGCCCAATTAAAGTTATCCTTAAAGTCTGCCTCTTGAGAGTTGAGTTTTAGAATAGATAGTGGGACAAGTAAAGCAAAGAGAGGAATGTTCCCTACTGGTAAATTTTGTGAAATAAAAAAACCCCAGCCATACATTTGCTGGAATCTCCCTCATGGAGTTAGGCGATTTACCCTTCTGTTAAGGTATAATTTACTCCCTCTGAAGTGTCTTCTGTCCAAATGGTATGGTCGTTCAGATATCTGTGATTTTTGTAACTCTAACTCCAAGGATATGTACCATGTTATTTTTGTTTGTCCGGTCCTTATGGCTTTTAGACGCAAATGGTTAAGACCTATGTGCCTTCAATTGGGTATTTTTACTGCTTTTGACTTTAATGAAGCAATGTTTAACCCTCCGAACGAAATGTTTTGTTTTAAATTGTTTCATTTCTTTAAATGTTTTTTACCATTATATCGATATTTTAAATTCCTCTTTTTTCTTTTCTAAGAAATCTTGTTGTTTTTTGTTGAATTATTATGTGGACCTCAATTGAGTTCCGTTACCATAAATAAATTAACTTGAAACTTGAATCACAAAAACCTGCTTTCATCATGGCTTAGCGTGAGTTTTGTTATCGCGGGACAACATTGGTAATACAGTGAAGTGCTGTTAGCGACTTTTAACTTGTTATTTTGGTTAGGAACGCCTACCTTGCATGTCATTAGCGATAAATATTGCTGACATGAAAGGCGATAGAAAAAGAGGCAGCAAACGCCTGAAAGCTTGCGCTAATGCAAAAGCGGCGATATGGCCCTTGATTTTTGTTAGGCACAGGGAGATTAAGTGATTTGCCCAGAATCACAGGATGTTTAGTGTCATTGCCAAGACTCAAATCTGGTTCCCCAGATTCGAGGTCGACCGCCCTAGCCGTTAGGCCAACTCCTCTCCCCATTAGTACTATTGTTATGTACCTTCCAGAAGTGAATATTGTGCAGGCTACAAAGTGATATAATTATGTTCTCTGACTATTATACCCAATAAATAACAAGTCTTCAGCTTCATAAAAGAGGATCCTCGATAAGGTAAGGAGATTCCTGGGGGATTTCTGTTCCAAAATTGCTTTTTTATGCTTTAATCAACCTTGGATTTTTTGCTCCTAGATACAGTAAAACATAGAAGAAAGGAATTAGACGGAGTTGGGCAAAGACTTAGAACTTAATTTATTGAAGAGCATTTGTTTAATTCACTTCAAATCTGTTCAGTAGTTTTCTGGAAATTAGCATTTAATTAGGTGCACAGATTGGTTAATATTATGTGGGCCGTTATTATGTTAAGTTCTAATTATGTGGATTGGTGGAACTTCTCTCCCAGCAGCCATCTGGGTTTGCTGATCCAAAGTCAGAGCTGTGAAGCCACAATGAAATGACTGGTAGGCCTGATGAACAAAATAAAAGGGTGGAGTCGTCTGTTCCCATGTTCTTAAAAAACTTTGGAAAGAGCATATAAGGAGGAAGAGAGAGCACACGTGAACCCCAGGCCCACAAGAGGGTGCCCCAAATGAATTCCAACATGTATAAATTTGAAAAATATATATTTTGCTGCCAGGTTTTTAGATTGGGTGGCTGGATTTATGGTTTCCAGTGAGGCCCCCAGTTTCCACATATTCTTGATGGAAAGACTGAATCCAGAGAAAGCTTGAGAGCCTTGTGCCCCAATCCCGAATAAGCTTCATGAACCCAAAGTCAATGTATTGTTGGATTTGTGGCTTTTGGTCCAGAATAGCACACCTGGCACAGATTAATGAAGCTTGCCCTAGGTTTATGGTACAAGACATTGAAGCTTGCTCAAACCTTAACTGAGAACTGCAGATGCAATTTTGGTTGGTTGGCTTGTCAGTGCGGGGGGAAGTGTGGGTGGGGGCTGACAGGAGACCAATGTCTGTTGTGTGCCGCCTTTAGGGGTAGGCAGCTGGGTTGACTGGCTGCAGAGTGTGAGGTGTCTCAAGCCTGACTAACTAGGACATCAACCTGCTAACACAGCTCAAACTAGAAGAAACTAACCTTAATAACCCCTCAGCTCCAACAATGTCAAGTAAGGTCAAATCCAGGACTGGGTTTCCGTATAAATTTGGAGGTATTCACAGCCGAACTTCAGCAAGTTCAAAATAGCTTCAATTCAATCAATCAATCGGCAAATCAATCAATCAATGAAACATTTTGCTTTTATCTATCACGATTTTTAAAACAAACACTAAAATACATATCAGAATAAAACCACATCACTAAATTAAGCACTAATTGAACACTGCAAACCATGCTACCTAGTGTTGTGTAGTTTCCACCAATCAGTATGAACTGTGCACTTGGGGGCAACATAAACTTAGGATGGGGCAGGACTGATTCAATGCACCCCTGCAGGAATATGTTTACCCTGGGACCAGCTACCTCGCAGTGACACCATCAGTAACCATGGTGACAGATCTCAAACCTTTCGTTCAGTCACTAGTGCTCTCTTTTGCTCAGAGAAATATACAAAGAATACACGTAGGACGTTTTCAAGATTTATTAAACCACAGTGATTCTTGCATAAAGAAAAAACACTGCAATGATTATAAACAGAAGCAAACAAAAGTTATACTAAATGTCAGAACAGTGAACAAAATAAATAGTTTCACCTTTTTGTTGACACAACTCATATATGCAAACATATACAATTGTATAGCCAGTTAGCGTAATCCAACAGCGAGAATCCCTAACCTACAAGTCTGGGGTGCAGATGTATGTTTTGTCAAGAAACTCTCTTCTGGAGGATCCAACCCCATTAACTGGTGAGCAAGAGTGTAAGACCCATCTTGGTCGTGAACTAGACACCACTGGCGGAGATGCTGGTCAGCTGCTAGGCAAATGCTTCAGTATGCAGGGACCACTCGAAGTCTGCAGAAGTGTCACCTCTGTTTATGTTGGGAAAAAAAGGATTTATATAAAAAATTGTATCCTTGCCTTGAGCCGAGATTGTGTTCAGGCTGACATTGTTTGTATTCCACAGATAGCTGCTTTCCACATGGATGCAATAATAAACACATTTGTGTAAGGCACTTGAGAGCCCTGTCAATAATGTCAAGGCAGTGTGATAGAGTGCTCACGAAATGTTCAGTGTCAGCAAGGTCAGAGTTTCTAAAACTCTAATCCAAGAGTCACAAATGCAAATGTGTGCTGAACGTTGATGTGGCAAAGAGAAGGCAACTTTAGGGAAGGATTGTGTACATGCAGAAATGCACTAATTCCTATGGGGCCTAACTCGGGTACATACATATAGATTGACATAAAATGGTTCTACATTTCAAAGTTTTGAGCAAAGTACAGAGATAAATTAATTTGTTTTCCTTTTTATTAGACTTCCCACAAGTACTCCCTAAGTTTCAAAATGGTTCTGAGAAAACCAGCAGCGGCCGGTAGTGGGAGTACCGGCCAGGTGGTGACGTGGGGAGGGGGAGGGGCAGGGTGGGGGGGGTAGTAATATTTGGATTACGGAGTTTAACAGGTAAGTAAACATATAAATAAATAAAATGGATTTCGGTGCGCGCACTGCATCACCAAATGCAAAATGAGAAAACTTAAAACTATAAAACATTCTAAAGTTGATTGAAGTCTGCAGCAACGAAAACAGTTTTTTTCTTTCACTATGATAGACAAGGGAATTTCCTTTAGGATGCCTAATGACATTGGCAGTAGAACGGTATATGCCTTAGAGCCTACCTGGTAACCTAACCATGTGGACAACCAGGAGCAGATACATGCAGGGCATTACATTTTGGCAAACAGATTGTTTTCTAACATCCAAATCCTAATTCTAGTTAGGGTAACCCCAGCATGCTTGACATGAACCCAAATACTGCTCTATCCTACTTGCACCACTTAGTGAAAGAGATGCCAGCATTGAAGTCATGTGTGAGGCACAAGAGGTTCATGGTGGTGGTTAAGTTATAGTTTACATAGCTAACTATAACGGATCAATTTCAGATTTTGAGAAAAAAGACCAACTTCTCCCAATAGAAATAGTTTTAGTTCAAACAATTTGAAAAAAATAATATGATTTAATTTTTTCCTAGTAGGAATCTACTCCCTTGCTGATTCTAACTCTCCTATTGTACCTCCTTTAATAACAAAGGGGCTCATTATGATGGCGGGCGGACATCAGTCTGCATGCCGCGATAATGGTGATGGGACCGACGGCCAGATGTGCGGCTGTCCCACCGGCCCAATTAGGATCCTGGTCTTTTACCATTGCGGACGGTGCTGCTGGGTGCAGCACAGCCCACAATGGTAAAAGGGCATGTACAGCATTTCCCTGCACCAAGTGGCAGGCACCATATGATGCCTGCCACTTAGCACAGGGAAATGCAGGGGGGTACCATGGGTACCCCCCAAGTGCACCCCTCCACCCCCCGGGGCCCATAACGGGCCACTAAAGCCAGTCCCTGCCAGCCTTTCCATAGCGGCATCGCCACCATGGAAAAGCCTTTCACCATCCGCATCAAAACATGGCTGGCCCAGCCAGCAATCATAACGATTGCAGAGCGACGGAAAAGTGGCAGACAGATTTTTGTGCCTGCCGCGATACCCACCGCCATTGTAATGTGGCGGGGGTATTTCACGTTACAATGGCGTACCGGCTCGGAGGTAGCGATTGTTACGCCATCGTAATGGGCCCCTAAGTCCCAGATTTGTCATACTTTCATACAGTACAACGCAGCAACCCACCTTGCTGCATCGCATTAAGTTAAAGGGAAAGGCAGGAATGTAATGTATTTCACATCATACTGCACATTCCTGACCTTTACTTGCATACTTTTAGCTGTCTAACACCAACACTGGTACCCTTGCATAATGGTGCACGGGTGTGTGTGTTGCAGGCAGGATAATTATTGCAAAAATACCTACACAAAAACCTACAAAAACAATCCTGAGGCATTTCCCTCTTTCTATGTATGCTAAAGCACGGAGCACACGAACAAAAACGAGGCGAAATAAAGAAAGTTCTCCTTCTTGCACCTCCCCTGGGCAGGCATATAGCGTGTTTGGCGCAGGCCTACGTCTTCCACTAATGGTAAATCTGGGAATGCACCGAAATCCATTGGTGGAGGCCTGGGAACACTAATACTTCTCCCATGGAACGCCTCCTGGGGCAGAATAACACAAGGCAGAGATTTGCATGCCTCGCCGTACTCAAGAATTCTCAAGCCGGGCAGGGCCTTGCATGGCTAGATAAATCTGAATTTATTGTTGCGTTGCCTTTCTGCCCTCTTTCGTGGTGCAAGGGTAACACAATGTTATGATAAATATAGGCCTACTTTTGCAGGACATACCACAAACGCATTTGTTCAAACATCTTCATTTTAAATTAATTAGAAAAGATTCATTACCTTTTCACACTACGTGCCTTTTGGACAAGCATTCTTTTAGATTGAACTTTGTAACAGTGTGGGTGGAATTCGTGGAATTTCGCTCTGCGGAATATTGCAGTTACAGAAAAACTTTGCAAGATCCCACAAAGTTCTGTAATTGGGCAAAATCACCACTTTGCGCGGATTTTTAGCACCAAGAGCTTGTTCTGCATTGATTTGGGCGAATTTTGCGAATCTGGCGTTCGCGAATTTGCGTATTTGCGAATTCGCAATCCGCAAAATCCGCAAACTCTCGCGAATTTGCAGATTTTTTTTGTGTTCGCAAGGGTTTCTGCCACTTTGCGAGGGTTTTGTACCAGTTCGCAATTGCTTGTCGGCTCGCAAAGATCGCGACTTTGTTGTTTCTACATCTGGTTCATCATCACAGGTTCACAGCACCCTCTGTTTCACCACTGCCACTCTCTGATTCACCCATGCCACCCTCTGGTACATCACTGCCACCCTCTGATTCATCACTGTAGATTATGGGGGGAAAAAGCAAGCACACCTGCCCTGCTTCAACTGACATGAATTAATTTCTGGTTCATCATTGTAGATTATGGGGGGGGGAAAGAAAGCACACCTGCCCTGCTTCAACTGACATGAATTATTTGGGGTTGATTAATGTATCACTGAATTTAAACTTCCTGTCTGGCACCTGCTTCCTTATCTGTAATTTGCTTTCTGTTGCAGTAAAAAAAAAAATCCCAGGACCTTTGTGGCCTACTTATAGCTATTCTATGAGCCTGCTGTGAGGGTCAGAGCAGGGTCATAGAATAGTTGCAAGTAGGCAACTGAACTCTGGAGGGGCCCCTCAGGAAGCACTACAGGGAATGGTTACTAATGATGAGTTTGAACTTTTGCACCTGCTGAGTGCTTTCAGTTTTGCAAAACTTGTTTTTCTGTGGGGCACTTCCTTCCTCCCAACCCCCCCAAAAATGGACTCCTTGAAAAAAAAAGTGCAGGCAAATGTCAACCTGAGGAGTTATTCTGATAAAAATCAACATTTTCAGAAGGTTTATGCTGCTTGCTGGTGGATTTCTTGTGCAGAATTGCAAATTTTGTAATTTCGCGAGTGCGAGATTGTTGCTGCCCGCCGCATCTACATGTTCGCAATTGCGAACTCTCGCGATGCTTTGCCAAACTCCCGCGGGATCCCGCAGCAAGATCCAAAATGGCGCAGCACTCGCAAAATATCGAGAAAAACAACTCGGCAAATGTTGAATGACAGTAAGTGAACGACGCATGCCGCAATATTGTATCACCAAGCAAAAAAATCTGCTGCATGCGAATTTGCGGATTTTCGGTAAATTCGCGAGAGTTCGCGGATTGCCAATTTACAGAAAATCCGCAAAATCCGCGAGCGGAACGGATTTTCCGCCCATGCTTAGTTCTGCACTGGAAAATCAGACCAAACAGCATCACACGGGGATGCCAGAGAAGGCTACTTCTTTACTGCTGCTTGTTTTGATTTTCTACCCGAGCAGCCACTTTCTCACCACTAGTGGCAGCTTTCTGATGGCAAATAGTCGCAACTGCCTGCGTTGCAAAAATCTCACCAGGGCCATACTAGTGCCCAAAAATCATGATGAGGGAGGTTGGCAGGATTTATCACCCACCATTACTTTGCAATAAACTGCAGTAAATTAGATGGTTGGAGGAATTTATCACCCACACCTACTTTGCAATAAATGGCAGTAAATTAAGTGCTAATACAGTCAGATGTAGCTGGTTAGGCTTTTATAAATGTACGGTTTCCAAACTTGTATTTGTAATGTCATATTACGAAGCACTGTAGTGAAAAATCCAAACCAGTTTCCAAAATTCTAAACATATTTTAGTTGCGCATTCCTTGAATTTTCAAAAATAAACAAGATTCCTATTTTCTGCACTACCAGTTTTCTGATTGAAAAACAGAACAAATACATATTAATATATCACATGTATGGAACAAAGAGTGTTTTCAGTCCAATGTGAGCTTGACAGAAGTACACACCTCAGCATCACAGATGAATTCTCCAGGAAGATCTTTACTTTCTCCAAGGATTGATGATCCTGATGAGTGCTTGCCTCAGTTTGGTGATCCCAAGAATTAAGACAAGGGACTGTGTAGGAGCTGAAAGTACAGTACCCATTACGAGAATGAGCCACAACCAATGACCATAAAAAAAAGGCATGAGGCCCTGTGACAGTAAAAATATAACACAGCTAGTTAGGAGGGATGCTAACATTCTTACTGCTCCAAAATGAATGTCAAGCCGCGGTTGGCTGAAGGCTGATACATTTCTTTTCATCCTCTGGGTATGTCTGCCGAGCGATGTGAGGATAACTGTGATGGAAGCAATGCCGAAAAGAAGAGGCAAGCATATGCCAAATGCGACTGCTGTATGAAGGTATGAGGTTTCCCATGTCAGAACTTGACTCAGGAGAGTACTATTAGCTGTGAGATTGGTTGTTGAATTCCAAGAGTATTCTTTGTCGAATCTCCAGTTCAAAGGGATGCTGAGGAGCAATGAACCTATCACAATCCCCAAAATCAGCCAAGGCACCAATTTAGAGATCCTTCGCTTTAACCAGAAAAACAAGTGGTTGTTGAAGTCCACAATCTTCACGCAGTAGAAGACAGAGAGGCAGGCTGTTAACCAGGAACTACAGCTGCAAGACCATACTGTAAATTGAATTAGTATGCCCGCAACCACAGACTTTTCCTCATAAGCACTGGAGTGTCCTAGCAGAGTGCACTGGGAACAAATGAAGGAGATCCCCAGAGCAACTAAGATGATATCGCAGGTGTTCAGGAGTCTTCCTTTGGCCTTTTCCAGCAGATAAAATGCCACAATGAATACACTGGCAGGTATTCCAATCACACTGGCCATGACTTCCGCAATCATGTAAACCTCTGAAAATGAAGGAGCCATTGTTTTCCTTTCTCTTTGTAGTTCTTTGATGAATTCACAAAGATTAATGTTGCTCTGACTATGCTTTGTGTATGAGTGTTGAGAGCAGGGATGGCTAGACTTCATGATCAGCAGGTGTGCCTGGTTTAGGTTACCATTAGCATCATCACCATCACTACGGATCTGGATTTGGAAGGATGCAAATCAGTCTGGTTTTAGATTCTCTCTTTTAGAACAAAAAAACAGCTCAGCTCCTAGTTTTAAAACCTGGTGGTGCATCACTCTAATAAATAAATAACACATTAAGGTCCTCATTACGATGTCAGGTGACAAAGCCTCCTACTGCTTGTAGGTTTAAAGTCTGACCGCCATATTAGGATGACAGCGGTCGAAGTTTAAACCAAGGGGTGAATTTGACGCGGTGCTGAAGGCTCAAGGAGCCAGTCGTCAATCAAAAATGCACCATACTCCCTTAAGGACAGAGTTTCTGCCATCGGGATTATGATGTCGGTTTCTGACAGCCAATCCATGTAGGCCTTTCCGGCATGGATTCACTGTTGGAAACTGACTTTGAAGGCCTCTAACAGGGTCCCCTTCCCCCTTCCTCCCTGGTCGTCATTTGCGACGGGGGGGGGGGGAGGAACCTATGGTGACCCACTAAACATCCCTTCAGTGTGTCCCCCCTAATCATCCCTGCACGGTGCCTGCCACAGGGTGCTAGGATGTTTGAAAACTTAAATGTTTCAATAGGTGCTTTTGCTGTGGGCGTTTTCAGCCCGCTGTACAAGTTCCCATTGAAAAATTGAAATTTCTGACGCATCCTGATTGAGTGGTCGGATCCACTAACCCATGGTCAGACCGTTCCATCCCCGAAACGGACTTAGCCGGATGCAAGTCCGACTGACATTGTAATAAGGCTCTAGGTATTTCCCCTACTTGCACTGGGAAAGGGAAATGAAATGTTTATTTATTTTATTTGGTGTGTTAAGCAATGTTTGCAGATTGAATTGCCTCTAGGTGTTTTCTCCAAAGTATTATGCAAATTGAATAAAATATATGTTTAAATATACATCAATTCTACAAGAACAGTTTGTGAGAGTGTGTAGAGGTAAAAGGTGAATTAGAACAGGAAAGCATTGTGCTGCCAATGCTATTACATATTTTGGAAACAAAAACATCAACCAAAGTTAAGAAACTTAATTAAAGCAATTATGACAATTGCCTACCAGGCAGCCAAGACAGAAATATTATTTGAAAACTATATCCTTCCCAGGGTGCTGCCTTAAATACAATAAATATATGTAATGCCTCTACAGTGACTGGTGTATAGGCATCAGCATATCATTAGCACCACAGATAACTACAACTTGTTGTGAACTACTTTGGTAAAACATAATTGTTTTGCAACTACAAAGGTGCTGCCTTTTCTGACACAATTCAGAGCCTGATCAAGTCATGTTGGAGACCCAAAACCCACCACCACATAGGCAGAACAGCAATGCCATGGTTAATCGACTGAGCACCACTATCACAGCATGAGCAAAACTGTGAACCAAGTGGCCCCACAACAGAGTGCGGCCTTCAAGAGCCTTGGTGGATGATAGTTTAGATAACATCCAAAAAGCAAAAAAACAATATTTCGACTGGAAGTTAAACACTTGATTGTCTGTGCATGTCTGAGTATGTGAATTCATTGAGCAACACTCAGTTGCAAACTACAAACTAAGCAAAGAGCATAGAGCAACATGGAATAGGAGAGCCGAGAAGCTGCTGCACACAGATAGACCATGGGATCACTGAAATAATATCGAATGCCAAAATATCGACCTGCAAGAATATCGTGTAAAAAATGTCGACTGACAAAATATCGAGTTTCTATCTACAAACAGGTAAGTACAAAAATATCGAGTTTAAAATATCGTTTACAAAAATATAGTTTTAAAAAATATCGACTTTACTAAAAACACTATTAAATTAAATTAATATTAAAAACTAAGTACTAAAATATACTTAATAATACTTAAATTAACTAATGATAATTAAATAATTAATGAAAGTAAAAAAAAAATATTTAATCATATTTCTTAAAACATATATATATAGTAACAAAATATAATTAAATAATAGCCAATATTATTAACGTACAATAACAAAAGAATAAAAATTACTATTCCCACTCCAGTGGATGCAACAGTAGGGAAAGCGTTGGATAGCGTAGGGGTTAAAATTACTATTCCCACTCCAAAGAGTGCAACAGTAGGGAAAGCGTTGGATGGCGTAGGGGTTAAAATTACTATTCTCACACCAGTGGGTGCAACAGTAGGGAAAGCGTTGGATAGCGTAGGGGTTAAAATTACTATTCCCACTCCAGTGGGTGCAACAGTAGGGAAAGCGTTGGATAGCGTAGGGGTTTAAATTACTATTCCCACTCCAGTGGGTGCAACAGTAGGGAAAGCGTTGGATAGCGTAGGGGTTAAAATTACTATTCCCACTCCAGTGGGTGCAACAGTAGGGAAAGAGTTGGATACTGTAGGGGTTAAAATTACTATTCCCACTCCAGTGGGTGCAACAGTAGGGAAAGCGTTGGATAGCGTAGGGGTTAAAATTTTTATTCCCACTCCAGTGGGTGCAACAGTAGGGAAAGCGTTGGATAGCATAGGGGTTAAAATTACTATTCCCACTCCAGTGGGTGCAACAGTAGGGAAAGCGTTGGATAGCGTAGGGGTAAAAATTACTATTCCCACTCCAGTGGGTGCAACAGTAGGGAAAGCGTTGGATAGCGTAGGGGTAAAAATTACTATTCCCACTCCAGTGGGTGCAACAGTAGGGAAAGCGTTGGATAGCGTAGGGGTTAAAATTACTATTCCCACTCCAGTGGGTGCAACAGTAGGGAAAGCGTTGGATAGCGTAGGGGTAAAAATGACTATTCCCACTCCAAAGAGTGCAACAGTAGGGAAAGCGTTGGATAGCGCAGGGGTTAAAATTACTATTCCCACTCCAGTAGGTGCAACAGTAGGGAAAGCATTGGAAAGCGTAGGGGTTAAAATTACTATTCCCACTCCAGAGAATACAACATTAGGGAAAGTAAATAATTCATATATTATTCAAAAATCTACAAAAAAATGTCTATTAATAATTAATTTTTAAAAAAAAATAACAATAATTAATTAAATTAATCACCTATTAATACTAATTAATTAAACATTAACAAATACATATTTTATAACTTAAACAAATATAACAATTATTTCCAAATAAATACATTTTAATTAGTTTTATTATTTAATTAATAATTAATAATTTAATTTCCACCCTATGCCCCTATAAACCCACTACCAGCTACATAAATTAAATTAGTTACATAATTACCAATTAATCAATTAATATATATTAATTAACAATTTTAAATTAATTAATTAACAAATATAAATTAATTAACAATTAATTACTATTTACTATCAATAAATAAATGTACATATTTAATTAATTATAAATAAATTACTTCCCACCCTATTCCCCTATAAACCCACAACCCGCTACAGAATTAAATTAGTTTAATTTACATAATTAACAATTAATCTATTTTTCTAAATTAATTAACAATTTTATTTAAATTAATTAACAAATATAAATAATTAGCAATTAATTACTAATTACTATCAATAAATAAATTTACATATTTAATTAATTATAATTAAATTACTTCCCACCCTATTCCCCTATAAACCCACAACCCGCTACAGATTAAAATTACTCAAAAATTATTAAAACAAAATTCGTTAAATGTAATTATTTATAACATAAATACACAATGTTCACACATATGATAACATAAAAATACACTATAAAAAATTATATATTATTAAAAATTCGATATATTGTACTATCTATATTATATACTTCGATATTTTAACTATCTATATTTTTAGCATTCGATATTACTTCACTTAACTTAAAAACGATATTTTTGTAGTCGATATTCTGTCCTGTCGATATTTTGTCCACTCGATAGTAAATACACGATATTATGTCCAAACAATATTTTGGACTCTATATTATGTCTGTGCACCAGACCATGTCATCAGGGACTCATAACCAATGAATTATAGGACACCAATCTCTCTCACCATGTATCTTCTACATCTTTCATGGAGTCAATGTTAGTTATAGGAAATCCGACTTTTCTGCATGGTCAATGTAGATGTTTCCCCTTTTGCTAAACCACATGTTCTGCTTGCTTTAGAACTCTGTGTGCTTTATGTTTGCTAACCAGGCTTACAGTGTCTGTGCCCCACCTTTAAACACGGTTGAATTGGTATACTCCTAATTGGTATATCTAACTTGTCCAAAGTTCCCTAGTATATGGCACAAAATGCACCCAGAGCATGGAAGTTAAATACTACTAGTGGTCCCTTCACACTTATTGTGCCATCCAGAGTGGTGGCCGTGCCAACATGACTTCCATATTGATCACTGTGGCCTGACTGTAACAGTGCAAAACGTGCAGTGTGACCTGTCAAAATAAACCCTTTTGACGGGTCAAAACCTCCTCTTTAAATATCAGTATGTCAATTCAATGCAATAAATCTTTATTCTATCTTAAAAAAGATCATAAAAGCGCATAATAAAATTATATAATAAAATAGATACATAAATTCAAACCCACAATACACTGGTCTCAGTGCAACACACGAAGTAAAAGTATTAAAACCGTAATGATTCATCAGATATAAATATTATAAAACAAAATTTAAAAAACTAAAATACCTCATTACATCCCCTCCATTGTTTTTTATACTACGAATAGTGAGTTTATGAAAGAAACAAACAGTAAAACAAATATCTGGACTATTCAACTTTTGAAGATAGGTCAGTGCAACCCTACATTTCCAAAAGGCTAATTTGTTCAGTATTGGTTTAAGACATGACTGAAGGAATCGCAGGTACAAACCACAGAAAAACATAACATCTAGCAAAAACGGTTCCGCCTTGCCATTACAGGGACATGGAGGGAGGTCCTTATTCCACACACCTTCCGAATCATAAAATTATACTAGACTCCAAACCGACCCGACTGGAATCTAAATAGGAGTCATCTCTCCCATTGAGTAAGGCCTCACATAAGATAGAAAAGAATGTCGCCCCCATAGTAAACATAGAATAATAATGGCAGACAGTATTTTTACTAACAAGCTCCTGTAACCTCAGAGAGGACGTGTGTTCTGCAAAGCTCTGCTTAACTACTTTTTTTGGTGGCTTTACTAATCAAGCCTGGGAAATTAAACAGTTCTGGAAGGCCAATATTGACCACTGATTTACACTCTTAACTCAATCAAGGTATAGAAAGTCCCCCATCCATGTTCAGGCAGTCAGCAATAACCGGCCTATTAAAGCAAGCCTCCTTTTTACTCTGGACATTAACCCAGAGTTTCGTGGGGGGGGCAATTTAATGCTATCCTGTATGAATGATAAAATCAATTCAGAGTGCAGAATACAAATTGGACTGGAGGGAGGGAGGTCCAGTAATCTCCTGCATATTCTATTTCCTTCTACCTGAACTGGCGTGGTGTTGAGAAATCCCCAAACCCCAGCTCCGTATATAGTGGTGGGAACAAATTGCATCCTATACATTTTAAGAAACGGGGAAACTGTAGTCCTGACATCCCTCCTAGCCAAATTAAAAAGCAAGCCCACTGCCATCCCTAGTTTTTGCAGCACAGTGTTTACTTGTGACTGCCATGAATTACTATATAGAAAAGACAATGTACCAATAGGTAGCAAATTGATAGGCAATTTAGTTATGTATGCAAGAAACATTACATAGGAAGGAAACAAGGAGTCTCAGTTTGTCAGTACTTAGCTTGTAATTCACAAATTAGTTGAAAAATTGAAATATTTACACATGGGAATACAGTTGAAAGCAGCACTGTACAAGAAAAATCATGTGACAACCCAAAGGGCACTTGGTGACAAAGAGTGACGACGCAAGTGATGGAGGTGAACAGCGTGGACGGCGCAATGTGACAAGTTTATATACAGTGAAGGCTCAATGAAAAATACGTTTTAGTCATTCAAAACACAATAGATCCTAGTTATGAGCCAAACGCTATAGTGCACCAAACAGTTGTGCTGTAGTGTCGACGGCGTTACGATCCACAATGGATTGGGATCTTCTTCAGGACTGGGCTGACGAGTAGGTATAGTGCTGGGTTTATGAAGGACGCTGGTCTACAAGGTACTGAGGGCGTCAGGGCGCAGTTGAATCCATGGTTAAGTCAATTTAGTAATCAATTTAGTAATCACCCGATGTTGTTCCGATTGAAGCATTGCTTCAATCGGAACGACATCGGGTGATTTATTTCCCGGGAGCAACGCGATTCTATTCAGACGCTGCTCCTCGTCCATCCCGGCAGTTACGTCCTTCGAATTCAGATATGCCGAGCTTGACTCAATAACGTTGTCATGAAGAACCGTGCAGCTTACTAAATTGAACTTTTGGCACAGACTAATCTGCTTGAAGTAGAACTATTCTTAGAGAACAAGAAATTCTTTCCCTTTTGAACACTGCCTAGAGTAAATATTTGGCCTTGTCCTCATATAACAATTGACATAATATGTTATGTTATGAAATGGTCTCGACCTTTCTTTCTGTATTTAAGAGCCATTTTCATAAATATAAATTCATGATTCATTCGGTTTGCATATTTAGATACCATACTATATGCTTAGAATGTCATCACTTCCTTAAAATGCGTACTGTGGAAATGCTGATTTTTTTTTCCCTCATGTACAACCATTTCAAGTGCATTTTTATGTATTTTGGGGTGGGATTATAAACGCTAGTTTTAGATGTGTTCAATGCTTATTAGGCTAGCTTTTTTGAACTTAAGATCGCGGAGTGGGTGTTATGAATGGGTGTAAATGAATCTAGGATCCTAGTGTAAATCTTCCCGATTCATGCCCTTATATAGGTATACTTTATCATATCCTTATATAGGCATAGAAATCAGTACCATATTTGGCCTAAGCCTTGCAGCCCAAATACGGCATGGCTACTTCCACTAAGTTCCGAGAATCAACAACAATTTCTTGGAAAAACCTGCCTTCAGCAGCTAGGGACTTCCCCGTGCTTGAATATTAAGTTCTCCAAGAACTCCTGGCGTTTTCCAAGAATTTAGCCTTTGAGTGATGTTATTAAGTCCAAACATGCGTCAAACTTGGCACCTTCAAAGTGTAAATATGCCTAGGTTTGCCCAGACAAACACACAGTGGTTTGGGGCAGATCGACTGTCTACTTGCCCGATGCCCTGCAGCTGCAAGTGCCGAAGGAAGCCGACCCTCCAACTGACGCACTGAGAGAGACGCTGTCTTTTCTCTTGCCGAGAAATCCAGCTCCAGTGTTTCCGGCTTACCCTTGTGGGTATCTGGGAAATCGAGTCCTGAGAGAGAGATACAAGACCTCCTTCATTCTAAAACCAAGGTACGGAGCTGATTGGACCTCTTAGAGAATTATTGGAATAGATTCCTGGCAGAGAACTACTAAACTTAGGCTACTCCTCACTTACTTCTTCCCTCGTACTAGACTTAGGTTAGGTACACCGGGGTAGGCGTATTTTAGAAGCACCAGTTGAGTACTTTTAGTCATTATTTATTACTGTATGTATCTTATACATTTCATGCACTTTATGGCTTAGAAACCACATCATGCTTTTACAGTACTACTTTATAATACTGTTTGTATTAAATGCCTTGTACTTTATAACCAGTATTACGATTGTAGCAGTTCATTTCCAATGCTTGAGAAAGAAGACTGTTCAATAAATACTTTTATTGAAAATGCCCGTCTCTCTATTTCTCTGCATCTCTGGTGAAACGAAGCATGCACGATTGACTGAGTAAAATAGTTATCTATTGTTTCCGCGACTCTAGAGATTTGATTTCTTATTCTTGGGAAACAAAGTTGACATGTTTATGCGGTTGTCAGAAACTAAACCCTTCTTGTTTATTCGAGAAAGTTTCTAGTGACCTCTGAGCTAGTTGGCACTCACTATTAAGTTTAATATATTCGGTAGAGACCTAGTCGACCTCAGTCCTACGTCTAAACTAAAGTATATATTATTCCAATGCGCAGAGCCTATTGGGAATATAGGAACTATACTACAATAGTAGCACAAAGAATATCAGATATATTAGAATTTGCCAACACTATCCAAGACATATAATTAACAGGACATTTTCACATTATTATTTTTGACGGAGTTTTATTTAGCTCAACCTTGACCCGAAGGTATTGGGTATCAGAGAGCTTTACATAAACACCACTTGTGTTACATGAGGACACATTCAGGCATATTATCAAGTACGTGCGATAATCATCGCCTGCGGCAGATATCGTGCTTTTTTTAACGCATACTTTCCCTGAGAAATTTTGCATTGTTACTGTGGTATTATTAAGAGTTGCGGAGCAAGCAATACTGGCAGTAAAAGTACGCGGTAACTGCCTCTAACATGCGGTAGTGTTTCATGAGATACGGTGGCATCGGGGTGTTAGCGACAATAACATTTCAGCTAATGTGAGAAAATGCCTTAAAACCCACTTCAAACCCCCTTAAAACACCCTGTATGACACGATCACTGGCACAATGAACCTGGCAGCCGCCTCGCACTCCGCAGCATGAAAAACACTTTAAAATGTATGTAATGCTACCATTAATGTAATGTGACATGCCGGATGCTTTGATCTTACATTGTACTGCACAACAGCACCTTTGTACATGTTTAGGAGCTAATGATGCAGCATGAGCTCTATCTCTTTGGAGTCTGTGAGGGAGATCAGGGCTAGTCTCCCTTGTATCATCATGTTCAGTCAAGTTTTAATCACATGTTAAAAACCTGCTTTCATCATGGCTTAGCGTGAGTTTTGTTATCGCGGGACAACATTGGTAATACAGTGAAGTGCTGTTAGCGACTTTTAACTTGTTATTTTGGTTAGGAACGCCTACCTTGCATGTCATTAGCGATAAATATTGCTGACATGAAAGGCGATAGAAAAAGAGGCAGCAAACGCCTCAAAGCTTGCGCTAATACAAAAGCGGCGATATGGCCCTTGATTTTTGTTAGGCACAGGGAGATTAAGTGATTTGCCCAGAATCACAGGATGTTTAGTGTCATTGCCAAGACTCGAATCTGGTTCCCCAGATTCGAGGTCGACCGCCCTAGCCATTAGGCCAACTCCTCTCCCCATTAGTACTATTGTTATGTATATTCCAGAAGTGAATATTGTGCAGGCTACAAAGAGATATAATTATGTTCTCTGACTATTATACCCAATGAAGAACAAATCTTCAGCTTCATAAAACAGGATCCTTGATAAGGTAAGGAGATTCCTGGGGGATTTCTGTTCCAAAATTGCATTTTATGCTTTAATCAACCTTGGCTTTTTTACTTCTAGACACAGTAAAACATAGCAGAAAGGAATTAGACGGAATTTGGCAAAGACGTAGAACTTAATTTATTGATGAGCATTTGTTTTATTCAGTTCAAATCTGTTCAGTAGTTTTCTTGAAATTAGCATTTAATTAGGTGCACAGATTGGTTAAGTTTAAAGATATGTGGACCGTTATTATGCTAAGTTCTGATTATCTGGATTGGTGGAGCTTCTCTCCCAGCAGCCATCTGGGTTTGCTGATCCAAAGTCAGAGCTGTGAAGCCACAATGAAATGACTGGTAGGCCTGATGAACAAAATAAAATGGTGGAGTCGTCTGTTCCCATGTTCTTAAAAATCTTTGGAAAGAGCATATAAGGAGGAAGAGAGAGCACACGTGTACCCCAGGCCTACAAGAGGGTGCCCCAAAGGGATTCCAACATGTATAAATTAGAAAAATATATATTTTGCTGCCATGTTTTTAGATTGGGTGGCTGGATTTATGGTTTCCAGTGAGGCCCCCAGTTTCCACATATTCTTGATGGAAAGACTTAATCCAGAGAAAGCTTGAGAGCCTTGTGCCGCAATCCCGGATAAGCTTCATGAACCCAAAGTCAATGTATTGTTGTATTTGTGGCTTTTGGTCCAGAATAGCACACCTGGCACAGATTAATGAAGCTTGCCCTAGGTTTATGGTACAAGACATTGAAGCTTGCTCAAACCTTAACTGAGAACTGCAGATGCAATTTTGGTTGGTTGGCTTGTCAGTGGGGGGGGGTGGGGGGTGTTGGTGGGGGCTGACAGGAGACCAATGTCTGTTGTGTGCCGCCTTTAGGGGTAGGCAGCTGGGTTGACTGGCTGCAGAGTGTGAGATGTCTCAAGCCTGACTAACTAGGACATCAACCTGCTAACACAGCTCAAACTAGAAGAAACTAACCTTAATAACCCCTCAGCTCCAACAATGTCAAGTAAGGTCAAATCCAGGACTGGGTTTCCGCATAAATTTGGAGGTATTCACAGCCGAACTTCAGCAAGATCAAAATAGCTTCAATTCAATCAATCAATCGGCAAATCAATCAATCAATGAAACATTTTGCTTTTATCTATCACGATTTTTAAAACAAACACTAAAATACATATCAGAAAAAACCACATCAATAAATTAAGCACCAATCAAACACTGCAAACCATGCTACCTAGTGTTGTGTAGTTTCCACCAATCAGTATGAACTGTGCACTTGCGGGCAACATAAACTTAGGATGGGGCAGGACTGATTCAATGCACCACTGCACGAATATGTTTTCCCTGGGACCAGCTACCTCGTAGTGACACCATTAGTAACCATGGTGACAGATCTCAAACTTTTCGCTCAGTCACTAGTGCTCTCTTTTGCTCAGAGAAATGTACAAAGAATACACTTAGGACGTTTTCAAGATTTATTAAACCACAGTGATTCTTGCATAAAGAAAATGTACTGCAATGATTATAAACAGAAGCAAACAAAAGTTATACTAAATGTCAGAACAGTAAACAAAATAAATAGTTTCACCTTTTTGTTGCCACAACTCATATATGTATACATATACAATAGTATAGCCAGTTAGCGTAATCCAACAGCGAGAAACCCTAACCTACATATCTAGGGTGCAGATTTATGTTTTGTCAAGAAACTCTCTTCTGGAGGATCCAACCCCATTAACTGGTGAGAAAGAGTGTAAGACCCATCTTGGTCATGAACTAGACACCACTGGCGGAGATGTTGGTCAGCTGCTAGGCAAATGCTTCAGTATGCAGGGACCACTCAAAGTCTGAAGAAGTGTCACCTCTGTTTATGTTGGGAAAAAAGGATTTATTTACAAAAATTGTACCCTTGCCTTGAGCCGAAATTGTGTTCAGTTTGACATTGTTTGTATTCCACAGATAGCTGCTTTCCACATGGATGCAATAATAAACACATTTGTGTAATGCACTTGAGAGCCCTGTCAATAATGTCAAGGCAGTGTGATAGAGTGCTCACGAAATGTTCAGGGTCAGCAAGGTCAGAGTTTCTAAAACTCTAATCCAAGAGTCACAAATGCAAATGTGTGCTGAACGTTGATGTGGCAAAGAGAAGGCAACTTTAGGGAAGGATTGTGTACATGCAGAAATGCACTAATTCCTATGGGGCCTAACTCGGGTACATACATATAGATTGATATAAAATGGTTCTACATTTCAAAGTTTTGAGCAAAGTACAGAGATAAATTAATTTGTTTTCCTTTTTATTAGACTTCCCACAAGTACTCCCTAAGTTTCAAAATGGTTCTGAGAAAACCAGCAGCGGCCGGTAGTGGGAGTACCGGCCAGGTGGTGACGTGGGGAGGGGGAGGGGCAGGGTGGGGGGGTAGTAATATTTGGATTACGGAGTTTAACAGGTAAGTAAACATATGAATAAATAAAATGGATTTCGGTGCGCGCACTGCATCACCAAATGCAAAATGAGAAAACTTAAAACTATAAAACATTCTAAAGTTGATTGAAGTCTGCAGCAACGAAAACAGTTTTTTTCTTTCACTATGATAGACAAGGGAATTTCCTTTAGGATGCCTAATGACATTGGCAGTAGAACGGTATATGCCTTAGTGCCAACCTGGTAACCTAACCATGTGGACAACCAGGAGCAGATGCATGCAGGGTATTACATTTTGGCAAACAGATTGTTTTCTAACATCCAAAGCCTAATTCTAGTTAGAGTAACCCCAGCATGCTTGACATGCACCCAAATCCTGCTCTATCCTACTTGCACCACTTAGTGTAAGAGATGCCAGCAATGAAGTCATGTGTGAGGCACAAGAGGTTCATGGTGGTGGTTAAGTTATAGTTTACATAGCTAACTATAACTGATCAATTTCAGGTTTTGAGAAAAAAGACCAACTTTTCCCAATAGAAATAGTTTTAGTTCAAACAATTAGAAAAAAATAATATGATTATATTTTTTCCTATTAGGAATCTACTCCCTTGCTGATTCTAACTCTCCTATTGTACCTCCTTTAATAAGAAAGGGGCTCAATTTGATGGCGGGCGGACATCAGACTGCCTGCCACGATAATGGTGATGGGACCGATGGCCAGACGTGCGGCTGTCCCACCGGCCCAATTAGGATCCTGGCCTTTTACCATTGCGGACGGTGCTGCTGGGTGCAGCACGGTCCGCAATGGTAAAAGGGAATATAGAGCATTTCCCTGCACCAAGTGGCAGGCACCATGTGATGCCTGCCACTTGGTGCAGGAAAATGCAGGGGGGTACCATGGGTACCCCTCCTAGTGCACCCCTCCAGCCCGGGGCCCGTAACGGGCCACTAAAGCCAGTCCCTGCCATCCTTTCCATAGAGGCATTGCCGCCATGGAAAGGCCTTTCACCACCCGCATCAAAATATGGTTGGCCCAACCAGCAATCTTAACGATTGCAGAGCGAAGGAAAAGTGTCGGACAGACTTTTGTGTCTGCCACGATACCCACCGCCATTGTAATGTGGTGGGGGTATTTCACGTTACGATGGCGTAACGGTCGCCACAGCCGGCTCGGAGGTGGCGATCGTTACGCCATCGTAATGGGCCCCTAAGTCCAAGATTTGTCATACTTTCATACAGCAAAACTTAGCAACCCACCTTGCTGCATCGCATTAAGTTAAAGGGAACGGCAGGAATTCAATGTATTTCACATCATACAGCACATTCCTGACCTTTACTTGCATACTTTTAGCTGTCTACCACCAACACTGGTACCCTTGCATAATGGTGTATGGGTGCGTGTGTTGCAGGCACGATCATTTTTGCAAAAATACCTACACAAAAACCTACAAAAACAATCCTGAGTCATTTTCCTCTTTCTATGTATGCTAAAGCATGCAGCACACGTACAAAGATGAAAAAACGAGGTGAAATAAAGAAATTTCTCCTTGTTACACCTCCCATGGGCAGGCATATAGCATTTTGGCGCAGGACCAAGTCTACCACTAATGGTAAATCTGGCAATGCACCGAAATCCATTGGTGGAGGCCTGGGAACACCAACACTTCTCCCATGGAACGCCTCCCTGGGGCAGGGCAACGCAAGGCAGAGATTTGCATGCCTCGCCTTACTCAAGAATTATCAAGCCGGGCAGGGCCTTGCATGGCTAGATAAATCTGCCTTTATTGTTGCGTTGCCTTTCTGCCCTCTTGCGTGGTGAAAGGGTAACACAACGTTATGATAAATATAGGCCTACATTTGCAGGACATACCACAAACACATTTGTTCAAACATCTTTATTTTAAATTAATTAGAAAAAGATTCATTACCCTTTCACACTGTGTGCCTTTTGGACATGCATTCTTTTAGATTTACCTTTGTAACAGTGTGGGTGGAATTTGTGGAATTTCACTCTGCGGAATATCGCAGTTACATAAAAACTACGGGGCATATTACCAACCCTTAGCGATATTTATTGCTAAATAAACATAGCGACGATTTTTTTATTGCTGCCTATCGCTGGATATGTTAGCGGAGAAAACATGCTATTAGCAACGTTTTTCTCCATTGTGCTAAAATATCCAGCGATAGAGGCGAACTGCGTGAATATCGCTGAGAATACAGCGATATTCACGCATTAGCGACAAAATGCTCTTAGCCATGTTATCCACCTCCCATTGGATAACATGGCTAAGAACTGGTCTGGGCAGGTGTTAGTATTTAGAGATATTTGCACTTAGCGCGAATATTTCCAGCACTACGCCTGCCTTGCTAATAGGCGATAGCGACGTTAGTGACTGCTTTCAGTCGCTAACTGGTTGGGTACGCCCACATTGCATGTCATTAGCGATAAACATCGCTGACATGCAAAGCGGGCCCCAAACCGCTCGATGTCGCCTAAAAGCTGTCGCTAACATCAGTTAGCGACAGCTTGCTAATAGGGCTATAGAATTATCCCCGCTTAGCTGCCGAAAACGGCCGCTAAATCGGCGATAATTGCCTATCGGGCCCCTTGGTAATATGCCCCTAGATCCCACAAAGTTCTGTGAATGGGCAAAATCAGCACTTCACGCAGATTTTTAGCACCAAGTTCTTGTTCTGCACAGGAAAATCAGGCCAAACAGCATCACACAGGGATGCCGGCTACTTCTTTGCTGCCGCTTGATTTGATTTTCTTCCCGAGCAGCCACTTTCTCACCACTAGAGGCAGCTTTCTGATGGCAAATGGTTGCGACTGCCTGCGTTGCGAAAATCTCCACCAGGTTCGTACTAGTGCCCAAAAATCATGATGAGGGAGGTTAGCGAGATTTATCACCCACCACTACTTTGCAATAAACTGCAGTAAATTAGACGGGTGGAGGAATTAATCACCCAACACCTACTTTGCAATAAATGGCAGCAAATTAAGTGCTAATACAGTCAGATGTAGCTGGTTAAGCTTGTATACATGTAACGTTTCCAAACTTGTATTTGTAATGTCACATTACGAAGCACTGTAGTGAAAAATCCAAATCAGTTTCTGAAATTCTAAACATATTTTAGTTGCGCATTCCTTGAATTTTCAAAAATAAACAAGATTCCTTTTTTCTGCTCTACCAGTTTTCTGATTGAAAAACAGAACAAACACATATTATATCACATGTATGGAACAAAGAGTGTTTTCAGTCCAATGTGAGCTTGACAGAAGTACACACCACAGCATCACAGATGAATTCTCCAGGAAGATCTTTACTTTCTCCAAGGATGGATGATCCTAATGAGTGCTTGCCTCAGTTTGATGATCCCAAGAATTAAGACTATTGGCTGTGCAGGAAATAAAAGGACATCACCTATGTGGAAAATGTCTGCAGAGCGATGTGAGGATTACTGTGATGGAAGCAATGCCGAAAAGAAGAGGCAAGCATATGCCAAATGCGACTGCTGTATGAAGGTATGAGGTTTCCCATGTCAGAACTTGACTCAGGAGAGTACTATTAGCTGTGAGATTGGTTGTTGAATTCCAAGAGTATTCTTTGTCGAATCTCCAGTTCAAAGGGATGCTGAGGAGCAATGAACCTATCACAATCCCCAAAATCAGCCAAGGCACCAATTTAGAGATCCTTCGCTTTAACCAGAAAAACAAGTGGTTGTTGAAGTCCACAATCTTCACGCAGTAGAAGACAGAGAGGCAGGCTGTTAACCAGGAACTACAGCTGCAAGACCATACTGTAAATTGAAGTAGTATGCCCGCAACCACAGACTTTTCCTCATAAGCACTGGAGTGTCCTAGCAGAGTGCACTGGGAACAAATGAAGGAGATCCCCAGAGCAACTAAGATGATATCGCAGGTGTTCAGGCGTCTTCCTTTGGCCTTTTCTAGCAGATAAAATGCCACAATGAACACACTGGCAGGTATTCCAATCACACTGGCCATGACTTCCGCAATCATGTAAACTTTTGAAAATGAAGGAGCCATTGTTTTCCTTTCTCTTTGTAGTTCTTTGATGAATTCACAAAGATTAATGTTGCTCTGACTATGCTTTGTGTATGAGTGTTGTGAGCAGGGATGGCTAGACTTCGGAATCAGCAGGTGTGCCTGGTTTAAGTTACCATTAGCATAATCCTCATCATCACCATGGATCTGAATTTGGAAGGATGCAAATCAGTCTGGTTTTAGATTTTCTCTTTTAGAACAAAAAAACATCTCAGCTCCTAGTTTTAAAACCTGGTGGTGCATCACTCTAATAAATAATTAACACATTACATATGCTGATTCTTATGTTTTCCCATTGTTCATGACGAGCTCAGCTCGTCATCAGCACAGCTCAACCGTGCCTCATGACGAGCTGAGCTCGTCATGAGCAGCGAAGGGGTTAAGGCCCTCATTACAATGTCAGGTGGAAAGCCTCCTACTGCTTGTAGGTTTAAAGTCTGACCGCCACATTAGGATGACAGCGGTCGAAGTTTAAACCAAGGGGTGAATTTGACGCAGTGCTGAAGGCTCAAGGAGCCCGTCGTCAATCAAAAATGCACCATACTCCCTTAAGGACAGAGTTTCTGCCATCGGGATTATGATGTTGGTTTCTGACAGCCAATCCATGTAGGCCTTTCCGGCATGGATTCACTGTTGGAAACTGACTTTGGAGGCCTCTAACAGGGTCCCCTTCCTCCCTGGTCCTCATTTGGGCCGGGGGGAGGAGGCACCTATGGTGACCCACTAAACATCCCTTCTGTGTGACCCCCCCTAAACATCCCTGCACGGTGTCTGCCACAGGGTGCTAGGATGTTTGAAAACTTACATTTTTCAATAGGTTATTTTGCTGTGGGCGTTTTCAGCCCGCCGTACAAGTTACCATTGAAAAATTGAAATTTCCGACGGTGCTATGTGCGGTCGCATCCTGATTGAGTGGTCGGATCCGTGAACCGTTTCATCCCCGAAACGGACTTAGCCGGATACAAGTCCGACTGACATTGTAATAAGGCTCTAGGTATTTCCCCTACTTGCACTGGGAAAGGGGAAATGAAATGTTTATTTATTTTATTTGGTGTGTTAAGCAATGTTTGCAGATTGAATTGGCTCTAGGTGTTTTCTCCAAAGTATTATGCAAATTGAATAAAATATACATTTAAATATACATCAATTTTTCAAGAACAGTTTGTGAGAGTGTATAGAGGTAAAAGTTAAATTAGAACAGGAAAGCATTGTGCTGCCAATGCTATTACATATTTTGATAACAAATACATCAACCAAAGTTAAGAAACTTAATAAAAGCAATTATAACAATTGCCTACCAGGCAGCCAAGACAGATATATTATTTGAAAACTATATTCTTCCCAGGGTGCTGCCTTAAATACAATAAATAATATGTAGTGCCTCTACAGTGACTGGTGTATAGGCATCAGCATATCATTAGCGCCACAGATAACTACAACTTGTTGTGAACTACTTTGGTAAAACATAATTGTTTTGCAACTACAAAAGTGCTGCCTTTTCTGACACAATTCAGAGCTTGGCCAAGTCATGTTGGAGACCCATAACCCACCACCACATAGGCAGAACAGCAATGCCATGGTTAATCGACTAAGCACCACTACCACAGCATGAGCAAAACTGTGAACCAAGTGGCCCCACAACAGAGTGCGGCCTTCAAGAGCCTTGGTGGATGATAGTTTAGATAACATCCAAAAAGCAAAAAAACTATATTTTGACTGGAAGTTAAACACTTGATTGTCTGTGCATGTCTGTATGTGAATTCATTGAGCAACACTCAGTTGCAAACTACAAACTAAGCAAAGAGCACAGAGCAACATGGAATATGAGAGCTGAGAAGCTGCTGCACACAGATAGACCATGTCTTCAGGGACTCATAACCAATGAATTATAGGACACCAATCTCTCTCACCATGTACCTTCTACATCTTTCATGGAGTCATTGTTGGTTATAGGAAATCCGACTTTGGTCACTGTAGATTTTTCCCCTTTTGCTAGACCATATGTTCTGCTTGCGTTAGAACTCAATGCACTTTATCTTTGCTAACAAGGCATACATTGTCTGTGCTCCACCTTTAAACACGGTTGAATTGGTATACTCCTAATTGGTATATCTAACTTGTCCAAAGGTCCCTAGTATATGGCACAAAATGCACCCAGAGCATGGAAGTTAAAAACTACCAGTGGTCTGGCACACTTATTGTGCCATCCAGAGTGGTGGCAGTGCCAACATGACTACCAGATTGATCACTGTGGCCAGACTGTAACAGTGCAAAACATGCAGTGTGACCTGTCAAAATAAACCCTTTGAGAGGTCAATTCAATGCAATAAATCTTTATTCTATCTTAAAAAATGATCATAAAAGCACATAGTAAAATTATACAATAAAATAGACACATAAATTCAAACCCACAATACACTGGTCTCAGTGCAATATACTAAGTAAAAGTATTAAAAGCGTAATGATTCATCAGATATAAATAATATAAAACATAATTAAAAAAACTAAAATACCTCATTACATCCCCTCCATTGTTTTTTATACTACGAATAGCGAGTTTAAGAAAGAAACAAAACAGTAAAACAAATATCTGGACTATTCAACTTTTGAAGAACCGACAGTGCAACCCTACATTTACAAAAGGCTAATTTGTTCAGTATTGGTTTAAGACATGACTGAAGGAATCGCAGGTACAAACCACAGAAAAACATAAAATCTAGCAAAAACTGATCCGCCTTGCCATTACAGGGACATGGAGGGAGGTCCTTACTCCACACACCTTCCGAATCATAAAATTATACTAGACTCCAAACCGACCCGACCGGAATCTAAATAGGAGTGATCTCTCCCATCGAGTTAGGCCTCACATAAAATACAAAAGAATGTTGCCCCCATAGTAAACATAGAATAATAATGGCAGACAGTATTTTTACTAACAAGCTCCTGTAACCTCAGAGAGGACGTGTGTTCTGCAAAGCTCTGCTTAACTACCTTTTTTGGTGGCTTTATTAATCAAGCCTGGGGAATTAATCAGTTTTGGAAGGCCAGTATCAACTAGTGATGTAGGGCCAGATGTATCAAAGGGGTTTGCCCATTCTGTGTCTATGGGGAAATGTGTTGATACATATGGCCCTTACACATTTAACTCAATCAAGGTATAGAAAGTTCCCCATCCATGTTCAGGCAGTCAGCAATAACTGGCCTATTAAAGCAAGCCTCCTTTTTACTCTGGACATTAACCCAGAGTTTCGTGGGGGCAATTTAATGCTATCCTGTATGAACGATAGAATCAATTCAGAGTGCAGAATACAAATTGGACTGGAGGGAGGGAGGTCCAGTAATCTCCTGCATATTCTATTTCCTTCTACCTGAACTGGCGTGGTGTTGAGAAATCCCCAAACCCCAGCTCCGTATACAGTGGTGGGAACAAATTGCATCCTATACATTTTAAGAAACGGGGAAACTGTAGTCCTGACATCCCTCCTAGCCAAATTAAAAAGCAAGCCCACTGCCATCCCTAGTTTTTGCAGCACAGTGTTTACTTGTGACTGCCATGAATTACTATATAGAAAAGGCAATGTCCCAATAGGTAGCAAATTGATAGGCAATTTAGTTATGTATGCAAGAAACATTTCATAGGAAGGAAACAAGGAGTCTCAGTTTGTCAGTACTTAGCTTGTAATTCACAAATTAGTTGAAAAGTTGAAATATTTACACATGGGAATACAGTTGAAAGCAGCACTGTACAAGAAAAATCATGTGACAACCTAAAGGGCACTTGGTGACAAAGTGATATGTACAAGTGAAAGAGTGACGACGCAAGTGATGGAGGTGAACAGCGTGGACAGCGCAATGTGACAAGTTTATATACAGTGAAGGCTCAATGAAAAATATGTTTTAGTCATTCAAAACACAATAGTTCCTAGTTATGAGCCAAACGCTATAGTGCGCCAAACAGATGCGCTGTAATGTTGACGGCGTTTCGATCCACAATGGATTGGGATCTTCTTCAGGACTGGGCTGACGAGTAGGTATAGTGCTGGGTTTATGAAGGACGCTGGTCTACAAGGTACTGAGGGCGTCAGGGCGCAGTTGAATCCATGGTTAAGTCAATTTAGTAATCAATTTAGTAATCACCAGATGTCGTTCCGATTGAAGCATTGCTTCAATCGGAACGACATCGGGTGATTTATTTCCCGGGAGCAACGCGATTCTATTCAGACGCTGCTCCTCGTCCATCCCGGCAGTTACGTCCTTCGAATTCAGATATGCCGAACTTGACTCAATAACGTTGTCATGAAGAACCGTGCAGCTTACTAAATTGAACTTTTGGCACAGACTAATCTGCTTGAAGTAGAAATATTCTTAGAGAACAAGTCATTCTTTCCCTTTTGAACACTGCCTAGAGTAAATATTTGGCCTTGTCCTCATATAACAATTGACATAATATGTTCTGTTATGAAATGGTCTCGACCTTTCTTTCTGTATTTAAGAGCCATTTTCATAAATATAAATTCATGATTCATTCGGTTTGCATATTTAGATACCATACTATATGCTTAGAATGTCATCACTTCCTTAAAATGCGTACTGTGGAAATGCTGATTTTTTTCGCCTCATGTACAACCATTTCAAGTGCATTTTTATGTATTTTGGGGTGGGATTATAAACACTAGTTTTAGATATGTTCAGTGCTTATTAGGTTAGCTTTTTTGAACTTAAGATCGTGGAGTGGGTGTTGTAAATGAATCTAGGACCCTAGTGTAAATCTTCCCGATTCATGCCCTTATATAGGTATACTTTATCATATCCTTATATAGGCATAGAAATCAGTACCATATTTGGCCTGAGCCTTGCAGCCCAAATACGGCATGACTACTTCCACTAAGTTCCGAGAATCAACAACAATTTCTTGGAAAAACCTGCCTTCAGCATCTAGGGACTTCCCCGTGCTTGAATATTAAGTTCTCCAAGAACTCCTGGCGTTTTCCAAGAATTTAGCCTTTGAGTGATGTTATTAAGTCCAAACATGCATCAAACTCGGCACCTTCAAAGTATAAATATGCCTAGGTTTGCCCAGACAAACACACAGTGGTTTGGGGCAGATCGACTATCTACTTGCCCGATGCCCTGCAGCTGCAAGTGCCGAAGGAAGCCGACCCTCCAACTGATGCACTGAGAGAGTCGCTGCCTTTTCTCTTGCCGAGAAATCCAGCTCCAGTGTTTCCAGCTTACCCTTGCGGGTATCTGGGAAATCGAGTCCTGAGAGAGAGATACAAAACCTCCTTCATTCTAAAACCAAGGTACGGAGCTGATTAGACCTCTTAGAGAATTCTTGGAATAGATTCCTGGCAGAGAACTACTAAACTTAGGCTACTCCTCACTTACTTCTTCCCTCGTACTAGACTTAGGTTAGGTGCACCGGGGTAGGCGTATTTTAGAAGCACCAGTTGAGTACTGTTAGTCATTATTTATTACTGTATGTATCTTATACATTTCATGCACTTTATGGCTTAGAAACCACATCATGCTTTTACAGTACTACTTTATAATACTGTTTGTATTAAATGCCTTGTACTTTATAATCAGTATTACGATTGTAGCAGTTTATTTCCAATGCTTGAGAAAGAAGACTGTTCAATAAATACTTTTATTGAAAATGCCCGTCTCTCTATTTCTCTGCATCTCTGATGAAACTAAGCATGCACGATTGTCTGAATAAAATAGTTATCTATTGTTTCTGCGACTCTAGATATTTGATTTCTTATTCTTGGGAAACAAAGTTGTCATGTTTATGCGGTTGTCAGAAACTAAACCCTTCTTGTTTATTCGAGAACGTTTCTAGTGACCTCTGAGCTAGTTGGCACTCACTATTAAGTTTAATATATTCGGTAGAGAGCTAGTCGACCTCAGTCCTACGTCTAAACTAAAGTATATATTATTCCAATGCGCCGAGCCTATTGGGAATATAGGAACTATACTACAATAGTAGCACAAAGAATATCAGATATATTAGAATTTGCCAACACTATCCAAGACATATAATTATGTTATGTTATGTTATGTTATGTTAAAATAAGCTTATATAGCGCGCGGCTACTCTAAAAGAGTGTCCCGGCGCTTTCCACAGGCGGCTCAGTGTGTAATAACATAACAAGAAAAAACTAATGCAGGAAAAAGAAAAAAAGAAAAAAAAAAGAGGCCCAACAGAGAAAACAATTAGACATTAAAAAGCCAAGTCTTCAGGCTCTTCCTGAATTGAAGCAGATTAGGGGTACTGCGTAACGCCAGTGGCAGAGAATTCCACAACTGGGGCGCCTTGAAGCTGAAGGAACGGCCCCCAGTGCGGGCCTTCCGCACACGTGGAACCACGGCAGTAAAAAGAGATTCGGACCGCAGTGAGCGGGCTGGGCGATAGAAGGCCAATCTACGCCGTAGATACCCGGCCCCTGAGCCAAACAGGGCTTTTTGCATCAACGTAAGGGATTTAAACATGATCCGCTTACGGATAGGCAGCCAATGGAGCTTCTGCAGCAACCCAGAAGCTCGTGAACGCCTATGCAAGCCAAAGATGGGGCGGGCTGAATTTTGTGCTGCCTGAAGGCGTTGGACCAGGTAATCCGGGAGGCCAAGAAAGAGGGCATTGGCATAATCAAGCCTGGACCCAATAAGCGCCTGCACGGTAATCCGCCTGTGCTCCGCAGAAAGCAGTGGAAGAAACTTGCGGAGCATCTTCAGAATGCCGAAGCAGGTTCCGGCCAGACCAAGGACATGTGCTCTCAGAGACAACTTATTATCAAGTTTGACGCCGAGATTTTTGGCAACCGCAGATGACTGAACAGGAGGGCTCATTTCAGATGGCCACCATTGCCGCCACTCAGGGTCAGTGACACAGCCGAAGAATAGGACCTCCGACTTACTGGAGTTGGCCTTCAAGTTGTTGTGCTGGAACCAGTCGAATACCATGCCCAAGCAACCCCGAATACTCACTCCGTCAAATGGTTGATCTTTGCCACAAGTGAAGAGGAGTTGCGTGTCGTCGGCGTAGGATACGATCTGGGCCCGTAAGCCTCCACCGCCGCCGCCAGGGGGGACACAAAGATGTTAAACAACGATGGGCTCAGCACAGAGCCCTGTGGGACCCCAACCCCCAAAGGCGGCATCTCGGCGGAGCTCTGGGAGACCCAGATCGTCTGGCGGCGGCCTTCAAGAAAGGATGTGAACCATTTGAACACCGTCCCCCTAATGCCGATGTCATGGAGCCTGGCGAGGAGCGCCGCATGGGGGACGGTATCAAAGGCCGCCGACAGGTCCAACATGACTAACATGGCCTTGCCACCAACATCCAAGGTCTCCCTGATGATCTCCGAGACCTCCAGCAATGCCGTTTCCGTACTAAAATTGGGGCGGAAACCGGATTGGGAAGGATGGAGCAGATGGTTGGTTTCAAGAAAGCTCGACAAGACGCCATGGACATGTTTCTTGGTGATCTTGGCCAGAGCCGGGAGAAGTGAAATTGGCCTATAATTGGCCAAGACCTCGGCATCAAGACCCGGCTTTTTCAAGAGGGGGATCACCATCGCCCTCTTCCAGGTGCTAGGCACCCTCCCCTCCCTCAAGGAGGCATTTAGGATGGGATTAACCAGGGGATTCTCCACCGCCGCCATCCCAGCCAGGAATTTGGCCGGGCATGGGTCAAGTGGCGAGCCTGATTTGAGGCTGGCAAGCAGCACCCGCAACGCCTCGCTAGTGACAGCAGGAAAGTCTGCCAGCACTGCGGCAGGCGTGGGCGATAGCTCACGTTCCGCCCCGGGGCCACAGCCACCCTCCTCAACGCTCTCCGAGAAGGAGGCCTGAATCGCCTTGATCTTATTAGTGAAAAAACTGGCGAGATCACACGCCCACGCCTCCGATGGCACTGGTGGGGGTGAGTGGGAACTGGGGGTCGTGAACTCTTTCACCACCGTGAAGATCTCCTTGCAGGAGTTCGCCGCCACCTCAATCCTCCTAGCAAGGTATTCTTTTTTGGCACCTAAGATATCCCGGTGATAGGCCTTTATAGCCGCCCTGTAGGCGAGTTTGGCCTCCTCGTTGTACTGAAGGCGCCAGGCCCGCTCAGCAACCTTGCATTGGCTGCGAGCCACCTGCAGCGCCTCTGTGAACCACGGCGCAGATTGCCGTAATGCCGTGGACCGAGGGGCTGCCAGTGGGGCAAGATCGTCCAGCCTTTCAGTCAGCCACGACTGCAGAGCCTCCGTGTCTCTTTCCAGATCACCCGAGAGGTGGCAGGGATGTTCCGCGAGTGCCTGCTCTAGCATATCAGATGTCACTCTATGCAACGCTCTCGAGGCTGGTCTGGGTAGCATGGGGGCAATGTTATCCGGCCGCCCATGCTCAAGCACAGAGAACCTGATCAGCCTATGATCCGTCCAGAGCACAGACAGAGTCTCTACATCGGCAATCGGAACTGATGAAAACACTTGATCGAGGGTATGCCCTCTCTCATGCGTAGGACCTGACACAAACGGTACAAGGCCCAGCGGAGATGTAATGTCCAGCAGTTTGATGGTGTCCGGGTCGCCTGTCACATCAAGATGGAAGTTGAAGTCGCCAGCCACTACACAATGCTGTGTAGTCAGCGCCAGTTCGGAAATCGCTGTCTGCAGATCCTCCAAGAAGGAGCCCATAGGGCCTGGCGACCTATAGACCAACAGCCCCTTAAATGCTTGGGCCGGAGACAGTCTGAGCATGAAAGCAATGGACTCCGAGCCCCCAATGGGAATCAGAGGGAGAACAGAACAGGAGACGTTCTTCCTCACCACCACAGCTACTCCACCGCCCCTGCCCTTCCCTCTATCCTGCCGAAAGATGTTATAGGCTGGGGGGATAGCAGAGAAGATATCCGGATTCGACGCTTCTCCCAGCCAAGTTTCGGTTAGGAGAAGACACAAGGGGTTTTCCCTCACGAGGAGATAATATAAATGCAGGGCATGACAGCCCAGCGACCTCGTATTCAGCAGCAGACAAAGGTGCTTAACACGAGCCGCTACAGGCCTGCGTACATTGACCGGTGTCCACGTGGGCGCCCAGCCGCAGGCCGGGCAGCGACGTTTACCCTTGAAGCGCCCTGGAAAGACCGAGCGACAAGAGCAAGAGTAGGTCTGCATGGCGCGCAGCATCGCAGAGGTATAAGTGATCATCCTCCCCCTCGTCAGACCGGGCCGCAGTCCACCGCCTCCCCGGCGCCTCCGGAACGCTGACGGGCGCACATTATAATTTTATTTTATTTTTGACAGAGTTTTATATAGCTCAACCTTGACCCGAAGGTATTGGGTATCAGAGAGCTTTACACAAACACCACTTGTGCTACATGAGGACACATTGGGGCATATTATCAAGTACGGGCGATAATCATCGCCTGCGGCAGATATCGTGCTTTTTTTTTAACACATACGTTCCCTGAAAAATTTTGCATTGTTACTGTGGTATTATTAAGAGTTTGGGAGCAAGCGATACTGGCAGTGAAAGTACGCTGTAACTGCCTCTAACATGCGGTAGTGTTTCATGAGATACAGTGGCATCGGGGTGTTAGCGACAATAACATTTCAGCTTATGTGAGAAAATGCCTTAAAACCCACTTCAAACCCCCTTAAAACACCCTGTATGACACGATCACTGGCACAATGAACCTGGCAGCCGCCTCGCACTCTGCAGCATGAAAAACACTTGAAAATTTATGTAATGCTACCATTAATGTAATGTGACATGCCGGATGCTTTGATCTTACATTGTACTGCACAACAGCACCTTTGTACATGTTTAGGAGCTAATGATGCAGCATGAGCTCTATCTCTTTGGAGTCTGTGAGGGAGATCAGGGCTAGTCTCCCTTGTATCATCATGTTGAGTCAAGTTTTAATCACATGTTAAAAACCTGCTGTCATCATGGCTTAGCGTGAGTTTTGTTATCGTGGGACAACATTGGTAATACAGCGAAGTGCTGTTAGCGACTTTTAACTTGTTATTTTGGTTAGGAACGCCTACCTTGCATGTCATTAGCGATAAATATTGCTGACATGAAAGGCGATAGAAAAAGAGGCAGCAAACGCCTCAAAGCTTGCGCTAATACAAAAGCGGCGATATGGCCCTTGATTTTTGTTAGGCACAGGGAGATTAAGTGATTTGCCCAGAATCACAGGATGTTTAGTGTCATTGCCAAGACTCGAATCTGGTTCCCCAGATTCGAGGTCGACCGCCCTAGCCATTAGGCCAACTCCTCTCCCCATTAGTACTATTGTTATGTATATTCCAGAAGTGAATATTGTGCAGGCTACAAAGAGACATAATTATGTTCTCTGACTATTACACCCAATAAAGAACCAATCTTCAGCTTCATAAAACAGGATCCTCGATAAGGTAAGGAGATTCCTGGGGGATTTCTGTTCCAAAATTGCATTTTTATGCTTTAATCAACCTTGGATTTTTTGCTCCTAGATACAGTAAAACATAGCAGAAAGGAATTAGACGGAATTTGGCAAAGACGTAGAACTTAATTTATTGAAGAGCATTTATTTAATTCAGTTCAAATCTGTTCAGTAGTTTTCTGAAAATTAGCATTTAATTAGGTCCACAGATTGGTTAAGCTTAAAGATATGTGGGCCGTTAATATGCTAAGTTCTAATTATGTGGATTGGTGGAGCTTCTCTCCCAGCAGCCATCTGGGTTTGCTGATCCAAAGTCAGAGCTGTGAAGCCACAATGAAATGACTGGTAGGCCTGATGAACAAAATAAAATGGTGGCGTCGTCTGTTCCCATGTTCTTAAAAAACTTTGGAAAGAGCATACAAGGAGGAAGAGAGAGCACACGTGAACCCCAGGCCCACAAGAGGGTGCCCCGAAGGGATTCCAACATGTATAAATTAGAAAAATATATATTTTACTGCCAGGTTTTTAGATTGGGTGGCTGGATTTATGGTTTCCAGTGAGGCCCCCAGTTTCCACATATTCTTGATGGAAAGACTGAATCCAGAGAAAGTTTGAGAGCCTTGTGCTGCAATCCCGGATAAGCTTCATGAACCCAAAGCCAATGTATTGTTGGATTTGTGGCTTTTGGTCCAGAATAGCACACCTGGCATAGATTAATGAAGCTTGCCCTAGGTTTATGGTACAAGACATTGAAGCTTGCTCAAACCTTAACTGAGAACTGCAGATGCAATTTTGGTTGGCTGGCTTGTCAGTGGGGGGGGGGGGGGAGTGTGGGTGGGGGCTGACAGGAGACCAATGTCTATTGTGTGCCGCCTTTAGGGGTAGGCAGCTGGGTTGACTGGCTGCAGAGTGTGAGGTGTCTCAAGCCTGACTAACTAGGACATCAACCTGCTAACACAGCTCAAACTAGAAGAAACTAACCTTAATAACCCCTCAGCTCCAACAATGTCAAGTAAGGTCAAATCCAGGACTGGGTTTCCGCATAAATTTGGAGGTATTCACAGCCGAACTTCAGCAAGTTCAAAATAGCTTCAATTCATCAATCAATCGGCAAATCAATCAATCAATGAAACATTTTGCTTTTATCTATCACGATTTTTAAAACAAACACTAAAATACATATCAGAATAAAACCACATCAATAAATTAAGCACTAATCAAACACTGCAAACCATGCTACCTAGTGTTGTGTAGTTTCCACCAATCAGTATGAACTGTGCACTTGGGGGCAACATAAACTTAGGATGGGGCAGGACTGATTCAATGCACCCCTGCAGGAATATGTTTACCCTGGGACCAGCTACCTCGCAGTGACACCATCAGTAACCATGGTGACAGATCTCAAACCTTTCGTTCAGTCACTAGTGCTCTCTTTTGCTCAGAGAAATATACAAAGAATACACGTAGGACGTTTTCAAGATTTATTAAACCACAGTGATTCTTGCATAAAGAAAAAACACTGCAATGATTATAAACAGAAGCAAACAAAAGTTATACTAAATGTCAGAACAGTGAACAAAATAAATAGTTTCACCTTTTTGTTGACACAACTCATATATGCATACATATACAATAGTATAGCCAGTTAGCGTAATCCAACGGCGAGAAACCCTAACCTACATGTCTAGGGTGCAGATGTATATTTTGTCAAGAAACTCTCTTCTGGAGGATCCAACCCCATTAACTAGTGAGAAAGAGTGTAAGACCCATCTTGGTCGTGAATTAGACACCACTAGCGGAGATGCTGGTCAGCTGCTAGGAAAATGCTTCAGTATGCAGGGACCACTCGAAGTCTGCAGAAGTGTCACCTCTGTTTATGTTGGGAAAAAAAGGATTTATATAAAAAATTATATCTTTGCTCGAGCCGAAATTGTGTTCAGTTTGACATTGTTTGTATTCCACAGATAGCTGCTTTCCACATGGATGCAATAATAAACACATTTGTGTAAGGCACTTGAGAGCCCTGTCAATAATGTCAAGGCAGTGTGATAGAGTGCTCACGAAATGTTCAGTGTCAGCAAGGTCAGAGTTTCTAAAACTCTAATCCAAGAGTCACAAATGCAAATGTGTGCTGAACGTTGATGTGGCAAAGAGAAGGCAACTTTAGGGAAGGATTGTGTACAGGCAGAAATGCACTAATTCCTATGGGGCCTAACTCGGGTACATACATATAGATTGATATAAAATGGTTCTACATTTCAAATTTTTTAGCAAAGTACAGAGATAAATTAATTTGTTTTCCTTTTTATTAGACTTCCCACAAGTACTCCCTAAGTTTCAAAATGGTTCTGAGAAAACCAGCAGCGGCCGGTAGTGGGAGTACCGGCCAGGTGGTGACGTGGGGAGGGGGAGGGGCAGGGTGGGGGGGGTAGTAATATTTGGATTACGGAGTTTAACAGGTAAGTAAACATATAAATAAATAAAATGGATTTCGGTGCGCGCACTGCATCACCAAATGCAAAATAAGAAAACTTAAAACTATAAAACATTCTAAAGTTGATTGAAGTCTGCAGCAACGAAAACAGTTTTTTTCTTTCACTATGATAGACAAGGGAATTTCCTTTAAGATGCCTAATGACATTGGCAGTAGAACGGTATATGCCTTAGAGCCTACCTGGTAACCTAACCATGTGGACAACCAGGAGCAGATACATGCAGGGCATTACATTTTGGCAAACAGATTGTTTTCTAACATCCAAATCCTAATTCTAGTTAGGGTAACCCCAGCATGCTTGACATGAACCCAAATACTGCTCTATCCTACTTGCACCACTTAGTGAAAGAGATGCCAGCATTGAAGTCATGTGTGAGGCACAAGAAGTTCATGGGGGTGGTTAAGTTATAGTTTACATAGCTAACTATAACGGATCAATTTCAGGTTTTGAGAAAAAAGACCAACTTCTCCCAATAGAAATAGTTTTAGTTCAAACAATTTGAAAAAAATAATATGATTTAATTTTTTCCTAGTAGGAATCTACTCCCTTGCTGATTCTAACTCTCCTATTGTACCTCCTTTAATAACAAAGGGGCTCATTATGATGGCGGGCGGACATCAGTCTGCATGCCGCGATAATGGTGATGGGACCGACGGCCAGATGTGCGGCTGTCCCACCGGCCCAATTAGGATCCTGGTCTTTTACCATTGCGGACGGTGCTGCTGGGTGCAGCACAGCCCACAATGGTAAAAGGGCATGTACAGCATTTCCCTGCACCAAGTGGCAGGCACCATATGATGCCTGCCACTTAGCACAGGGAAATGCAGGGGGGTACCATGGGTACCCCCCAAGTGCACCCCTCCACCCCCCCGGGGCCCATAACGGGCCACTAAAGCCAGTCCCTGCCAGCCTTTCCATAGCGGCATCGCCACCATGGAAAGGCCTTTCACCATCCGCATCAAAACATGGCTGGCCCAGCCAGCAATCGTAACGATTGCAGAGCGACGGAAAAGTGGCAGACAGATTTTTGTGCCTGCCGCGATACCCACCGCCATTGTAATGTGGCGGGGGTATTTCACGTTACAATGGCGTACCGGCTCGGAGGTAGCGATTGTTACGCCATCGTAATGGGCCCCTAAGTCCCAGATTTGTCATACTTTCATACAGTACAACGCAGCAACCCACCTTGCTGCATCGCATTAAGTTAAAGGGAAAGGCAGGAATGTAATGTATTTCACATCATACTGCACATTCCTGACCTTTACTTGCATACTTTTAGCTGTCTAACACCAACACTGGTACCCTTGCATAATGGTGCACGGGTGCGTGTGTTGCAGGCAGGATAATTATTGCAAAAATACCTACACAAAAACCTACAAAAACAATCCTGAGGCATTTCCCTCTTTCTATGTATGCTAAAGCACGGAGCACACGAACAAAAACGAGGCGAAATAAAGAAAGTTCTCCTTCTTGCACCTCCCCTGGGCAGGCATATAGCGTGTTTGGCGCAGGCCTACGTCTTCCACTAATGGTAAATCTGGGAATGCACCGAAATCCATTGGTGGAGGCCTGGGAACACTAATACTTCTCCCATGGAACGCCTCCCTGGGGCAGAATAACACAAGGCAGAGATTTGCATGCCTCGCCTTACTCAAGAATTCTCAAGCCGGGCAGGGCCTTGCATGGCTAGATAAATCTGAATTTATTGTTGCGTTGCCTTTCTGCCCTCTTTCATGGTGCAAGGGTAACACAATGTTATGATAAATATAGGCCTACTTTTGCAGGACATACCACAAACGCATTTGTTCAAACATCTTCATTTTAAATTAATTAGAAAAGATTCATTACCTTTTCACACTACGTGCCTTTTGGACAAGCATTCTTTTAGATTGAACTTTGTAACAGTGTGGGTGGAATTCGTGGAATTTCGCTCTGCGGAATATTGCAGTTACAGAAAAACTTTGCAAGATCCCACAAAGTTCTGTAATTGGGCAAAATCACCACTTTGCGCGGATTTTTAGCACCAAGAGCTTGTTCTGCATTGATTTGGGCGAATTTTGCGAATCTGGCGTTCGCGAATTTGCGTATTTGCGAATTCGCAATCCGCAAAATCCGCAAACTCTCGCGAATTTGCAGATTTTTTTTTTGTGTTCGCAAGGGTTTTTGCCACTTTGCGAGGGTTTTGTACCAGTTCGCAATTGCTTGTCGGCTCGCAAAGATCGCGACTTTGTTGTTTCTACATCTGGTTCATCATCACAGGTTCACAGCACCCTCTGTTTCACCACTGCCACTCTCTGATTCACCCATGCCACCCTCTGGTACATCACTGCCACCCTCTGATTCATCACTGTAGATTATGGGGGGAAAAAGCAAGCACACCTGCCCTGCTTCAACTGACATGAATTAATTTCTGGTTCATCATTGTAGATTATGGGGGGGGGAAAGAAAGCACACCTGCCCTGCTTCAACTGACATGAATTATTTGGGGTTGATTAATGTATCACTGAATTTAAACTTCCTGTCTGGCACCTGCTTCCTTATCTGTAATTTGCTTTCTGTTGCAGTAAAAAAAAAAATCCCAGGACCTTTGTGGCCTACTTATAGCTATTCTATGAGCCTGCTGTGAGGGTCAGAGCAGGGTCATAGAATAGTTGCAAGTAGGCAACTGAACTCTGGAGGGGCCCCTCAGGAAGCACTACAGGGAATGGTTACTAATGATGAGTTTGAACTTTTGCACCTGCTGAGTGCTTTCAGTTTTGCAAAACTTGTTTTTCTGTGGGGCACTTCCTTCCTCCCAACCCCCCCAAAAATGGACTCCTTGAAAAAAAAAGTGCAGGCAAATGTCAACCTGAGGAGTTATTCTGATAAAAATCAACATTTTCAGAAGGTTTATGCTGCTTGCTGGTGGATTTCTTGTGCAGAATTGCAAATTTTGTAATTTCGAGAGTGCGAGATTGTTGCTGCCCGCCTCATCTACATGTTCGCAATTGCGAACTCTCGCGATGCTTTGCCAAACTCCCGCGGGATCCCGCAGCAAGATCCAAAATGGCGCAGCACTCGCAAAATATCGAGAAAAACAACTCGGCAAATGTTGAATGACAGTAAGTGAACGACGCATGCCGCAATATTGTATCACCAAGCAAAAAAATCTGCTGCATGCGAATTTGCGGATTTTCGGTAAATTCGCGAGAGTTCGCGGATTGCCAATTTACAGAAAATCCGCAAAATCCACGAGCGGAACGGATTTTCCGCCCATGCTTAGTTCTGCACTGGAAAATCAGACCAAACAGCATCACACGGGGATGCCAGAGAAGGCTACTTCTTTACTGCTGCTTGTTTTGATTTTCTACCCGAGCAGCCACTTTCTCACCACTAGTGGCAGCTTTCTGATGGCAAATAGTCGCAACTGCCTGCGTTGCAAAAATCTCACCAGGGCCATACTAGTGCCCAAAAATCATGATGAGGGAGGTTGGCAGGATTTATCACCCACCATTACTTTGCAATAAACTGCAGTAAATTAGATGGTTGGAGGAATTTATCACCCACACCTACTTTGCAATAAATGGCAGTAAATTAAGTGCTAATACAGTCAGATGTAGCTGGTTAGGCTTTTATAAATGTACGGTTTCCAAACTTGTATTTGTAATGTCATATTACGAAGCACTGTAGTGAAAAATCCAAACCAGTTTCCAAAATTCTAAACATATTTTAGTTGCGCATTCCTTGAATTTTCAAAAATAAACAAGATTCCTATTTTCTGCACTACCAGTTTTCTGATTGAAAAACAGAACAAATACATATTAATATATCACATGTATGGAACAAAGAGTGTTTTCAGTCCAATGTGAGCTTGACAGAAGTACACACCTCAGCATCACAGATGAATTCTCCAGGAAGATCTTTACTTTCTCCAAGGATTGATGATCCTGATGAGTGCTTGCCTCAGTTTGGTGATCCCAAGAATTAAGACAAGGGACTGTGTAGGAGCTGAAAGTACAGTACCCATTACGAGAATGAGCCACAACCAATGACCATAAAAAAAAGGCATGAGGCCCTGTGACAGTAAAAATATAACACAGCTAGTTAGGAGGGATGCTAACATTCTTACTGCTCCAAAATGAATGTCAAGCCGCGGTTGGCTGAAGGCTGATACATTTCTTTTCATCCTCTGGGTATGTCTGCAGAGCGATGTGAGGATAACTGTGATGGAAGCAATGCCGAAAAGAAGAGGCAAGCATATGCCAAATGCGACTGCTGTATGAAGGTATGAGGTTTCCCATGTCAGAACTTGACTCAGGAGAGTACTATTAGCTGTGAGATTGGTTGTTGAATTCCAAGAGTATTCTTTGTCGAATCTCCAGTTCAAAGGGATGCTGAGGAGCAATGAACCTATCACAATCCCCAAAATCAGCCAAGGCACCAATTTAGAGATCCTTCGCTTTAACCAGAAAAACAAGTGGTTGTTGAAGTCCACAATCTTCACGCAGTAGAAGACAGAGAGGCAGGCTGTTAACCAGGAACTACAGCTGCAAGACCATACTGTAAATTGAAGTAGTATGCCCGCAACCACAGACTTTTCCTCATAAGTACAGGAGTGTCCTAGCCGAGTGCACTGGGAACAAATGAAGGAGATTCCCAGAGCAACTATGATGATATCGCAGGTGTTCAGGAGTCTTCCTTTGGCCTTTTCCAGCAGATAAAATGCCACAATGAATACACTGGCTGGTATTCCAATCACACTGGCCATGACTTCCGCAATCATGTAAACCTCTGAAAATGAAGGAGCCATTGTTTTCCTTTCTCTTTGTAGTTCTTTGATGAATTCACAAAGATTAATGTTGCTCTGACTATGCTTTGTGTATGAGTGTTGAGAGCAGGGATGGCTAGACTTCATGATCAGCAGGTGTGCCTGGTTTAAGTTACCATTAGCATCATCACCATCACTACGGATCTGGATTTGGAAGGATGCAAATCAGTCTGGTTTTAGATTCTCTCTTTTAGAACAAAAAAACAGCTCAGCTCCTAGTTTTAAAACCTGGTGGTGCATCACTCTAATAAATAAATAACACATTAAGGTCCTCATTACGATGTCAGGTGACAAAGCCTCCTACTGCTTGTAGGTTTAAAGTCTGACCGCCATATTAGGATGACAGCGGTCGAAGTTTAAACCAAGGGGTGAATTTGACGCGGTGCTGAAGGCTTAAGGAGCCAGTCGTCAATCAAAAATGCACCATACTCCCTTAAGGACAGAGTTTCTGCCATCGGGATTATGATGTCGGTTTCTGACAGCCAATCCATGTAGGCCTTTCCGGCATGGATTCACTGTTGGAAACTGACTTTGAAGGCCTCTAACAGGGTCCCCTTCCCCCTTCCTCCCTGGTCGTCATTTGCGACGGGGGGGGGGGGGGAGGAACCTATGGTGACCCACTAAACATCCCTTCAGTGTGTCCCCCCTAATCATCCCTGCACGGTGCCTGCCACAGGGTGCTAGGATGTTTGAAAACTTAAATGTTTCAATAGGTGCTTTTGCTGTGGGCGTTTTCAGCCCGCTGTACAAGTTCCCATTGAAAAATTGAAATTTCTGACGGTGCTATGTGCGGTCGCATCCTGATTGAGTGGTCGGACCCACTAACCCATGGTCAGACCGTTCCATCCCCGAAACGGACTTAGCCGGATGCAAGATGCAAGTCCGACTGATATTGTAATAAGGCTCTAGGTATTTCCCCTACTTGCACTGGGAAAGGGAAATGAAATGTTTATTTATTTTATTTGGTGTGTTAAGCAATGTTTGCAGATTGAATTGCCTCTAGGTGTTTTCTCCAAAGTATTATGCAAATTGAATAAAATATACGTTTAAATATACATCAATTCTACAAGAACAGTTTGTGAGAGTGTGTAGAGGTAAAAGGTGAATTAGAACAGGAAAGCATTGTGCTGCCAATGCTATTACATATTTTGATAACAAAAACATCAACCAAAGTTAAGAAACTTAATAAAAGCAATTATGACAATTGCCTACCAGGCAGCCAAGACAGAAATATTATTTGAAAACTATATCCTTCCCAGGGTGCTGCCTCAAATACAATAAATAATATGTAATGCCTCTACAGTGACTGGTGTATAGGCATCAGCATATCATTAGCGCCACAGATAACTACAACTTGTTGTGAACTACTTTGGTAAAACATAATTGTTTTGCAACTACAAAGGTGCTGCCTTTTCTGACACAATTCAGAGCCTGATCAAGTCATGTTGGAGACCCAAAACCCACCACCACATAGGCAGAACAGCAATGCCATGGTTAATCGGCTGAGCACCACTACCACAGCATGAGCAAAACTGTGAACCAAGTGGCCCCACAACAGAGTGCGGCCTTCAAGAGCCTTGGTGGATGATAGTTTAGATAACATCCAAAAAGCAAAAAAACAATATTTCGACTGGAAGTTAAACACTTGATTGTCTGTGCATGTCTGAGTATGTGAATTCATTGAGCAACACTCAGTTGCAAACTACAAACTAAGCAAAGAGCATAGAGCAACATGGAATAGGAGAGCCGAGAAGCTGCTGCACACAGATAGACCATGGGATCACTGAAATAATATCGAATGCCAAAATATCGACCTGCAAGAATATCGTGTAAAAAATATCGACTGACAAAATATCGAGTTTCTATCTACAAACAGGTAAGTACAAAAATATCGAGTTTAAAATATCGTTTACAAAAATATAGTTTTAAAAAATATCGACTTTATTAAAAACACTATTAAATTAAATTAATATTAAAAACTAAGTACTAAAATATACTTAATAATACTTAAATTAACCAATGATAATTAAATAATTAATGAAAGTAAAAAAAAATATTTAATCATATTTCTTAAAACATATATATATAGTAACAAAATATAATTAAATAATAGCCAATATTATTAACGTACAATAACAAAAGAATAAAAATTACTATTCCCACTCCAGTGGATGCAACAGTAGGGAAAGCGTTGGATAGCGTAGGGGTTAAAATTACTATTCTCACACCAGTGGGTGCAACAGTAGGGAAAGCGTTGGATAGCGTAGGGGTTAAAATTACTATTCCCACTCCAGTGGGTGCAACAGTAGGGAAAGTGTTGGATAGCGTAGGGGTTTAAATTACTATTCCCACTCCAGTGGGTGCAACAGTAGGGAAAGAGTTGGATACTGTAGGGGTTAAAATTACTATTCCCACTCCAGTGGGTGCAACAGTAGGGAAAGCGTTGGATAGCGTAGGGGTTAAAATTACTATTCCCACTCCAGTGGGTGCAACAGTAGGGAAAGAGTTGGATACTGTAGGGGTTAAAATTACTATTCCCACTCCAGTGGGTGCAACAGTAGGGAAAGCGTTGGATAGCGTAGGGGTTAAAATTACTATTCCCACTCCAGTGGGTGCAACAGTAGGGAAAGCGTTGGATAGCGTAGGGGTTAAAATTACTATTCCCACTCCAGTGGGTGCAACAGTAGGGAAAGAGTTGGATACTGTAGGGGTTAAAATTACTATTCCCACTCCAGTGGGTGCAACAGTAGGGAAAGCGTTGGATAGCGTAGGGGTTAAAATTTTTATTCCCACTCCAGTGGGTGCAACAGTAGGGAAAGCGTTGGATAGCATAGGGGTTAAAATTACTATTCCCACTCCAGTGGGTGCAACAGTAGGGAAAGCGTTGGATAGCGTAGGGGTAAAAATTACTATTCCCACTCCAGTGGGTGCAACAGTAGGGAAAGTATTGGATAGCGTAGGGTTTAAAATTACTATTCCCACTCCAGTGGGTGCAACAGTAGGGAAAGCGTTGGATAGCGTAGGGGTAAAAATTACTATTCCCACTCCAGTGGGTGCAACAGTAGGGAAAGCGTTGGATAGCGTAGGGGTTAAAATTACTATTCCCACTCCAGTGGGTGCAACAGTAGGGAAAGCGTTGGATAGCGTAGGGGTAAAAATGACTATTCCCACTCCAAAGAGTGCAACAGTAGGGAAAGCGTTGGATAGCGCAGGGGTTAAAATTACTATTCCCACTCCAGTAGGTGCAACAGTAGGGAAAGCATTGGAAAGCGTAGGGGTTAAAATTACTATTCCCACTCCAGAGAATACAACATTAGGGAAAGTAAATAATTCATATATTATTCAAAAATCTACAAAAAAATGTCTATTAATAATTAATTTTTAAAAAAATTTAACAATAATTAATTAAATTAATCACCTATTAATACTAATTAATTAAACATTAACAAATACATATTTTATAACTTAAACAAATATAACAATTATTTCCAAATAAATACATTTTAATTCGTTTTATTATTTAATTAATAATTAATAATTTAATTTCCACCCTATGCCCCTATAAACCCACTACCAGCTACATAAATTAAATTAGTTACATAATTACCAATTAATCAATTAATATAAATTAATTAACAATTTTAAATTAATTAATTAACAAATATAAATTAATTAACAATTAATTACTATTTACTATCAATAAATAAATGTACATATTTAATTAATTATAAATAAATTACTTCCCACCCTATTCCCCTATAAACCCACAACCCGCTACAGAATTAAATTAGTTTAATTTACATAATTAACAATTAATCTATTACTCTAAATTAATTAACAATTTTATTTACATTAATTAACAAATATAAATAATTAGCAATTAATTACTAATTACTATCAATAAATAAATTTACATATTTAATTAATTATAATTAAATTACTTCCCACCCTATTCCCCTATAAACCCACAACCCGCTACAGATTAAAATTACTCAAAAATTATTAAAACAAAATTCGTTAAATGTAATTATTTATAACATAAATACACAATGTTCACACATATGATAACATAAAAATACACTATAAAAAATTATATATTATTAAAAATTCGATATATTGTACTATCTATATTATATACTTCGATATTTTAACTATCTATATTTTTAGCATTCGATATTACTTCACTTAACTTAAAAACGATATTTTTATAGTCGATATTCTGTCCTGTCGATATTTTGTCCACTCGATAGTAAATACACGATATTATGTCCAAACGATATTTTGGACTCTATATTATGTCTGTGCACCAGACCATGTCATCAGGGACTCATAACCAATGAATTATAGGACACCAATCTCTCTCACCATGTATCTTCTACATCTTTCATGGAGTCAATGTTAGTTATAGGAAATCCGACTTTTCTGCATGGTCAATGTAGATGTTTCCCCTTTTGCTAAACCATATGTTCTGCTTGCTTTAGAACTCTGTGTGCTTTATGTTTGCTAACCAGGCTTACAGTGTCTGTGCCCCACCTTTAAACACGGTTGAATTGGTATACTCCTAATTGGTATATCTAACTTGTCCAAAGGTCCCTAGTATATGGCACAAAATGCACCCAGAGCATGGAAGTTAAATACTACTAGTGGTCCCTTCACACTTATTGTGCCATCCAGAGTGGTGGCCGTGCCAACATGACTTCCATATTGATCACTGTGGCCTGACTGTAACAGTGCAAAACGTGCAGTGTGACCTGTCAAAATAAACCCTTTTGACGGGTCAAAACCTCCTCTTTAAATATCAGTATGTCAATTCAATGCAATAAATCTTTATTCTATCTTAAAAAAGATCATAAAAGCACATAGTAAAATTATATAATAAAATAGATACATAAATTCAAACTCACAATACACTGGTCTCAGTGCAACACACGAAGTAAAAGTATTAAAACCGTAATGATTCATCAGATATAAATATTATAAAACAAAATTTAAAAAACTAAAATACCTCATTACATCCCCTCCATTGTTTTTTATACTACGAATAGTGAGTTTATGAAAGAAACAAACAGTAAAACAAATATCTGGACTATTCAACTTTTGAAGATAGGACAGTGCAACCCTACATTTCCAAAAGGCTAATTTGTTCAGTATTGGTTTAAGACATGAATGAAGAAATCGCAGGTACAAACCACAGAAAAACATAACATCTAGCAAAAACGGTTCCGCCTTGCCATTACAGGGACATGGAGGGAGGTCCTTATTCCACACACCTTCCGAATCATAAAATTATACTAGACTCCAAACCGACCCGACTGGAATCTAAATAGGAGTCATCTCTCCCATTGAGTAAGGCCTCACATAAGATAGAAAAGAATGTCGCCCCCATAGTAAACATAGAATAATAATGGCAGACAGTATTTTTACTAACAAGCTCCTGTAACCTCAGAGAGGACGTGTGTTCTGCAAAGCTCTGCTTAACTACTTTTTTTGGTGGCTTTACTAATCAAGCCTGGGGAATTAAACAGTTCTGGAAGGCCAGTATCGACTAGTGATTTACACACTTAACTTAATCAAGGTATAGAAAGTCCCCCATCCAGGCAGTCAGCAATAACTGGCCTATTAAAGCAAGCCTCCATGTATAGTGGTGGGAACAAATTGCATCCTATACATTTTAAGAAACGGGGAAACTGTAGTCCTGACATCCCTCCTAGCCAAATTAAAAATCAAGCCCACTGCCATCCCTTGTTTTTGCAGTGCAGTGTTTACTTGTGACTGCCATGCATTACTAGCATCAAATACCAGGCTTAAATAGGAGAAGCTTGTACGGTAATTGCTGTTAGCTGCTTTCTGCCTAGGTTTAGTGCAGACAGGGCTTTCCTACCAGGGCTACATGTCATAATGTGAAATTTCTCATAATTAGTTTTCATATCTAACATATTATTGAAAGACACAAATGATTCAACCAAACTGAGAAGGACACAGGTGTTCTGGCCACCAACACTGTGTTGTCGGCATATAACAGAGCCGAAACATGCGATTTTCGGCACATCCTTAGTTGAATCTGATAACAAACATCACCCTTAGAGGGGGGAGAGCCACTCCGGATTACAATATCAGATGAGTTAACATTACTAGACTAAAATCATCTTTTGGGATATCTCCTGTTGGTCCTGGCACATGAACAGAACTTTTCACTACTGATGTTTCCAATTTGTCTAACCTCTCTCTCAGAGGGTTCAAACAGTCTTTCAAAATTATGATGAATTTACTCAACATTGCATCCCAAGTAGAGTCCTGTCTAACTCCAGTATGGTTTACAGCACCTGCCCCATGCTTCGGGGATAAGGATAGTGATACTAACTCCATTATTTGCCTAGACTTTCACTTAAACTTTGCAGCTGGAGAATTTACTGGTCCTCGCTAGGGTTTGGAATATCTGCTCCAGTAAAGAAATTCCTCTGAAATAGGGTTTCGGAAACTGGGTTGTCGTTGTCCATGTCGGGCTGTCCAGTCCTTGGGAATTCTCTATCTCGGACACCTTGGGCCAAAGGGGAAATCCCCTTAGAACACCCCAGAAACAGTTGTCTCTCAGCTAAGTAAATTTCTATAGAAAAGGCACTTAACATTTTTACCATAAAAGAGCCGATACTATTGGGGCTTCTCCCTGCTTGCACTTTTATGCTGGTAGCCTTCTTTTTAAATATGTTGCTGTGCTTTTGGTATCCTATAAGAACTAGCTGCTCCGCAGCACTACAAATACTAAGGGGCCGATTAGGATTGCGGTGAATCCGCATCCTCCGGGCCGGCGGAAGCCACCGCCGGCCCGGAGGATGCGGATTCACCGGTGCAGTGATTGCAAAGAACCCCGCCATATTAGGATGGCAGGGGAGTCATCTGCGGACGTGAAGACCGTCCGCTGCTTTTCCGCCGCGGTCCCGCAGCGGAAAAGCTCTAATATGGTGGTGGTGTCTATCAGACACCGCCAGCCATATTAGGATTCATGCGGGAACATGCTTTTTCACGGCAGGTTTTCTGCTGTGGAAAAGCATGTGGTCTTTGGTGTTTGGGGGCCTGTTGCGGACCCCCAGGGTGTCAGTGGGGGTGCACATGGGGGGTACCTATGGTACCCCCCAGCATTTATATGCACAAAGCTGCAGGCACCGCGCGGTGCCTGCCGCTTTGTGCATGTAAATGTTAAACATTAATTTTTAACCTTGCGGCGGGGGCTGTTTCAAACTGGGTTTGTCCAAGGTCTTGGTACATAATTTAATATCCTAGCGCTCTCAATAATGATAGATAAGTACAAAAGCAAGGTATCAGCCAATCTACGTCTGCTTTGTGGATTTTAAATCTGCATTTGATTAAGTTCAATGCGGCCTACTGTGGCAACAGCTTGTTAAATTGCATATACCACCTTGCCTATTAAAAGCTATTCAAATTTTTTATTGGGATACATGCATTAGAGTGATAATGGGTGATGGTTCTATTTTGTCTAGAAAAGTTTTAACTTTTCAGGGTTTGAAATAAGTCTGAGTACTTGCACCATACTTATTTAATTTGTTTTGGGCTGATTTAACTCAAGATCCAGATGAAGTTAATGTACATCCCCCAAGGTTAGGAGAGAAATATGTATAAAGTCTCTTATATGCTGGCAAGCCAAACAAAGGTTGGATTGCAGAGACTGATCAATAAAATATCAAACTATTTGTTACTTAATGAAATGGTAATAAATGAAAAGAAAACAAAAATGATGAATGTAAGAAATAGGATTCATAAAAAATAATAGTGGTTTCTACAAGCTTGGCAACCAGAACAAGCAAAAACATATAACTATCTTGGTGTAATATTTGATGAAAAGGGCTCTTTCAAGCAATATAAAATGGAGTTAAAAAGGAAAGGAAATTCCTTACTCTCTGCCTTTCGTTTCCTATAGAGATCATTAGGAGGTTTCAGCCACCAACGACTACTAAATATAATATCAGCAAAACCTTTACCAACTATCTCGTATGGGAGCAAGGCAATTCCCGGTAAAGATGCAGTAATACTAAATAAAATTGTTGCCAAAATATTCAGGGGCAGATTTATGTTAACTGGCGCATCCCCATCTCTTTTTAATTTTACTATGCAATGCAACTCAAGCACAGATACAATTAGAATTTGGTCTGTTAAACCAAATCATTTCATAAAAGGGATCGTATTTTAAAACCTGGAAAATAATAAAAGCAAATATATCAAACCAGTTAGATCAAGCCCTTTGGCATGAGGTTCAAACAAATCCGAATTTACCAACATGGAAGTATTATGGAAAGGGTTAACTGAGGCAATCGAAGATTTGTCCATTGGCTCACTATAGGAAATTTCTTTAAGTCCAACAACTTTAAAAAAACAACTTCAACGGCTTAATGAAAAAACCATCAATGTTTATGGACAAATAATTATTTGTATCAATGTCACATGTCTGGATGATTATAAATTAATATAAATGCCTTAAACCACAGTCTTATTTGGAGTCTGGTTGGTCCCTGCGACAAAAAAGAAGGCTCATAAGAGCACGATTTGTAATTCTCCCAATCCTTATGCATGCAACCATGGCTGAAAAAAACAACATCAACTACCCGTAGATTGTGCAAGCATTGCAAAGAGAACATCAACCATTTAATTTCTATATGCTCGGCTCTATTAGACCTAAGACGCAGACTGCTAAGGATACCATTTAACCAGCGGGAGATTTGCTCATGCAGACAGATCGTGATAGCATGTCTTAAACCATCTGATATGGAATTGAATTGTATATTTGTTAAATGTATGAGAGCAGTGGAAACGATAATGGCATATATTATGTGACCATACTTTGAAGCCTTATGTAACAATTTTTTTTTTTTATCTTTTATATGAGGAAATTGTTCCTTATCGGTTCCCTATAAATGTAAATATGTAAAAACTATTTTAACAATATTAGTGATTTTAACAATAATGGTAAACTTGATTTATGCTGTTGTCATAGTGTCCTCTTTGAAGTATCACTTTTTTTGCATTTCTTCTCCTTTTTATCTAACTTGGCTTTTGTTGGCTATAGAACTATGAGCACTTTACCACTGCTACCCAGTTCTAAAGTGCATGTGCTCCCTCCTCTAAACATAATAACATTGGCTCATACCCATTTGGCATATTTAGTTTCCTAGTAAAGATCACTACATGTGCCCAGGATATGTAAATGACATGCTACTAGCCTGCCTGCATCTCTAATTGTTCCATCCACTTAAGTAGCCAACTAACCATGCCTCACACCTGCCAGTGCATAGATAGTAATGTTCAGTTTTAAACTACCATGTCGATCTGACAAGTTAAGCCTCTTGCCAGGTCTAAATCTTCATTTTTAGTACATATAGGTCAGCCCTAAGGTAGGCTTGGGACAACCAAGGTGGAGGGTGTAGTGAATGTAAAAGGTAGGACATGCACTTTTTAGTTTTCCATGGCTTGGTAGTGAAAAACTCCCAAACTTGTTTTTCACTTCTTAGAGGCCTACCCCTCACATAGGTTAACATTGCAGATTCCTTATCACATCTAATAGGCTGCAATCCCTAAATGAGAGAAGGTTGATCTATTGTACCTAGTATCTATGGAATGGTAATCATAAATCCTCTTAAATTTAGGGCGAACACAAAGAGATGATGAAAAGTTTCAGCGCTCTGTCTATCATCTCCTAGTGTTTGCTTTGTTCACCCTAAGTTGACAGGGTATTCACATACATGGGTCCCTTGCTTACTGTGCAACTGGATTCAAGCTAGCCTGGATGATGAGGGGTGTTACCCCAAAACGGGTCCCAAGATGTTTGTTTCTGGTGCAGGGAAGATCTGGCTTCGCAGTTCAAGCTGGACTGTTCCCATGAGAAACAGCGTCAAGACTGATTTGCATATGGCTGGGTCTGAATTGGAGTGAAGTGAGCTCAAGAACGATGATGGATTCAACCCAGATCGGTGAATTGGGGTGAGTGTCTGTAAAGTTTCAGCGCTCTGTCCATCATCTTCTTGTGCTTTCTTTGTTCGCCATAAGTTAGCAGGGCATGCCCAGATGTCGGTCCCATGCTCACTTTGCCACTGGATTCAAGCTAGCCTGGCTGATGAGGGGTGTTCCCCGAAACCAGTCCCAGGATGCTTGTTTCTGGTCCAGGGAAGTCCTGGCTTTGCAGTTCGGGATGGACCGTTTCCATGAGGAACAGGGTCAAGACTGATTTGCATATGCCTGGGTCTGAACTGGGTGGTGTAGTGAGATAAAGAATGATGATGGATTCAACCCAGATCTGTGACTGGGGGTAAGTGCCTGAAAAGCTTTGCAATGCTCCGTCTATCATCTCCTTGTGCTTTCTTTGTTAACCCTAATTTGGCAGGATTATGCCTAGATGTGGGTCCCGTGCTCACTTTGCCACCGGATTCATCTGGCTGATGAGGGGTGTTACTCCGAAACTGGTCCCAGGGTGCTTGTTTCCGGTCCAGGGATGACCAGGCATGGCAGTTCAGGCTGGACTGTTTCCATGAGGAACAGGGTCAAGACTGATTTGCATATGGTTGGGTCTGAACTTGGTGGCAAAGTGAGCTAAAGAATAATTTTGGATTCAACCCAGATCTGTGACTTGGGGTGAGTTATTTTTGTTGTTTTGTTCTTGTTTTGTTTATGAAATTAAATTCTATGTGGCTTATTAATGAGACCTTTGAGCTGCTGCTGCGTCACTTTTTGTGACGCTGCAGTGGCATAAAAAATGCACCCTGTTGCGTCATATTTATGAAGAGTCTAGGCAGATGCGTCACTTTGTTCAGCCCTGTGCTACATATACCTGCGTCAGGTATAATATATGCAGGGTGGGCGTTTGTGGTGCAGTGAAATCCTTACGCCTGCCTCACAGCAGGCATAAGACTGACGCAGGTCCTTTCACATGGGGCCTGTCCATGTGAAAGGACACATTGCTGGAATGGTGTCTGTATTCAGAAACACCCCAGCAATGCGTCACTTTTGCGCCTACAGATACCTCAGTAATTCTGAGGTATCTGTAAATTGTTGCGACATGGAGCTCCGTACAGTAAATACAGCGCATCCATGGTGTCAATGGAGGGCGCACTGAAAAGTGTTGCATCACTGTTGCACACGGCGATGCAACACTTTTCATAAATGAGGCCCTATGTTTCTGAACTGGTGTGGGTTCTTATTGTGGTGTATTTTCACTATTTGAAGTGTTACACAAATACTTTACACACATGATCCCTTAAGTTAAGCCTGGTTGGTCTGTTCCAACTTACCAGAGGGTGAGCGCAGGATAATTTAGAGTGTGTTGTGACTTACCCTGACTAGGATTATGGTTCCTGCTGTTGCTATATCATGGTGCTAGAATGCCTGCATTGTAAGGAGAATTGCTTTTGTGGAGAAAGGGATCACTTATTGCATAAAAACTATCCCTTGATGCATTTTCCTCTTTCTATGTGTGCTGCACTTTTGGTAAATATAGAAATGCGTAAACATCCATGGATGGTACATGGGAACACCCACACAACACCCATGGATTGCCTCCCTGGTGCCGCCCGGGGCAACACTAGGTGTCCATAAATCATAAATCGCATTTTGGGCTTGCGTTGGTGCTGCACCGCATTGTGTGGTGCAAGAACGACACAACTCCCCGAGTGAATATACCCCAGGCTTCATACATATAATGGATAACCCCATTATGCCGTACCTTGAGAATTGAGCATTATTGGATAGAACTAAAGATATCGAAAGTGAACTCTAAAAACTATTTTTCCTGTCTCAAATTCTTTTACTGTCGATCTGCTATTTAAGAGCAAAAATTATTCCCGAATCAAATTTGTAAATCATTACATTTGTAATACAGTGTTCTTTTTATTTGATATTCTGCTATTCTGCTTTATTTAATTATTTTATTTATTTGAACTACTTTTGTATATATTTTAGCTCTTTTTAGCTCTAAAGCACTGGAGGGGCAAGGCTTTGTGCAGAGCACGTCCTGAGGCACTTACATTAACTTCTTCCTACTACCACAACAAAGCTTTGAGGCTGCTGCTGCTGCTGATGCCCTGGGGAAGTTGCATACCTAGGAATGAAAGGGCAAAATATATTTACTCATTATTTCCTCTATTCCTGTAATAAAGACATATTATCTACAACATTAAAAAGACATATTAATGCATTAGTAATGCTTATTTTTGGCGGTCTTGTACTAAACGTGTCTCAGACCAGATTACCTATAGTTTTCCTCAAAGATTTATTAAATGGTACTTTTGCACAGACTATGCATTGGAGTGCACTATATGAAGCTCACCCTTGTTGTTTTCCCAAAAACATCTTTGTGAAAGTAGTAAAACACAATCAGGTTTGGAATTAGAATCTGGAAGCATTGTCCTCACGAAAAAACATAATGGAGCAAAAACATGCCACCACTGACGTGAATGTTAAATCTAATAGAATTTTAAACCCTGTGCCTTCCTCTCCGATCACTCACATTTTATTGATGCATAATATATTATAACACAAAAATATTTTAAATTAAATATTGATTACAAAAATATTGACTCCATATACTTAACTATAAAAACCACAAATATTGTGAATACAAATATCACTTTTAAAAATATCTTTTTACATATATCAAAACCACAAATATTGCTACCTTCAAATAAAGTTATATGTCAAAGATATTGATTCACATTATATCGCCTACAATGTTATCAGCAGAATAATAAAATAATCATTAGCGAATAGATAAAAAATATTTTTCACAACAAACAATTACTTGAAATAAACCCCAAACTTGTTATACACATATTTAAATTAAATAAAACATATATTAAATCAACAAAAAAATTACCATTATATATAAGTTAGAAGCTTGTAAAGCACCTGGTTACTCCAATTCGGAGTGTCCCTGCACTAGGGGGTATATTCTCAAGAACGTGTGATAACTACTGCAAGCGTAGCGTAATGCAACTTTCAACATCGCAGCCTATCGCAGGAAAATAACCCTGTGTCAACATGGAATTCACAACACAGCGGTAGCATGCGATAGTTTTCCGAAAACACGGCCAATGCACGCGATACAACCACCTCGACGGAGAAAAAAAGACAAACCCCAAAGGATGCACCGTGGCCAACTGCAGAGGACAACAGGTACACCACAACATCCAAGCACCGTGGAAGAACAGAACCGACATGGACACTGCATGAAGGAGACCAGTGGCAGACAAATCAGAGCCGCAGGAGCCACACACCCACCGTGCAGCATACACACATAAGCAGAAGTGCACCTCGACATTAACAACATCCTTGTACAAACAGCAACCCCTCCACAATAGAAGACAAGACACAACTGGTTCCGCAAATCACATCTGAAACCGCAGGGAAATGTAACATGACAATGTACAAGTACAACCTGTAACCTGCAAATATGTTTTAATCACACATGCAGTGCAGTTGGACTTCTTCTATTGTCGAATGATTGTCATGGGCGGTCACAATGTGACGTGATCATGAGAAGTAAGTGTAAATGATGGTATTCCTACGGGCCCTTCCTGCCGCTGCTGCAGTGGGATGTGGGCCACCTGCCCCATCACCACCATCATCATCCGGTACCTCTGGAACTGCGATCCTCTCACACACGATGTCAGGGCTGTACATGAGCCTCCCACCTGTGCCGTCCAGGCACCTGAAACGTGACTTCAAAATGCCAAATGTGCGTTCAACGATGCCACTGGTGTGTATGTGGGATCCATTGTACTGCCTCTGGGCGAGTGTGTTTGGGTCTCGGAGGGGTGACATCATCCAAGGGCAGAGTGCATATCCTTGATCACCTGTGACAGTGCAGGGAGAAAAGCGTCAATACTTGGTTTAGCAGGATGTGATGGCAGGCCCACTAATCCAGTGACGCCTGTGCTGGCTGTGTGTGGAGTGTAAGCCAGCTCTCAGGGAGTAGCTGGTGCTGGCAACTACAACCACAGTCATCAGGAACTTAGAAATTCAATGTCAGTACTACAAGGGCGAATGACTCGCATTGCACAGGTCTAGTGGCCCCGGACGCACAACGGCTGACACGGTCCCACCGACACGGGATGCTGAGGTGTGAGAGACTGGAGTATGGTCATGAGGGCATAGAAGTTCCTAAAATGGGTTACGGCTGCATTCTGCATCTCCACACGTTCAGCTATTGTGTGGCTGTGGTGCCATGAAATGGCTGTATTGGGTGCAGGGGTAGCCCAGGATGACCATTGAGTGGTGTGGTTGTGTCTGGTAGGTGGTCGTGCAGTTTGACATGTTGAATGTGGTTTGGTCATGTGTGCATTCCCACAGTTGTGTGTTGTGTGATGGTGGCTTTGAGGTGTGTAGTCTGTTGATTTGGCACTTACCAACGATTAGTCCCATTCCATATGTGCCATCCTGGAAGTGCTGGTGATGATGGACGGTCGGAAGATGAAGGAATCATGCACACTGCCTGGGTAGGTGTCTACAACATTGGTAAAGAGTCCCTGGTGGTCCACTGTTGCCTGCACATTGATAGAATGCGTGCGCTTTCTGTTGCGGTAGTGGTGGGCAGTATTTGCAGGGGGCACCAGTGGGACATGAGTGCAGTCTATTGCCCCCAACATGGCTGAGAATCCAGCTATGGCGTAGAAGCCTTGCTTTGTCTCCTGCTGTTCCTGGGCAGTGTTGGGGAAGTGAAGGTACTGGGGTATGAAGCTGAGGATGGCATCCAGGACAGGTGTGATGAACTTGGATACGGCTGGCTGTGAGACTCATCCGACTCTGGCAGTTGTTGGTTGGAAGGTACCATGGCGTCGCCTGTTCTTCAGGTATGGCTGTGTGCGGGGCTCCGTTGCCTACTGCAGGTAGTCATCCACCTTTACACCTGCTTGAGGCAGGTGTTAAATACCTGCGGCTACCGCAGCTTATTGCCTGTTTTTGGTTCGCTTTGTGAATCCGTCAGTTCGTTGTGAAAGTGGTGGTGTTGTTTTTCGTATGTTTTTGCACGGGTCGCCTACTCTGCATCTCATTAGGGTTAGTTGGTGGTGTCCGCCGTGGTGTTAGGTTTTGGGGATGTTATGGCGGGAATAATGATGATGTCTGCTGTTTGCACCAGCTTGTGAATGGGGTGTTAGTTCTATCTCCACTTTTGATGTGTTCAGTGGAGATAAATCGGAGGTAAGTCCTTGTGAATATGGCCCAAGGTTTTCTCCTTAAGCAATCTGTGAGCCAGCCATTGCAGTTAATTTACTATTGATTGCCTGAAAAACCAGGTCCTTAGTTTTTTGCAAAACAGAATTTCAGAGGGTTGCATTCTAAGGTCCACAGGGAAGAGATTCCACATCATCGCTGCCAGGAAGCTAAAGAAGCTACCACCCAAACGATTTCTATGCATTTTGGGTATCATAAGCCTGGCAGTTCCTGAGGATCTGAGGCAACGATTTGGGAGGTACGGTTTGATCAACAGAAAAAGATATCGATAACCCTTTTGGTCAAATATTCTGTGGCAGAAACATAGGGCTCTAAAAGCTACTCTGACATGGATAGGAGGTCAGTGGAGTTTGGCAAGGGCAGGACCCAAAAAAGAACATCTTGGTATATTCAGAAGCATTCTTGATGCAGCGTTATGAACCCTCTGCAACATTCTTGTCCTGGCTTTGAAAATACCAAGATAGAATACATTACAATAATCCAAGTGTGAGACTACAATGGGCTGGATAGCCTTTTTCCTGGCAAATTCTGGCAGAAGCTCAAAGATTTTTTCAAGCGTCTTCAAGATGCCTTCAAGGTGCCAAAGCAGGTACCAGCAAGATCAGAAATATGGTAATCAAGGGTAAGCAGGAAGTCAAACTAGATCCTAAGATTTTTTATCTTAGGTTTGGGAGCAAGTACTCACCCTAATTAAGATGGCCAACATGTAGAGGTCCAAATCCTGCATTGAGTCTAAGGCATCTGGAGCCCATCCATTTTTCTAGGTTGACCAGACATTATTTGAAGTTGGAAGCTGCTTTACCATCATCCTGTGCCAAAGTAATAATCAGCTCTGTGTCATCAGCATCAGACACCTTCTTCACCTGGTGACACTCAACTACCTCTGCCAGGGAGCACACATAGACTTTAAATAGGATCGGGCTCAAAGCCGACCCCTTAGGCACACCTTGCTGCAGGGGGAAAATCTTTGAGGTATATGACTGCTTGAAACACCTGGAGGAAATCCATAATCCAACCAAGTGTGCAACCCCCACACCGAGATTCAAACGTCGTTCAATTAGGATGCTATGGGACACGGTATCTAATGCTGTGCTCAGGTCTAGCATAATTGAACCACTGTCTTGCCCTCATCAGCAGTTAATCTAACGGATTCAGAGGGCAGGGGAAGAGCAGATTCAGTACTGAACATAGGTCTAAACCCTTATTGTGTCTCATGAAGAGATTGTTTTCTTTGATAAACTGCATCAGGTAGTCTTGTTGCACTCAATTGTTCACTTAAGGACTACTCAGTCAGTACCCACACACTCATCTAATCATCCAGGCACTATTCATGCACTCGGGCAATGACCTGGGTACTACAAATGCTCTCATTCCATAGGCCAGGTACTACACATGTGTACTAATGTAATTTTCCAGGTACTAGTCATGCACTCATCCTATCACCCAGGCACTACTTTTACACTCAACCCTTCACTGAGGTGCTACCCATGCACTCATGCATTCCCTCAGGCACTACCCAGGATCTTTCCAATGACCCAGGCACTATCCTTGCATTAATCCATTTAGTCAAGTTCTACCCATGCACTCATTATTTATTTAAGCACTATCCTTCCACTCATCCATCCTTTCAGGCACTACACATACAGTCTTCGATTCTCCCAGACAGTACCCATGGACTCATCCAATGAACCAGACACTATGCATGCACTCATTCAATCACCTACCCACTGCCCATTCACTCATCCAGTCACCCACACACTACCCATGTACTCTTCCAATCATTCAGGGACTACTTTTGCACTGAACCATTCACTGAGGCGAGTGGGTGTGTGAGAGATGCTGTGGATGATGTAATCACTGATATCATCAGTGATGTCATTTGAGATGTCATCAGTAATCAGTGATGTCACTGACCATTTAAAGAGTGATGTAATATTTGAGGTCATAAGCAGTGCATTGCGGAGGCTCAAGTTATAGCTTGGTGTGTGTTCTTTTAATTTGTTTATGATAGTTTTTCAGTGCCTCAAGATATATTATTTTGTCATCAGACTTGTAGCTCCTCCTCCACAGGTGCTCTAACCTTTTGCACATCTTTTTCATGCAGAAAACCATTCTGCTGTTGAATTACATTGGGTGCTGTTACACAGTTTCAGATGAGCCAGAGTATCCACCACCCTAGTTATCCAAGAGGTGATTTGTTGATTAGCAGTCTGTGGACATGTATTAACTATAGGGGAATTAAGAGTTCGCTCAGTTGTAAAAGCATGTGACATAACCAAGGAACATTTGAGTGTTTTTTTAGAGCGCAAGGCATTGGGGAAGTATCCATAATCTGAAAGGAAGAATGAAGTGGTCTGACCAGGCAACTAGGACAGGAGAGGCAACTTTCTTGGACCAAAGGTTTGAGAAATTAGGGTCAAGAATAGGACCCCCAATGTGGGTAGGGACTTGTACCAAATGATTAAGTTGCAGCAACTCAAGGTTATTTGCAAGGCATGATGCTGTATGACAGCGTGTGTCTCCAAGATGTATGTTTAGATCACCAGATTATAAATTTGGATTAGCGAATAGCATATGTTGGAAGTAAGTAAATCAGAGCGGTTGTAAATGCCAGAGTGGGGCCAGGAGCTGATAAACAAGAAGACCTGCCACAAAGTGGGAGCTAGTTAATGAGAGAGAGAAAAAGGTCACCTCAGAGCCAGAGGTTGTGTCAGTTTGCATTGAAGATGGCGCTTAAAAATCTGCAGCCCCTCTCCCCTTTGTTTAGGTATGGCCACTCTCAATATTGATTAGTCATAAATCTCCAGAGAAACAAGGCTGATGGCTGCTGGCTTGTCAAAAGCTCAGCATTCGCAAACTTATGTTTTGCAAAGGAGAAGCAATTTAATAGTAGGCATTGAAGGGATATTGAGGCTAAATAAATACAACATGGAGAGACGATAAGAAGTCAGTCTAAAGGCCGACTGGGTAGGTGACGACCAAGGAGAGAGTCCACGGCCCATCTCCCCTATAGCTAAACTAAGTAGCTCCATCGGGCATCAGACTAAATAGTTCAGTCTCAAAATGAGGAGAGAAGGAGATACATAGATAGAGGGAGGATGCGGGAAGAGATGACAGGAGAGAAGAAAGGAAGTCTGGCTGAAGACCGACTGGGTAGGTGACGTCCAAGGATGGAATCCCCGACCTGTCTCCCCTATAGCTAAACCAGGTAGCTCCATCGGGCAACAGGCAAAATAGCTAGATCTCACATGCCAAGGGAAACTTCACGGGTAAGCAGCGTGGGGACTAGGGTCAGGACAAGGTGAGGGCAGTCCCCCTGTGCTGCCTCTTTCAAGGTGCCCCCCCTTCTCTGTAGCGCCAGATACCAGCCTCGCCAGCACCCCAGCTCCCGGTAGAACCCTGGCGGTTCCCGACAACCTGCTGGTAGCACTTTGAACCTTGGCCCACTACTACTCCGATCCCAGAAGGTGAACCCCCTGAAACTGACTGTACCTACATTAATCGGTCTTTGACATTCCTCCCATAGGATTGCATTGTGCGTAAAAGGGCACGTTAAAATGCTTTACTAACCTGTACATATTTTTATTGAAAACTGTACTTACCTTGAAACAAAGTTCTTGAGTTTGAAATGTATATAAAAAGAAGTGTTGGTTTTCTAAATTGGTCTCAGGTTTTTTCTTTGAGTGTCTATCTCATTTAATGCCTCTGTAAGTACAACAAATACGTAGCATTACCCTCTGATAAGCCTAACTGCTTGCCCACACTACCACAAAATAGAGCATTAGTTGTAACCACTTTAGCCTCTGTAAACAAACTGGGGACCCACTGGACTCTCTGCACAGTGTACCTCGTTTTAGTACACTATATAGAGAGCCACTATGTAGAGAGCTGTTTTACTGCACTTCCAGACAGCAATGGGGTAGTAAAAGGCAGAGAATTTCCCTAGGTATCAAAGGTACCTTCTGTTCCCTCTCCTTCACATCCTGAACTCTGGCCAGATATAATGGGTCTCCGGAAGGTCCTGGCGAAGCCCTGTAATTCACACTGCTATCTGGGGCTCCATCAATCATCTATGTTAGGCACCATCTATACTCTGAAAATAAAATGGATTCCTGTGTGCCCATAGCCCAATGTAACACACACCCACACAAGTCCTCTAAACATAGAAGTGACCTACCTATTAGCATCAGCCAAGTCATACTTGGATGAAAAAAAGGACCCGGTTACAGTGGACTGGCAGACAAATATAAGAACAATGAAAAGGCCAGCAGGTTACATTCCTAGTCAGCAGACAGATAAAAAGGCCTGTCCTCTCATTACAATCTTGTCACTGACATTACTGTTAGTCCTCATTAGCCCAGAAAGCCACACTTTAAAATCTGTTTGGCAATATCGAAGCTGGTAAAAGTGTTTTCTTCATGTGGTATGGCAAGCTGAAAACAGTTATTTTGCCACCTCCCATATAGCATTAACATATCAGCCCAGAAGACTGGTATTATCCATGTGGAAGACAAAGCTGCCAGTAGCAATGAATCTTCAGCTTGGAAAGGCATTTGAGTTTTGCTTAGAGGAAAATGTGTAGGCAATCAGACTCGGAGAGAACAAAAAGCTGGGGTCATCTGCATCCTGGCGGTCTGTGTACTGTCAGGCACACAGAGTTTTTTCCTGGCAGCAATGAAGTACTACACTCAAACAGTAGAAACAAGTGTGAAACTTGAATGCTTCAGAGGCAGGACAAACACAATAATAGGGACCACCAAAGCAACTGAATCATGAGCATCAAATTGAAGTACTCAAAGGAGTGTTCCAATGAACAACTTGAAGCCCATTCTAAGAAGTATGGAAGTACTGATTGCAATGCTATGATATTGCAAAGAAGGGGAAAGGTGAATAGCAGTGGCTGCCATCGCAAAACACAAGTAGGGGAGGCAGGGGTGGGGTGAAGAGGGATTAGGGAAATAATAATAATAATACATTTTGCTGTCTTGCCACAGATGCTGCCGGCAACCTCGGTGCTCCTTTTGTCTCCTGCTCCTGAAGGTGTCCCAGCATAACCTGTGGCACCAGTATCGTCTCCCCACCCAGTCCTTGCACTGTTCTGAATAGAAAGCGAACAACGCCAGGATTGGTCTAAGCGTCCTGGTTTGCGGTTTGGACAATGCCTGGGAGTCTATGCTGTGTCTCCAACCTGGCTGTGCAACACAGCCGGATTGGAGAAACCTAAATGCACATGCCTGTTTGGCTGACCTAAGACAGCCAGCCAAATAGATATGTGCACTTCATAGTGCACCTACCACTCCTCCACCTTGCCATGGCCCAGCCCTATCCAAGACTCCCCGGCTCAGTGAGCAGCAGAAAACAAATGATAATATTGTTTAACATCATAAAATTTTTTGCTGACTGACTCAGTGGGTCGACACTCTTCTGCCATTTTGAACGAGCTGCATCTGGTGAATAATAATACCCGATATCCTTAAAACCAAAAATAAGTATTTAATTGAAGAAGATGTGGCCTAACTGGCTAGGACAGTCGATCTCAAATCTGGGGACCAGGGTCGAGTCTCGGCAATGACGCTCAACATGCTGTGATTCTGGGCAAATCACTTAATCTCCTGTGCCTAACAAAAAAATAAATGAATGTGTCCTTGTGTAACGTAACTGGTGCTCATGTAAAGTGCTCTGGTACCTGATATCTTTGGGTCAAGTTTGCGCTATATAAAATTCCGGAAGAAAAAAGTATTCTACTAAGGGGAACATCATGAAATATAGCTACAGGAACCAAAGGAAGAGCCGTGCAGATCAGACTGGTGTCTGATTAACTAGGAAATGCAAATCATATAGTGATGTCAAGCCTGTTTTCAAGTGAGGAAGTCTCAAAACAAATTTAGAAGTAGCCCTACTTCAAACAAATTTACTAAGCTAATTTCCAATTTTCACACCTCTCGAGTTAATAAATCTTGACCACCATTTCAGAATGGAGCACAACCTAAAAACAAACATTGTCTTCAATATTAGATGTTCAGTCAATAATGAGAGGTTTGGTGACATTTTAAAGTTTATTTTCTCTTAAAGAGATTAGTCTGTATTGTCTTTTTATTCAGATTAGTCAAATAAATCCATATACAGGAAATGTTGAGATATTTGGTTAGAACAAGTATAAAAAATAACAACGTGTTCCATAGCTAATTAGTTCCTTTTCTAATCTAAAGGTCCTAACCTATCATAGCAAGAACCTATAAAGAGTTCCTTTTGGAAAAGAGCAAGTAAACTTTTCAGAGCAAAAGGCTGATAGCTATGATAAAGATTGTAATCCCGATAAAGAGTAGTTCTGGAAACTCAGCCGTTCCCTAACAGTGCAGTAACAACAAATAAAACAGGAAAGGAATTAATCACAGCAGTAACTATGATCAGAATAAGATAGAAAGTATCCTCACCACTCGTAAAGAAAGCAACTAAATCACAGTTAGCAGTAGCTTATGGCAATTCAGATAAGCACAACAAAGAGCTAAGGGACATGTCAGGGTAGGGGTGCAGAGAATTGCTTAACACTGTAGCTAGGAACACACAATATATAGAAAGCACAAAACATGTTGCAAAAGCAGGTGATTATGTCATCTATAGCCAATGAAGAAGGATCTTCTGATGGTCTGTCGTCTCCTCCCTTGATTCCCACAGTAAACCTCCATGTCAACATGTAGTTATTGGAATGTGACTACAGCGTATTACAAAAATATACATCTTGGAAGGTTCTCCTGAGAACTTTTGCAAACCTACTCTGTTAGCAGTTCAGTGTCCCATCGCGTAACAATGTTCGGCTCCATGAAATGAAACATTAATATCGAGCATGTCTTAGTAAGATCACGGAATTTAAACCTACAAAGAGCATTTCTTTCATTAATACACTTGTTCATGATAAACATATGACAGAGGAATCAATCTAAAATGTATTAAAGTCATAATATGTGAGGAAGAAAAGAAATATATGTTTCAGCAAACAGCACATTTTGGGAAGAGGTCAAGTTTTACAGTTCAGCTATGAAATGAATTCATCATTTTACAAAAAGGCATTTATTTTCTTAAAGGGACAGGAAAGAATAAAAAAATTCTGAGGCCAGCAGTGAAAGCATGATAGTATAGAGAGATTTTTTGCAAAACAGCAGCTTTTTCACTTGTTGCACGTTAAATAAAATCACATTATCTAACTCGTATTTTGATATGCATTTTCTATGTTACTGTTAAAGCTCATTTCTATATTATTATGAGGTCAAAATAATGTCAGTTTCCACACTTCTTAACAGTCAATCACAAATGTCTGCTAGGCAAGAGCTCTTATGGCCCGGATGGATAATTGACATCTCTTCACTTATTTCTAGCATGGGTGCAATATCCAGGCTGTCCTACCCCTCATAGCAGCTGTTACTCAGTCTGGGGCATCGTCAGCTGTGAGAAAGAAGGCAGTCTCAGGGGGCTTTTTGACTCTGCGGGACGCATCAGCGGAGGCCAGCCAACAAGCCAGGGCAATCTGCTGGCCACTCATTGGGTGTGGAGTTTTACAGCAGGATTTCAACCTTGTCTTGGGATTAACATCCTTTGTAGAAAAGGTGCAAGGCCATCAGGCACATGGGTCTCATATGAGCATCAGTCACTTGGAGAAAACATACAGACCAATGTAGAGTGCAGGTGGATGTGTCTCACCCACTCATCACTGATGCACAGAGGATCTCAATACAGTACCCTTAGTGGACAGTACAATGTATTTGGAGGCAGCTTACCAGAAGATGCAGGTCAGTCTGGGAAGAGGAGTTTAAGGATCCCTGTCTCAGCGGACTCACTGAAAGTTCCCAATGGATGGCGGCAGGGGAAAGAACCCAGTGTTTGGTGGCTGGTTTAGATAAAGAAAATTCAGGATGTAGTGTCAACGTTTTAGGTAAACAGATGAAACTCACTGTGTGTCAGGGGGCGAAATGTGGGTGATCAATGAGAACTATGATTCAGACTTGACAGTGATATTTTCTTCTTTTGAGCAGCATGTACTTCAGATTTTTTATGGTTAGGATGGGGGTGTGAACTAATGAAGATCTGAAGATAAACTGAGAATGGATTGAAAGTTAAATAAGCAACATATCAGTCTTTAAGTTTGGTGTGAGTAACACAATTCTTGATTTACAGATATTTTAAGGAAATCATTTCCATTGGTTAGATGTGAGTTGGAGTTTATCGATCTAAATATTTAACCCAATTTATCAGTAAAGATGTTTGAAGTAGCCTGACCTCTACATTATTGTTTAAGCTGTGTGAAGAGCAATGACTAGGTGTGCATAAGGATCACATCACCATGAGAAGAAAACACACTTTAGGGCTTGACTGGTACCAGCGTGGAACACTAAAGTGCACGAACACCGGAATTTTCTATGATCTTGGAAGGATGCTGACGTGCCCCATGGAAAATACAATACTGAACTGCCCAGGCTGTGACTGCAGGTGATGGAGACATGTTTTTTTTAATTTTTTATTTTACGGAGTTGTATATACTGCAAACTTGACCTGTATCTGAGCGCTTTACATAGCACCAGTTGCTTTACATGAGGACACATTCATTTTTATTTTGTTAGGCACGGGGAGATTAAGTGATTTGACCAGAATCACAGGATGTTTAGCGTTGTTGCCGAGACTCAAACCCAGTTCCCCAGATTCGAGGATGACGGCCCTAGCCGTTAGGCCAACTCCTCTCCCAAGATGACATATATATCGAGGTTGGACTATGGTAATTCGCTTTACCTAGGTGCCAACAAATCCTGTATCTCTCGCCTCCAAAGATTCCAGAATGCTGCAGCTCGTGCCCTGCTGGCACTTCCTAAATCCTGTTCGCTTGCAAACTTTTTGCCTAAGCTTCATTGGTTGCCAATTGCTAAAAGAATTCACTTTAAGATTTTGTGTGTAGCCCACAAACTTTTGACACAACAAAGACTGCGGATCTTAGCGGATCTTCTGGTCCAATATGTGCCAAATCGCCCCCTGCACTCTGCCAACTCTGGTTCAGTCTGTATCCCCCAATTTCAAAGACCCAGAGCAGGTGGCCGCTCTTTCAAAGTCCAGGAGGCGCACCTCTGGAACTCCCTCCCGATCTCAATTAGAGGACTTCAGAACCACTTGGCATTTCGAAAGGCTATAAAGGCCTGGCTTTTCCCTGCATAGGTTACTTCCTTGGGGTGGAGTGGTCTATTGGCACTTGCTTGGGTAGTGCTGGGACGCCTCGTCACTGAGGCAGATATGCGCTGTATAAATTTCAGGAAAAAAAATGTACATCATAGCTCCAAGAGTAGTTTAATCTGAAGGGCCAAGAAAATATTGGCAGGGTTGCTGAGATTTTTACCCAGCTGAAGTAAGAGAACCTTTCCCTCTAGTCCTGCAAGTTGTAAATGGCCTGCAGGAGTGTGACAGTCCTACAAGCAAGAGAGATAGATGCGACCATAACAAAGGCGCTCATTCTCTTCCACATTATATGGGGTCCATTAGGCTGAAGTCCAGACCAACTGTCGCCAGGGAACCCTAGTTAATGATCCCTATTATGAGTTTTTCACACCAGATCATCTGAGCTGTTGAGAAATCTTAGTATTTTTTCCCTTCTGGCCAACACCTCTGGAAACTGAGTTATCAATTGCTGGATAGGACCCTATAGCTTCAATGGCCCCTCAGTGGTAGCTGTGGTGAAGCAGTCAAGGTCTAACTTATTGAAGGTGGCATGAGTGTTGATATCGTAAACAGTCTAAAGATATATGATGGTCCATTTAAATTTAAAGAAGGACTTTAAAGAAGGAATAACGTGTTTATTATAGCCTTATAGCCCGCTGTAGTGGGCTGTAGAGGCCATTAAAAGCCCGCTCCAGCGTTAAAGGCCCGAGCCGAAGACGAGGGACTTTAACAAGGCAGCGGGACTTTAAAAGCCGGTATAGCCCTGCTACGAAGGGCTATAAGACTATTAGAACATTCTGCCACTAGAGGGCAGATTGTTCTAACAAATAAATCAAAGCCTTCAGGGAGCCCAAGGGGATTGCAATCCCCTCAGGCTCCCTGAAGCCTTTGTTCACAACCAGAGCTGTGAACAAAGAAACATTGGAATGCTGGAGCTCCGGGCTTTTACCAGCCATGATAAGCCTGGAGCATGCCATTGTTTTCAATGGAGCTTCCAACGTTCCAATGTTCTAATGGCCGGTATAGCCCAGCTACGAAGGGCTATAAGGCTAATGGAACATTCTTCCAAGATAGGTCATAATGTTCTAACAATTATAAGAAAGGTCTCTCAGAGCCCCAGGGGATTGAAATCCCCTATGGTTTCTCTTTGCCTCAATAAATGTATCCAAAAATTAACAGACTTGACAGCTAGATGGCATCCTTTATACTTGTCTTGGTGGGGGCGCCTCAACACCATTAAGATGATGCTGTCTCCTATAATTCTTTACACAATTACAAATATCCCGGTGCCCATCCATTCTAAATTTTTCAAGAAAATTAATTCGGTTTTGTCGTTCTTTCTCTGGAACAACAAAAAATCTAGGATGTTCCTTTGCTAGGCTAATACACCCCAAATCAGAAGGCGGAGTCAATTTCCCACATTTCCTGACCTATCAAAAGGCATTTTTATTGCGACAGGCTTCCTTTTGGTTGCAGGATCCTGCCTCTCCTTGTCCTCTATGGGCTAAACTTGAACGCCTCTTTCTCTCCCCCTTTTCTTTTGCTGAAGATATATTTCCTTTTCACGCAAACCCTCTTCAATTCACACTCCCATTCACAAATTCACTACCAAACTACTTTTATCTTCTACTCCTCCTCCTCCTACTACTGTTGCTGATTTCCTCAACTCTACTATCTGGCACGATGCAAATCTGCTGGTTCGTAACAAACCCTTTTACTGGAAGTCCAGGAGGCGGAAAGAGTTAGTCTGGATCTTCCAACTCTTTTCACGTTCTACCTTCATACCTTTTTCAACTCTCTGCTCTTCCTACGATTTGCCCACTTCCTTTTCCCACAAATATTTCATACTTAAAGACACAGTGATGGTGACTTACACTCGACTTTCCCAAGCACATGCTCCTCTCACATCCTTTACCCCCGCTACACGGCTTCACTCTTTTTTACGCACTACTTCCAAAGCTTCCACTATTTACAAATACCTCCATACCAAAGAGTCTCTTAGGCCCAAATCTAAGGTGGAAGAACAATGGGAACATGACCGTGCTACATCTTGGCCGATACCTGTATGGGACAAGATATGGACTAAAATTTGCAAATCATCCAGAGCGGCGAACTTGACGCAGTCCTTGTTCTTCATCTATAATAGACTCCTTTTTTCACCATCTGCCCTCAACAAGCGATTTTCAGCAATTCCAGACACTTGCTGGTCATGTTCTTCTTCAAACGCCACTCTCTTTCACATGTTGTTCCTTTGTAAATCGGTTCATGACTTCTGGTTACAGGTAGGGGCCGAAATCAATGTAATTTTTCATACTCGCATTCCTTTCTCCAATACTCACATCTTTTTGGGGAGTCTTTCTCCCTGTTGGAGTGATGTCGATCTTAATGTTCAGATTATTGATTTATTGTTGGCTGTAGCATTTCAACAGATTACCACCAATTGGAAAAATTCTTCTGCTATTTCCTTTAAAGCATGGTGGTATAAATTATGTTATAACCACAGGCTGGACACTGCTTTCGTCTTTCCCATTCATATGGCGGCAAAACGTATGGACTTATGGCTCCCTGTCAAGATGTACCTTGATGTTTGTGTTCATCGCTCATTTCTTCTGCGGCCTGCCCAACAAGAGGTCCCCAAACCTCCTTAATTGCCCTTTGCATTCCTCGTCTCTTTCCTTATCACCTTGTATGTATTTGCCTTTCCATAGCTATATTTTTGCGACTACTGTGCTTCCTTTGTTTAGCTCTAAAGCCCACGATTAACTTTGTTAATTTTTCTTAACAACTTTGCTGTACTGCTCTCATGAATTGTTATGATTTCTGTATTGACACCTTGTCTTTTTCTTCTAACTAATAAAATTCTTTGAACTGAAAAACATCATAAAGACAACCAGACATTTTTAGTCCTAACGTTTGCAGAAGAAATGTCCCCAAAACCTTCAAAGGAGCGGCTCCTCCATTAGATCAGAGGAGCGTCACCCCACTTCTAAAATGTGCCCAGAAAAGCCTCAGAGATGAAAAATAAAATGGTAATAAAGATAATTTATTACCATTTTAATTTTCATCAACCCATTCCAAACTGAGTGTCAAGGCAGGGCGAGGCGTGCTGAGTGGCAACAACAGAGACGGGTGGTGGGCTGCGTGTGCATTTATGTTTTGAGTGCGCATACCACTTTGGCCGGCTGTCTTGCAATGGCCAGCCAGACATGCACACTTTAAATATTTCAACCCAGCTTTCTTGGACAGCTGGGTTGAGAACAAACACAGGCCTCCAGAGCCTTTACGAGAGCTGATAGAGGTGCTCCCTCCAATCTTGGTGCTGCCCTCATACTAGTTAGCAGCATTAGAGCAGTGCCAGGATTGTTTAAGGGAGTTGGCAGTTGCCCACACTGGAGCCTGGAGAGGAGAGAAGAAACAGACTGGAGTGAGGAGAACTTGTCATGCAGCAAGCAAGAGCAAATTAAGTGAATTTTTATTTTATTTTTAACATAGGGTCCCTAGATTTAGTGCTTCTGCATGCACACATTGCACTTCCCACCACTCTCCATGATTTCCAGCTGCCACCGCTGGTTCCACAGGAAGCAATGGGCCATACAGTATTGATGATTTCAGTGATCCCCATGGTCTGCTAGTTACAAAGGAAGGAATGTGTTGTAATTATCCCATCATCAGAACTCTGGGATAGTTGTACTGGGGGAACCGTTATGTGATGAGTTGTCTGACCATGTCCTCTGGTGGATGACAAAGGACTTGTTCCTGTTACCTGAACTGGTCGACTTCATTATTTTAACATTGGCGATGAGTAGGCGGCCACCAATGAACCCTGCGTGCGATGAAGAGACCTAATGGCTGCAATCGGCATACTTGGTAATCTCTAACCCGGGCGGGTGAGTTACCGGAAAATGGTCAGTGACGTCTTGGACATGGGACTTCAAAGATGTGTATACTGCAATTTATTTTATTGGGGACTCATGGAGAAGTAGTTTGAAGAGATTCACATCCATTTAACAGTACGTGTGAGAGCTCTATTCGAAAGAAAACTCACTGCGCGCTGCAAAGTTTTGCTCGGGAACTGAGCGAAGGCTCTTGCTGACGTCCTCCACTGCGGGCATGTTTTGAAGTGAGTCGTGCCATTGTAAGCAGACACGTATTACGTTGTTATGATTGCAGAGAGGAAGTGAGTAATCAACACTTCCTTTATCTTATTTGTGAACAACTAGAGCGCTAATTGAAACTTAGAGACTCTAGTGAGTTGCTTTTAAACAACATATTAACAGTCATTTTTCTTTTCTCTGCGAAGTGATTCTACGAGCAAGTTATATTTTCAAGGTACTTTTTATTGTTTCTTGTTTCTTTTCATTGTTTATTGTCATCTCTTCGGTTTTGCTTGTGAAAAAGTAGAAGACACTAATTGTTCCGCTTTTCAATGGATCAGCAACAGTAAGCCACCATTTTCTTTAATTAATTAATTTACCTTGTTGTGTTAGATTGTTATTTAGCATTTTTTGTGTTAACCTATTCTATTAATTTATTGTATTAGTTTATTGTTTTCACTTTGCATCTAACCTGGCGTCAAGTGGCATGAGTCAGCCACCTCAATTTTTGTCAGAACATGGAGAACCTGTTCTTCCTTGGAAAACATGAAAAACCCTTTTTGACTCATATCTAATAGCATTAGGGGGAGAGAATTTTTCGCCCACAAGAAAACAAGCTGTTTTACTTCATAACCTTGGAATAGAAGGGAGTAACATTTATGATAGTTTGGACCCCATACCCATTGGAAGAGGAGCCGGAGAACCTGGAGACGTTTATGAGATATCTGTTTTGTTACTTCAAAAACATTTTGGTGCCAGGATCAATGTTGCTATGGAAAGACACAAATTATTTATGATAATTCAAGCTAAAGGAGAGAGGGTTGGGAACTATGTAGCAGGACTTAAGTCATTAGCTCAAACTTGTGGATTTGAACAATTGAGTAACTCACTAATCCAAGATTAATTAGTCTGCTGCACCAACGATTCTAGAGTTAAAAAAAAATACTGGCAAAGAACCCTAATCTGAAAGAGGCTATTAGCATTGTTGAAAGTATTGAAAATACCTCAAGTTGGGTGAAAGAAATAAGGAGTGCTATAACTCCCAACGAGTCCGTAGCTGAACTGGCTCCAAATGAGTGTAGAAACTCTGTTTCTGATTCACAAAGAGCTGCTATTCAAAAAATGTTTAGCAAACAAGACAATATTCAAAATAAGAATGAGAAACTAAAATGGAATACTTATCCTAGTAGGGATCCTAAAATGAAGTGTTCCAAATATGGTAGCCAAAACCATGGCCTAAACTATCCTAATTGCTTTGCTAGAAGTGTGATATATAGAAATTGCGGTAAGTGAGGCCATTATGCCCGCATGTGTAGGAATACCGTTGATGAGGAGATAACTTATCCTCAGCAAATCATTCACCACATTTCTGATTCTTGCAGTCTTGCAGTACAAGAAGTAAAGGGAGTTGATTCTGATGTGGTGGCCATGCCTAAGTGTGAAATGTCCATCGGTACTAAAAAAAAATCAGTTTTAGCAGATTGAGGCTCCTCTTACACACTGATCGGTGACAAAATCTGGGATACCACTTGTAGTAACGACAATATCATGTTTCCTCTTCCTGATAATAACCCAGTGGATTACGGTGGTCAGAGTATCGACTTAGTTGAATATTCCCTCCAATCTATCACATGTAAAGATAGAATAACAGTGGGGAATGTTCACATTGCAAAAAGAGGTGACAACTTGCTTGAATGGCGTCACCAAAGAGACCTTTGAATTATTTTAAATCCAAGTGCTCGTGAGCAAGTTTTGTTAGTCTCACAACAAGTTGGAGATTTAGAGATTTTTAAGAAATTTCCGTCTGTTTTTAGTCACAAATTAGGATTAATAAAAGGTTTTAAACATAAAATTACATTGAAGACTAAGGCACAACCTGTAGTTCATAAGGTGAGAAAAGTGCCTAATTGGATGATCATAAAATTACAAGAGGAACTCAATAGATTACTTGTTTCTGGTGTTATAGAAGAGATAGAGTTCTCAGAAGGGTTGGCCGCAATTGTTTTGGTGCCCAAGGATAATGGTAAACAAATTGGAATGTGTGTGGATTTGAGAAGTCTGAATAATTGTATATGGGTAGACAGAAAACTCATACCAAATATCAACGAAGCCTTGGCCAAATTAAAATAACGCTACTGATTTTAGTGTGATGGACTTATCATCAGCCTATTACCAGGTTCTGTTACATGAGGACTCCAGAGCTTTAACCTCTTTCGTTACTCCCTTGGGAGCTTTCAGGTTTATCAGGATGCCTTTTGGGCTAGCTTTGGCTGCTGCATGGCTGCTGCATGTTTCCAGAGAGTAATGAAAGAGGTTTTAGTGCGAATTGACTCCGTCTTGTTCTTTCAAGACTACATACTTGTCTTTGGAAAAGACAAGTCGGAGCACAAAGTGACTCTGTACAAGGTTCTCTCTAGACTTGAAGAGCGTGGTTTGACTCTAAAAAATAAAAAGTGTAAATTCTGTGTAGGTTCAGTGTCATACCTTGGCCATACCATCTCAGGTGAAGGGATTAGTCCAAAAATGTATTTAGCTGAAGATATTTCTTTTACCCACACGCCGTTGAACAAAGACCAGATGAAGTCGTTCCTTGGACTTACTGAATATTACTCTAAATTTGTCAGGAATTTTGCTAGTGTTGTACAACCATTAAGATTCTTACTCAAAAAAAGGTGCAGATTTTGTCTGGTCGGATGAGTGCAAAGATGCATTCAAAAGTAAAAGAAGAAATGTCCTGCATGCCAACGATTGGACAATTTGATGTAACAAAAAAACATATTACCACTGATGCAAGTATACAGGGTGTAGGTGCTGTTCTTTCCCAAATGTGTGATGGCCAAGAGAGGGTTGTTGGTTTCGCTTCACGTTTACTTAAGGATGCTGAAGAACGTTACTTCATTATTAAACGTGAGGTGTTAGCTGGCATGTGGGCCATCAATCATTTTAGATTTTATCTTTGGGGTTTACCTTTCTTGGTCAGGAGTGATCACAAACCTTTGGTCCACATGTTCGCATGCAGGAAAGACGAAAACACCACACCCAGGATCAAGAGGTGGATTGAATGTTTGTGGGAATATAACTTCACTGTTGAATATTTACCTGGTTTGAAGAATGTTCCTGCTGATTTTCTCTCAAGGATGCCTCTTGACAAACCAGGTGCTAACAATGTGGAGAATTCTGTGCTGTGGGTCAAGGAACCAGCTCTCAACAAGTCAGAGTAGGAGTTAAACATGGCTGAAGATGAATAAAGGAAATTAGTGATGGATTTTGTAGTAAACATTTGGCCTGCTTTAAGTCTTGTACCTCAATGTGCTAAAAGTTTCTGGAGTGTTCGAGACAAACTGACATTTTTTTAGAAGAATCTCTATAGAGGTGATAGATTAGTTTGACCCTCCGATTTATGTTAAAACATTATCAATGTTGCACACGCAGTTTAACCAAGTCCAGAGTCAGAGAATCCTATTGGTGGTCTGATCTTGATTGTCATGTAGAGGATGTTGTTAGAGACTGCATTTCCTGTCCCAATGATGACAAATCAAAAAAGTTAGGAGCAACTCCTCTTTCACCAGTTGAACTTCCAGAACGACCTTGGACAAAACTTGCTTTGGATATTGTGGGTCATTTTGACATTCTGGCACCTAATGAAAAGTTTGTTGTAGTTCTAGTGGATTGCACATCAAATGGGCTTCTGCCTGTTGTATGAGTTCGGTTGTCACCAAGAACATCATTGAGTTTTTTTTAAAGAGTTTTTTATATGTGAGGGCATTGCGGATGTAATTGTCACTGATAATGGTGTACAATAAACATCTTCAGAAATGGAAGAATATTTGAAAGATCTTCCTATCATACATCATCGCACTACACTTTATTTCCCACAAGCCAACAGGCTTATTGAGAGCATGAATAGGTTGGTAAGAGCCAGTGCTCAGTCTGCTGTGGAAATGAATATTTCTTTAAAGTCAGTTTTGAGAGAAAAAATGTGGCCACACAGGAATACCCCTAACAGTGTTTCTGGTGTGTCTCCTTTTAAAATATTTAGAGGTAGATCAGCTGGAACAAAACTCACATCGCTATGGTTACGCAGGAATGAAAGTTTAGTTTCTAACCAGAGAGTTAAAATTATCGAACTATGTACAAACACAGACATGATGCAAAGTCTGGGGCGAAAGATAATTCATGGAATGTGGGGGATTTTGTTTTTGTAAAAAAAGCAACTTGGTCTCCCAAATGTCTGTCAAACTTTTTTGGTCCTAAACACATCATCAAAGTAATGAAAAATGTTGTAATGTTAGATGGTGGTGATGATTGGAGCATGTCTAGACTGTTTAAATGCAATAGAAGAAATTCAAGGAATGACATTACAGCTTGTGACTATGTTAGTGCTCATTCTGATCATTTTCCTTTGGAGAAAAGGGGGAGGAATTACCCTTCATATTTAAATGACTATCTTTTGACTTGATGTCTATGTGGTTACTCGGTTGTGATCTCAAGTTACAATTTATTTTGATGTGATGATCGCATGTTACATTTTATCTTGATGTTCACAATTATTCTCCATAACTGTATTTAGTTTTATATTTCATTTTGTTGATTTTTACTATTGCTCTTTTTTTATTCTTTTTATCAATTATATTATTTATTCTTCCTTTTACTGCTGTTCTGTGAAGGGAAGATGTGTTGTAATTATCCTTTCAAGTACTGATGATTCATACAAGAGAATGTGAGGTACCTCATCAGAACTTGGGGATAGTTGTACTGGGGGAACCGCTATGTGATGAGTTGTCTGCCCGTGTCCTCTGGTGGTTGCCAATAAAGGACTTGATCCTTTTACCCGAAGTGGTTGACTTAATTATTTGAAAAAAATCATCCAATGTTTTATTAGAGGTCAATAGTTGGCAGTAATGATGATTCCGCCAGGTATGTGTTTACATAGAAAATAGGTGTCCCAAGGTTTTCCTATAGACCAATGCTATCTATGGACCTAAGGTACCACCGTTAGCTTCAGAGCTAAACTAGGCTACAGAAGAGACATAAAAAGTTACATTTATCTTGCAGGTCGTCAAGGTGATTGAGGCTGCAGGAGCCCAAGGTCTCGCCTAGATGGTTTAATCTTAGTTTTTTCGAACCATTTTCAAATCTCGCCATAGAGAATCGTTTCAGCTCCAGAGAGATCAATTGACCTTTTTCACCATAGGCAAATTAGAGCTTTTAAAATCATTAAAACATCACCGAAATTCAAAATTGGCAATAAGCCAATGATGAGAAGTTGGTAAAATTTTCAAAACCTTTATTTTACCTTAAGGTTAGAGTCTCTAAATACCTTGATTCAATTTAGTAGGTTTACAGAAGTTTTAACACCATCAACTCTTATGATTTTCCCCCCTGCGCTGAAAATCTGTAAATCCCATTGTTCATGACGAGCTCAGCTCGGCATGAGTGTACGAGAGGTGTACCTCATGATGAGCTGAGCTCGTCATGAGCGTAGAAGGGGTTAAAAAAATTGGTTAGAAGTCAGCATTGAAAAATACACAGTATTCCATATTGAAAACCAGTAAACTAACTAAAGGACATATTCTAAATAGAACCCATGAAGAGTGCCATAGGAAAAGAGTAAGTGAGATATGAACTTCTCATAAAGAGTAGTTCTGGAAACTCAGCCGAGCTCCCTACAGCTGCAGTAACAACTATAAATAAAAGTGTGATCTTTGCAAACCAATTAGGAATATGTCAGAATCCCCTCAAAGAATAGCTAAAGAAATCAAACCTTCTTAAAGAAGAGTCTATGGGCAGGAAAAAAATTCCATCAGCAGGACCAGGCAGGGAAGGTTCCCATGAGAACCCTCTTACCTCAGCTAAAGAATGCACTATGAGCTCAATGTGTAGACACAAGCTAGTCAATTATACAGAAGCAACTATCAATGTTATTCGGAAGCAACATTTATAAATCTCTATGTCATCATTTGAGTTCATATCAACAGTTTTAATAAGTTCATTGTATTCTTGTCAAAGATCTAACATGGGATGAGGAGCTGAATGAACACAATGGTATAGTCAGCATATTTCTAAAGATGACATCAATGTTAAACAGTTGCACAAAATGTCTTACATGTAACCTTGAGAAAGAATCAAAAGGAATAGCTTTTGGGCCTTGTTACTGTACATGTTATGGTATGGTTGCCTGGTGCACAAAATCGTTATAAAACACGCATTTATTAACAAAGCAATCTGAAGACATCCTTTTTTTCTACATTGATTGATTAATATATTTTACAGTTTGTTTACTAAAATTCTTAGCAAGGTGCATTCTCAATTTTATAAAAGAGTAATTTCTAAAGCCTTTATAAAGTGATCATTTCACTAGCATTTAAACATATTCTAAAATGCAATTTTGCCAGAGTGAATAAGTGGGTTTTCTAAATTTGTGCTCATTTCTCCCAAGGCTTTTTGAATCCAGTTCTTCTTGGCCCCATGAGTTACCTGGAGACTGCAACCTGTATTTTGTATAATAGGCCAAAGTATTCAGAATTAAGTTTGTTTATCTTTTGATTTCTATATTATGAGACTAAATGAAGCACTCAGGGCCAGATGTAGGTCGGTCGGTAACGGCCGAAAATCGGTATTTTCAGCCGTTAAAGATCGGTAAATAGGTGATAGGTATGTAGGGGGCATTATTTTACCGAATCGGTAAAATTACCGATTCGGTAATTTTACTGATTCGGTAAAATAAAAATTCGGTAAATTTACCGAATCTGAGCCACCCAGATGTAGATGGGACTCTTCAGAGTCCCAGAGGCCTTACCGAATCTGTATTTTACCATCAAATCCAATTTGATGGTAAAATACTGATTCCGGTGTGCATGCACATGTGTGCATGCACACCTATGCCATGTGACAGGCAGACCTGCCCTTAGGGCATGTATGCCTGCCACATGGCACCGAGCCTGTTTTGAGGGTGCCAGAGGGTGTCAAAGTAACACCCCCTGCACCCTTGTGGAAATCGGTATTTACCGATTCGGTAAATACCGAATCGGTAATGCCGGATGTATGACGTTACCACGCATACCATTACCATGCATACCATTACAACGCGGTATTTACAACGCATACCGTTACAACGCATAGCGCTTAGAGGTGCTGGATAGTGGTAAGTATAATTTTATATTCCAACTCCAGTCCCCGTGGACACTAGGGAAGGTGTTGGATATAAAATTATACTTATTCCCTATCCTAGAGCCCCCCCAGCGCAATGCGTTGTAATGGTATGCGTGGTAATGCCTGCGTTGTAAGTGTAGTGCGTGGTAAAAAATGCGTGGTAAACGTTGTATACCGGTAATGCCCATTCATTCCTATGGGCTTCAAAGCCCATAGGAATGAATGGGCATTACCGATTCGGTATTTACCGAATCGGTAAATACCAAAATCATCCGATTTGGTATTCCATCACATCTGGAATACCTACATGTCCACCCCATGGATTTACTGATTTGTAATTACCGAATCGGTAAAATTCGGTAATTAAAATTCGGTAAATCTATTTCACCTACATCCGGCCCTTAATATTGTATGTAGATCTTTAATTAGAGTTAGTTTACATATTGGCCTAATTTATGATTTACACGGATGCTAATTTATACAGCAATCAGAAGTATTCCTAATCAGCATTGACAAGATGATATTTGAAAATATACTTTTATTTGCACTGTAATAAAAAACATGCAGCATTAAATAGATAAATTATGTCTTGGGTAATGCTATTCTAACTGCAGAAAAGCTTTAATAACCAAATCAACAAAAATTTGCAAGCAAAGCAAATTTATTCTATAGCATCCTATGGAACCTAGTCTTAAAGTAGGTTACACTTTGATGTGATTTAATTTATTTGATGGCGACTATATTCAACCACATGAGATTTCACACAATGAGTTTAGTAATAATAGTCTCCATATTATGTAATAGAAAGATAATATATTTTAACAGCCAAAATTAGATGCACATTTTATCCTGCTTGGAAGAAGAATTGGTATAAGCATTACCTGTTAAAATAGAAACACTTTACTGTCCTTTAGTAAGGAAGTAAACAACACATTTCATAAAACGGAAAAGAATTGAGAGCAAAGTTTGGAAAGTTAATTGTCATAAACACTGCACTGCACTTTGGAGAGAAAACAGGAGAGAGTACAGTACTTAATAAGAGAGTGTGCCATTCTGAATATGGCATTGCTGTAGGATTCACGGATAAAAGGGGTTGTACCCAATGTTTTGAATTTTATACAATTCTCAAAGAGTGCACTGAAGGTTGAACAGACCCTCCCATTGTACAGATTTTAGGGGGCCATTCCCTCATTTGCATGGATTTCGTTCTACAGAAGAGATACCATCAATGAAGTCATGTGTGAGGTGATGATGAGTGGTTGGTGGCTAAGTTAAAGTTTTCATAACTAACTATAGCTGACCAATTTCAGGTTGAGGAAAAAGGCCAACTTCCCCCAATGAAAATATGTTTTTCTTTTTTGTTTCAGCTCAAACAATATGGAGGAAATAATACCATTTTACTTGTTCTCCATAGGAATCTACTCTCTTGACATTTCTAGCTGTCTTTGCCCATATTTTACCTCCTTTAATAACTAAGTGACCATGATATACTGCAAACACATTTGTTCAAACATCTTTGTCTTCAATTAATTTTACAAAGCTTCATTGCCCTTTCCCAAAGCATGCCTTTTAAAAATGCATTCTTTTTGTTTTGACTTTGGAATTAATGGCAGCAAATGAAATGGTAATACATTCAGATTTATCTGGTTAAGTTACATACATGTAGCTTTTCCAAGCTTGTATATTAATTACGTAGCACTGATGTGAAAATCTAAAACAATTTCTGAAAATCTAAACAAATTTTTAGTTGCCGCTAAGTTACTTCAAAACAAATCAAAAATTTTAAATATCATTCTTCAATTTCCAAAGATTAAGAAGAATGCTGTATCAGGTTTTTTTTATTGAAAAATAGAACAAATAAAGTTATCACATGTATGAAACAAAGAGTGTTTTTTAGTCGAAGGTGAGCCTTCAACTGAAAACACTCAGCATTACACTCAGCAATTCAGGTGTATTCTACAGGAAGCTCCTCACTTTATCCTAGGATTGATGATCCTAATGAATGCTTGCCTCAGTTTGCTGATCCCAAGAATTAAGACAAAGGACTGTGCAGAAACTGAAAGGATCACACCTATACGGAAAATGGACCACAACCAAACACCATGAAAATACAGCATGAGGCACTTTGACAGTAAAAATATAACACAGTTTGATAGGAGAGATCCCAACATTCTGACTGCTCCAAAATGAACATCAAGCCGCGGTTGGCTGAAGGCTGATGCATTTTTTTTCATCCTCTGGGTATGTCTGCAGAGGGATGTGAGGATAACTGTGATGGAAGTGATGCCAAAAAGCAGAGGGAAGAAGACTACAAATGTGCCTGTTGAATAAACGTATGTCATTTCCCATTCCAGAACTTCCCTTATGAGAGTAGCATTAGCTCTGAGACTGGTTGTTAAATTCTGAGGGGATTCTCTATAGGAACTCCAGTACGAGGGAATGCTGAGGACCAATGAACCTATCACAGTCCCCAAAACTAGCCAAGGAACCAACTTAGAGAATCTTTGCTTTAACCAGAAGAAGAGGTGGTTGTTGAAGTCCACGATCTTCACGCAGTAGAAGACAGAGAGGCATGCAGTGAACCAGGTACTACAGCTGGCAGACCATACTGTAAATTGAAGTAGTATGTTCGGAAACACAGACCACTTGTCATTAACACAAGTCTGTCCTAGCAGAGCGCACTGGAAACAAGTAAAGGAGATTCCCAGAGCAACTAAGATGATTTCGCAGGTGTTAAGGCGTCTTCCTTTGGCCTTTTCTAGCAGATAGAATGCCACAATGAACACACTGGCAAGTATTCCAATCACAGTGGCCATGGCTACAGCAATCATATAAACCTTTGAAAATCCAAGAGCCATTGTTTTTCTTTCTCTTTGCAGTTCTTTGATGAATTCACAACAATCAATGTTCCTCTGACTGTACTTTGTGTATAAGTGTTGTGGACAGGGAAGGATAGACTTCAGAATCAGCAGGTGTGCCTGGTTTAAGTTACCATTAGCGTCATCCTCACCATCACTACAGATCTGGATTTGGAAAGATGCAAATCAGCCGGGTTTAGATTCGCTCCTTTAAAACAGAAAAAACATCTCAACTCTCTTATTTAAAACCTTGTGATGAATCACTCTAATATATAATAAACACATTCCCCCACATGCATCAAAGTATTTTGGAATCGCAAACGGTGCGATTCCTTAAAATCGGCCGTTTGCGACTCCAAAATAGCTTTTTGGAATGCATCATTCAATTTTAGAATTCGCATCATTTTTGCGATTTCTAAAATTGCATTTGCTTTTAGGAAATCGCAAATATGCGATTTCTTAAAAGCAAATGCATGAATACTTTTCAAATTGCGAATTCGCAATTAGGGGGTTAAATTTACCAAGTGGTTGAACCACTCGGTAAATTTGCTATTTTTAAGCAGTCATGTTACGGACACACATGTCCTTAGGACATGTGTGTGTGTAACATGATGCGAAAAATACATTTCAGGGGTGCTGGGGGGGGGTCCTTTGGACCCCCCCCTGCACCCATGAAATGCATTAACAAATTGCGATTTTCAAAATGAAAATCGCAATTTGTTAAAGCCTTCCCATTGATCCCTATGGGCCTTTTGGCCCATAGGAAACAATGGGAAGTGCGAATTCGCACTTTGGAATTCGCATAATATTTGAAAATCGGTAAAAATTGCGATTTTTACCGATTCTCAAATATTTTGCACAAATGTACATGCATCCCATTTTGCATTTCCTAATTTGCGATTTCCTAAAAATCGCAAATTAGGAAGTGCAAAATGAAACAATGATGCATGTGTGTCTTAATGTGTTTCACTTACTTGCACTTAGAAAGAAAAATTAAATGTGTATTTATTTTATTTGGTTTGTGAAGAAATGTCTGCACATTGAATTGACTCTGTGCTTTCTTGAAAGTATTATGCAAATTGAATAAAATATACATAAAAAAATAGATCTATTCTACAAGAACAGCTAGTAACAGTGTATAGATGTAAAGAGTGAATTAGAACAGGAAAGCATTGTGTGGCCAATAGTATTACATATGTGGTAACAGAAGCATCAACAAAAGATAAAAAACTGAATAAAAGCAATCATGACTATTTACCACCATGCAGCCAAGACAGAGATATTGGCCCACATGATTCAAAGTCCGTTTTTGCGATTCCTTATTTGCGATTTTTAGGTAATCGCAAATAAGGAATCGCAAAACGGGATGCATGATTGAAATTGCATAAAATTTGAGATTCTGTAAAAATCGCAATTTTTACCGAATCGCAAATATTATGCGAATTCCAATTTGCGATTTCGCAATTCCCATTGATTCCTATGGGCCAAAAGGCCCATAGGAATCAATGGGAATTGCGAATTCGCAAATTGGAATTCGCAAAATGTTAATGCATTCCATGGGTGCAGGGGGGGTCCGAAGGACCCCCCACTGCACCCCTGAAATGTAGTTTGAAGTGCATGTTTCACACACACATGTCCTAAGGACATGTGTGTCTGTAACATGACAGTGTTTTAAAATGCATCTTTGGGCATTTTGACACATTTTTGAAAATTACCACTAGGTTCAACCTCATGGTAATTTGTACCCCCTAATTGCGAATTCGCAATTTTAAAAGTAATCATGCATTGCGTTTAAGGAATCGCAAATAGCGATTTTACCAAAAATGCTTGATGCATCCCAGAAACCTATTTAGGAATCGCAAACGGCCGAATTTTGCGATTCGCACCGTTTGCACTTCCTAAATAGGTTGATGCATGTGGCCCATAATGTGAAAACAGTATACTTCCCAGAGTGCTGTCTTGAATACATCATCATCAAAAACTTGCATCTGGCAAATCACCATAAAAATATTGTCACGTAAAACAACAGCTGGAAATTAAAAGCAAATGAATAAAAACACAGAACAAGTTAAAAATATAGAGAGTTCACACATTAAGCAGTGTATTTAGCAGCTCAACAACGATTAGCCTAAGCAAATACCTCTGTACAGATTAGGCTTCAATAACTAATTTTTCCCTTATTGTGACTGCCTCACATATAAAACATATTACAGCAGAACAAATAGGCTGCATATCTAAAAGCCTTAGAGCACACAGGCTGCCATACATTTTATTGGATGGTAGTCATGTATTAGGAGGCAAAGATGTTTTTTCCTGTTTGTTTTGTAAAAAAGAAGAGTAATAAGGGATTAAGGGGAAAAACTAATATAGGAACAACATGACAAAGAAGGAAACCAAGTGCCACACTGTGGGAAGGCCGCAAAAAGTGCCCAGTCTGAATCCGGTTAGGTAAAATCTCTGTGCATGATTGCCTATCCACAGTAGCTAGGGTTCTATCCTATCTGTACTGGCTTTTGCCAAGTGACAAAGGTGTCATTCTATTTTTAACACGTTAGAGTATCTGGTGGCATTTATATGTTCTTGAAATAGGGCTTCAACTGTGTTCTTGGAATTATTATCTATTTCCCTTGGACAAAATTTTTTACTTTTAAATGCCAAGATCCAGAAAAGATTACTTGACATAGCCTAAACAGGGGATGGAGTTCACACAGTCTTGTTTTAAACAGTCCTCTCTCACTAGGCGAGAACATTTTGTTAGAAGAGAAAGCAAGATTTTTACCAATAACAATGAGTGGGGAATAATCATCAGGCCTTCCAAATAGATCTGTAACTGATGCATCAAGTCCCCCTACTAAATGACAATTCCAAAAGGCTACAAACAACGTTTAGTGACGCCCACCCTGGTGTCGCTCCTGAGCCTCCATAGCAGAAGTCAGTGTGCTCATCATTATGCGTACCTTGACTCCTCAATCATTTTGTGAGGCAAGATGTAGACACAGAGGTGTGACAGTTGCCTGTCAGACCATAATTAAGTTTGTTCCCTACTAGTTGGACAGTTTGTGTAGTTCTGCTGCTGCAACACATGTGGGAAAATTACGGGGCATATTATCAAGGGGGTTTATCTCCACTTTTTTGGCTTTAAAAGCCAAGAAAGCGGAGATAAAATGATCTCCCTATTACCTAGCTGTCGCTAACACCAGTTAGCGGCAGCTAGTAGGAGATAGCGACCATCTTGGGCCCCACTTTGCATGTCAGTGATATTTATCACTAATGACATGCAAAGTGGGCGTGCCAAGATGTTAGCGACTGGAAACAGTCGCTAACATCGCTATCTCCTATTACCAACTTTTGGAGATATTCGCACTAAGCGCGAATATCTCCAAAAGCTAACACCTGCCCTGAGCAGTTCTTAGCCATGTTATCCAATGGGAGGTGGATAACATGGCTAAGAGCATTAGCTCGGTAATGCATGAATATCGCTGACTTTTCAGCAATATTCATGCATTTTGGCCGATTTTTATCGCTTAGGAGATAAACCTTGATAATAGCAAGGTTCCTTAACGACAAAAATCACCGCAGCTCGGCGATAAAAATATTGCCGCAAAGCCAACATAGCGATAATTATCGCTAGTTGTTGGTAATAGGCCCCTATATTTTTAAATGCCAAGATCTAGAAAAGATTACTTGACATAGGCTAAACAGGGGATGGAGTTCACACAGTCTTGTTTTAAACAGTCCTCTGTCACTAGGCAAGAACACTTTGTGAGAGGAGAAAGCAAGATTTTTACCCATAACAATGAGTGGGGAATAATCATCAGTTCTTCCAAATCGATCTGTGACTGATGCATCAAGTCCCCATACTGAATGACAATTCCAAAAAGCTACTACCAACGTATAGTGACGCCCACCCTGGTGTCGCTCCTGAGCCTCCATAGCAGAATTCTGTGCGCTCATCATTATGCGTACCTTGACTCCTCAATCATTTTGTGAGGCAAGATGTAGACACAGGGGTGTGGCAGTTGCCGCAACACATGTGAGAAAATTATATTTCCAATGGAGATGCACTTTAATGCTGACAACCTACTAATGAAATAATTCCAATTTGCAATTAAGGAAAGCGAGCCATTGGCAGAGAAACTGATTCGGGCAAGATCACAACCTGCAACAAGTGGAAATTGAAGTCATATCCCCAATTTGTTTAGTTAGTGGGTTTTATGGATTTTTAAAGGCTCTTTGACTGCTGGAGAGTGCTTCAGTAACATTTCAAACACTAAAATGAGATCTTCAAATTCCAGCATTGAACTGGAATCAACAGAAGTTGCTGCCCACGGGGGAGAGACACATTTATCCAGGGCTACCTTCTCTCCCTACCAGGAGATGAGAACAAAGCTCCTGCCTCCCCCTGGAGACAGGCCCTTTGAAGGCGTTTGCTATTTTGGCACTGTAGGGTGCAAGGGCACTCTGCTTGGAGAGGGGAGCAAACACAAGGCATGGAAAAGAACTTGTGATGCTCTTGGCTGTTTGAGGAGCCCAGGGGTTGGCATTTGGGTTCATCAGAGGAGATGTCAAGACAGTTTGGCTCTCTGGCGTGGAAAACATTTAATTCAATTTTTACATTTGAACTCCACCAAAGACATTAACTTGTATTCCATAAATGAATATTACCTGCCAGACTGCAGGTGGACACTTCGGGGTAGATGGATCTTACATTGCGAGCCTAGCTTCACACTCCTGAGTTCTTACTCTTCCAGCTGGCAGAACTCTGCAGAATGTGGCAGAGTTTTTTGGTAACTCAATGGAGTGAAACTCCACGAGCTTTGTCCAGACCTACTTTGCAGTTTTTTAATGAATTCACAACGATCAACATTGATCTGACTATACCTTGTGTATGAGTGTTGTGGACAGGGATGGATAGACTTCAGAATCAACAGATGTATCTGGTTTAAATTACCATTAGTGTCATCCTCACCATCACTACGGATCTGGGTTTGGAAGGATGCAAATCAGCCTGGTGTGGCATTCTCTCTTTTAAAGCAGAAATGCAGCTCAACACTCTTATTTAAAACTTTGTGGTGCATCACCCTTATATATAATAAACAGAATACATGTTTCCCTTACTTGCACTGGGAAAGAGAAATTAATTGTTTATTTATTTTATTTGGTTTGTTAAGCAATGTCTGCACATTGCCTCTAGGTGCCTTCTCCAAAGTATTATGCAAATTGAATAAAATATAAATTTAAATATATATCTATTCTACAAGAACAGTTTGTGACAGAGTGTAGAAGGAAAGGATGCATTAGACCAGGCAAGCATTATGACATATTTTGATAACAGAAACATCAACAAAAGATAAGAAACTTAATAAAAGTAATTATGACAATTAACCGCCATGAAAGCAAGAGAGAGATATTATGTGACAACAATATACTTCCCAGAGTGCTGTCTTAAATACAAAAAATAATATGGGATGCCTCTACAGTGACTGATGTATAGGTATTAGCATTAGCGCCACAGAGAACTACAACTTGTGAACCACCATGGAAAAACGTGATTGTTTGGCAACTACAAAACTGCTGACTTTTTGCCACAATTCAGAGCCTGATTAAGTCATGTTGGAGACCCATAGCAAAACACGACATAGGAAGAACACCAATTATATGGTTAATTAACTGTTCTCTAGATCAAACGGGGCAACACAGTAACCCAGGGACCAGTACTGGACAGTAATTATGTAAAAGGTGGTCCCTATGGGGGAAGTGTAGCCCTTGACTTCCATAGAAATAGAGTCAGAACAGAGATAGAAAAACCCCTCACAAATGTAGGTTTACAATTATGCATTTAGTGCATTTATTTTCATGTAACCTCAGTTATGAATATATTAATTAATTCCTAACAATTATTATGCATTACTTATATTTTAGAGATAAGGTGTGCCTAAAAATTGACAGCGCATTGAGAGGGATTATTGGTGAAAAAAGTGAATACATGCTATGAACAGAAATATATACTTGTGGCTGATAGGATAATAGAGTGTTTGAAGTCAATATTTGGCAAAAAAGTATTGATGTCGATCAACCAATATAAAAAATCACAGTCCACATATATTGTTTTGTGTACGTTTCGACCCCTGAGCTTTAATAAATAGGGTCATCATCAGGACGTAAAATGTACAGGAAGCACCAAATCGTTACGGCAGGGGATAACATAAACAAATGGAAATCCATATTCTGGTATGTGAAATAACATCAAGACGGGCAATACCAATGCCCTGATTCATCCACTGAGCACCATTACCAGCGCATGAGCAAAACTGTGAACTAAGTGGCCCCACAATTAGAGTGCAGCCTTCATGAGCCTTGGTGGATGATAGTTTAGATAATATCCGCGAAGCAAAAACAATGTTTCGACTGGAAGTTAAACACTTGATTGTGTGTGCATGTGTGTGTGTGAACTCATTGAGCAACAAACAGTTGCAGACTACAAACTTAGCAAAGAGCACAGAGCAACATGGAATAGGGGAGACAAGAAGCTGCTGCCCACAGATAGACCATGTCTGAAAGGGCTCATAACCAATAAATTATAGGACACCAACCTCTCCTATGTATCTTCCACATCTTTGCATGGAGTCATTGTTCATTATAGGAAATCCGAAATGTTTCTGCATGGTCACCATATATTTTTCTCCTTTTGCTGGACCAAATGTTTTGCTTGCTTTAGAACTCTGTGCACGTTATCCTTGCTAACCAGTCATATAGTGTCTGTGCTCCACACTATCGAATTGGCTTAGTCCTAATTGGTATATCTAACTTGTGCAGAGGACCCTAATATAAAGTGGGCACAAAATGTACCCAGGACCTGGAAGTTGAATGCTACTAGTGGACTGGTGCACTTATTGTGCAATCCTCTGTGTGGCAGTGCAAACATGACCACCATATCTGTCACTGTTGCCTGACTGTAACAGTGCAAAACATGTAGTGTGACCTGTCAAAATAAATCCTTTTGACAGGTCCAAACCTCCTCTTTAAAATTAGTATGTCAATTCAATTCAATACATTTTTATTCGATCTTAAAAACGATCTTAAAAGCACATAATAAAATTATACAATAAAACAGATACATAAATTCAATGTCACAATATACTGGTCTCAGTGCAATACACTAAGTAAAAGTATTAAAACCAGAACGGTCCATTAGATATAAATAATATAAAACATGATTAAAATAACTAAAATACCGCATTACGCCCTCTCCATTGATTTTTTACACTGCGAATAGCCAGTTTACGAAAGAAACAAACAGTAAAACAAACATCTGGACTATTATACATTTGAAGATAGGTCAGTGCAACCCTACATTTCCGAAAGGCTAATTTGTTCAGTATTGGTTTAAGACATGACTGAAAAAATTGCCAGTACAAACCACAGGAAAACATACAATGCAGCAAAGACTGGCCGCTTTGCCATTACAGGACATGGAGGGAGGTCCTTTTCCACACACCTTCAGAATCCTAAAATTATACTAGACTCCAAACCCACCCGACCGGAATCTAAATAGGAGTGATCTCTCCCATTGAGTAAGGCCTCACATAAGATAGAAAAGAATGTCACCCCCATAGTAAACATGGAATAATAATGGCAGACAGTATTTTTACTAACAGGCTCCTGTAACCTCAGAGAGGACATGTGTTCTGCAAAGCTCTGCTTAACTACCTTTTTTGGTGGCTTTACTAATCAAGCCTAGGGAATTAATCAGTTCTGGAAGGCCAGTATCAACTAGTGATGTAGGGCCAGATGTATCAAAGGGGTTTGCCCATTCTGTGTCTATGGGGAAATGTGTTGATACATATGGCCCTTACACATTTAACTTAATCAAGGTATAGAAAGTCCCCCATCCATGTTCAGGCAGTCAGTGATAACTGGCCTATTAAAGCAAGCCTCCTTTTTACTTTGGACATTAACCCAGAGTTTCGGGGAGGGGGGCAATCTAATGCTATCCTGCATGAACGATAGAATCAATTCAGAGTGCAGAATACAAATTGGACTGGAGGGAGGGAGGTCCAGCAATCTCCTGCATATTCTATTTCCTTCTACCTGAACTGGCGTGGTGTTGAGAAATCCTCAAACCCCAGCTCCGTAAATAGTGGAGGGGAACACATTGCATCCTATACATTTTAAGAAACGGGGAAACTGTAGTCCTGACATCCCTCCTAGCCAAATTAAAAAGCAAGCCCACTGCCATCCATAGTTTTTGCAGCGCAGTGTTTACTTGTGACTGCCTGAATTACTAACTAGGATTCAACCCAGATATCTGACTTGGGGTGAGTTATTTTTGTTGTTTTGTTCTTGTTCTGTTTATGAAATTAAATTCTATGGGGCTTATTAATGAGCCCTTTGAGCTGTTGTTGCGTCACTTTTTGTGACGCTGCAGTGGCATAAAAAATGCACCCTGTTGCGCCATATTTATGAAGTGACGCATCTAGGCAGATGCGTCACGTTCAGCCCTGTGCTACATATACCTGCGTCAGGTATAATATATGCAGGGTGGGCGTTTGTGGTGCAGTGAAATCCTTACACCTGCCTCACAGCAGGCATAAGACTGACGCAGGTCCTTTCAAATGGGGCCTGTCCATGTGAAAAAACACATTGCTGGAATGGTGTCTGTATTCAGAAACACCCCAGCAATGCGTCACTTTTGCGCCTACAGATACCTCATTAATTCTGAGGTATCTGTAAATTCTTGCGACATGGAGAGCCGTACAGTAAATATAGCGCATCCATGGTGTCAAATGGAGGGCGCACTGAAAAGTGTTGCATCACTGTTGCACACGGCGATGCAACACTTTTCATAAATGAAGCCCTATGTTTCTGAACTGGTGTGGGTTCTTATTGTGGTGTATTTTCACTATTTGAAGTGTTACACAAATACTTTACACACATGATCCCTTAAGTTAAGCCTGGTTGCTCTGTTCCAACTTACCAGAGGGTGACCGCATGATAATTTAGAGTGTGTTGTGACTTACCCTGACTAGGATTATGGTTCCTGCTGTTGCTATATCCTGGTGCTAGAATGCCTGCATTGTAAGGAGAATTGCTTTTGTGGAGAAAGGGATCACTTATTGCATAAAAACTATCCCTTGATGCATTTTCCTCTTTCTATGTGTGCTGCACTTTTGGTAAATATAGAAATGCGTAAACATCCATGGATGGTACATGGGAACACCCACACAACACCCATGGATTGCCTCCCTGGTGCCGCTCGGGGCAACACTAGGTGTTCATGCGTGGCTTCATAAATCGCATTTTGGGCTTGCGTTGATGCTGCACCGCATTGTGTGGTGCAAGAACGACACAACTCCCCGAGTAAATATACCCCAGGCTTCATACATATAATGGATAACCCCATTATGCCGTACCTTGAGAATTGAGCATTATTGGATAGAACTAAAGATATCGAAAGTTAACTCTAAAAACTATTTTTCCTGTCTCAAATTCTTTTACTGTCGATCTGCTATTTAAGAGCAAAAATTATTCCCTGAATCAAATTTGTAATACATTACATTTGTAATACATTGTTCTTTTTATTTGATATTCTGCTATTCTGCTTTATTTAATTATTTTATTTATTTGAACTACTTTTGTATATATTTTAGCTCTTTTTAGCTCTAAAGCTTTGGAGGGGCAAGGCTTTGTGCAGAGCACGTCCTGAGGCACATACATTAACTTCTTCCTACTACCACAACAAAGCTTTGAGGCTGCTGCTGCTGCTGATGCCCTGGGGAAGTTGCATACCTAGGAATGAAAGGGCAAAATATATTTACTCATTATTTCCTATATTCCTGTAATGAAGACATATTATCTACAACATTAAAAAGACATATTAATGCATTAGTAATGCTTATTTTTGGCGGTCTTGTACTAAACGTGTCTCAGACCAGATTACCTATAGTTTTCCTCAAAGATTTATTAAATGGTACTTTTGCACAGACTATGCATTGGAGTGCACTATATCAAGCTCACCCTTGTTGTTTTCCCTAAAACATCTTTGTGAAAGTAGTAAAACACAATCAGTTTTGGAATTAGAATCTGGAAGCATGGTCCTCACGAAAAAACATAAGGGAGCAAAAACATGCCACCACTGACGTGAATGTGAAATCTAATAGAATTTTAAACCCTGTGCCTTCCTCTCCGATCACTCACATTTTATTGATGCATAATATATTATAACACAAAAATATTTTACATTAAATATTGATTACAAAAATATTGACTCCATATACTTAACTATAAAAACCACAAATATTGCGAACACAAATATCACTTTTAAAAATATCTATTTACATATATCAAAACCACAAATACTGCTACCTTTAAATAAAGTTATATGTCAAAGATATTGATTCACACTATATCGCCTACAATGTTATCACCAGAATAATAAAATAATCATTAACGAATAGATAAAAAACATTTTTCAAAACAGACAATTACTTGAAATAAACCCCAAACTTGTTATACACATATTTAAATTAAAAAAACCATATATTAAATCAACAAAAAATGTACCAATATATATATAAGTTAGAAGCTTGCAAAGCACCTGGTTACTCCAATTCGGAGTGTCCCCGCACTAGGGGGTATATTATTAAGAACGTGTGATAACTACCGCAAGAGTAGCGTTACACAACTTTCAACATCGCAGCCTATCGCGGGAAAATAACACTGTGTCAACGTGGAATTCACAACACGGCGGTAGCATGCGATAGTTTGCCAAAAACACGGCCAATGCACGCGATACAACCACCTCGACGGAGAAAAAAAGACAAACCCCAACGGATGCACCGTGGCCAACTGCAGAGGACAACAGGTACATCAAAACATCCAAGCACCGTGGAAGAACAGAACCGACATGGACACTGCATGAAGGAGAACAGTGGCAGACAAATCAGAGCCGCAGGAGCCACACACCCACCGTGCAGCATACACACATAAGCAGAAGTGCACCTCGACATTAACAACATCCCGGTACAAACAGCAACCCCTCCACAATAGAAGACAGGACACAACTGGTTCCGCAAATCACATCTGAAACCGCAGGGAAATGTAACATGACAATGTACAAGTACAACCTGTAACCTGCAAATATGTTTTAATCGCAAATGCAGTGCAGTTGGACATCTTCTACTGTCGCATGATTGTCATGGGCGGTCACAATGTGACGTGATCATGAGAAGTAAGTGTCAATGATGGTATTCCTACGGGCCCTTCCTGCCGCTGCTGCAGTGGGATGTGGGCCACCTGCCCCATCACCACCATCATCATCCGGTACCTCTGGAACTGGGATCCATGGGGCCCTGGTGCGAACACAGATGTTGTGCAACACACAGCATGCAACGATCATCTCACACACAATGTCAGGGCTGTACATGAGCCTCCCACCTGTGCCGCCCAGGCACCTGAAATGTGACTTCAAAATGCCAAATGTGCGTTCAACGATGCCACTGGTGTGTATGTGGGATCCATTGTACTGCCTCTGGGCGGGTGTGTTTTGGTCTCGGAGGGGTGACATCATCCAAGGGCAGAGTGCATATCCTTGATCACCTGTGACAGTGCTGGGAGAAAAGCATCAATACTTGGTTCAGCAGGATGTGATGGCAGGCCCATTAATCCAGTGACGCCTGTGCTGGCTGTGTGTGGAGTGTAAGCCAGCTCTCAGGGAGTAGCTGGTGCTGGCAACTACACCAACAGTCATCAGGCACTTAGAAATTCAATGTCAGTACTACAAGAGCGGATGACTCGCATTGCACAGGGCTAGTGGCCCCGGACGCACAACGGCTGACACTGTCCCACCGACACGGGATGCTGACGTGTGGGAGACTGGAGTATGGTCATGAGGGCATAGAAGTTCCTAAAATGGGTTATGGCTGCATTCTGCATCTCCACACGTTCAGCTGTTGTGTGGCTGTGGTGCCATAAAATGGCTGTATTGGGTGCAGGGGTCGCCCAGGATGACCATTGAGTGGTGTGGTTGTGTCTGGTACTAAGCATGGGCGAATTTTGCGAATCTCGCGTTCGCGAATTTTGCGGATTTGCGAACTCGCAATCCGCAAAATCCGCGAATTCTCGCGAATTTGCAGATTTTTTTTTTTTGTGTTCGCGCGGGTTTCTGCCAGGTCGCGAGGGTTTTGTACAATTTTGCAAATGCGAACTTACCTGTCGGGTCGCAAGTTTTGCGAACTTGCTGTTTCTACGTGTCCAGCCTGTTTGGGACACTCTTCTTCATCACTGCCACTCTCTGTCACCACTGCCACTCTCTGACTACTCATGCCACCCTCTGGCCCACCCATGCCACCCTCTGTTTCATCACAGCACCCTCAGTGTACATTATTGTGGCAAAGCAAAGCACACCTTCCCTGCCTCAAGTGACCTGAATTAATTTGGGGCTGATTAATGTGTCACAGAATATTTTTTTAGCTGGCACCTGCTTCCTTAGTGCTTCCTGATTAGTGATCTTTTGCACTTGCTAAGTGCTTTCATTGTTGCAAAATTAGTTACAACACCTGCCCTGCCCCAACTGACAATAATGAATTAGGGGCTGATTAATGGATTTGAACTTCCAGCCTGGCTCCTGCTTGTCTCCCTTAGCTGTAATTCAGGACCTTTGTGGCATATGTGTAACTATTCTGAGGTTCAGAGCAGGGTCACATAATAGTTGCAACTGGCAACTGAACTCTGGAGGGGCCCCTCAGGAAGCACTACAGGAAATGGCTACTAATGATGAGCCTGAACTTTTGAACCTGGTAAGTAGTTTCAGTTTTGCTAAGATCGTATTTCTGCAATTTAGCGCTTATTCGCGGGGCGCGAAGTTGTACTGGGAAGCTGCGAACTCACGCGAACAGTGCGAGCAAGCCATAAAATCCGCTGCTCGCGGATTTGCGGATTTTACGGGAGATTCGCGAATCTCGCGGATTGCGAATTTACCGAAAATCCGCAAAATCCGCGAGCGAAACGGATTTTCCGCCCATGATTAGTCGTGTAGTTTGACATGTTGAATGTGGTTTGGTCACGTGTGCATTCCCACAGTTGTGCGTTGTGTGATGGTGGCTTTGAGGTGTGTAGTGTGTTGAATTGGCTCTTACCAACGAGTAGTCCCGTTCCATATGTGCCATCCTGGAAGTCCTGGTGATGATGGACTGTCGGAAGATGAAGGAATCATGCACACTGCCTGGGTAGTTGTCGACAACATTGGTGAAGAGTCTCTGGTGGTCCACTGTTGCCTGCACATTGATGGAATGTGTGTGCTTTCTGTTGCGGTAGTGGTGTGCAGTATTTGCAGGGGGCACCAGTGGGACATGAGTGCAGTCTATTGCCCCCAACATGGCCGAGAATCCGGCTATGGCGTAGAAGTCTTGCTTTGTCTCCAGCTGTTCCTGGGCAGTGTTGGGGAAGTGAAGGTACTGGGGTATGAAGCTGAGGATGGCATCCAGGACAGGTGTGATGAACTTGGATAGGGCTGGCTGTGAGACTCATCCGACTCTGGCAGTTGTTGGTTGGAAGGTACCATGGCGTCGCCTGTTCTTCAGGTATGGCTGTGTGCGGGGCTCCGTTGCCTACTGCAGGTAGTCATCCACCTTTACACCTGCTTGAGGCAGGTGTTAAATACCTGCGGCTACCGTAGCTTATTGCCTGTTTTTGGTTCGCTTTGTGAATCTGTCAGTTCGTTGTGAAAGTGGTGGTGTTGTTTTTCGTATGTTTTTGCACAGGTCGCCTACTCTGCATCTCATTAGGGTTAGTTGGTGGTGTCCGCCGTGGTGTTAGGTTTTGGGGATGTTATCGCGGCAATAATGACGATGGGCCCGATTCACAGAACTAACTTAAGACAAAATCCTAAACTTACTACTTATGGTATTCACAGAAGTTAGGATTTTGTCTTAAGTTTGTCTTAAGACAGACTTAAGACAGACTTAAGACAAAATCCTAACTTAAGTCTGTCTTAAGTCTGTCTTAAGACAAACTTAAGACAAAATCCTAACTTCAGTGAATACCAAAAGTAGTAAGTTTAGGATTTTGTCTTAAGTTAGTTCTGTGAATCGGGCCCAATGTCTGCTGTTTGCACCAGCTTGTGAATGGGGTGTTAGTTCTATCTCCACTTTTGATGTGCTCGGTGGCGATAAATCGGAGGTAAGTCCTTGTGAATATGGCCCAAGGTTTTCTCCTTAAGCAATCTGTGTGCGAGCCATTGCAGTTAATTTACTATTGATTGCCTGAAAAACCAGGTCCTTAGTTTTTTGCAAAACAGAATTTCAGAGGGTTGCATTCTAAGGTCCACAGGGAAGAGATTCCACATCATCGCTGCCAGGAAGCTAAAGAAGCTACCACCCAAACGATTTCTATGCATTTTGGGTATCATAAGCCTGGCAGTTCCTGAGGATCTGAGGCAACGATTTGGGAGGCACGGTTTGATCAACAGAAAAAGATATCGATAACCCTTTTGGTCTAATATTCTGTGGCAGAAACATAGGGCTCTAAAAGCTACTCTGACATGGATAGGAAGTCAGTGGAGTTTGGCAAGGGCAGGACCCAAAAAAGAACATCTTGGAATATTCAGAAGCATTCTTGATGCAGCGATATGAACCCTCTGCAACATTCTTGTCCTGGCTTTGAAAATACCAAGATAGAATACATTACAATAATCCAAGTGTGACACTAGAATGGGCTGGATAGCCTTTTTCCTGGCAAATTCTGTCAGAAGCTCTAAGATTTTTTCAAGCGTCTTCAAGATGCCTTCAAGGTGCCAAAGCAGGTACCAGCAAGAGCAGAAATATGGTAATCAAGGGTCAGCAGGAAGTCAAACTAGATTCCAAGATTTTTTATCTTAGGTTTGGGAGCAAGTACTCACCCTAATTAAGATGGCCAACATGTAGCGGTCCAAATCCTGCATTGAGTCTAAGCAGCTGGAGCCCATCCATTTTTCTAGGTTGACCAGACATTATTTGAAGTTGGAAGCTGCTTTACCTTTAGCCTGTGCCAAAGTAACAATCAGCTTTGTGTCATCAGCATCAGACACCTTCTTCACCTGGTGATACTCAACTACCTCTGCCAGGGAGCACATGTAGACTTTAAATAGGATCGGGCTCAAAGCCGACCCCTTAGGCGCACCTTGCTGCAGGGGGAAAATCTTTGAGGTATATGACTGCTTGAAAGACCTGGAGGAAATCCATAATCCAACCAAGTGCGCAACCCCCACACCGAGATTCAAACGTCGTTCAATTAGGATGCTATGGGTATCTAATGCTGTGCTCAGGTCTAGCATAATTGAACCACTGTCTTGCCCTCATCAGCAGTTAATCTAACGGATTCAGAGGGCAGGGGAAGAGCAGATTAAGTACTGAACATAGGTCTAAACCCTTATTGTGTCTCACGAAGAGATTGTTTTCTTTGATAAACTGCATCAGGTAGTCTTGTTGCACTCAATTGTTCACTTAAGGACTACTCAGTCAGTACCCACACACTCATCTAATCATCCAGGCACTACTCATGCACTCGTGCAATGACCTGGGTACTACAAATGCACTCATCCCATAAGCCAGGTACTACACATGTGTACTAATATCATTTTCTAGGTACTGGTCATGCACTCATCCTATCACCCAGGCACTACTATTACACTCAACCCTTCACTGAGGTACTACCCATGCACTCATGCATTCTCTCAGGCACTACCCAGGCCCTTTCCAGTGACCCAGGCACTATCCTTGCACTAATCCATTCAGTCAGGTTCTACCCATGCACTCATTATTTATTTAAGCACTATCCTTCCACTCATCCATCCTTTCAGGGACTACACATACAGTCTTCGATTCTCCCAGACAGTACCCATGGACTCATCCAATGAACCAGACACTACGCATGCACTCATTCAATCACCTACACACTGCCCATTCACTCATCCAGTCACCCACACACTACCCATGTACTCTTCCAATCATTCATGGACTACTTTTGCTCTGAACCATTCACTGAGGCGAGTGGGTGTGTGTGAGATGCTGTGGATGATGTAATAACTGATGTCATCAGTGATGTCATTTGAGATGTCATCAGTAATCAGTGATGTCACTGACCACTTAAAGAGTGATGTAATATTTGAGGTCATAAGCAGTGCATTGCGGAGGCGCAAGTTATAGCTTGGTGCGTGTTCTTTTAATTTGTTTATGATAGTTTTTCAGTGCCTCAAGATATATTATTTTGTCATCAGACTTGTAGCTCCTCTTCCACAGGTGCTCTAACCTTTTGCACATCTTTTTCATGCAGAAAAGTTCATCCCTAAACCATTCTGCTGTTGAATTACATTGGGTGCTGTTACACAGTTTCAGATGAGCTAGAGTATCCACCACCCTAGTTATCCAGGAGGTGATTTGTTGATTAGCAGTCTGTGGACATGTATTAACTGTAGGGGAATTAAGAGTTAGCTCAGTTGTAAAAGCATGTGACGTAACCAAGGAACATTTTTAAAGCGGGGATACTTGGAGTGCAAGGCATTGGGGAAGTATCCATAATCTGAAAGGAAGAATGAATTGGTCTGACCAGGCAACTGGGACAGGAGAGGCAACTTTCTTGGACCAAAAGTTTGAGAAATTGGGGTCAAGAATAGGACCCCCAATGTGGGTAGGGACTTGTACCAAATGATTACGTTGCAGCAACTCAAGGTTATTTGCAAGGCATGATGCTGTATGACAGCTTGTGTCTCCAAGATGTATGTTTAGATCACCCAAGATTATAAACTTAGATTAGCGAATAGCCTATGTTGGAAGTAAGCAAATCAGAGCGGTTGTGAATACCTGAGTTGGGCCAGGAGCTGATAAACAAGGAGACCTGCCACAAAGTGGGAGCTAGTTAATGAGAGAGAGAAAAAGGTCACCTCAAAACCAGAGGTTGTGTCAGTTTGCATTGAAGATGGCGCTTAAAAATCTGCAGCCCCTCTCCCCTTTGTTTAGGTATGGCCACTCTCAATATTGAATAGTCATACATCTCTGGAGAAACAAGGCTGATGGCTGCTGGCTTGTCAATAGCTCAGCATTCTCAAACGTATGTTTGGCAAGGGAGCAGCAATTTAATAGTAGGCATTGAAGCGATATTGAGGCTAAATGGACTTCTAGGTTCAGCTACCTTTGGTAGTGGAGAAACGTCAAAGATAAAATGACACCGCAACGCCTTTTGCTGGATAATAAATATATGGAATGGCGGCAGTGTTTCTTCATTGTCGATATCAAAGACTGAATTTCTGATGGTGAGTAGTAAATGGGAACAGACTGTGAAAGAGCAGGGGGCCTGGCCCCTGCCCCCATACAGGCATGGATGGGTGCAGACAGGCTTGCCGTTCTATATATTGAAGCCCCTTCCGATTGCTATTCAAAGCACACAGGGTGCACACTCACCCTCCACATAAAAGATAATCTCCAGTCCAATATTTTCTCATGAAAAGTTTTAATATAAATGCAGAGCAACCTAACAACAAGGGACACCTTCCTGCAAAACAATTAAAGGAGGCAGTTTCCTCATTCTAGGTGTGATGCAGAATGCAGCACACGTGGAAAGAGGAAAAAAACAAGGAGAAATGTAGACATTTCTCCTCATTACACCTGCTTTGGGAAGGCATTACTTTTGGCACTGCACCTAATTTACGCTATATTGTAAATCTGCAGCAGAGTAAAAACAATGGGTGTTCATGGTAACACCCAGAGCAACACCCATGGAATGCCCCTTCCATGCAGTGTAAGGCGTTGCCTTACTCCATATTTACAAGGCCACGAAAAGTCACACAGAGTGGTTTGCATGGCCTTTGAAATATGGGCCGGCACACTGCGACTCCGGAATGTCACAATAGTAACGCTCCGGTGGAGTAAACGTGCAGCAGGGGCATTGTAAATATTGCCCGGAGTGCCTTAATGGCAGCAATGAAGTACTACACTCAAACAGTAAAAACAAGTGTGAAACTTGAATGCTTGAGAGGCAGGACAAACACAATAATAGGGACCAAAGCAACTGGATCATGAGCAGCAAATTGAAGTACTCAAAGGAGTGTTCCAATGAACAACTTGAAGCCCATTCTAAGAAGTGTGGAAGTATTGACTGAAATGCTGTCTGCAACAAACTGTCAAAGTTGTTTGCAACAAAACTTCAAAAAAGGATGTTAGATATTAAAATTACTTTGTTAGAATGACTGTGCATATTAAAAAAAGATTTATGCATATGCTATCGCAGCCAGCTTTCTTCATTTTGTTGACCTTGAAAACAATTTTTCCTCTGGTACAATCTAAGCATCAGAATGGGACAAAACGGATTTGCCAAGTCTTTGTAAAAGTGAAAAGTAGCTATGATCATGCAAAGAAGGGGAAAGGTGAATAGCAGTGGCTGCCATCGCAAAACACAAGTAGGGGAGGCAGGGTTTGGGGGTGAAGAGGGATTAGGGCAATAATAACAATAATAAAAAATGTCGTTGTTCTGCCACAGACGCTGCCGGCCACCTCGGTGCTCCTTTTGTCTCCTGCTCCTGAAGGTGTCCCAGCATAACCTGTGGCACCAGTATCGTCTCCCCACCCAGTCCTTGCACTGTTCTGACTAGCAAGCGAACAATGCCAGGATTGGTCTAAGCGTCCTGGTTTGCGGTTTGGACAGTGCCTGGGAGTCTATGCTGTGTCTCCAACCTGGCTGTGCAACACAGCCGGATTGGAGAAACCTAAATGCACATGCCTGTTTGGCTGACCTAATAATACCCGATATCCTTAAAACCAAAAATAAGTATTTAATTGAAGATGATGTGGCCTAACTGGCTAGGACGGTCGATCTCAAATCTGGGGACCAGGTTCGAGTCTCCGCAATGACGCTCAACATCCTGTGATTCTGGGCAAATCACTTAATCTCCTGTGCCTAACAAAAAAAGAAATGAATATGTCCTTGTGTAACGTAACTGGTGCTCATGTAAAGTGCTCTGGTACCTGATATCTTGGGTCAGGTTTGCGCTATATAAAATTCCGGAAGAAAAAAGTATTCTAATATGGTGGACATCATAAAATATAGCTACAGGAACCAAAGGAAGAGCCTGTGCAGATCAGACTGGTGTCTGATTAACTAGGAAATACAAATCATATAGTGATGTTAAGCCTGTTTTCGGGTGTGGAAATCTCAAAACAAATTTAGAAGTAGCCCTACTTCAAACAAATTTACTAAGCTAATTTCCAATTTCCATACCTCTCGAGTTAATACATTTTGGCCACCATTTCAGGATGGAGCACAACCTAAAAACAAACATTGTCTTCAATATTAGATGTTCAGTCAATAATGAGAGGTTTGGTGACATTTTAAAGTTTATTTTCTCTTAAAGAGATTAGTCTGTATTGTTGTCTTTTTATTCAGATTAGTCAAATAAATTCATATACAGGAAATTTTGAGATGATTTGGTTAGAACAAGTATACAAAATAACAGCGTGTTCCATAGCGAATTAGTTCCTTTTCTAATCTAAAGGTCCTAACCTATCATAGCAAGAACCTATAAAGAGTTCCTTTTGGAAAAGAGCAAGTAAACTTTTTAGAGCAAAAGGCTGATAGCTATGATAAAGATTGTAATCCCGATAAAGAGTAGTTCTGGAAACTCAGCCGTTCCCTAACAGTGCAGTAACAACAAATAAAACAGGAAAGGAATTAATCACAGCAGTAACTATGATCAGAATAAGATAGAAAGTATCCTCACCACTCGTAAAGAAAGCAACTAAATCACAGTTAGCAGTAGCTTATGGCAATTCAGATAAGCACAACAAAGAGCTAAGGGACATGTCAGGGTAGGGGTGCAGAGAATTGCTTAACACTGTAGCTAGGAACACACAATATATAGAAAGCACAAAACATGTTGCAAAAGCAGGTGATTATGTCATCTATAGCCAATGAAGAAGGATCTTCTGATGGTCTGTCGTCTCCTCCCTCGATTCCCACAGTAAACCTCCATGTCAACATGTAGTTATTGGAATGTGACTACAGCGTATTACAAAAATATACATCTTGGAAGGTTCTCCTGAGATTTTTTGCAAACCTACTCTGTTAGCAGTTCAGTGTACCATTGTGTAACAATGTTCGGCTCCATGAAATGAAACATTAATATCGAGCATGTCTTAGTAAGATCACGGAATTTAAACCTACAAAGAGCATTTCTTTCATTAATACACTTGTTCATGATAAACATATGGCAGAGGAATCAATCTAAAATGTATTAAAGTCATATGATGTGAGGAAGAAAAGAAATATATGTTTCAGCAAACAGCACATTTTGGGAAGAGGTCAAGTTTTACAGTTCAGTTATGAAATGAATTCATCATTTTACAAAAAGGCATTTATTTTCTTAAAGGGACAGGAAAGAATAAAAAAAATACTGAGGCCAGCAGTGAAAGCATGATAGTATAGTGAGATTATTTGCAAAACAGCAGCCTTTTCACTTGTTGCACGTTAAATAAAATCACATTATCTAACTCGTATTTTGATATGCATTTTCTATGTTACTGGTAAAGCTCATTTCTATATTATTATGAGGTCAAAATAATGTCAGTTTCCACACTTCTTAACAGTCAATCACAAATGTCTGCTATGCAAGAGCTCTTATGGCCCGGATGGATAATTGACATCTCTTCACTTATTTTTAGCATGGGTGCAATATCCAGGCTGCCCTACCCCTCATAGCAGCTGTTACTCAGTCTGGGGCATCGACAGCTGTGAGAAAGAAGGCAGTCTCAGGGGGCTTTTTGACTCTGTGGGACGCATCAGCGGAGGCCAGCCAACAAGCCAGGGCAATCTGCTGGCCACTCATTGGGTGTGGAGTTTTACAGCAGGATTTCAACCTTGTCTTGGGATTAACATCCTTTGTAGAAAAGGTGCAAGGCCATCAGGCACATGGGTCTCATATGAGCATCAGTCACTTGGAGAAAACATACAGACCAATGTAGCGTGCAGGTGGATGTGTCTCACCCACTCATCACTGATGCACAGAGGATCTCAATACATTACCCTTAGTGGACAGTACAATGTATTTGGAGGCAGCTTACCAGAAGATGCAGGTCAGTCTGGGAAGAGGAGTTTAAGGATCCCTGTCTCAGCGGACTCACTGAAAGTTCCCAATGGATGGCGGCAGGGGAAAGAACCCAGTGTTTGGTGGCTGGTTTAGATAAAGAAAATTCAGGATGTAGTGTCAACGTTTTAGGTAAACAGATGAAACTCACTGTGTGTCAGGGGGCGAAATGTGGGTGATCAATGAGAACTATGATTCAGACTTGACAGTGATATTTTCTTCTTTTGTGCAGCATGTACTTCAGATTTTTTATGGTTAGGATGGGGGTGTGAACTAATGAAGATCTGAAGATAAACTGAGAATGGATTGAAAGTTAAATAAGCAACATATCAGTCTTTAAGTTTGTTGTGAGTAACACAATTCTTGATTTACAGATATTTTAAGGAAATCATTTCCATTGGTTAGATGTGAGTTGGAGTTTATCGATCTAAATATTTAACCCAATTTATCAGTAAAGATGTTTGAAGTAGCCTGACCTCTACATTATTGTTTAAGCTGTGTGAAGAGCAATGACTAGGTGTGCATAAGGATCACATCACCATGAGAAGAAAACACACTTTAGGGCTTGACTGGTACCAGCGTGGAACACAAAAGTGCACGAAAACCGGAATTTTCTATGATCTTGGAAGGATGCTGACGTGCCCCATGGAAAATACAATACTGAACTGCCCAGGCTGTGACTGCAGGTGATGGAGACATGTTTTTTTTAATTTTTTATTTTACGGAGTTGTATATACTGCAAACTTGACCTGTATCTGAGCGCCTTACATAGCACCAGTTGCTTTACATGAGGACACATTCATTTTTATTTTGTTAGGCACAGGGGGATTAAGTGATTTGACCAGAATCACAGGATGTTTAGCGTTGTTGCCGAGACTCAAACCCAGTTCCCCAGATTCGAGGATGACGGCCCTAGCCGTTAGGCCAACTCCTCTCCCAAGATGACATATATATCGAGGTTGGACTATGGTAATTCGCTTTACCTAGGTGCCAACAAATCCTGTATCTCTCGCCTCCAAAGAATTCAGAATGCTGCAGCTCGTGCCCTGCTGGCACTTCCTAAATCCTGTTCGGTTGCAAACTTTTTGCCTAAGCTTCATTGGTTGCCAATTGCTAAAAGAATTCACTTTAAGATTTTGTGTGTAGCCCACAAAATTTTGACACAACAAAGACCGCGGATCTTAGCGGATCTTCTGGTCCAATATGTGACAAATCACCCCCTGCACTCTGCCAACTCTGGTTCAGTCTGTATCCCCCAATTTCAAAGAGCCAAAGCAGGTGGCCGCTCTTTCAAAGTCCAGGCGGCGCACCTCTGGAACTCCCTCCCGATCTCAATTAGAGGACTTCAGAACCACTTGGCATTTCGAAAGGCTATAAAGGCCTGGCTTTTCCCTGCATAGGTTACTTCCTTGGGGTGGAGTGGTCTATTGGCACTTGCTTGGGTAGTGCTGGGACGCCTCGTCACTGAGGCAGATATGCGCTGTATAAATTTCAGGAAAAAAATGCACATCATAGCTCCAAGAGTAGTTTAATCTGAAGGGCCAAGAAAATATTGCCAGGGTTGCTGAGATTTTTACTCAGCTGAAGTAAGAGAGCCTTGCCCTCTAGTCCTGCAAGTTGGCAATGGCCTGCGGGAGTGTGACAGTCCTACAAGCAAGAGAGATAGATGCGACCATAACAAAGGCGCTCATTCTCTTCCACATTATATGGGGTCCATTAGGCTGAAGTCCAGACCAACTGTCGCCAGGGAACTCTAGTTAATGATCCCTATTATGAGTTTTTCACACCAGATCATCAGAGCTGTTGAGAAATCTTAGTATTTTTTCCCTTCTGGCCAACACCTCTGGAAACTGAGTTATCAATTGCTGGATAGGACCCTATAGCTTCAATGGCCCCTCAGTGGTAGCTGTGGTGAAGCAGTCAAGGTCTAACTTATTGAAGGTGGCATGAGTGTTGATATCGTAAACAGTCTAAAGATATATGATGGTCCATTTACATTTAAAGAAGGACTTTAAAGAAGGAATAACGTGTTTATTATAGCCTTATAGCCCGCTGTAGTGGGCTGTAGAGGCCATTAAAAGCCTGCTCCAGCGTTAAAGGCCCGAGCCGAAGACGAGGGACTTTAACAAGGCAGCGGGACTTTAAAAGCCGGTATAGCCCTGCTACGAAGGGCTATAAGACTATTAGAACATTCTGCCACTAGAGGGCAGATTGTTCTAACAAATAAATCAAAGCCTTCAGGGAGCGCAAGGGGATTGCAATCCCCTCAGGCTCCCTGCTGAAGCCTTTGTTCACAACCAGAGCTGTGAACAAAGAAACATTGGAATGCTGGAGCTCCGGGCTTTTACCAGCCATGATAAGCCTGGAGCATGCCATTGTTTTCAATGGAGCTTCCAACGTTCCAATGTTCTAATGGCCGGTATAGCCCAGCTACGAAGGGCTATAAGGCTAATAGAACATTCTTCCAAGATAGGTCATAATGTTCTAACAATTATAACAAAGGTCTCTCAGAGCCCCAGGGTATTAAAATCCCCTATTGCACCTAGAGGCCTTTCTTCAACCAACATTGGAATGTTGCTCTGGGGGCTTTTACAGGCCCGTAGAAGCACAGAGCACTCCATTGTATTCAATGGAGTGCTCCACATCCAAAAGTTCTAATAAACATTAAGTTACATAGTAATTCTTAAATGAAACATCATAAAGACAACAGACATTTTCAGTCCTAACGTTTGCAGAAGAAATGTCCCCAAAACCTTCCAAGGAGCGGCTCCTCCATTAGATCAGAGGAGTGTCACCCCACTTCTAAAATGTTCCCAGAAAAGCCTCAGAGATGAAAAATAAAATGGTAATAAAGATAATTTATTACCATATTAATTTTCATGAACCCATTCTAAACCGAGTGTCAAGGCAGAGCGAGTCGTGCTGAGTGGCAACAACAGAGACGGGTGGTGGTCTGCGTGTGCATTTATGTTTTGAGTGCGCGTATCACTTTGGCCGGCTGTCTTTCAATGGCCAGCCAGACATGCACACTTTAAATCTTTCAACCCACATTTCTTGGACAGCTGGGTTGAGAACAAACACAGGCCTCCAGAGCCTTTGCGAGCGCTGATGGAGGTGCTCCCTCCAATCCTGGTGCTGCTCTTATGCTGGATAGCAGCATTAGAGTAGTGCCAGGATTGTTTAAGGGAGTTGGCAGAAGCCCACACTGGAGCCTGGAGAGGAGAGAAGAAACACACTGGAGTGAGGAGAACTTGTCATGCAGCAAGCAAGAGCAAATTAAGTGAATTTGTATTTTATTTTTAACATAGGGTCCCTGGATTTAGTGCTTGTGCATGCACACATTGCACTTCCCACCACTCTCCATAATTTCCAGCTGCCACTGCTGGTTCCACAGGAAAGAATGGGCCATACAGTATTGATGATTTCAGTGAATCCTATGGTCTGCTAGTTACAAAGGAATGAATGTGTTGTAATTATCCCTTTAAGTAATGATGATGCATCCAAGAGAATGTGAGGTACATCATCAGAACTCTGGGGTAGTTGTACTGGGGGAACCGTTATGTGATGAGTTGTCTGACCATGTCTTCTGGTGGTTGACAATAAAGGACTTGTTCTTGTTACCTGAAGTGGTCGACTTCATTTTTTTAACATTGGCAATGAGTAGGCGGCCATCAATGAACCCTGCGTGCAATGAAGAGTCCTAATGGCTGCAATCGGCATACTTGGTAATCTCTAACGGGGAGTGGGGGAGCGGGGAGTTACCGGAAAATGGTCAGTGACGTCTTGGACATGGGACTTCAAAGATGTGTATACTGCAATTTATTTTATTGGGGACTCATGGAGAAGTAGTTTGAAGAGATTCACATCCATTTAACATTACGTGTGAGCTCTATTCAAAAGAAAACTCACCGCGTGCTGCAACGTTTCGCTCGGGAACTGAGCGAAGGCTCTTGCTGATGTCCTCCACTGCGGGCATGTTTTGAAGAGAGTCGTGCCATTGTAAGCAGACACGTATTACGTTGTTATGATTGTAGAGAGGAATTGAGTAATCAACACTTCCTTTATTCTATTTGTGAACAACTAGAGCGCTAATTGAAACTTAGAGACTCTAGTGAGTTGCTTTTAAACAACATATTAACAGTCGTTTTTCTTTTCTCTGCGAAGTGATTCTACGAGCAAGTTATATTTTCAAGGTACTTTTTATGGTGGCAGTTGAGACAATTTATATTAATTTGGACTGATTGTTTCTTGTTTGTTTTCATTGTTTATTTTCATCTCTTCGGTTTTGCTTGTGAAGAAGTTGAAGACTCTAATTCTTCTGCTTTTCAATGGATCAGCAACAGTAAGCCACAATTTTCTTTAATTAATTAATTGACCTTGTTGTGTTAGATTGTTATTTAGCATTTTGTTGTGTTAACCTATTGTATTCATTTATTGTAATATTTTGTTGTTTTCACTTTGCATCTAACCTGGCGTCAAGTGGCATGAGGCAGCCACCTCAATTTTTGTCAGAACATGAAGAACCTGTTCTTCCTTGGAAAACATGAAAAAACCTTTTTGACTCATATCTAATAGCAATAGGGGGTGAGAAATTTCCAGCCACAAGAAAACAAGCTGTTTTACTTGATAACCTTGGAATTGAAGGGAGTAACATTTATGATAGTTTGGACCCCATACCCATTGGAAGAGGAGCCAGAGAACCTGGCGACGTGTATGAGATATCTGTTTTGTTACTTCAAAAACATTTTGGTGCCAGGATCAATGTTGCTATGGAAAGACACACATTCTTTATGAGAATTCTATCTAAAGTAGAGAGGGTTGGGAACTATGTAGCAGCACTTAAGTCATTGTCTCAAACTTTTGGATTTGAACAATTGATTGACTCTCTAATCCAAGATCAATTAGTCTGCTGCACCAACGATTCTAGAGTTAAAAAATAAATTACTGGCAAAGAACGCTAATCTGACAGAGGCTATTAGCATTGTTGAAAGTATTGAAAATACCTCAAGTTGGGTGAAAGAAATGCAGAGTGCTATAACTCCCAATGAGTCGGCGCTGAACTGGCTCCAAATGAGTGTAGAAACTCTGTTTCTGATTCACAAATAGCTGCTATTCAAAAAACGTTTAGCAAACAAGACAATATTAAAAAAAAGAATGAGAAACCCAAATGGAATACTTATCCTATTAGGGATCCTAAAATGAAGTGTTCCAAATGTGGTAGCAAAACAATGGCCTAAACTATCCAAATTGCTTTGCTAGAAGTGTGATATATAGAAATTGTCGTAAGTGGGGGCATTATGCCCGGATGTGTAGGAATACCGTTGATGAGGAGATAACCTATCCTCAGCAAATCATTCACCACATTTCTGATTCTTGCAGTCTTACAGTACAAGATGTAAAGGGGCTTGATTCTGATGTGGTGGCCATGCCTAAGTGTGAAATATCCATTGGTACTAAAAAAAATCAGTTTTAGTAGATTCAGGCTCCTCTTACACACGGATCAGTGACAAAATCTGGGATACCACTTGTGGTAAAGACAATATCATTTTTATTCTTCCTGATAATAACCCCGTGGATTTCTGTGGTCAGAGTATCAATTTAGTTGGATATTCCCTCCAATCTATCACATTTAAAGACAGAATAACAGTGGGGAAGGTTTACATTGCAAAAAGAGGTGACAACTTGCTTGGATGACGTCACCAAAGAGACCTTGGAATTATTTTAAATCCAAGTGCTCGTGAGCAAGTTTTGTTAGTCTCACAACAAGTAGGAGATTTAGAGATTTAAGAAATTTCCGTCTGTTTTTAGTCACAATGTAGGATTAATAAAAGGTTTTAAACATAAAATTATATTGAAGACTAAGGCACAACCTGTAGTTTATAAGGTGAGAAAAGTGCCTAATTTGATGATCATAAAATTACAAGAGGAACTCAATAGAATACTTGTTTCTGGTGTTATAGAAGAGAATGGTTGGCCCCAATTGTTTTGGTGCCCAAGGATAATGGTAAACAAATTAGAATGTGTGTGGATTTGAGAAGTCTGAATAATTGTATATGGGTAGACAAACAACTGTTACCCAATATCAACGAAGACTTGGCAAATTAAAATAACGCTACTGTTTTTAGTGTGATGGACTTATCATCAGCCTATTACCAGGTTCTGTTACATGAGGACTCCAGAGCTTTAACCTCTTTCGTTACTCCCTTGGGAGCTTTCAGGTTTATCAGGATGCCTTTTGGACTAGCTTTGGCTGCCACATGTTTCCAGAGAGTAATGAAAGAGGTTTTAGTGCGAATTGAATCCGACTTGTTCTTTCAAGACGACATACTTGTTTTTGGAAAAGACAAGTCGGAGTACTAAGTGACTCTGTTCAAGGTTCTCTCGAGACTTGAAGAGCGTGGTTTGACTCTAAAAAATAAAAAGTGTAAATTCTCTGTAGGTTCAGTGCCATACCTTGGTCATACCCTCTCTGGTGAAGGGATTAGTCCTAGAAATTCATTTAGCTGAAGCTATTTCTTTTGCCCCCACGCCGTTGAACAAAGACCAGGTGAAGTCGTTCCTTGGACTTTCTGAATATTACTCTAAATTTGTCAGGAATTTTGCTAGTGTTGTACAACCATTAAGATTTTTACTCAAAAAAAGGTGCGGATTTTGTCTTGTCGGATGAGTGCAAAGATGCATTCAATCAAGTTAAAGAGGAAATTTCCTGCATGCCAACGCTTGGACACTTTGATGTAACAACAAAAACATATTAACCACTAATGCAAGTATACGGGGTGCAGGTGCTGCTCTTTCCCATATGTGTGATGGCTAAGAGAGGGTTTTTGGTTTGCCTTCACTTAAGGGTGCTGAAGAACGTTACTCCATTATTGAACGTGAGGCGTTAACTTGCATGTGGACCATCAATCATTTTAGATTTTAACTTTGGGGTTTACCTTTCTTGGCCAGGAGTGATCACAAACCTTTGGTCCACATGTTCGCAAGCAGGAAAACACCACACCCAGGATCAAGAGGTGGATTTGAATGTTTGTGGGAATATAACTTCACTGTTGAATATTTACCTGGTTTGAAGAATGTTCCTGCTGATTTTCTCTCAAGGATGCCTCTTGACAAACCAGGTGCTAACAATGTGGAGAATTCTGTGTTGTGGGTCAAGGAACCAGCTCTCAACAAGTCAGAGTAGGAGTTTAAGTCTTCAATGTGCTAAAAGTTTCTGGAGTGTTCGAGACAAACTGACATTTTTATAGAAGAATCTCTATAGAGGTGATAGATTAGTTTGACCCTCCAATTTATGTTAAAACATTATCAATCTTGCACACGAAGGCCATCTAGGTCGCAGTTTAACCAAGTCCAGAGTCAGAGAATCCTATTGGTGGGCTGATCTTGATTGTCATGTAGAGGATGTTGTTAGAGACTGACTTTCCTGTGCCAATAATGACAAATCAAAAAAGTTAGGAGCAACTCCTCTTTAACCAGTTGAACTTCCAGAACGACCTTGGACAAAACTTGCTTTGGATATTGTGTGTCCTTTTGACATTCTGGCACTTAATGAAAAGTTTGTTGTAGTTCTTGTGGATTGCACATCCAAATGGGTTTCCGCATGTTGTATGAGTTTGGTTGTCACCAAGAACATCATTGAGTTTTTAAAAGATATTTTTGTATGTGAGGGCATTGCGGATGTAATTGTCACTGATAATGGTGTACAATAAACATCTTCAGAAATGGAAGAATATTTTGGAGATCTTTCTATCACACATCATCGCACTGCACTGTATTTCCAACAAGCTAACGGGCTTATTGAGAGCATGAATAGGTTGCTAAGAGCCAGTGCTCAGTCTGCTGTGGAAATGAATATTTCTTTAAAGTCAGTTTTGAGAGAAAAAATGTGGCCACACAGGAATACCCCTAACAGTGCTTCTTGTGTGTCTCCTTTAAAAAGATTTAGAGGTAGATTAGCTAGAACAAAACTCACACCACTATGGTTACGCAGGAATTAAAGTTTAGTTTCTAACCAGAGAGTTAAAACTATCAAACTAACTACAAGCACAGACATTATGCAAAGTCTGGAGCGAAAGAGAATTCATAGAATGTGGGGAATTTTGTTTTTGTAAAAAAAGCAACTTGTTCTCCCAAATGTCTGTCAAACTTTTTTGGTCCTAAACGCATCATCAAAGTAATGAAAAATGTTGTAATGTTAGATGGTGGTGATGTTTGGAGCATGTCTAGACTGTCTAAATGCAATAGCGGAAATTCAAGGAATGACACTACAGCTTGTGACTATGTTAGTGCTCATTCTGATCATTTTCTTTAGAGAAAAGGAGGAGGAATTACCCTTGATATTTAAATGACTATATTTTGACCTGATGTCTATGTGGTTACTAGATTGTGATCTCAAGTTACAATTTATTTTGATGTGATGATCTCATGTTACATTTTATCTTGATGCTCACAATTATTCTCCATAACCGTATTTAGTTTGATGTTTCATTTTGTTGATGTTTACTATAGCTCTTTTATTAATATTTTATTTATTTTTATCAATTATATTATTTCTTCTTCCTTTCACTGCCGTTCTGTGAATGGAAGATGTGTTGTAATTAGCCCTTCAAGTACTAATGATGCATCCAAGAGAATGTGAGGTACCTCATCAGAACTCGGGGATAGTTGTACTGGGGGAACCGGTATGTGATGAGTTGTCTGCCCGTGTCCTCTGGTGGTTGCCAATAAAGGACTTGATCCTTTTACCCGAAGTGGTTGACTTCATTATTTTAACAGAATCATACAATGTTTTATTAGAGGTCAATAATTGGCAGTAATGATGATCCCGCCAGGTATGTGTTTACATAGAAAATAGGTGTTCCAAGGTTTTCCTATAGACCAATGCTATCTATGGACCTAAGGTACGACGGTTAGCTTCAGAGCTAAACTAGGCTACAGAAGAGAGATAAAAAGTTACATTCATCTTGCGGGTCGTCAAGGTGATTGAGGCTGCAGGAGCCCAAGGACTCGCCTAGATGGTTTAATCTTTGTGTTTTTTGTCGACCCATTTACAAATCTCGCCATGGAGAATCGTTTCAGCTCCAGAGAGATCAATGGACCTTTTTCACCATAGGCAAGTTAGAGCTTTTAAAATCATTAAAACATTACAGACATTCAAAATTGGCAATTAGTCAGTGATGAGAAGTTGGTAAATGTTTCAAAACCTTTATTTTACCTTAAGGTTAGAGTCTCTAAATACCTTTATTCAATTTAGTAGGTTTACAGAAGTATTAAAAAAAATGGTTAGAAGTCAGCATTGAAAAATACATAGTATTCCATATTGAAAACCAGTAAACTAACTAAAGGACATATTCTAAATAGAACCCATGAAGAGTGCCATAGGAAAAGAGCAAGTAAGATATGAACTTATCATAAAGAGTAGTTCTGGAAACTCAGCCGAGCTACCTACAGCGGCAGTAACAACTATAAATAAAAGTGTGATCTTTGCAATAGCATTGATCACACGTAATCCAAACCAATTAGGAATAAGTCAGAATCACCTCAAAGAATAGCTGAAGAAATCAAACCTTCATAAAGAAGAGTCTATGGGCAGGAAAAAAATTCCATCAGCAGGACCATCGGAAAAGGCAAGGGGAAGAAAGATGAGTGGTAACTATCTAGCTGGGAGCACTCATTAATATAGGTTAACAATGGAAAACAATTTTCTAAGGCGTTTTCACTCGATACCCTATGAGAATAGCTCATGAAGTGGTGTTGTCGGTCTTGTGATGCCTCTTCTTCTGATTCCCACAGTCTGCACTCACTTCATCAGGCTCGATACAAATTCTACATCTTTTGCTACATGAGGGAAGGTTCCCATGAGAACCCTCTTACCTAAGCTAAAGAATGCACTATGAGCTCAATGTGTAGACAAAAGCTAGTCAATAATACAGAAGCAACTATCAATGTTATTCGGAAGCAACATTTATGAATCTCTATGTCATCATTTCAGTTAATATAAACAGTTTTAATAAGTTCATTGTATTCTAGTCAAATATCTAACATGGGATGAGGAGCTGAATGAACACAATGGTATAGTCAGCACATTTCTAAAGATGACATCAATGCTAAACAGTTGCACAAAATATCTTACTCATGTAACCTTGAGAAAGAATCAAAAGGAATAGCTTTTGGGCCTTGTTACTGTACATGTTATGGTATGGTTGCTTGGTGCACAAGATCTTTATAAAACATGCATTAATTAACAAAGCAAACTGAACACATCCTTATTTTTCTACATTGATTGAATAATATAATTTTACAGTTTGTTTACTAAAATTCTTAGCAAGGTGCATCCTCAATTTTATCAAAGAGTCATTTCTAAAGCCTTTATAAAGTGATCATTTCACTAGCATTTAAACATATTCTAAAATGCATTTTTGCCAGAGTGAATAAGTAGGTTTTCTAAATTTGTGTTCATTTCTCTCAAGGCTTTTTGAATCCTGTTCTTCTTGGCACCATGAGTTACCTGGAGACTGCAACTTGTATTTTGTATAATAGGCCAAAGAATTCAGAAATAAGTTTGTTATATATTTTGATTTCTATATTATGAGACTAAATTAAGCACTCAATCTTGTATGTAGATCTTTATTTAGAGTTAGTTTACATATTGGCCTAATTTATGATTTACAGGGATGCTAATTTATACAGCAATCAGAACTATTCCTAATCAGCATTGACAAGACGATATTTGCAAATATACTTTTATTTGCACTATAATAAAAAACATGCAGCAATAAATAGAAAAAGTATGTCTTGGGTAATGCTATTCTAACTACAGAAAAGCTTTAATAACCAAATCAACAAAAATATGCAAGCAAAGCAAATGTATTCTCTACCATCCTATGAAACCTAGTCTTAAAGTAGGTTACACTTTGATGTGATTTAATTTATTTGATGGCAACTATATTCAACTACATGAGATTTCACACTATGAGTTTAGTAATAATAGTCTCCATATTATGTAATAGAAAGATAGTACATTTTAACAGCCAAAATTAGATGCACATTTTATCCTGCTTGGAAGAAGAACTGGTATAAGCACTACCTGTTAAAATAGAAAACATGTTACTGTCCTTTAGTAAGGAAGTAAACAACATATTTAATAAAAAGGAGAAGAATTGAGAGCAAAGTTCGGAAAGTTAATTGTCATAAACACTGCACTGCACTTTGGAGAGAAAACAGGGGAGAGTACAGTACTTAATAAGAGAGTGTGCAGGTGTGAATATGGCATTGCTGTAGGATTCACTGATAAAAGGGGTTGTACCCAATGTTTTGAATTTTATACAATTATCAAAGAGTGCACTGAAGATTGAACAGACCCTCCCATTCTACAGAGTTTTGGGGGCCATTCCCTCATTTGCATGGAATTCGTTCTACAGAAGAGATACCATCAATGAAGTCATGTGTGAGGTGATGATGAGTGGTTCGTCGCTAAGTTATAGTTTTCATAACTAACTATAGCTGACCAATTTCAGGTTGAGGAAAAAGGCCAACTTCCCCCAATGAAAATATTTTTTTCTTCTTTATTTCAGCTCAAACAATATGGAAGAAATAATAGCATTGTACTTGTTTTCTGTAGGAATCTACTCTCTTGACATTTCTAGCTGTCTTTGCCCATATTTTACCTCCTTTAATAACTAAGTGACCATGATATACTACAAACACATTTGTTCAAACATCTTTGTCTTCAATTAATTTTACAAGGCTTCATTACCCTTTCCCAAAGCATGCCTTTCAAAAATGCATTCTTTTAGTTTTGACTTTGGAATTAATGGCAGCAAATGAAATGGTAATACATTCAGATTTATCTGTTTAAGTTACATACATGTAGCATTTCCAAGCTTGTATTTTCAATGTCAAATTACGTAGCACTGATGTGAAAATCTCAAACAATTTCTGAAAATCTAAACACATTTTTAGTTGCCGCTAAGTTACTTCAAAACAATTCAAAAATTTAAAATATCATTCTTCAATTTCCAAAGATAAAGAAGAATGCTGTATCAGGTTTTTTTTATTGAAAAGCAGAAAAAATAAAGTTATCACATGTATGAAACAAAGAGTGTTTTTTAGTCAAAGGTGAGCCTTCAACTGAAAACACTCAGTATTACACTCAGCAATTCAGATGTATTCTACAGTAAGCTCCTCACTTTTTCCTAGGATTGATGATCCTAATAAGTGCTTGCCTCAGTTTGGTGATCCCAAGAATTAAGACAAAGGACTGTGCAGAAACTGAAAGGATCATACCGATACGGAAAATGGACCACAACCAAACACCATGAAAAAACAGCATGAGGCACTTTGACAGTAAAAATATAACACAGTTAGATAGGAGGGATCCCAACATTCTGACTGCTCCAAAATGAACATCAAGCCGCGGTTGGCTGAAGTCTGATGCATTTTTTTTCATCCTCTGGGTATGTCTGCCGAGCGATGTGAGGATAACTGTGATGGAAGCAATGCCGAAAAAGCAGAGGGAAGAAGACCACAAATGTGCCTGTTGAATAAACGTATGTCATTTCCCATGCTAGAACTTCCCTTATGAGAGTAGCATTAGCTTTGAGACTGGTTGTTAAATTCTGAGGGTATTCTCCATAGGATCTCCTGTACGAGGGAATGCTGAAGATCAATGAACCTATCACAGTCCCCAAAACTAGCCAAGGAACCAACTTAGAGATTCTTTGCTTTAACCAGAAGAAGAGGTGGTTGTTGAAGTCCACGATCTTCACGCAGTAGAAGACAGAGAGGCAGGCAGTGAACCAGGTACTACAGCTGCCAGACCATACTGTAAATTGAAGTAGTATGTTCTGAACCACAGACCACTTGTCATTAATACAAGTCTCTCCTAGCAGAGTGCACTGGAAACAAGTAAAGGAGATTCCCAGAGCAACTAAGATAATATCGCAGGTGTTCAGGCGTCTTCCTTTGGCCTTTTCTAGCAGATAAAATGCCACAATGAACACACTGGCAAGTATTCCAATCACACTGGCCGTGGCTACAGCGATCATATAAACCTTTGAAAATCCAAGAGCCATTGTTTTTCTTTCTCTTTGCAGTTCCTTGATGAATTCACAACGATCAATGTTGCTCTGACTATATTTTGTGTATGAGTGTTGTGGACAGGGAGGGATAGACTTCAGAATCAGCAGGTATCCCTGGGTTAAGTTACCATTGGCGTCATCATCACCATCACCACGGATCTGGATTTGGAAGGATGCAAATCAGCCTGGTTTTAGATTCTCTCCTTTAAAACTGAAAAAAACATCCCAACTCCCTTATTTAAAAGTTCATACATTAAACAGAACATTTAGCAGCTCAACAAAGATTAGTCTAAGCAAATACCACTGTACAGGCCAGGCTTGAGTAACTAATTGTCCCCTAATTCTGAGTGCCTCACTAATAAAACATATTACAGCAGAACAAATAGGCTGCATACCTAAAAGCAGTAGAGCACGCCGGCCTGCCATACACGTTATTGGACGGTAGTCACATAGTAAGGGGCATAAAATATGTTTCCTCTATATTTTGTAAAAAGTACAAAAAGGATGAATAAGGGATGAAGGGGAAAAGGTATGATAGGGATAACATGGCAAAGAAGACCAAGTACCACACTGATCAAGGGCCATAAAAAGTGCACAGTGCACAATCTGAAGCAGGTTAGGTACAATCTCTGTCCATGATTGGCTATCCACAGTAGGTAGGCCTCTGTCCATCTGTACTGGCTTTCACCGAGTGAAGAAGGCTCGATTCCATTTTTAACAAGCTAGATTGTCTGGTGTCATTTCTATTTACTTGAAATAGAGCTTTAACTGTTTTCTTGGAATTGTTATCTATTTCACTTGGACAAAAAAAGATATTTGAAATTCCAAGATCTAGAAAAGATTTCTTGACATAGGCTAAACCGGGGATGGAATACACCCGGTCTTGTTTTAAACAGTCCTCTATCACTAGGCAAGAACATTTTGTTAGAGAAGAAAGACAGATTTTTACCCAAAACAAGAAGTGTGAAATATTAATCAGATCTTGTTGGTCTGACTATACTTTGTGTATGAGTGTTGTGGGCAGGGATGGATAGACTTCAGAATCAGCAGATGTGCCTGCTTTAAGTCACCAGTAGCGTCATCCTCACCATCACTACGTATCTGGGTTCGGAAGGATGCAAATCAGCCGGGTTTAGCATCCTCTCTTTTAAAGCAGAAACGCATCTCAACACTGTTATTTAAACCTTTGTGGAGCATCACCCTTATATATAATAAACAAATTATATGTTTCCCTTACTTGCACTGAGAAAGATAAATGAAATGTTTATTCACTGTATTTGGTATTTTAATCAATGTATGCACATTGCCTCTAGGTGCTTTGTCCAATGTATTATGCAAGTTGCATAAAATGTGCATTTAAATATATATATATATTCTACAAGAACAGTTTGAGACAGTGTGTATAGGTAAAGAGTGAATAAGAACAGGAAAGCATCGTGCTGCCAATACTATTACATATTTTGGTAACAGAGACTTCAACAAAAGGTAAGAAACTAAATAAAAGCAGTTATGACAATTAACAGTCATACAGCCAAGACAGAGATATTATGTGAAAACCATATTCTTCCCTGAGTGCTTTCTTAAATACAATAAATATTATGGCATGCCTCTACAGTGACTGATGCATAGGTATCAGCATATCATTAGTGCCACAGTGAACTACAACTTGTTGTGAGCTACCTTGCAAGAACATGATTGTTTTGCAACTACAAAAGCACAGAATTTTTTGCCACAATTCAGAGTCTGATCCAGTCATGTTGGAGACCCAGACCCCACCACCACATAGGCAGAACACCAATGCCATGGTCAATCAACTGAGCACCATTCCCAGACATGTGCAAAACTGTAAACCAACTGGCCCCACAATAGGGTGCGGCTTTCATGAGCCTTGGTGGATAATAGTTTAGATAATATCCAAGAAGCAATGTTTCGACTGGAGGTTAAGTGCTTGATTGTTTGTGCACCCACGCATGTGAAATCATTGTGCAACACACTGTTGCAGACCACAAACAAAGCCAAGATCACCTTTTAGCACAGAGCAACATGGAACAGGAGAACCGAGAAACTACTACACACTTTTAGACCATTGTCCTCAGTGACTCAAAGCTAACGAATGATAGGATACCAGCATCTTCCACCATGTATTGTCTACATCTTCGCATAAGAGTTATTAATAATTATAGTAAATCCACAGTTTCTGGAGGGTCACCACATATATTTCTCCTTTTGTTGTGTCATATGTTTGCTTGCTTTAGAATTCTGTGCACTTTACTATTGCTAACCAGGCATACTGTGTCTGTGCTCCACATTTAAACACGGTCGAATTAGCATACTCCTAATTGGTATATCTAACTTGTCTATAAGTCCCTAGCGTTTGGTACAAAATGTACCCAGAGCCTGGAAGTTAGATGCCACTAGTGGACTGCTGCACTTATTGTGCTATCCACTATGATCGCAGTGCAAACATGGCATTCAGGTCTGTCACTGGAGTCTGACTGTAACAATTCAAAACATGCAGTGTGACCTGCCAAAATAAACCCTTTTGACAGGTCAAAATATTCACCTTAAATATTAGTATGCCACTTCTATGTGATACTTGTAGTCCACGAGGTATGGTGCTTGGTATTTAAAAGTGGACAGGTAGAAATGTAAAGGTAACATACTTTTCTGAACTAAAAAAATATATTTTTGGTGTACGAAAGCTGATGGGCGCATAGAGAAACACCGGAAAGCAATATTAAATACTAAAACTGTACCTTAGGAATAGGACCTGCTAGAAAAATAATTAAACAACTACTTTTAATATACACATTATATCCAAATCAGTGGCAAAGATGGATATTTAGTAAATATTAGGGAAAAATAACTTACCCTTCATCTACGTGAATTGCCAGAAGACTAATGAGGATAAGGCTCTGCCAGCTCTCCGTCTCTGGTCAGCCTTGAATAAGTGTAAAAACATGTCTGAAATGCCTCCTAGGTGCAGACAATAGACTGACCTAAATATGTAAAGATGACTTCACTGAACTCCCAAAAATGTGCTTGTTTGAAAAACTTTATTTCGTTCTCCAGGTTTATAAAAGCAACATACAATGTATAAAGAAAAATGTAAATACATTATCTTATGATGTACATACATACATACAGCACAATCAATTCCTTTCCTATACTGCCCCATAATGGGGACAAATGCGCCTTCTAACTTACATCAATTTGTAAAAAAGTATTATAAAGTGCAAGTGCAAACATAGGCAGTAACATACTGCCATCAAATACAAACAAGTTCATTAAAATACATACATAAAAACATGACTGTAAAAAATATATAACAGTTTTGACGGATCAGTCTTATTAAGTGCAAAATGCTAACACTGTCATTATATAGTTGCTCATTGCAAGCAGACTCACTCTTCTAAATATATAAAGCAGGGACTCGCTAAGGTATAGCAATGAAAATTGTTTACAAAAATTAAAAAGACCAATAAAACAACAAGGCAGTGAAATAATATACAAAGGTCTTAAATACAGCAAATGTGTTCATATATAGCAAAATTGTCATCTGATTGGACCTAAAGGGAGAGAAATATATCACACCTCTTACATATAAAAAAAACACTTAGCCAATAGCTTCTAGACAGTTAAGAGGACATTCTGATGGCAGTCGGATTGCATCTGTACTGGTCGGATGTGATACAACCACCACCTGCTGCTGCGGTATGACCAACGCATTACAGAACATGCGGCCAGAGGCAACAGGCAGAGGGACAGTCCAACGCTTTCCAATGGGTTCAAGGAGCCCATCGGACCGTCAGAGGGTCAGATATCGCTACAATAGTAGCAGTGCCTGAGCTCAGGCACCGTCCCAGGGATTACAATGTCCCTATCCGCCTGCCCTTTCATGGTGGTTTGATCGACATGAACAGGCATGAAGAATGTGACTTTGCAGGCCCCTAACAGGCCCTCTTACCCCCTGGCCCTTTGCTATAGGGCGGAGGGACACCTATTGGGCCCCCTAAACATCCCTGCAAGAGCACAGCCTTGTTAGACACCATGATCTATCTTAAAAGGATCAGTCAACTGACCCTGTTTCCCCCATCTTACTCTGGCACAGTTATCCACTTGCAGCCGAATTAGAATATCCAAAAGACTCTCTATTAAGCCCATTGTTTGGAGCTCCCTCCGTAGTTTACTTCTGAGCCCTAAATCAAAGGCAGCACACAGGTCGACAAATGCAACGTATAGCTTGCTTCTACCGATCACTGCAGTGTTCCTAAATATCCAAGTCAAATGAACCAACAGGTCTATTGTACAGATATTACTGTAATAGCCCGCCTGGAGGTCTGATAACATATTATTATTTTGTGTCCATGATTGCGGGTGGGCCAGTACCTGTTTACAATATTCTTTTGTGATGTGTCAATCAGACTGATAGGTCTGTAAAGCACTAGTTCAATTACGTGAATATTGGGATGATATCTGCAGACTTCTAGGATGGTAGTATGTCTATTCCCTGCAAAATATTGTTGGAAAGTAAATTTATATTGGGGCCACATTCTTCCGGGTCAAACAAATAGAGATCATTAGGTAACACATCTCGACTGGGAGCTTTGGAGGCATGTCAAGATGTTATTGCAGCACCAGATTCACTGAGCTCAAATCTCAGGCATCTAGAATAACCTACCTCGAGGATAACTAGGGGATCCGCTCCCTCCCTTCCCAGCTCCTCTATGCCCAGGTACATTTCACCAAAATGTGAGACCCATTTGTGTGGTTCGATAAAGAACTCAACATCCCTCTTTGCACCAATGACACTATCTGAGGCGATTTTCTAAAAAGTACTAGTGTCATTTGTTGTGATTGCTGAATACATATCTTCTCACAACTTGCTTTCCCACCCTCTCTTTTCTTTAGCTAGTTCCTTTTTACAGGTGGCTCCATACCTCACAAAGTCTGCTCTACATTTAGATTTCACTTCCCTCAACAGGTCTTCCTTGGCATCCCTGCAAGATTTATTAAACCAAGCCATATCTCTACCCCTGCCAGGACCATCTCTTCTATTATGGGCTAGCAGATCTTTTACCCCATTCTAGAGGCTTTCGTGATTTCTCTGTAAAGTCATTAGCCTCTGCTCCAAAGTGAGACTGAGTATCTATTCAGTTTTTGTTTTTACCATTTTACGGCCTTAGAGACTTGGATACCAATTCCCACTTGATAGTTTCCTGTTGTTTGACTGGAGGAGATCACCTACCACCCTCCTACACTTGTTTGGGGTTCTCTCAATCAAATCACCCTCTAAAGTCAGGGACAGGGCATTATGGTCACTGTCCATTCTGTGTAAACCAGCCATATCCTTCTGGAAAGGTCAAATACATAGCCCCACTAGGAAGTAATCAATAGAGCTGGTATGGCCTATTCTGTTAAAAGAATATGAATGGTGGGGGCTGTAGGCAGTCTTTTTGACACCATAGTGTCAAATCCTGCTTCACAAGCATGTGGGGCTCGCTTGAAAGTGAGAGTACAGGATGCCAAGACTATTCTTCTATATCCACTCTCTGGTTACTGGAGGACCCTATTTTAGCCCTACTGTCATGGGGACGTACACCAGCATATAAGACGCTAGTTGTGATGTGCATCCCTGGACAGGAGCTGTGCGATTTTGGATGATACGATTGTGGAGGATACAATCTTGGAGGATACACTCTACATAAACCCACGTTGAAAGCCCATATGCATCTCTGTGGTGTATCTGTGTGCTTTCCATGAGTGCATCAGATTTTCTGAGTGGTCTCACCCCATATAGTTTGTTGTTGTGTTGGCACCATTATGGTCTGGGCATGATGATTATACAATCAGGAAATGAGTCGCTCAGACTGGGCCTGGTGATTAGAAAATCAGGAAATTAGTTACCCAGACTGGGCCTAATGAATATACAATTAGGAAAGGAGTCACCAGTCATGGTGTGAGTCTGGTGATTATGCAATCAGGCAATTATTTAACCAGACAGGGTCTGATGATCCTACAATCAGGAAATGAGTCACCCAGAACAGGTCATGATATGAGCCTGATGATTATACAGTCAGGAAATGAGTAGCAAGTCATGGTATAAGCCTCCTGATTATACAATCAGGAAATTAGTCACAAGACTGGGCCTGATGAGTCAAACGGAACAGTTTATGGTATGAGCCTGTTGATTATACAATCAGGAAATGAGTCTCCCATTCAGCAGACATCTTAATTGGACTAGGACTATAAAGGCACTACTTGCCCAAACCCAGTTGGTAGACAATCAGGAATCGGTGGAGACTCAGTTATATCTTCTGAGCAGCTCCAGTCAATGTTGGACTTCATGATAATGGCATCTAGTGGAACCTGAGTCATGATCCTCCTCCGCACCATTCTGTGTCATGAGTCTGCAGTGGGCGTTGTCATTCTGTTTTACGAGTTTGCAGTGGACATCAGCACATCAGTGGACATGGACGTATCTGGAACTGTACAGTAAGTCATGCTGACAATCGCGCACACCCAAGGGGACATTAAATAGAATCTTGACACAGCAGCTCTCTGCAAAGGTAACAAGTCAGTACATACAGGACTATAACTGTTAACACGTATAACTCTGCCCTCAGCATCTCATGCCAAGCTTGCTGCAATATTTAGAGAAAACTGCTAAGGATAGTTGGAGGGTGAAGTAACCCAAAAGTGTACCTAGTTCAGGTCTGGACAGTTCATTGTTGTGGGTCACTTGTGTAAGGAGCCTTACAGCACATTCAGATTGGAAGAGGGCTCCGTTCCTTCAGTCGATTACTCAGTGACTTAACTGAAGGCAACAGTCTCCCATCCCCCTGAGCCAAGATCCTAGGCTACCTGCTGATCTGGCTACATGAAAAGGTAATACAGATATTGAAGTGAGTGTGGTGGGATGCGCAGGGAAGTGCTTACATTAGGCGTGATGATCTGTGGATAATTCTGTTTATATTTATCTCATTGTGTGCACCGCATCCTCAACGCCCACCTGGTATTACGGCAAGGGTGACGGCTTATCGGCAACCACAGACAAGGGTGTCCAGTGAGCCAAAGGACCAGATCTTGTTTCTTTATAATTTTTTCCCATTCCCTTCATTGTGACACGGGCTGGCAGAAATGCGGTCCGCATCGCACTGAAGGGCGTGGTAGGACAAGCACGAACATTGTTCCTGTTGAGTTCAGGATATCTCACATTAGTGCATCTGACACCTATCAGAATTCTGTCTCTGGGTTTGTTGTGAGTACAGTGCCTGTCTTAGTATTGGATGTTGGAGGGCACTAAGATTGCCATAGTACACTCCCCACACAGGCCCGCAGGCCCCAGAGACCAATTGTGGCCAAAGAATGTCATACTTCAAGTGCCCAAAAGCATTTGGCATCTTAAAAATTCCCTGACACATTCCATTTTGTTTGTCTGTTTTTCTCCATGGCTAACTGGAAAAACTGAAAAAGTAGGTAGGTCAGTGCCCAAGAATATTTACTACACTGGGTCAAGGAAGATCACAAGTCATGTCATGCTCCCCCACTGGTGAGTGTCAGGTATAAATGCTGCATCCAAAGGCATCCTTCAGAAAACTTTCTGGACTTGCAGAAGAACAGAAGAGGACTGTAACTACTCTAAGTGAACTGAGAGCTGCCAGAAAAGGTATACCTGCGCCTTCTTGCACCTAGGACAAAGAAGTAGACTGAAAGGGTCAGTTGGCTGGCCACCCATGTAGCTACAGGGAAACAAACATCTGCAAGAGACATTTTTCTAGAATTATCCAGCTGACCACTGCCAACTGGACCTGGAGAGAGCCTTGCTGAAGGCCTCTGCCTTGTACCCTGTAAGCCACTGAGTGTATTTGATGCAGTTCTGGTGGCTTTAGAAGTGTACTCCTGTGTGAATTGGCTCCATTCATTTTATAAATTCAGCAAAAAAATATATTTTTTTACGTTTATGCTCAGATACAGTGGGTCCAGTTCTGCCAGAGCAACACAAAAACACAACCCCGGGGGAATATTAACACAAACCTCAGCATCTCCTTTATGGATGTTCTTGAGAAAGGGCCCTCTCTGAAGGGTCACCGTAAACTTTTTGTCTTCCTCCTCCTCTTTTGCTGACCTTGTTTATGTTGGCTATAGGACTATGGGCACGTTACCACTGCTAATCATTTCTAAAGTGCATGTGCTCTTTCCCTAAATATGGTAACATTGGTTAATTTCCATTTGGCACATTTAATTTTCCAGTAAAGTTCACTACATGTGCCCAGGTCCTGTAAATTAAATGCTACTTGTGGGCCTGCATCACTGATTGTGCCACCCAGTTCATTAGCCCCCTAACCATGGCTAAAGCCTGCCATTGCAAAGCCTGTGTGTGTAGTTTTAAAGTAACGTGTCGACCTGGCAAGTTAAATGTCTTGCCAGGCTAAATTCTTCATTTTTAATATATATGCCAGCCCTAAGAAAGGCAGTGGGCAACTGAAGGGCAGGTTGCTGTGTATTTAAAAGGTATGACATGCACTTTGCAGTTTTACATGGCCTAGTAATGAAAAACTCCCAAACTCGTTTTTCACTACTGAGAGGCCTATTCCAGGCATAGGTTAACTTTTTTTTTTTTTAAATATATTTTTATTGCAGAATTATAAACCACAGGATACAATTAATCAGCCAGTTCACTCGTGATCTCCCCCCGTCCAATAAGAAATCCCAATCGTACACAGCCATTCAGCCCGCATCCCGGAGGCCGGGCGGCATATTACTTCATTCAATAGGAAAACATCACGGTGCACGTCCCATGGGGACCATGGTTGAAATATCGTTTTGCGTATCTGCTTTTACCCCCCCACCCACAACATCACTCCCGTCAGCCATTACAGTGATAATCAGTGGTACCGCCCTTGTCGGGACCTGCCCTAGGCGCTATGGGTTGTCTCGCCTGGCCGCTCTCCCCAGCCATTCCACACTCCACACAGTACCCGCCGTCCTAGTAGATCCAAGGTGCCCTAACGAGCTACCATCTAATGGCTTCCGGCCCACCCCAACCTCCCGTTAACCAGCCCCCCCAAAGCCCCCCCTCCCCTGGCAACTGCTAAGATGTGTGCCTCGTCCTGTCGAATTGGATGGATCCACTACAGTGCGTGGTGCAATACTTCTGTGTTCGCCCCGCGGTGTCCATCGGCTTAGTTCTCACCATCCTCATCCTCTACCAAAGAATCACGCAAAGCTTGTACCACTAACTCCCATGCACGCGCCGCATCCAATGCCTTCTCATTCCCCATCTTGACAGCCTGCTTCATCCGGAGCACACTCTCGCAGTCAGACCACCGCAGCAGTTCATTCTTCCATCTACGCAGTGAGGGTCCCCCCCTGGACTTCCAATGCCATGATATTTCCCTCTGCGCCAAAATCAGACCCAGGTCTATGAATTTGCTTGTCACCTTGGTGTGTTTAGTATGCGGGAACCAGAGCAGCAGGCACGTCGCCATATCGAATTCCACCTCTCTATCAGTCACTTCATTCAGGAGTTCCCCTACCTCCGCCCAATAGGTCCCCAGGTGTGAGCACCCCCAAAACAGATGGTCCATGTCCGCTCCCAGAGACGAACACCGTGGGCATCGAGCATCCGGCACCTGAAAGTACCGCTGTAATTTCTCAGGAGTTAAATAAGCCCTATGAAGCACATAGAAATGTACCTGCTGAAAGCGCGCATTTCTCGTGCCCTTCCACGTGCGCCGCAGGATGTGGCCCCATGCCGTATCCGGTATGGGTCGGCCTACGCTCACCTCCCATTTAGCCTTGAGCCCTTGGAGTGGTTCCAGTCCCTCATTCAGCATCCTATTATGGAGGCACGTCACAGCTTTGAACGTACCTGCCGCCATCACCACATATTGGCACGCCATAGTCGTTGAGGGTTCCATGAGCCCCCCTGTCCAGTGCTTCTGTATGGCAGCCACCACTGCCGCGTGTAGAAGGAAACCCCCATCGGGCAGCCCGAACTGGTCCCGGAGCGCTTCGAACTGCGCCAAAGCCCCGTCTATGTATAAGTCGCCCACTACCAGCAGTCCCGCCTCTTCCCAATCCAGCAACGGGGACCAATCTCCCCCGTGCGGCAAAGCCGTCAGCATTCCGATCGGGATCTCCGGTGCATAAGGCCGCGATGCCCTCGCTCTCCGAAGGCTCCTCTGCCAGCACAGCCGGAGCGTCCGCTCTTCCACGGTGAGGGCCCGTAACTCGAGCCTCTGTTGCATAATGATGTAGGACAGCACGTGGCGTTGTATCCCCCGATCCCGGTCCTCCTCTGGACCCCGAAACACCCTAGCTACGTTCTGTGTAAGGACCTGCAACTGCGCCGCAAGATAATACAGCTCGAAGTCGGGCACAGCCATGCCCCCTTCTAGCTTGGGGCGAAGTAGCGTGCTCAGGGCCACTCTACGGCGGCCATGCCCCCATAGGAAGCCAATAATCATTGACCGCAGGTCTCTAAAGACCCCCTGGGGAATCCAGACAGGCAGCGTTCGGAAATAATAGAGGAAGCGGGGGAGCGCCACCATTTTCAACAGTGCAATCCTACCCAGAACCGTCAGCGGGAGGGTCGACCAGAAAGACAAGCTGCCCCGCAGTGCCCGGACACAGCGACCAATGTTGCCCTCCAATAGGTCCGCAGTCGCGTGGTAGATGCGAACACCCAAATAGGTGATGCAAGAGGGCTCCCATACCACACCCAAATCGCTGCCAGGGACTGGCGATCCCGCTCGCAGCGGGAACACACAAGTCTTCGCCCAATTGACCTTAAGGCCCGACAGCCGGCCGAACTCAGACAACAGGTCCATCGCTCCGACCAATGCCCCCGAGGTGTCAGCTAGGTACAGGAGCAAGTCATCCGCATATAGCGATATATAATGCCACTGCCCGCCGCTAACTATCCCCGCGTACCTGTCACCGGACCTCGCATGGACCGCCAAGGGTTCCATCGCCAGAGCAAACAATAGGGGGGAGAGAGAACATCCCTGTCGTATGCCCCTGCCCACCGGGTACGCCGCAGACACTAGGCCGCCCAAACGCACTCTCGCCGTTGCCGAGGTATATAAGACCCTCGTCCACCTGCGGAACCCCTCGCCCATGCCAAACCTCTCTAACACTCCATCCAGGAAAGACCATTCCAAACTATCAAAGGCCTTCTCGATGTCCACTGACAGGACCGCCGGAGCTCCCTCCCCGTCCAAGATGGCGTCCATTATTCACACCAGGCGGCGGATATTCAGCGCCGTGCTCCTCGTGGGTATAAACCCGGCCTGGTCCTTGTGTACCAGGCCCGTCATATGTGGGGCCAGCCTGGTGGCTAGGATTCGGCTCAGGATCTTATAATCTACTGTCAGCATGGATAGCGGGCGATAAGACCTCACATCCGCGGCATCCCAGCCAGGCTTTAGGAGCGGTACAATCAAGGCCTCCCGCATGGACCCTGGCAACGCCCCCGCCTCGAAAGCTTCCGTATACACCACCAGCAGCCTGGGAGCCAAGTTGTCCACATACTGTTGATAAAATTCAATCGGCAGTCCGTCCACCCCGGGCGTCTTGTTGCGGGCCATATGTTTGATGGCCACCCGTATTTCCGTGAGCGTGATCGGGCTACCCAGCTCCTTCGCGTCCTCCTCGTCCAGGACCGGAAGCTGCCTCTCCTCCAGGTATTCCGCAATGTCCTGAACCCCCACTCCCAGCTGACTCTGGTATAATTCCTCATAATACCCCCTAAAACGTTCCAATACCGCTGCCTGGGAGTACACCATTTCTCCCTGCGCATTATTAATGCTGAGGATCGGGCAGCCCCTAAGTTCCGGGTTAGCTAGTCTGGCCAAAAGGGTACCCACCTTGTCCCTTTCTGCATGTGCCCTGATGACATACTGCCTGTAGTCATAACACCTTAAACGTTCTGTCTCGGTGGCAACCACTTCCTTCGCTTCCAATAACTGGGCCTGTAAATCTGGCCTAGCCGGCCTGCGGCGCTCCAAGTCCCTCAAAGTTTCTTCCGCTTTCATTAGGTCGTTCAACACAGTCGTGCGAGCATTCGAGAACCTACCCAAACACACCCCTCTCACCACCACTTTCATTGCATCCCATTCAGTGGACCTACTCGTGGCCGTGCCCTCATTCACTCCGAAATAGCTATCAATGCCTTGCCGAACCGCATCACTGAACACAGAATCCTCAAGCGTCTCCGGCCGAAGCCGCCACGTTGGTATCACTGAGCGCTCTCTCTGCCACTGAATGTGTACCAATAGGGGGTTATGATCTGAGATAGTCCTAGTCAGGTACTCCGCATGGGAAATCAATGGAGCTAGGGATCCACCACAGAGCACCGAATCAATCCTGACATGCAGATCATGGAGGGCAGAATAAAAGGAATAATCCCTGGCTCCCCTGTGCCGCCCCCTCCAGACATCCAGCAACCCCCATCGTTCCTGCCAATCCTTCCTGTGCGCGGCCAGCCTGCGCACTGGGGAGTCCACCAGGGGGGGATGGGACCTATCCAGAGCTACATCCGTGATCGAATTGAAGTCCCCCCCTAACACTATCGGGCCCGCCAGGAAAGAGGCCAAGGACCCCGAGAGGCTATCAAAGTATCGAGCTTGTTCAGTGTTCGGTGCATATACACAGCAGAAAACCACATCCCGTCCATATAACCTCCCCTCCACCGCCACAAACCGGCCATCCGGATCCACTACTTGGTTCAGCACTTGAAAGGGTATCCCCGCCCTCACCCAGATCAACACCCCCCTGGCATACGCTGAGTAAGTAGTGCCAAATACCTGGCCCGCCATCTTTTCTGCAAGGCAGCGCACTCTTTTTTGGTGAGATGAGTCTACTGGAGCATAGCAATCTGAATCCCCCTGCGTACTAGATATGCATGTACTTTGTGACGTTTCACCATAGTCCGTAGCCCCCGGACATTCCACGTCAGGCACTTCAAATTAGGTAATGTCCCCATTCCAACTTCGTACAGTCCGATTCAAATAACGAGGGTTCATAGCCCCCCCAATGCAGTTGCCCCCACTCCCCAGGACAGAGCACACGAACCCAATGGCCGCCCCCATCCAAACCTTGAACCAACTTCTCACACTCTTACCCTGTGGTCTCAACCACAGGCGGCCTTAAGGGCCCAAGGGGGGTGAGTCACCGCCGACCCCAGCAAGCGGAGCCCGCGCCCCGCGCCTTCATCCCCTTCGAAGCACACAGCTCCCCCTCCCGGCAACCCGCCCTCCATTAACAGGATACCACCCTACCATGAAGTCTCGATCTAGGCCCAATTCTATCTCAGCCGCAGAAAATACCATCCGATGTCTGTGGGGTCACTATCGGCCCCTTCGAGCTTTCCGCCTCTGAGAGTTCCTCTCCCGTCCTGCTGCCTCCCCCTCCCGAGTCCGTTTCTGGCCGTTCACTGTTCTGTTGCGACCCTGTAATGGCCGCCGTCGCTGCGAGCGCATCCCTCTTCTCCGCCGCCATTTGAGCCTCCCGTTTCTCCCGCTGGCGCCTGTTGCGGGATCTGATGCGTTGTGACTGCCTCACCCGGGGCTGCTTGGGTTGGTCTCGCCTACTTTTATGCGATCTGTCCGTCCCCGCTCTATATGACTCCAGCCATTGCCAAACTTCATCCGGAGTCTGAAAAAAGTGCGTAGAGCCATCCATTATGATCCGCAGCTTAGCCGGGTAGAGCAAGGAGTACTGGATGCCTTCCTCCCTGAGCTCCTTCTTCACCGCGAGGAACGATGCCCTGTTCTTCTGGACCGCTTGAGTGTAGTCCGGGAAGATCGTAACCTTACTGTTCTCCACCTCATACGGGCCCGACATCCTGGCCCGCTGGATGAGGAGATCCCGGTCCTTGTAGTGGAGGAGCCGCACCACCATCGGTCGGGGGGGGGCGGCCAAGCCCCGGCGGGCGAGCAGGCACTCGGTGAGCTCGCTCCAGGGTGAAAAAAGGAGTAAGCCCCTCCGGCGCTACCACAGTGCGGAACCAGTTCTCCATATAGGCCACCGCATCCTCCCCCTCAATCCGTTCCGGCAGGCCTACGACCCGCACGTTGTTCCGTCTATTGCGGCCTTCGGCATCCTCCGCCCTCCGCTTCAGTGAGTCCAATCGGGCCAAAATGTCCGTGATCCTGTGCTCCGCGGTCACCACCGATGGCTTCAGGTCCAGTAACAGTTGGTCATGGTCCTTGACCCTGTCCCCCAGCTTCGCGTGATCCGCGCGTAGCAGCCCCAGGCCCGTGGCCACTTGGGCAATGTCATGGTGCAATGCTTCCTTAGTTGAGGTGATCGCATCAAGTATGGCATCCAAACGCCGGTTCAGCCGCTGTTCTTGGTCAAGCTCCGGGGAGGGACTCTCGCTCAGCCGAGTTGATGTCGCCGAGTCCCCCTCAGCGCGACTCCCGGGCATCGGCCCTCCAATCGCCGCCATGCCAGGGCGCTGCGTCACAGGTCCAGGCGCCCGTTTTGCGTTGGCGCCCGTGGTTCCGTGCCAGTCTCCGGGCACCGGTCACTGGGCAATGCAATGTCCCCACCGACGCTCTAAGGAGCAATGACCAGTTAGACGAGCTCCGTTCCGCCGCCCCCCTCCGAAGCCTGAGGGGGGAAGGATGAGTCTTAGGGCGGCGGCCAACGAAGGTCCCCAAGCTCCTGGGCGAATCAGGTCAGGTCAGCGTCCCCTGGTCTCAGGACACAGCACCGCCGATCCTAGTGCCTCGATCAGCCGAGTGCAGGATCTCTTGCCAGTCGGCGACAACTTGGCTCAGGGCTGAAGTTCGGGGCCGCCCGACCTCCTCGCCGCCATTTTCTTCGCACCCTCGGCAACACCTCGGCCGCCTCTTCACTCGACCTTCTCGGGGCCAGCAGTCCCCCAGCGACTCTCCGATCGTGCCCAGCTGTCCCCTCACACTTCAGAGGGCAGGCGCGTCGTCTTCGGGTCGCCTAGGGTCCCGAAAACAGGAGAATTAGCGGGATTCCGCGCGGAGCTGCGAGCTCACGCCGCCATCCCGATCGGCGTCCAAGCCACGCCCCTTCCAGGCATAGGTTAACATTGGAAATTCTGTATTACACTTAATAAGCTGCAATTCCTAAATGAGAGAAGGTAGATCTATTGTGTTTTGTACCTAAGGAATGTGAATCATGAATTCTCTTTAATGTACAGCTGGATTTTTTGTATTATTCTGAAAATGTCACTTTTAGAAAGTTAGGCGTTTTCCCGTTCTTAGCCATTGGGAGAACTTTGTGCAAAAAATGCTGGAGTGAGGTGCTGCACCAAATTTGGCAATGCAGTGCCCCAAAATTTTATAAATGCAGGGATGCACGATCTTCATAAGAATGCAGTGTACCCATGTGTTTCCCCTAATGCTGGCACCAAAAAAGCTGCCTAGCGCCAGTGCAAGTATCCTGCTGCCATGTTGTAAGGGTGCCTGCCTGCAAGGGCGATTGTTTCTGTGCAAGAAGGGACACCTTCCTGCACATTAACAATCAATAATGGTGATTTGCAGAATGTAGCATGCTTAGAAAGAGCAAATAAACAGGGAAATTAATCATTCACCTTGTATCTCTATTCTTTTACCTGGTATTTTTATTTGTTGGCACTGCCTTAGCCTGTGAAGCAGGGGCAGCTTCAAAAAGCAATGGGTGGTGTAGTGGAACGCCCACTACAACAACCATTGCATGAATTTTTCCTCATAGGACTGCGGAGGAAAGGGGCATATTTACAAGGAGGCATTTACCCATGTTAAGTGGCTTAGTGCCACCTGGTAAATATGAGAATTGGCACTACGCCTTTGGAGCATGAAAAATATGACACTCATGTGGCAATAGAGGCTTGTAAATATGCCCCTTGGTGTCTGCTGTCTATCTCTGATCACTGGCTGGACTGGATCACAGCTGGACTTTGTGTACTCTAGACAGGTGCACTCAAAGGAAGCCTGGGTATGACTTCTGTAAAGTTTAAATATGTTTTATATATATAAGTGCCAAGGTGATTTGAAGAATGAGTGGGCGTAGAAGTGTCTGACTGGTTGACTTAATAGGTGCATGACTGATTGAATAAGTGAGTGATTAAATGTGTCTTACTGAATGCATGTGTTAGTGATTAAACTGTGTGAATCTCTGTATCAGTCTATCACTTGGTGTGTAAACTGCTGCATGAGTTGGTGAGTAGCTACATGAGTGTCTTTATGGTTTATTGATTGGTTGTCTGGGTATCTGTATGGGTGCCTGAGTGTTTGTGTGGGTGGGTGGGGGGTGTGTGACTCTGTACATAGATGTGTGAGTGGGTGATTCACTGGTGTATGGGTTCAAGAATGCATGTGTGTGGGTGAGTGTGTGTATGGGTGTGTTGGTGAGTGAATGGATACAATCTCATTGGTACATGTGTGAGTAACTACATATGTGAAAGACATTATATGTGAGTGTTGGAGAATATAAATGAATATATGTGAGAGTGAGTGATTGTGAGAGTGGCTGTATCAGTGATCGTATAAGAGAGTAAGTATGTGTTAGTATCTGTATGAATAAGCTAGGTGGTGAGTGTATAACTGTATAGGTGAGTTAATGGGAGTGGGATTCATTCTTTGCATGACTGACTAGGTGTGTGAGTAACTCTTTGTAGTAATGGTGATGTGTGAGTATAGGTGTATGAGTGCATATGATAGTGCTGTATTGATGAGTGACTGCATGTATGAGTGACTGTATGGGTGAATGAGTGGACATGTGTGTAGACCTAGGAATCAGTGAGTGGGTCTGTGGTAACTGGTATTGGTGTGTCTATGGTTTCGAAAATGGTAGTCTGTATTTTAGAGTGGGTGTTTCAAAGGTTAAATTAGGGCAGAGGTCTTCAAACTGGTGTGAGGAGCTGCATCAGATTATCATGTGGATGATGTCATCAGTGATATCCTCAGTGAGGTCACTGACCTTGTCATGAATGATGTATTATGTGATGTCATCAGCAGTGCATTGCGGGGGCGCAAGTTATAGTTAGCTGAACTAACTAAAACGGACACATTTCTCAGGTTGTGTACGAGTGAAATGTCCAATTACCTATAACGTCCCTGAAACCTGTGTTGTTTTCAGTGAATTTCAAAGGTTTTTTAAATGCTAATTTCTAACTATAATGTCCCTGAAGCCTATGTTTTTTTCAGTGAATTTCAAAGGTTTTTGAAATGGTAATTTCTAACCATGCCCATTGCCTACAGAGGTAGGACATGTGCAGAACAAGGAAGAAAGGCACAGAAAGAAGCAAGAGAAATGCAGAAAGATGCAACAGAAGTCCAGAAAGACGAATCAAGGTGCAGAAAGAAGCAAAAGATGTGCACAAAGAACCAACAGAGGTGCTGAATGCCTTGTTGCAAAGTCATCCTGTACCCCAACATTTTTGCTGACAGGTACGGGTGGTGACTGACTCTGACTAACCAGGCCTAGAGCCGATGCTATGCTAAAAAACACTTAGAATACAGTGAAAACACCCACATACACTAGGGAACACTATAGGTTGGGGTACCCCTGTGATTGGCATCACCTCCCCTGTAAGGCCTTAGTACATATTAGGGCAGGGGGAATAAAACAGTGCATGTGCACCTCTGAGATGTAGATCTTGTGAGCACCTGGGGCTGTGTCATGATCCCATTCTTTTTGCTGCTGATGTAGAAGAGGTCTGCACTTTTCCATCTTCAGAGGAACTATTCATATCTAGAAATCTTCAAGTTGGCGCATATGCTTTCTGACAACAGAGCTTGGAAATATGAAGAGGGAATTCCTGCCCATGATCCCAACGCAATAAATAATTGATGAGTTTACAGGTAATGTATTAGCTGATGATGGTAAAAGGAAATGGACAGACCCTTTCAAGATGGCGCAGCCCAGAGAAAGGGATCATGATCCATGCAGTGTAGTTCGGATATTCGGAGTATGTGGACAATGATAGCTCCTGCATGTAAAAGGCCAACTCCCAGGGGCTGAACGAGTTAGAAGCTAAAAACATTTGTTTATGCTCTATGTTTCCAACCTGCGCTGTTTGCATTCATGCATTAGCTCCGAAATTCTGAGTTATAGGTGTGAACTTTAGACACCTCAAAACCAAAAAAGGTGCAGAACTTTTCACTGATCGAGTAGAGGTCTGCATAATAAAGACCCCAGCTAGCGAAGCTGCATGCACTTGCTACTCATCTTATTGCTTCAATGTGTATATGATGTCCTGGCTTGTAACTCCATGGTGCAGCACGTGTGCCACTAGTAACTCCTGGGGTGTAGACTGTGTATTTCTTGTACCTCTGAGGTTTAGAAATGTGAGCTCTGTTAACTCTAAGGTGCAGAGTGTGCACCAGTAATTCAGCTGTGCACAGCATGTCGGCTTGTAACTCTAAGGTGCAGAGCATGTGTACACCTGTATTCCGAGGTGCAGAGCGTGTGCACTTGTAGAGATCACGTGCCCTCATTACTCCGGGATGCGTAGCGAGTGTGCTTGTAACTCCTGGGTAGAGAGCGGGTATGAGCCTGTAACTCTGAGGTTCAGTGCGTGTGTGCACTTATAACTCTTAGGTGCACAGCGTGTGCGCAGTGCAGAGATCGCGTGCCCTTGTTACTCTGGGTGGCAGAATGTGTGAGCCCTCGTTACTCCAGGGTGCACAGCGTGTGCGCTTATAACTCGCAGGTGGAGAGCATGTATGCGCCTGTAACTCTGAAGTTCAGAGCGTGTGTCCACCTGTATTCCAAGGTGCACAGCGTGTGTGTAGTAGTGACTCTGAGGTGCACAGCATGTGTGCAGTAGTGACTCTGAGGTGCACAGCATGTGTGCAGTAGTGACTCTTAGGGGCCCAGCGTGTGTGCAGTAGTGACTCTGAGGCACACAGTGTGTGTGAAGTAGCGGCTCTGTAGTGCCACAAGTGTGTGCAGTAGTGACTCTGAGGTGCCCAGCGGGTGTGCAGTAGTGACTCTGAGGCACACAGCATGTGTGCAGTAGCGACTCTGTAGTGTCAAGCATGTGTGCCCTTGTTACTCTAGGGTGCAGAGCAGGAGTGCGGCTAGCGCCTGCAGCTCTCGAATCTACATTTTGCACTCCGCGTCTACTCAGTTCACCTCTGAGAGCGATATCTTCCAGAAAGCTCGTGTAAAACATAAAAGAGGGCCCGCCGCCGTTCTCCTAATTTGTGGATCATTGAGCTTTAAGCTACTCCAGGATCTTCAACACTCCCACCCCCAAATGTTTTTTTTGGGGAGTGTGCCTCTGCCATAAGGCTCATCATGTGGTGGCCCCTTTATTCCTCCTTTAATAGACTAATAAAGCTCAAACAAGGAGGCTTAGCTCTGTGATAGCTCACGTGCCTACACAGGCCCCCGCTGCCATTGGCAGAGAGCTATTACAGCTACGCTCTCGGGAGGGCATAGACACGCATTATGCAAATGCGTGGAGGGCAGCATGGGGCAGACCTGAGGCCTTCATTCATGCACCGTCCCAGGCAGGGGGACCCGGGGGCTATTGTTTTACAGAGTATATAAGGTGTCTAAGGCTGGGCATGTGCCAGACCTCGTCAGAGTCGGTCGCTCCTCCCGCCGCGTGTCTCCTCCTGAGTGCGCCGGTCCCCCCTGCTCTTGCCGCCGGTTCGCCACTGCCCCCAGGGCTTAGGTGCCTCTCGGTTGTATTTTATTTCATTCTGATCTGTGCCTAATTTTGTGTTGTATTCTGCTCTGTGCCTTATTTTGTTCGCCCGCTGTGCCCCTGTACTTTCTAATTTTTGAGCTTGTTCTGCCGCCTGTTTCCCGCAGTTTTTTTCCCCGCTCCCTGCCACTGCTCCCCAGCGGCCCCGCCCCCCTTTTTTCTTCTGTACCCTCTCCACTCCTATTCGCCACCCCGCTCCCGCCTCCCAGCTGCTCCTCCCTCCCACTGACTATTTAGAGGGTGGACACGTGATGGGGAGCTGTGACCTGACCTCGTCAGAGCCGGTCACTCCTCCCGCCGCGTGGCTCCTCCTGAGTGCGCTGGTCCCTCCTGCTCTTGCCGCCTGTTCGCCGCTGCCCCCAGGGCTTAGGTGCCTCTTGGTTGTATTTTATTTCATTCTGCTCTGTGCCTAATTTTGTGTTGTATTCTGCTCTGTGCCTTATTTTGTTCGCCAGCTGTGCCCCTGTACTTTCAAATTTTTGCGCTTGTTCTGCCACCTGTTTCCTGCTGTTTTTTCCCTGCTCCCTGCCGCTGCTCCCCAGCGGCCCGCCCCCCTTTTCTCTTCTGTACCCTCTCCACTCCTATTCGCCACCCTGCTCCCGCCTCCCAGCTGCAACTCCCTCCCACTGACTATTTAGAGGGTGGACACGCGATGGGGAGCTGTGACCTGACCTGACCTCGTCAGAACCGGTCACTCCTCCCGCCGCGTGGCTCCTCCTGAGTGCGCTGGTCCCTCCTGCTCTTGCCGCCTGTTCGCCCCTGCCCCCAGGGCTTAGGTGCCTCTTGGTTGTATTTTATTTCATTCTGCTCTGTGCCTAATTTTGTGTTGTATTCTGCTCTGTGTCTTATTTTGTGCGCCCGCTGTGCCCTGTACTTTCTAATTTTTGCGCTTGTTCTGCCGCCGGTTTCCCGCTGTTTTTTCCCTGCTCCCCGCTCCCTGCCGCTGCTACCCCGTGGCCCTGCCCCCCTTTTCTCTTCTGTACCCTCTCCCCTCCTTTTCACCACCCCACCTCCCAGCTGCTGCTCCCTCCCACTGACTATTTAGAGGGTGGACACGCGACGGGGAGCTGTGACCTGACCTGACCTCGTCAGAGTCGGTCGCTCCTCCCGCCGCGTGGCTCCTCCTGAGTGCGCTGGTCCCCCCTGCTCTTGCCGCCTGTTCGCTGCTGCCCCCAGGGCTTAGGTGCCTCTTGGTTGTATTTTATTTCATTCTGCTCTATGCCTAATTTTGTGTTGTATTCAGCTCTGTGCCTTATTTTGTTCGCCCGCTGTGCCCCTGTACTTTCTCATTTTTGCGCTTGTTCTGCCGCCTGTTTCCCGCTGTTTTTTCCCCGCTCCCTGCCGCCGCTCCCCAGTGGCCCCGCCCCCCTTTTCTCTTATGTACCCTCTCCCCTCCTATTCGCCACCCTGCTCCCGCCTCCCAGCTGCTCCTCCCTCCCTCCTCTCTCCCACTCTCCGTGAGTCAGCACGTTCGCGCAGCGTTCACGCGCAGCGGGCGCGCTGATTGTGCGCCGAAGGCGCGCCAAAGGCAAGCCCGTCTGCGCCCGTCCGCACCTGGACCGCGCCCAGCGCCAGGAACCCTGGTTCTCGACGATGCCAACGTCCCCGACAAACCTACGACGCCGCCACCCTCCTCGCTCTCAACACCGTCCGGAACCCCGCCTGCTACCTGGCCACCTCGAAACACACCCACAGACCCTTCACCTGCCAGGAGTGCAAATTCACTGGCATCCGCCTAGGACCAGTACCCGCCAAGCCCACCACCAGCAAGAGCCACCTCAAGTGCATCCTGCTCTACACCCGCTCCGTCCACAAACACGCAATTAAACTCTGGAACCTCCTAGACACAACAGCACCGGACATTGCCTTCCTCACGGAAACCTGTATGAACGCCTCCTCAGCCCCCGACATCGCCATAGCCATCCCAGAGGGCTACAAGATCACCCGGAGGGACCGCATCAACCAAACCGGAGGAGGCCTCGCCATCGCCCACAGAAATACCATCCGCATCACAACCAACTCAGACGACACCCTCACCGCCGCCGAACACCTGCACTTCCATTTTCACACCTACCCCAGGACTACCCTCAGAGGCACCCTTATCTACAGACCCCCTGGAATACGCACCCAATTCAGCGAAACCATTACAGACTTCATAATCCTGCACGCCCTCGCCTCCCCAGACTACATCCTCCTCGGAGACCTCAACTTCCACCTGGAGAACAACAACGACAACAACACCACCAACCTGCTGGACAACCTCGCCAACCTTGGACTCAAGAAACTAGTGAACTCCCCCACACACCACACCGGCCACACGCTTGACACCATCTTCTCCTCCAGCAAGCACATCTCCTTCAGCCATACCACCGGACTTCACTGCACTGACCACAGCTGCGTCCACTTCACCTTCAAGAAAACCACTACCCACCACCACCCGCAACAGGCCCCCCGCAGAAGCTGGAGCAAGATCACCGCCGACCAGCTCACCACCTCCCTCAGCCAGAACCCTCCCACCATTGCGTCGACCCCAACAAAGCAGCCCGCAAGCTTGCACAATGGATAACCGACTGCGCCGACGAACTCGCACCACTGAATAAACCACCCAGCGGGCCCCACAGCAAGAAAGCCCCATGGTTCACGGACGACCTCATAAACTCTAAGAAAACCTGCCGTTCCCTGGAGAAAACCTGGCGCCAGAACCAGACGGCAGAGAACATGACAGCCCTCAAGAACGCCACCCGCAAGCACCACCAACTGATCCGTCCCGCCAAGAGAACCACTTACAAACAGCGCCTGGATAACAACACCCACAACAGCAAGGAACTCTTCAGCATCGTTAAAGAGCTCGCCAACCCCAGCGCCTGCAACACCGACATCACACCCTCGCAAGACCTCTGCGACTCCCTCGCCTCTTTCTTTCACCGCAAGATCGCCAACATACACGACAGCTTCGGCGTACAGACCAACCAGCCAACCACTGCAACCCTCTGAACCTGGAACCCGGTCAGCACCGAAGACACTGCCCACACCATGAGCACCATCCACTCCGGCTCCCTCACCGACCCATGCCCACACCACATCTTCAACAGAGCCGGCTCCATCATCGCACCCCAACTCCACAACGTAATCAACAGCTCCTTCACATCAGCCACCTTCCCAGAGAGCTGGAAGCATGCCAAACTCAGCGCCCTCCTGAAAAAACCCACCGAAGACCCCACGGACCTCAAGAACTTCCGACCCATCTCGAGAAGACGGTCAACAAACAACTCTCCGCCTTCCTCAAGACGAACGGATCCCTTGACCCGTCACAGTCCGGTTCCCGAACTAACCACAGCACTGAAACTGCCCTCATTGCAGCTCTTGACGACATCAGGTCTATGCTCGACAATGGGGAAACCACCGCACTCATCCTCCTGGACCTCTCAGCAGCCTTCAACACGGTATGCCACCACACACTGATACAGCACCTCAGCAACACCGGAATCCAAGGCGCGGCCTTAGAATGGATCATCTTGTTCCACGCCGGTAGAACCCAGAGAGTCCGCCTCCCCCCGTTCCGGTGAGCAGCCACCGAAGTCATCTGCGGCGTCCCACAAGGATCCTCGCTCAGCCCCACCCTCTTCAACGTCTACATGAGCCCCCTCGCAGCCATAGCACGCAAAGACAACCTCAACATCATCTCCTACACCGACGACACACAGTTGATACCCTCCCTCACCAACGACCCCGCCACCGCCAGAGCCAGCCTCCAGGAGGGAATGAAGGATGTTGCGGAATGGATGAAGCTCAGCCGTCTGAAACTGAACTCAGACAAGATGAAAGTCCTCATCCTTGGACCATCGCCCTCTGCCTGGGGTGACTCCTGGTGGCCTCCTGCCCTGGGCACCGTCCCCAAACCCACAGACCACGCACGCAACCTGGGCTTCATCCTTGACTCCTCCCTCACGATGACCAAGCAAGTCAACGCTGTCTCTTCGTCTTGTTTCAACACCTTACGCATGCTCCGACAAATCTTCTGATGGATCCCCACCACAACCAGGAAGACGGTCACCCAGGCCCTCGTCACCAGCCGACTGGACTACTGAAACACCCTCTACGCCGGAACCACAGCCAAGCTCCAGAAAAGACTACAGCGCATTCAGAACGCCTCGGCAAGACTCATCTTGGGCAACCCCCACCACAGCCACATCTCTGCCCATCTGAAGAATCTACACTGGCTCCCAGTCAGCAAGAGAATCACATTCCGACTCCTCACCCATGCACACAAGGCTCTCCACGACGCGGGCCCCATGTACCTCAACAACCGCATCGCATTCTACACACCCACACTCCAGCTCAGCTCCGCCAGCCTCGCCCTTGCCATCGTCCCGCGTATTTGCAGAGCCAATGCCGGAGGAAGATCCTTCTCCTACCAGGCAGCCAAGACATGGAACTCCCTCCCCACCCACCTCCGGCTGACACAGGACCATCTCACCTTCAGGAAGCAACTCAAGACCTGGCCGTTTGAGCAGTAGCGCCCCCCCCTTAGTGCCATGAGACCCTTGATTGATTGATTGATTGATTGAGACTCACTGCTCGCATGAGCTGATAGCAGCAGAGATCACTTAGCAGACAAGAGGAGTTGCGTGCCTCTTGACGGACATCAATACCTGAATCATGCCTGACTCATACTGAGAGCACTTGGAGAAAACTTGGGCAAACAGCACAACTTTATGAGAATGTAAGTATAAAGGAGCACAGTAGTGTGCACGCGTGTGGGATTGAGTGCGGCCTTTCGCTTCGGAGCTGAGGGCATTTCTTAAAGCCGCCGGAATATGGAATAGATAGATAATACATTTTTACAGCCAATATGAGATGTACATTTTATCCAACTTCAAAGAAAAACTTGTATAAACACTACCTATTAAAACAGAAAACACTTTACTGTCACTTAGAGAAAGGTAGTAAATTAAAAATGTCATAAAAGGGAAAAGAATCAAGAACAAAGTTTGGAAAGTTATTTGTCAAAAACACTGCCCTGCACTTTGGAGAGAAAACAGGAGAGTACAGTCCTTAATAAGAAAGTGTGAGGTTATGAATATGGAATTGCAGTAGGATTAGCTGATAAAAGGGGTTGTACCCAATGTTTTGAATTTTATACAATTCTCAAAGAGGCCACCGAAGTTTGAACAGACCCTTCCATAATGGAGATTTTAGGGGACCATTCCCTCATTTGCATGGAAATCATTCTACCGAAGAGATGCTATCAATGAAGTCATTTTTGAGGTTACGAGGACTGGTGGTGGCTAATTTATAGTTTCCATAACTAACTATAACTGACCAATTTCAGGATGAGGAAAAAGACCAACTTCCCACAATGGGAACAGCTCAAACAATTTGAAGGAAATTCTAGCATTTTATGTTTTCTCAGTAGGAGTATACTCTCTAGCTCTCTTTGCCCCTATTGTACCTCGTTTAATAACTAAGTGACAATAATATACTGCAAACACATTTGTTAAAACATCTTTATCTTAAATTAATTTTACAGAGATTCAACATACTTTCGCACAGCATGCCTTTCGGAATTGCGTTCTTTTAGTTTTGACTTTGGAATTAATAGCAGCAAATGAAATGGTAATACATTCAGATTTAACTGGTTAAGTTACATACATGTAGCATTTCCAAACTTGTATTTTTAATGTCAAATTACGTAGTTCTGAAGTAAAACAAACAATTTCTGAAAATCTAAACATATTTTTAGTTTATTACTGCAAAACATTTCAAAAATTCAAAATTTCTTTCTTGATTGTCCAAAGATAAAGAAGATTCCTTAATCCTGCTGTATCCGTTTTTTGTTTGAAAAACAAAACAAATGAAGATATCACGTGTATGAAGTAAACACCTCAGCATCACAGATGTACTATACAGGAAGCTCTTTACTTTCTCCAAGGACTGATGATCCTGATGAATGCTTGCCTCAGTTTGGTGATCCCAAGAATTAAGACAACAGACTGTGCAGAAACTGAAAGGACAATACCTATCCGGAAAATGGTCCACAACCAAACACCATAATACAACAACATGAGGCACTGTGACAGTAAAAGTATAACAGAGTTAGATAGCAGGGACCCCAACATTTTGACTGCTCCAAAATGAACGTCAAGCCGAGGTTGGCTGAAGGCTGATGCATTGTTTTTCATCCTCTGGGTATGTCTACAGAGCGATGTGAGGATAACTGTGATGGAAGCGATGCCGAAAAGAAGAGGGAAGAAGACCGCAATTGTGCCTGTTGAATAAACATATGCCATTTCCCATGTCAGAATTTCCCTTATGAGAGTAGCATTAGCTTTGAGACTGGTTGTTAAATTTTGAGGGTATTCTCTGTAGGATCTCCAGTACGAGGGAATACTGAGCACCAATGAACCTATTATAGTCCCCATAATTAGCCAAGGAACCAACTTAGAGATCCTTTGCTTTAACCAGAAGAAGAGGTGGTTGTTGAAGTCCACGATCTTCAGGCAGTAGAAGACAGAGAGACAGGCAGTGAACCAGGAACTACAGCTGGCAGACCATACTATAAATTGAAGTAGTATGCCAGAAACCACAGACCACTCATCATAAGCACAAGACTCTCCTAGCAGAGTGCACTGGAAACAAGTAAAGGAGATTCCAAGAGCAACTAAGATGATATCACAGGTGTTCAGGCGTCTTCCTTTGGCCTTTTCTTGCAGATAAAATGCCACAATGAACACACTGGCAAGTATTCCAATCACACTGGCCATGGCTACCACAATCATACAAACATTTGAAAATCCAGGAGCCATTGAATTTCTTTCTCTTTGCAATTCTTTGATGAATTCACAAAGATCTATGTTGCTCTGACTGTACTTTGTGTATGAGTGTTGTGGACAGGGAAGGATAGACTTCAGAATCAGCAGGTGTGCCTGGATTAAGTTACCATTAGCGTCATCCTCACCATCACTACGGATCTGGATTTGGAAGGATGCAAATCAGCCGGGTTTGGATTCGCTCCTTTAAAACAGAAAAAACATCTCAACTCTCTTATTTAAAACCTTTGATGAATCACTTTAATATATAATAAACCCATTATGTGTTTCACTTACTTGCACTTAGAAAGAGAAATTAAATGTTTATTTATTTTATTTGGTTTCTGAAGAAATGTCTGCACATTGAATTGACTCTCTGTGCTTTCTTGAAAGTATTATGCAAATTGAATAAAATATACATCAAAAATAGATCTATTCTACAAGAACAGTTAGCAACAGTGTATAGTTGTAAAGAGTGAATTAGAACAGGAAAGCATTGTGTGGCCAATAGTATTACATATGTGGTAACAGAAGCATCAACAAAAGATAAAAAACATGCATGTCGGCTTGTAACTCTAAGGTGCAGAGCATGTGTACACCTGTATTCCGAGGTGCAGAGCGTGTGCACTTGTAGAGATCACGTGCCCTCATTACTCCGGGATGCGTAGCGAGTGTGCTTGTAACTCCTGGGTAGAGAGCGGGTATGAGCCTGTAACTCTGAGGTTCAGTGCGTGTGTGCACTTATAACTCTTAGGTGGACAGCGTGTGCGCAGTGCAGAGATCGCGTGCCCTTGTTACTCTGGGTGGCAGAATGTGTGAGCCCTCGTTACTCCAGGGTGCACAGCGTGTGCGCTTATAACTCGCAGGTGGAGAGCATGTATGCGCCTGTAACTCTGAAGTTCAGAGCGTGTGTCCACCTGTATTCCAAGGTGCACAGCGTGTGTGTAGTAGTGACTCTGAGGTGCACAGCATGTGTGCAGTAGTGACTCTGAGGTGCACAGCATGTGTGCAGTAGTGACTCTTAGGGGCCCAGCGTGTGTGCAGTAGTGACTCTGAGGCACACAGTGTGTGTGAAGTAGCGGCTCTGTAGTGCCACAAGTGTGTGCAGTAGTGACTCTGAGGTGCCCAGCGGGTGTGCAGTAGTGACTCTGAGGCACACAGCATGTGTGCAGTAGCGACTCTGTAGTGTCAAGCATGTGTGCCCTTGTTACTCTAGGGTGCAGAGCAGGAGTGCGGCTAGCGCCTGCAGCTCTCGAATCTACATTTTGCACTCCGCGTCTACTCAGTTCACCTCTGAGAGCAATATCTTCCAGAAAGCTCGTGTAAAACATAAAAGAGGGCCCGCCGCCGTTCTCCTAATTTGTGGATCATTGAGCTTTAAGCTACTCCAGGATCTTCAACACTCCCACCCCCAAATGTTTTTTTTGGGGAGTGTGCCTCTGCCATAAGGCTCATCATGTGGTTGCCCCTTTATTCCTCCTTTAATAGACTAATAAAGCTCAAACAAGGAGGCTTAGCTCTGTGATAGCTCACGTGCCTACACAGGCCCCCGCTGCCATTGGCAGAGAGCTATTACAGCTACTCTCTCGGGAGGGCATAGACACGCATTATGCAAATGCGTGGAGGGCAGCATGGGGCAGACCTGAGGCCTTCATTCATGCACCGTCCCAGGCAGGGGGACCCGGGGGCTATTGTTTTACAGAGTATATAAGGTGTCTAAGGCTGGGCATGTGCCAGACCTCGTCAGAGTCGGTCGCTCCTCCCGCCGCGTGTCTCCTCCTGAGTGCGCCGGTCCCCCCTGCTCTTGCCGCCGGTTCGCCACTGCCCCCAGGGCTTAGGTGCCTCTCGGTTGTATTTTATTTCATTCTGATCTGTGCCTAATTTTGTGTTGTATTCTGCTCTGTGCCTTATTTTGTTCGCCCGCTGTGCCCCTGTACTTTCTAATTTTTGAGCTTGTTCTGCCGCCTGTTTCCCGCAGTTTTTTTCCCCGCTCCCTGCCACTGCTCCCCAGCGGCCCCGCCCCCCTTTTTTCTTCTGTACCCTCTCCACTCCTATTCGCCACCCCGCTCCCGCCTCCCAGCTGCTCCTCCCTCCCACTGACTATTTAGAGGGTGGACACGTGATGGGGAGCTGTGACCTGACCTCGTCAGAGCCGGTCACTCCTCCCGCCGCGTGGCTCCTCCTGAGTGCGCTGGTCCCTCCTGCTCTTGCCCCCTGTTCGCCGCTGCCCCCAGGGCTTAGGTGCCTCTTGGTTGTATTTTATTTCATTCTGCTCTGTGCCTAATTTTGTGTTGTATTCTGCTCTGTGCCTTATTTTGTTCGCCAGCTGTGCCCCTGTACTTTCACATTTTTGCGCTTGTTCTGCCACCTGTTTCCTGCTGTTTTTTCCCTGCTCCCTGCCGCTGCTCCCCAGCGGCCGGCCCCCCTTTTCTCTTCTGTACCCTCTCCACTCCTATTCGCCACCCTGCTCCCGCCTCCCAGCTGCAACTCCCTCCCACTGACTATTTAGAGGGTGAACACGCGATGGGGAGCTGTGACCTGACCTGACCTCGTCAGAACTGGTCACTCCTCCCGCCGCGTGGCTCCTCCTGAGTGCGCTGGTCCCTCCTGCTCTTGCCGCCTGTTCGCCCCTGCCCCCAGGGCTTAGGTGCCTCTTGGTTGTATTTTATTTCATTCTGCTCTGTGCCTAATTTTGTGTTGTATTCTGCTCTGTGTCTTATTTTGTGCGCCCGCTGTGCCCTGTACTTTCTAATTTTTGCGCTTGTTCTGCCGCCGGTTTCCCGCTGTTTTTTCCCTGCTCCCCGCTCCCTGCCGCTGCTACCCCGTGGCCCCGCCCCCCTTTTCTCTTCTGTACCCTCTCCCCTCCTTTTCACCACCCCACCTCCCAGCTGCTGCTCCCTCCCACTGACTATTTAGAGGGTGGACACGCGACGGGGAGCTGTGACCTGACCTGACCTCGTCAGAGTCGGTCGCTCCTCCCGCCGCGTGGCTCCTCCTGAGTGCGCTGGTCCCCCCTGCTCTTGCCGCCTGTTCGCTGCTGCCCCCAGGGCTTAGGTGCCTCTTGGTTGTATTTTATTTCATTCTGCTCTATGCCTAATTTTGTGTTGTATTCAGCTCTGTGCCTTATTTTGTTCGCCCGCTGTGCCCCTGTACTTTCTCATTTTTGCGCTTGTTCTGCCGCCTGTTTCCCGCTGTTTTTTCCCCGCTCCCTGCCGCCGCTCCCCAGTGGCCCCGCCCCCCTTTTCTCTTATGTACCCTCTCCCCTCCTATTCGCCACCCTGCTCCCGCCTCCCAGCTGCTCCTCCCTCCCTCCTCTCTCCCACTCTCCGTGAGTCAGCACGTTCGTGCAGCGTTCACGCGCAGCGGGCGCGCTGATTGTGCGCCGAAGGCGCGCCAAAGGCAAGCCCGTCTGCGCCCGTCCGCACCTGGACCGCGCCCAGCGCCAGGAACCCTGGTTCTCGACGATGCCAACGTCCCCGACAAACCTACGACGCCGCCACCCTCCTCGCTCTCAACACCGTCCGGAACCCCGCCTGCTACCTGGCCACCCCGAAACACACCCACAGACCCTTCACCTGCCAGGAGTGCAAATTCACTGGCATCCGCCTAGGACCAGTACCCGCCAAGCCCACCACCAGCAAGAGCCACCTCAAGTGCATCCTGCTCTAGTCTACACCCGCTCCGTCCACAAACACGCAATTAAACTCTGGAACCTCCTAGACACAACAGCACCGGACATTGCCTTCCTCACGGAAACCTGTATGAACGCCTCCTCAGCCCCCGACATCGCCATAGCCATCCCAGAGGGCTACAAGATCACCCGGAGGGACCGCATCAACCAAACCGGAGGAGGCCTCGCCATCGCCCACAGAAATACCATCCGCATCACAACCAACTCAGACGACACCCTCACCGCCGCCGAACACCTGCACTTCCATTTTCACACCTACCCCAGGACTACCCTCAGAGGCACCCTTATCTACAGACCCCCTGGAATACGCACCCAATTCAGCGAAACCATTACAGACTTCATAATCCTGCACGCCCTCGCCTCCCCAGACTACATCCTCCTCGGAGACCTCAACTTCCACCTGGAGAACAACAACGACAACAACACCACCAACCTGCTGGACAACCTCGCCAACCTTGGACTCAAGAAACTAGTGAACTCCCCCACACACCACACCGGCCACACGCTTGACACCATCTTCTCCTCCAGCAAGCACATCTCCTTCAGCCATACCACCGGACTTCACTGCACTGACCACAGCTGCGTCCACTTCACCTTCAAGAAAACCACTACCCACCACCACCCGCAACAGGCCCCCCGCAGAAGCTGGAGCAAGATCACCGCCGACCAGCTCACCACCTCCCTCAGCCAGAACCCTCCCACCATTGCGTCGACCCCAACAAAGCAGCCCGCAAGCTTGCACAATGGATAACCGACTGCGCCGACGAACTCGCACCACTGAATAAACCACCCAGCGGGCCCCACAGCAAGAAAGCCCCATGGTTCACGGACGACCTCATAAACTCTAAGAAAACCTGCCGTTCCCTGGAGAAAACCTGGCGCCAGAACCAGACGGCAGAGAACATGACAGCCCTCAAGAACGCCACCCGCAAGCACCACCAACTGATCCGTCCCGCCAAGAGAACCACTTACAAACAGCGCCTGGATAACAACACCCACAACAGCAAGGAACTCTTCAGCATCGTTAAAGAGCTCGCCAACCCCAGCGCCTGCAACACCGACATCACACCCTCGCAAGACCTCTGCGACTCCCTCGCCTCTTTCTTTCACCGCAAGATCGCCAACATACACGACAGCTTCGGCGTACAGACCAACCAGCCAACCACTGCAACCCTCTGAACCTGGAACCCGGTCAGCACCGAAGACACTGCCCACACCATGAGCACCATCCACTCCGGCTCCCTCACCGACCCATGCCCACACCACATCTTCAACAGAGCCGGCTCCATCATCGCACCCCAACTCCACAACGTAATCAACAGCTCCTTCACATCAGCCACCTTCCCAGAGAGCTGGAAGCATGCCAAACTCAGCGCCCTCCTGAAAAAACCCACCGCAGACCCCACGGACCTCAAGAACTTCCGACCCATCTCGAGAAGACGGTCAACAAACAACTCTCCGCCTTCCTCAAGACGAACGGATCCCTTGACCCGTCACAGTCCGGTTCCCGAACTAACCACAGCACTGAAACTGCCCTCATTGCAGCTCTTGACGACATCAGGTCTATGCTCGACAATGGGGAAACCACCGCACTCATCCTCCTGGACCTCTCAGCAGCCTTCAACACGGTATGCCACCACACACTGATACAGCACCTCAGCAACACCGGAATCCAAGGCGCGGCCTTAGAATGGATCATCTTGTTCCACGCCGGTAGAACCCAGAGAGTCCGCCTCCCCCCGTTCCGGTGAGCAGCCACCGAAGTCATCTGCGGCGTCCCACAAGGATCCTCGCTCAGCCCCACCCTCTTCAACGTCTACATGAGCCCCCTCGCAGCCATAGCACGCAAAGACAACCTCAACATCATCTCCTACACCGACGACACACAGTTGATACCCTCCCTCACCAACGACCCCGCCACCGCCAGAGCCAGCCTCCAGGAGGGAATGAAGGATGTTGCGGAATGGATGAAGCTCAGCCGTCTGAAACTGAACTCAGACAAGATGAAAGTCCTCATCCTTGGACCATCGCCCTCTGCCTGGGGTGACTCCTGGTGGCCTCCTGCCCTGGGCACCGTCCCCAAACCCACAGACCACGCACGCAACCTGGGCTTCATCCTTGACTCCTCCCTCACGATGACCAAGCAAGTCAACGCTGTCTCTTCGTCTTGTTTCAACACCTTACGCATGCTCCGACAAATCTTCTGATGGATCCCCACCACAACCAGGAAGACGGTCACCCAGGCCCTCGTCACCAGCCGACTGGACTACTGAAACACCCTCTACGCCGGAACCACAGCCAAGCTCCAGAAAAGACTACAGCGCATTCAGAACGCCTCGGCAAGACTCATCTTGGGCAACCCCCACCACAGCCACATCTCTGCCCATCTGAAGAATCTACACTGGCTCCCAGTCAGCAAGAGAATCACATTCCGACTCCTCACCCATGCACACAAGGCTCTCCACGACGCGGGCCCCATGTACCTCAACAACCGCATCGCATTCTACACACCCACACTCCAGCTCGGCTCCGCCAGCCTCGCCCTTGCCATCGTCCCGCGTATTTGCAGAGCCAATGCCGGAGGAAGATCCTTCTCCTACCAGGCAGCCAAGACATGGAACTCCCTCCCCACCCACCTCCGGCTGACACAGGACCATCTCACCTTCAGGAAGCAACTCAAGACCTGGCCGTTTGAGCAGTAGCGCCCCCCCCTTAGTGCCATGAGACCCTTGATTGATTGATTGATTGATTGAGACTCACTGCTCGCATGAGCTGATAGCAGCAGAGATCACTTAGCAGACAAGAGGAGTTGCGTGCCTCTTGACGGACATCAATACCTGAATCATGCCTGACTCATACTGAGAGCACTTGGAGAAAACTTGGGCAAACAGCACAACTTTATGAGAATGTAAGTATAAAGGAGCACAGTAGTGTGCACGCGTGTGGGATTGAGTGCGGCCTTTCGCTTCGGAGCTGAGGGCATTTCTTAAAGCCGCCGGAATATGGAATAGATAGATAATACATTTTTACAGCCAATATGAGATGTACATTTTATCCAACTTCAAAGAAAAACTTGTATAAACACTACCTATTAAAACAGAAAACACTTTACTGTCACTTAGAGAAAGGTAGTAAATTAAAAATGTCATAAAAGGGAAAAGAATCAAGAACAAAGTTTGGAAAGTTATTTGTCAAAAACACTGCCCTGCACTTTGGAGAGAAAACAGGAGAGAGTACAGTCCTTAATAAGAAAGTGTGAGGTTATGAATATGGAATTGCAGTAGGATTAGCTGATAAAAGGGGTTGTACCCAATGTTTTGAATTTTATACAATTCTCAAAGAGGCCACCGAAGTTTGAACAGACCCTTCCATAATGGAGATTTTAGGGGACCATTCCCTCATTTGCATGGAAATCATTCTACCGAAGAGATGCTATCAATGAAGTCATTTTTGAGGTTACGAGGACTGGTGGTGGCTAATTTATAGTTTCCATAACTAACTATAACTGACCAATTTCAGGATGAGGAAAAAGACCAACTTCCCACAATGGGAACAGCTCAAACAATTTGAAGGAAATTCTAGCATTTTATGTTTTCTCAGTAGGAGTATACTCTCTAGCTCTCTTTGCCCCTATTGTACCTCGTTTAATAACTAAGTGACAATAATATACTGCAAACACATTTGTTAAAACATCTTTATCTTAAATTAATTTTACAGAGATTCAACATACTTTCGCACAGCATGCCTTTCGGAATTGCGTTCTTTTAGTTTTGACTTTGGAATTAATAGCAGCAAATGAAATGGTAATACATTCAGATTTAACTGGTTAAGTTACATACATGTAGCATTTCCAAACTTGTATTTTTAATGTCAAATTACGTAGTTCTGAAGTAAAACAAACAATTTCTGAAAATCTAAACATATTTTTAGTTTATTACTGCAAAACATTTCAAAAATTCAAAATTTCTTTCTTGATTGTCCAAAGATAAAGAAGATTCCTTAATCCTGCTGTATCCGTTTTTTGTTTGAAAAACAAAACAAATGAAGATATCACGTGTATGAAGTAAACACCTCAGCATCACAGATGTACTATACAGGAAGCTCTTTACTTTCTCCAAGGACTGATGATCCTGATGAATGCTTGCCTCAGTTTGGTGATCCCAAGAATTAAGACAACAGACTGTGCAGAAACTGAAAGGACAATACCTATCCGGAAAATGGTCCACAACCAAACACCATAATACAACAACATGAGGCACTGTGACAGTAAAAGTATAACAGAGTTAGATAGCAGGGACCCCAACATTTTGACTGCTCCAAAATGAACGTCAAGCCGAGGTTGGCTGAAGGCTGATGCATTGTTTTTCATCCTCTGGGTATGTCTACAGAGCGATGTGAGGATAACTGTGATGGAAGCGATGCCGAAAAGAAGAGGGAAGAAGACCGCAATTGTGCCTGTTGAATAAACATATGCCATTTCCCATGTCAGAATTTCCCTTATGAGAGTAGCATTAGCTTTGAGACTGGTTGTTAAATTTTGAGGGTATTCTCTGTAGGATCTCCAGTACGAGGGAATACTGAGCACCAATGAACCTATTATAGTCCCCATAATTAGCCAAGGAACCAACTTAGAGATCCTTTGCTTTAACCAGAAGAAGAGGTGGTTGTTGAAGTCCACGATCTTCAGGCAGTAGAAGACAGAGAGACAGGCAGTGAACCAGGAACTACAGCTGGCAGACCATACTATAAATTGAAGTAGTATGCCAGAAACCACAGACCACTCATCATAAGCACAAGACTCTCCTAGCAGAGTGCACTGGAAACAAGTAAAGGAGATTCCAAGAGCAACTAAGATGATATCACAGGTGTTCAGGCGTCTTCCTTTGGCCTTTTCTTGCAGATAAAATGCCACAATGAACACACTGGCAAGTATTCCAATCACACTGGCCATGGCTACCACAATCATACAAACATTTGAAAATCCAGGAGCCATTGAATTTCTTTCTCTTTGCAATTCTTTGATGAATTCACAAAGATCTATGTTGCTCTGACTGTACTTTGTGTATGAGTGTTGTGGACAGGGAAGGATAGACTTCAGAATCAGCAGGTGTGCCTGGATTAAGTTACCATTAGCGTCATCCTCACCATCACTACGGATCTGGATTTGGAAGGATGCAAATCAGCCGGGTTTGGATTCGCTCCTTTAAAACAGAAAAAACATCTCAACTCTCTTATTTAAAACCTTTGATGAATCACTTTAATATATAATAAACCCATTATGTGTTTCACTTACTTGCACTTAGAAAGAGAAATTAAATGTTTATTTATTTTATTTGGTTTCTGAAGAAATGTCTGCACATTGAATTGACTCTCTGTGCTTTCTTGAAAGTATTATGCAAATTGAATAAAATATACATCAAAAATAGATCTATTCTACAAGAACAGTTAGCAACAGTGTATAGTTGTAAAGAGTGAATTAGAACAGGAAAGCATTGTGTGGCCAATAGTATTACATATGTGGTAACAGAAGCATCAACAAAAGATAAAAAACTGAATAAAAGAAATTATGACTATTTATCACCATGCAGCCAAGACAGAGATATTATGTGAAAACAGTATACTTCCCAGAGTGCTGTCTTGAATACATCATCATCAAAAACTTGCATCTGGCAAATCACCATAAAAATATTGTCACGTAAAAAAACAGCTTGAAATTAAAAGCAAATGAATAAAAACACAGAACAAGTTAAAAATATAGAGAGTTCACACATTAGACAGTGTATTTAGCAGCTCAACAAAGATTAGCCTAAGCAAATACCTCTGTACAGATTAGGCTTCAATAACTAATTTTCCCCTAATTGAGACTGCCTCACATATAAAACATATTACAGCAGAACAAATAGGCTGCATATCTAAGAGCCCTAGAGCACACAGGCTGCCATACATTTTATTGGATGGTAGTCATGTATTAAGGGGCATGAAAATTGTTTCCTGTTTGTTTTGTAAAAAGAATAGTAATAAGGGATTAAGGGGAAAAATTAATATAGGAACAACATGGCAAAGAAGGAAACCAAGTGCCACACTGTGGGAAGGCTGCAAAAAGTGCCCAGTCTGAAGCCGGTTAGGTAAAATCTCTGTCCATGATTGCCTATCCACAGTAGGTAGGGTTCTATCCTATCTGTGCTGGCTTTTGCCAAGTGACAAAGGTTTCATTCTATTTTTAACACGTTAGAGTATCTGGTGGCATTTCTATGTTCTTGAAATAGGGCTTTAACTGTGTTCTTGGAATCATTATCAATTTCACTTGGACAAAAAATTATGGGGCATATTATCAAGGGGGTTTATCTCCGCTTTTTTGGCTTTAAAAGCCAAAAAAGCGGAGATAAAGTTATCTCCCTATTACCTAGCTGTCGCTAACACCAGTTAGCGACAGCTAGTAGGAGATAGCGACCATCTTGGGCCCCGCTTTGCATGTCAATGAAATTTATCACTAATGACATGCAAAGTGGGCGTGCCAAGATGTTAGTGACTGGAAACAGTCGCTAACGTCGCTAACTCCTATTACCAACTTTTGGAGATATTCGCGCTAAGCGCGAATATCTCCAAAAGCTAACGCCTGCCCTGAGCAGTTCTTAGCCATGTTATCCAATGGTAGGTGGATAACATGGCTAAGAGCATTAGCTCGATAATGCATGAATATCGCTGACTTTTCAGCAATATTCATGCATTTCGGCCGTTTTTTATCGCTTAGGAGATAAACCTTGATAATAGCAAGGTTCCTTAGCGACAAAAATCGCCGCAGCTCGGCGATAAAAATATTGCCACTAAGCCAACATAGCGATAATTATCGCTAGTTGTTGGTAATAGGCCCCTATATTTTTAAATGCCAAGATCTAGAAAAGATTACTTGACATAGGCTAAACAGGGGATGGAGTTCACACAGTCTTGTTTTAAACAGTCCTCTCCCACTAGGCGAGAACACTTTGTTAGAGGAGAAAGCAAGATTTTTATCCATAACAATGAGTGGGGAATAATCATCAGTCCTTCCAAATAGATCTGTAACTGATGCATCAATACCCTCTACTAAATGACAGTTCCAAAAAGCTACAACCAACGTTTAGTGGCGCCCACCCTGGTGTTGCTCCTGAGTCTCCATAGCAGAATTCAGTGTGCTCATCATTATGCGTACCTTGACTCCTCAATCATTTTGTGAGGCAAGATGTAGACACAGGGGTGTGGCTGTTGCCGCAACACATGTGAGAACATTATATTTCCAATGGAGATGCACTTTAATGCTGACAACCTACTAATTAAATAATTCCAATTTGCAATTAAGGAAAGCGAGCCATTGGCAGAGAAACTGATTCGGGCAAGATCACAACCTGCAACAAGTGGAAATTGAAGTCATATCCCCAATTTGTTTAGTTAGTGTGGTTTTATGGATTTTTAAAGGCTCTTTGACTGCTGGAGAGTGCTTCAGTAACATTTCAAACACTAAAATGAGATCTTCAAATTCCAGCATTGAACTGGAATCAACAGAAGATGCTCTCCACAGGGGAGAGACACATATTTATCCAGGGCTACCTTCTCTCCCTACCAGGAGATGAGAACAAAGCTCCTGCCTCCCCCTGGAGACAGGCCCTTTGAAGGTGTTTGCTGTTTTGGCACTGCAGGGTGCAAGGGCACTCTGCTGGGAGAGGGGAGCAAACACAAGGCATGGAAAAGAGCTTGTGATGCTCTTGGCTGTTTAAGGAGCCCAGGGGTTGGCATTTGGGGTTTATCAGAGGAGCTTTCAAGACAGTTTGGCTCTCTGCCGTGGAAAACATTCAATTCAATTTTTACATTTGAACTCCACTAAAAGACATTCAGGCAGATGCATCAAAGAAAATACCGGGAGCAAACGGGCAGATTCTCAGAATCTGCCCGTTTGCTCCCGGTATTTTTGCATTTGGGATGCATCATCCCAAATGCAGAAATCGCAATTTAAGGAATCTCTAAATAGAGATTCCTTAAATTGCTCTTGCATTTAAGGAATCCCAAAATGAGATTCCTTAAATGCAATGCATGAAACCCAAAAAAATTGCGATTTCGCTAATAGGGGGAGCAAATTACCATGAAGTTGAACTTCGTGGTAATTTGCTAAAACTTTGAAAAATGCACTTTTGTGCATTTTTCAAAGTTACATGTTGCGCGCACACTTGCCCTTAGGGCATGTGTGTGTGTAACATTTGTGCACAGGTCCATTTCAGGGGTGCAACAGGGTGTCCTTTGGACACCCTGGCACCCTTGAAATAGCGGAACATTAGCGATTCGGTAATAGCTAATCGCTAATAAGGAATGTCTTCCCCATTCATTCCTATGGGCCTTTAGGCCCATAGGAATGAATGGGAAAGCCATTCTTTATTAGCGATTAGCTATTACTGAATCGCTAATAAGGAATCTTAAGGAATCGCTAATAACATTGCGATTCCTACATGCATCCCGTTTTGCGAGTCTTTAATAGCGATTCCTTAAAATTCGCTATTAAGGACTCGCAAAACATTACTTTGATGCATCTGCCAGATTAACTTTTATTCCATAAATTAATATTACCTGCCAGACTGCAGGTGGAGACTTCGGGGTAGATGGATCTTACATTGGAGCCTAGCTTCACACTCCTGAGTTCTTACTCTTCCTGCTGGCAGAACTCTGCAGAATGTGGCAGAGTTGTTTGGTAACTCATTGGAGTGAAACTCCACGAGCTTTGTCCAGACCTACTTTGCAGTTTTTTAATGAATTCACAACGATCAACATTGCTCTGACTATACCTTGTGTAGGAGTGTTATGGACAGGGATGGATAGACTTCAGAATCAACAGATTTATCTGGTTTAAATTACCATTAGTGTCATCCTCACCATCACTACGGATCTGGGTTTGGAAGGATGCAAATCAGCCTGGTGTGGCATTCTCTCTTTTAAAGCAGAAATGCAGCTCAACACTCTTATTTAAAACTTTGTGGTGCATCACGCTTATATGTAATAAACAGAATACATGTTTCCCTTACTTGCACTGGGAAAGAGAACTGAATTGTTTATTTATTTTATTTGGTTTGTTAAGCAATGTCTGCACATTGCCTCTAGGTGCCTTCTCCAAAGTATTATGCAAATTGAATAAAATATAAATTTAAATATATATCTATTCTACAAGAACAGTTTGTGGCAGTGTGTAGAAGGAAAGGATGCATTAGACCAGGAAAGCATTATGATATATTTTGATAACAGAAACATCAACAAAGGATAAGAAACTTAATAAAAGCAATTATGACAATTAACCACCATGAAGGCAAGACAGAGATATTATGTGACAGCAATATACTTCCCAGAGTGCTGTCTTAAATACAAAAAATAATATGGGATGCCTCTACAGTGACTGATGTATAGGTATTAGCATTAGCGCCACAGAGATTAGCGCCACAGAGAACTACAACTTGTGAACCACCATGGAAAAACGTGATTGTTTTGCAACTACAAAACTGCTGACTTTTAGCTACAATTCAGAGCCTGATTAAGTCATGTTGGAGACCCATAGCAAAACACGACATAGGAAGAACACCAATGATATGGTTAATTAACTGTTCTCTAGATCAAACGGGGCAACACAGTAACCCAGGGACCAGTACTGGACAGTAATTATGTAAAAGGTGGTCCCTATGGGGGAAGTGTAGCCTTTGACTTCCATAGCAATAGAGTCAGAACAGAGATAGAAAAACCCCTCACAAATGTAGGTTTACAATTATGCATTTAGTGGATTTTTTTTCATGTAACCTCAGTTATGAATATATTAATTAATTCCTAACAATTATTATGCATTACTTATATTTTAGAGATAAGGTGTGTCTAAAATGTGACCGCATTGAGAGGGATTATTGGTCAAAAAAGTGAATACATGCTATGAACAGAAATATATACTTGTGGCTGATAGGATAATAGAGTGTTTGAAGTCAATATTTGGCAAAAAAGTATTGATGTCGATCAACCAATATAAAAAATCACAGTCCACATATATTGTTTTGTGTACGTTTCGACCCCTGAGCTTTAATAAATAGGGTCATCATCAGGACGTAAAATGTACAGGAAGCACCAAATCGTTACGGCAGGGGATAACATAAACAAATGGAAATCCATATTCTGGTATGTGAAATAACATCAAGACGGGCAATACCAATGCCCTGATTCATCCACTGAGCACCATTACCAGCGCATGAGCAAAACTGTGAACTAAGTGGCCCCACAATTAGAGTGCAGCCTTCATGAGCCTTGGTGGATGATAGTTTAGATAATATCCGCGAAGCAAAAACAATGTTTCGACTGGAAGTTAAACACTTGATTGTGTGTGCATGTGTGTGTGTGAACTCATTGAGCAACAAACAGTTGCAGACTACAAACTTAGCAAAGAGCACAGAGCAACATGGAATAGGGGAGACAAAAAGCTGCTGCCCACAGATAGACCATGTCTGAAAGGGCTCATAACCAATAAATTATAGGACACCAACCTCTCCCATGTATCTTCCACATCTTTGCATGGAGTCATTGTTCATTATAGGAAATCCGAAATGTTTCTGCATGGTCACCATATATTTTTCTCCTTTTGCTGGACCAAATGTTTTGCTTGCTTTAGAACTCTGTGCACGTTATCCTTGCTAACCAGTCATATAGTGTCTGTGCTCCACACTATCGAATTGGCTTAGTCCTAATTGGTATATCTAACTTGTGCAGAGGACCCTAATATAAAGTGGGCACAAAATGTACCCAGGGCCTGGAAGTTGAATGCTACTAGTGGACTGGTGCACTTATTGTGCAATCCTCTGTGTGGCAGTACAAACATGACCACCATATCTATCACTGTGGCCTGACTGTAACAGTGCAAAACATGTAGTGTGACCTGTCAAAATAAATCCTTTTGACAGGTCCAAACCTCCTCTTTAAAATTAGTATGTCAATTACATTCAATACATTTTTATTCGATCTTAAAAACGATCTTAAAAGCATATAATACAATTATACAATAAAAAAGATACATAAATTCAATGTCACAATATACTGGTCTCAGTGCAATACACGAAGTAAAAGTATTAAAACCAGAACGGTCCATTACATATAAATAATATCAAACATGATTAAAATAACTAAAATACCGCATTACGCCCTCTCCATTGATTTTTTACACTGCGAATAGCCAGTTTATGAAAGAAACAAACAGTAAAACAAACATCTGGACTATTATACATTTGAAGATAGGTCAGTGCAACCCTACATTTCCGAAAGGCTAATTTGTTCAGTATTGGTTTAAGACATGACTGAAAAAATTGCCGGTAAAAACCACCGAAAAACATACAATGCAGCAAAGACTGGCCGCTTTGCCATTACAGGGACATGGAGGGAGGTCCTTACTCCACACACCTTCCGAATCATAAAATTATACTAGACTTCAAACCGACCCGACCGGAATCTAAATAGGAGTCATCTCTCCCATCGAGTAAGGCCTCACATAAGATAGAAAAGAATGTTGCCCCCATAGTAAACATGGAATAATAATGGCAGACAGTATTTTTACTAACAAGCTCCTGTAACCTCAGAGAGGACATGTGTTCTGCAAAGCTCTGCTTAACTACCTTTTTTGGTGGCTTTACTAATCAAGCCTAGGGAATTAATCAGTTCTGGAAGGCCAGTATCAACTAGTGATGTAGGGCCAGATGTATCAAAGGGGTTTGCCCATTCTGTGTCTATGGGGAAATGTGTTGATACATATGGCCCTTACACATTTAACTTAATCAAGGTATAGAAAGTCCCCCATCCATGTTCAGGCAGTCAGTGATAACTGGCCTATTAAAGCAAGCCTCCTTTTTACACTGGACATTAACCCAGAGTTTCGGGGAGGGGGGCAATCTAATGCTATCCTGCATGAACGATAGAATCAATTCAGAGTGTTTATTTATTTATTTAAAATTTATTTTATTTAAAATCTTATATAGCGCGCAGCTACCCTAGGGCATCCCGGCGCTTAAAGACAACATCAGATGGTAAAGGGGACAGCATCGAGGCGTTATGCCGGAAACAGGAAGGTTTTAAGACCCTTGCGGAAACGCAGTGTGCAGGGCTCAGCTCGAAGTTTTTGGGGAAGCGAGTTCCAAAGCTTTGCCGTGTTAAATGAGAATCTTCTCCCACCAGTGCGGGCCTTTTTGACTCTAGGCACCATCAAGAGATGTTTCATGTCTGACCGCAGCGTTCTGCCAGCTTTGTAGGGAGTCACTAGATTTTTTAAAATAAGGGGACCTTTGCCTGCACGAATTTTATGAGCGGTACAGAGTGCTTTAAAGGTCACTCTCTCCCGCACGGGGAGCCAATGCAGTGCCTTCAATGCCGGTTTCGCAGATTGCGTCCTCGGAATGTCCATGAGCAGCCTTGCCGCTGCATTTTGGACCTGTTGAAGAGTCTTAAAGGTTGATTCAGGGGCGCCCAGAAAGATGGCGTTGCAATAATCAAGTCTCGATGTTATGAGACCCTGAATCAGCAGCTTCCTCGATGTTACCGGTAGTAGGGGGAAGATTTTCCGAGCCGACCTGAGCAGGGCATAACATACTCCTGCTGTTTTCTTTGCTTGGGTGCGGAAAGACAAGTCTGGTTCCAGCCAGACTCCAAGGCTTTTGATCGCATCTTTGGGGGCCGGGGGATCGCCCATACATCCCGGCCAACTAAGCGGCGGGAGAAGGGTAGTTTTACTCCCCAGCAGCAGTATTTCCGTCTTTGAGCCGTTTAACTTAAGGGAGGAACCTCCCATCCAAGTGTGAACATCTGCCAGGCAGGAGTTCAAGATGTCAGGATTGTCGGCCAGATGTGATAAGGAAACCACTAGCTGCGTATCGTCGGCGTAGCTGACGATTTTGATGTCATATGGGGATACTACGTCCTCCAGGGGGGCCATATATACATTAAATAGTGTGGGGCTCAATGACGAGCCCTGTGGCACTGAGTGCAGAATACAAATTGGACTGGAGGGAGGGAGGTCCAGCAATCTCCTGCATATTCTATTTCCTTCTACCTGAACTGGCGTGGTGTTGAGAAATCCTCATACCCCAGCTCCGTAAATAGTGGTGGGAACAAATTGCATCCTATACATTTTAAGAAACGGGGAAACTGTAGTCCTGACATCCCTCCTAGCCAAATTAAAAAGCAAGCCCACTGCCATCCCTAGTTTTTGCAGCGCAGTGTTTACTTGTGACTGCCATGAATTACTAGCATCAAATACCAGGCCTAAATAACAGAAGCTTGTAAATGCTGTTAGCTGCTTTCCGCCTAGGTTTAGTGCGGACAGGGCTTTCCAACCAGGGCTACCTTTCATGCTGTGAAATTTCTCATCATTAGTTTTCATATTAATGAAAGACACAAATGATTCAACCAAACTGTGAAGGGCATGAGGTGTTCTGGCTATCAACACCGTGTCGTTAGCATATAACAGGGCCGGAACAACTAAGTTTGCGATTTTTGGCACATCCTTAGTTGAATCTGATAAAAACACACCCAAATCATTAATATACTGGATAAAAAGGAATGGTGCAAACACGCACTCTTGGCGCACGCCACTGGCTAGAGGAAAGGAATCAGAAAGTTCACCTGATTGGCCGGATCGTACCTTAGCACTCAGATTTTCATGAAGACCATTCAGAAAATTAACCATTGCAATGTCTGCCTCCATTTTGAATAACATCAACCATTTAGATGCAATCAAAGGCGGTAGAAAGGTCCATAAAGGCTAGGTTCCGTGGACAGCACCTGGCGACAGTATACTTACTTACTATCAGATGTAAGTTCAGGCGTTGATCTACTGTACCCAGTCCAGGCCGAAAACCATATTTGTATATAGATAACATTTTGTTGTCTGTAGCCCATGTTTGCAAACATTTAAAAATGACCCTCCACAATATCTTTACAGAACTATCCACCAAGAAAATGTGCCTATAACATTTGAATAATCACCTGTCTCCCTTCTTGAAAATAGGTACAATTGTAGACATGCCCCAAGACTCTGAGAACTTACAACACAGGGAGTTATTAAATACGTTTTAAAAAAAGGGTACCCAGAGATCAAAATTACATTTAAAAAGATCAATGGGAATCCCACACCGGCCAAGCGCCTTACCACCTGCACTAGCTCATATGGCCTTTTCAACCTCCTGAACAGTCACCTATAGGGGTATGCGAAGGGTAAGAAGCTGCTTCAGCACGCCTTCACATTCACTGTCTCTCTCTAAAGAATATATACCTGTAAAATGCTCCACCCAATCCTGCCTATAAATATTACATATTGATAGGGCATTCAGGGAGGTGTCACGCAAGGATATCCTATTAACTGTTTCCCAAAACGTCTTAGTACTATTTTGCAAAGCAGCCTGTTCCAATGTCTCCCAATCCTTGAGAAACAATAAATGCTTCCTTTCTTTATGACTTAACCTATAGAATATCCTAGCCTCCCGAATCGCCCCTATGTCTCTGAGGGGAGCTGGCTACCATCTTTCTCAAATGGCGATTCGCTGTGGAACAATTCCCATCAAACCACCGATGGTGATTCATCACAGGTGCAAGACAACTCAGTAGGGAGTTTTCAATAATAATACACAATTGTTGAAAGTGATAAAACACAACTTCAGTCGATCCATTAGACAAACAGCTGAGGAAAGCTAGAAGATTCTTCTTTAATAGGGCATTTAATGCGGCTGAGGGATCTTTGAGATGCCATACCACCCATAATCTATCTTTAGAATGCTTATTATTGCCAACATTTGATAGTGGACTTCCATCCCTATCTAATGGAAGGACTCCTTCAACAAGAAGGGCATTATGGTCACTCCATTGCATTTCAATAACAGTACCTCACCGACACCATTTCAATAATTTTTTAGAAGCAAACATATATTAGAATATTGGAATGTTGGGAGCTCCATTGAAAACAATGGAGTGCTCTGGGCTTATAATGGCTGGTATGAGCCTGGAGCTCCAGCATTCCAATGTTTCTTTGTTCACAGCTCTGGCTGTGAACAAAGGCTTCAGGGAGCCTGAGGGGATTCCAATCCCTTCCACACTCCCATAAGGCTTTGTTTTTTTTGTTTTAGAACATTCTGCCCTCTGGTGGCAGAATGTTCTATTAGCCTTATAGCCCTTCGTAGATGGGCTATACCGCTATTAAAGTCCCTCTCCCTTGTTAAAGGCCCTCGCCTTCGGCTCGAGGCCTTTAACGCTGGAGAGGGCCTTTAATAGCCGGTATAGCCCTCTACGGCGGGCTATAAGGCTATATTGGAACATTGGAATGTTGGGAACTCCATTGAATACAATGGAGTGGTCTGGGCTTATAATGGCTAGTATAAGCCTGGAGCTCCTGCATTCCAATGTTTCTTTGTTCACAGCTCTGACTGTGAACAAAGGCTTCAGGGAGCCTAAGGGGATTCCCTGAAGGCTCCCATAAGGCTTTGTTGGCAGAATGTTCTAATAGCCTTATAGCACATTGTAGCTGGGCTTTACCGGCTATTAAATTCCTGCTCCCTTGTTAAAGCTGGAGAGGGCCTTTAAGAGACGATATAGCTCTCTACGGCAGGCTATAAGGCTATATTATTACCATTTAAATTTTCATCAACCCATTCCAAACCGAGCATCAAGGTCTGCTGAGTGGCAGCAACAGAGAGGGGTGGTGGGCTGCCTGTGCATTTATGTTTTAAGTGTACGTACCACTTTGGCCTGCTGTCTTGCAATGGTCAGCCAGACATGCACTCTTGAAATCTGTCAACCCAGCTTTCTTGGACAGCTGGGTTGAGAACAAACACAGGCCTCCAGTGCCCGTGAAAGCGCTGATAGAGGTGCTCCCTCCAATCCTGGTGCTGCTCTCATGCTGGTTAGCAGCATTAGAGCATTGCCAGGATTGTTTAAGGGAGTTGGCAAAGGCACACGCTGGAGCCTGGAGAGGAGAGAAGAAAAACATTGGAGTGAGGAGAAATTGTCATGCAGCAAGCAAGAGCAAATTAAGAGAATTTTTATTTTATTTTTAACATAGGGTCCCTAGATTTAGTGCGTGTGCATGAACCCATTGGCACTCTCCACCACTCTCCATAATTTCCAGCTGGCACTGCTGGTTCCACCGGAAGGAATGGGCAGTACAGTACTGATGAATTCAGTGATCCCCATGGTCTGCTAGTTACATAGCAAGGAATCTGATGTAATTTTCCCTTTAAGTACTGATGATGCATTCAAGAGAATGTGAGGTACAACATCAGAACTCTTTGATAGTTGTACTGGGGGAACCGTTATGTGATGAGTTGTCTGCCTGTATCCTCTGATGGTTGCCAATAAAGGACATGTTCCTGTTACCCGAAGTGGTCGAATTCATTATTTTAACATTGGCGATGAGTAGGTGGCCACCAATGAACCCTGCGTGGAATGAAGAGACCTAATGGCTCCAATTGGCATAAGGGTAATCTCTACCCGAGGAGGGTGAGGTACCGGAAAAAAGTCAGTGACGTCTTGGACACGGGACTTCAAAGATGTGTATACTGCAATTTATTTTATTGTGGATTCATGGAGAAGTAGTTTGAAGAGATTCACGTCCCTTTAACAGTAAGCATGTGAGCTCTATTTAAAAGGAAACTCACCATGTGCTGCAACGTTCCGCTCGCGCACTGAGCAAAGGCTTTTGCTGATGTCCTCCACTGCGGGCATGTTTTGAAGTGAGTCGTGTTATTTTAAGCAGGCACATATTACTTTGGTATGATTGCAGCGAGAAAGTGAGTAATCAACACTTCCTTTATCCTATTTGTGAACAACTAGAGTGCTGAGTGGAGAAGTGTGGCTCACCGGTTAGAGGCGGCAGACCCAGAAGCAGAGGTCGGCCCGGGACCAGGGTTCAATTCCTGACGCGGCAGGGTACGGAACCAATGTCAGGGGGCTCGATAAATCTCGCCTCGGTGCCTCTCTAACCATGGGTCCCACGCTGCAACTCTGGGCAATAGCTTGCTTAATCTCCACAACGGCCCCCTCACTGCCGGGATGCCTGGCTTCACCTTGGGGATGCCCAATAGGGACCATCTCACAGGGAAAGGCAGGACGGGTTCCCCAGCGGTACACAGCGCCAAAAAACCCCAGGGTGAACGTGCGCTCTACAAATTCATACTAACATAACAAATACTAACATAACATTGAAACTTAGTGACTCTAGTGAGTTGCTTTTAAAAAACATATTAAGAGTCTTTTTGTCTCTGCGAAGTGATTCTACAGGTAAGTTCTATTTTCAAGGTTGTTTTAATGGTGGCAGTTGAGACAATTTATGTTAATTTGGACTGATTGTTTCTTGTTTGTTTTCATAGTTTTTTGTCATCTCTTCGGTTTTGCTTGTGAAGAAGTTGAAGACACTAATTCTTCTGCTTTTCAATGGATCAGCAACAGTAAGTCACCATTTTCTTTAATTAATTATTTCACCTTGTTGTGTTAGATTGATATATAGTATTTTTTGTGTTAACCTATTATATTAATTTATTGGATTAGTTTATTATTTTCACTTTGCATCTAACATGGCGTCACATGGCATGAGTCAGCAACCTCAATTTTTGCCAGAACATGGAGAACCTGTTCTTCCTTGGATGAAATGGAAACCCCTTTTTGGCTCATATCTAATAGCAATAGGGGGTGAGAAATTTTCAGCTGAAGAAAACAAGCAGTTTTACTTCATAACCTTGGAATAGAAGGCAGAACATTTTGGACCCCATACCCATTGGAAGAGGAGACGGAGAACCTGAAGATGTTTATGAGATGTCTGTTTTGTTACTTCAAAAACATTTTGGTGCTATTATCAATGTTGCTATGGAAAGACACAAATTCTTTATGAGAATTCAAGCTAAAGGATAGAGCATTGGGAACTATGAAGCAGCACTTAAGTCATTGGCTCAAACTTGTGAATTTGAACGATTGACTGACTCTCTAATCCAAGATCAATTAGTCCACTGCACCAATGATTCTGGAGTTCAGGAATAATTACTGGCAAAGAACCCTAATCTGAAAGATGCTATTAGCATTGTTGAAAGTATTGAAAATACCTCAAGTTAGGTGAAAGAAATGCGGAGTGCTATAACTCCCAATGAGTTGGTAGCTGAATACGCTCCAAATGAGTGTAGAAACTCTGTTTCTGTTTCACAAAAATGAAGTGTTCCAAATGTGGTAGCCAAAACCATGGCCAGAACTATCTAATTGCTTTGCTAGAAGTGTGATATATAGAAATTGTGATAAGCGAGGGCATTATGGAATACTGAAGTAAATGTTGTTGATGAGGAGATAACATATCCTCTGCAAATCATTCACCACATTTCTGATTCTTGCAGTCTTACAATGCAAGATGTAAAGGGAGTTGATTCTGATGTGTTGACCATGCCTAAGTGTGAAATATCTATTGGTACTAAACATTTTTATGTTTTAGCAGATTCAGGTTCCTCTTACACACTGATCAGTGACAAAATCTGGGATTCCACTTGTGGTAAAGACAATATCATTCTTCTTCCTCCTGATATTAACCCCGCGGGTTACACTGGTCAGAGTATCGATTTAGTTGGATATTCCATCCAATCTATCACATTTAAAGACAGAATAACAGTGGGGAAGGTTTACATTGCAAAATAGGTCACAACTTGCTTGGATGGTGTCTCCAAAGAGACCTTGGAATTATTTTAAATCCAAATGCTTGGGAGCAAGTTATGTTAGTCTCGCAACAAGTTGGAGATTTAGAGAATTTTAAGAAATTTCCGTCTGTTTTTAGTCACAAGTTAGGATTACTAAAAGGTTTTAAACATAAAATTATATTGAAGTCTAAGGCACAACCTGAGGTTCATAAGGTGAGAAAAGTGCCTAATTTGATGATCATAAAATTACAAGAGGACCTCAATAGATTACTTGATTCTGGTGTTATAGAAGAGATAGAGTTCTCTGAATGGTTGGCCCCAATTGTTTTGGCACCCAAGGATAATGTTAAACAAATTAGAATGTGTGTGGATTTGAGAAGTATGAATAATTGTATATGGGTAGACAGACAACCGTTATCCAATATCAACGAAGCCTTGGCCAAATTAAAATAATGCTACTGTTTTTAGTGTGATGGACTTATCATCAGCCTATTACCAGGTTCTGTTGCATGAGGACTCCAGAGCTTTAACATCTTTTTTTACTCCCTTTGGATCTTTCAGGTTTATCAGGATGCCTGTTGGGCTAGCTTTGGCTGCCGCATGTTTCCAGAGAGTAATGAAAGAGGTTTTAGTGGGAATTGCCTCTGTCTTGTTCTTTCAAGACGATATACTTGTGTTTGGAAAAAGACAAGTCGGAGCACAACGTGACTCTGTACAAGGTTCTCTCAAGACTTGAAGAGCATGGTTTGACTCTAAATAGGGAAAAGTGTTAATTCTGTGTAGGCTCAGTGTCATACCTTGGTCATACCATCTCTGGTGAAGGGATTAGTCCAAAAATTAATTTAGCTGAAGCTATTTCTTTATCCCCCCACGCCGTTGAACAAAGACCAGGTGAAGTTGTTCCTTTTGACTCTCTGAATATTACTCTAAATTTGTCAGTAATTTTTCTAGTGTTGTATAACTATTAAGATTCTTACTCAAAAAGGTGCAGATTTTGTCTGGTCGGATGAGTACAAAGATGTATTCAATCAAGCTAAAGAGGAAATTTCTTGCATGGCAACGCTTGGACACTTTGATGTAACTAAAAAAAACATATTAACCACTGATGCAAGTATACGTGGTGTAGGTGCTGTTCTTTCCCAAATGTGTGATGGCCAAGAAAGGGTGGTTGGTTTCGCTTCCCGTTCACTTAAGGGTGCTGAACAACGTTACTCCATTATTGAACGTTAAGCGTTAGCTTGCATGTTGGTTATCAATTATTTCAGATTTTATCTTTGGGGTTTACCTTTCTTGGTCATGAGTGATCACAAACCTTTGGACCACATGTTCGCATGCAGGAAAGTAGGAAACACCACTCCCAGGATCAAGAGGGGGATTGAAAGTTTGTGGGAATATAACTGTTGAATATTTACCTGGTTTGAAGAATGTTCCTGCTGATTTTCTCTCAAGGATGCTTCTTGACAAACCAGGTGCTAACAATGTAGAGAATTCTGTGTTGTAGGTCAAGGAACCAGCTCTCAACAAGTCAGAGTGGGAGTTAAACAAGGCTGAAGATGAATCAAAGAAATTAGTGATGGATTTTGTAGTAAACGGTTGGCCTGCTTTAAGTCTTGTTCCTCAATGTGATAAAAATTCTGGAGTGTTCGAGACGAATTGAACATTTTTAAAAAGAATCTCTATAGAGGTGATAGATTAGTTCTACCTTCCAATTTATGTTAACAAATTATCAATCTTGCACACGAAGGCCATCTAGGTCACAGTTTAACCAAGTCCAGAGTCAGAGAAACCTATTGGTGGGCTGATCTTGATCGTCATGTAGAGGATATTGTTAGAGAATGCATTTCCTGTACCAATAATGACAAATCAAAAAAGTTAGGAGCAACTCCTCTTTCACCAGTTGAACTTCCAGAACAACCTTGGACAAAACTTGCTTTGGACATTGTGGCTCCTTTTGACATCTGGCACCTAATGAAAAGTTTGTTGTAGTTCTTGTGGATTGCACATCCAAGTGGGTTTCCGCATGTTGTATGAGTTCGCTTGTCACCAAGAACATCATTGAGTTTTTAAAAGATATTTTTGTATGTGAGGGAATTCCGGATGTAATTGTCACTGATAATGGTGTACAATATACATCTTCAGAAATGGAAGAATATTTTATAGATCTTTCTATCACACATCATCACACTGCAATTTATTTCCCACAAGCCAACGGGCTTGTTGAGAGCACAAATAGATTGGTAAGAGCCACTGCTCAGTCTGCTGTGGAAATGAATATTTGTTTAAAGTCAGTTTTGAGAGAAAAAATGTGGGCACACAGGAATACATGACTGAAAATGAGCGTAAAGGAGCACTTCTCTTTTTTATGGTAATAATTATTTTTTATGTGAGTATGTTCATTTTGTTTACAGATTTAGCGCCGGAAGAACGGCCGGGAGGCCCGAAATGCATTGGGCGTTTTTCTTGAAATATTGAATCTGTGATGTAAAGCATGAAAATCAATTTATGATTTGAACAAATTAAACATGTTTAAGTTGAAAGGACATTTATTGATGTTTGAAAAATTAATTGTTTGTCATTTTACATGTTTTTGAGTTTACTAGTATGAATGTGATTAGTTAAATGGAAAGTTTCACAACTGTTTAAGGCAACAGTGCTCAGGGGCCAGGTTGAAAAACTTGAATTTTTGAAATTATTAGGCACACAGGAATACCCCTAACAGTGTTTCTGGTGTGTCTCCTTAGAGGTAGATAAGCTGGAACAAAACTCACATCGCTATGATTACGCAGGAATGAAAGTTTAGTTTCTAACCACAGAGTTAAGAACTATCGAACTATGTACAAACACAGATATAATGCAAAGTCTGGAGCGAATTCATGGAATGTGGGGAATTTTGTTTTGGTCCCCCAAATGTCTGTCGAACTTTTTTGGCCCTAAACGCATCATCAAAGTAATGAAAAATGTTGTAATGTTAGATGGTGGTGATGTTTTGAGCATGTCTAGACTGTCTAAATTAAAAGGTGGAAATTTAAGGAATGCCACTACAGCTTTTGACTATGTTAGTGCTAAGGAAAGTCAGTTTGTGGATAAAGACTCTCATGTTGAAACTCATTCTGATCATTTTCCTTTGGAGAAAAGGAGGAAGAATTACCCTTCATATTTAAATGACTAACTTTTGACTTGGTGTCTATGTGGTTACTAGTTTGTGATCTCAAGTTACAAATTATTTTGATGTGATTATCACATGTTACATTTTACCCTAATGTTCACAATTACTCTCCTTAACCATATTTAGTTTTATGCTTCATTTTGTAGGTTTTTACTATAGCTCTTTTATTCATCCTTTATTTCTTTTTATCAATTATATTATTTCTTCTTCCTTTCATTGCTGTTCTGTGAAGGGAAGATGTGTTGTGATTATCCCTTTTTTTAAAACATCCAAGCAGCAGGTCATCATTCAGGCGCCGGTTGTTTTGAGACTTGACTATGCGTGGTCCCTCTATTTAGGGTCCAATAAGGTGGAAGTCTCAAGGTTGCAAAGGGCACAGAATGCAGCTGCTAGAACTCTCTTAGGTCTCTGCAAATGTTGCTCTGTGCCAAATGCTATCCGCTGTCTTCATTGGTTACTTGTGGCCAGGCACATTGAATTCAAAATCTTATATATTGCCTTCAAGGTTTTGAAGCTGGGCACTCCTCCCATCTTGGCTGATGTCCTGTTGCCATATGCCCCTGCACAATCTATCCACTCACAGAGTCAGCACTTGTTGGTGGTTCCCCGGACCCGTAGAGTCCAGGCTGGTGGCCGCTCTTTTTGCTACAGAGCCGCCACCCTTTGGAATTCACTCCCTATGCAGATTTGTGGCCATGACAATTATTTTGCGTTCAGAAAGTCCATTAAGACCTATCTTTTTCCTGCATCTTAGTTCTGCCTGCCTCTTGCTTTGTCTATTTTTCCTGCATTAGCACTGGGACGCCCCTTGTCTGGGGCAGCTGTAGCGCTCTACAAGCTACCATAACATACTGATGATGCATCCATCATAACTCGGGGATAGTTGTACTGGGGGAACCGCTATGTGATCAATCAATCAATCAGTTGTAAAGCGCACTACATACCCGCGAGGGTCTCAAGGCGCTGGGGGGGGGGGGCGCTACTGATCGAACAGCCAGGTCTTGAGTATCCTCCTGAAGGTCAGCAGGTCTTGGGTCTGTCGTAGGCTCAGTGGGAGGGTGTTCCATGTCTTGGCGGCGAGGAGGAAGAAGGATCCCCCACCGGTGGTTGTTCTTCGGATGCATGGGACGGTGGCGAGTTAGAGGTCGGCGGAATTTAGCTGGCAGTTGGGGATGTAGAAGGAGAGCCGTCTGTTGAGGTAGGCTGGGCCAGTCTTGTGGAGTGCCTTGTGTGCGTGGGTGAGGAGCTTGAAGGATATGGCTGTGGCATGGTACATCGAGGATCAGCCGTGTCGAGGTGTTTTGGATGCGTTGTAGTCGTTTGATGAGCTTGGTTGGGGCTCCTGCGTAGAGGGCATTTCCGTAGTTGAGTCTGCTGCTGACGAGGGCCTGGGTGACTGTCTTTATTGTATCTGTCGGGATCCATCTGTAGATTTTGCGGAGCATGCAGAGAGTTTTGAAGCAGGAGGAGGAGACGGCGTTGACTTGCTTGGTCATTGAGAGCTTTGAGTCAAGGATGATTCCCAGGTTACGTGCGTGGTCGGTGGGTGTTGGGGCTGCCTTCAGTGCCGTCAGCCACCAGGAGTCATCCCAGGCTGAGGTGTTGGAGCCGAGGATGAGGACCTCTGTCTTGTCCGAGTTCAGCTTCAGATGGCTGGTCTTCATGTAGTCGGTGACGGCCTTCATTCCTTCGTGGAGGTTGGCTTTTGCGGTGATGGGGTCCTTGGTGAGGGAGAGGATCATCTGAGTGTTCTCGGCGTAGAAGATTATGTTGAGGTTGTGCTGTCGGGCTACGTGTGCTAGTGGGGCCATGTAAATGTTGAACAGAGTCGGGCTGAGGGAGGATCCCTGGGGGACGCCGCAGATGATCTTGGAGGCTTTGGAATGGAATGGGGGATGCGGACGCTCTGGGTTCTGCTGCAGAGAAAGGAGGTGGTCCAATCCAGAGCTTTGCCTCAGATCCCTGTGGCGTGGAGGCATGCACGTAGTGTGCGGTGGCAGACGGTGTTGAAGCTGGCAGAGAGGTCTTGGAGGATGAGTGCTGTGGTCTCACCATTGTTCAGCAGGGTCCTGATGTCGTCGGAGTCGGAGATGAGGGCAGTGCTGTGGCTGCTGCGGAACCCTGACTGGGAAGGGTCCAGGATTTTGTTTTCTTCGAGGTGTCGGGTTAGCTGTCTGTTGACGGTTTTCTCGATGACCTTGACCGAAAAGGGGAGCAGAGAGATGGGCCGGAAGTTCTTGAGGTCTCTTGAGTTTGATGAGTTGTCTATCCATGTCCTCTGGTGGTTACCAATAAAGGACTTGATCCTGTTACCCGAAGTGGTTGACTTCATTATTTTAACAGAATCATCCAATGTTTTATTAGAGGTCAATAGTAGTCTATTGGCAGTAATGATGATACCGCCAGGTATGTGTTTACATAGAAAATAGGTGTCCAAAGGTTTTCCTATAGCCCAATGCTATCTATGGACCTAAGGTACCACGGTTAGCTTCAGAGCTAAACTAGGTTGCAGAAGAGATATAAAAAGTTACATTTATCTTGCGGGTCGTCAATTTGATTGATGCTGCAGGAGCCCAAGGACTCGCCTAGCTGGTTTAATCTTTATTTTCGACCTACTTACGAATTTCACCGAAGAGAATTGTTTCAGCTCCAGAGAGATCAATGGACCTTTTTCACCATAGACAAATTAGAGCTTTTAAAATCATTAAAACATCATAGACATTTAGAATTTGCAATTAGTCAATGATGAGTTGGTAAAAGTTTCAAAATCTTTATTTTACCTTAAGGTTAGAGTCTCTAAATACCTTGATTCAATTTAGTAGGTTTACAAAAGTATAAAAAAATAGATTAGAAGTCAGCATTGAAAAATACACAGTATTCCATATTGAAAACCAATAAACTAAATAAAGGACATATTCTAAATAGAACCCATGAAGAGTGCCGTAGGAAAAGAGCGAGTAAGATATAAATTCCTCAAAAAAGAGTAGTTCTGGAAACTCAGCCGAGCTCCCTACAGCTGCAGTACCAACTATAAATAAAAGTGAAATCTTTGCAATAGCATTGATCACAAGTAATCCAACCCAATTAGGAATAAGCCATAATCACCTCAAAGAATAGCTATAGAAATCAAACCTTCATAAAGAAGAATCTTAAGGGCAGGAAAAAAATTACATCAGCAGGACCATCGGAAAAAACAGGAGAGAGTACAGTACTTAATAAGAAAGTGTGCAGTTGTGAATATGGCATTGCTGTAGGATTACCTGATAAAAGGGGTTGTACCCAATCTTTTGAATTTTATACAATTCTCAAAGAGTGCCCTAAAGATTGAACAGACCCTCCAATTGTACAGATTTTAGGGGGCCATTCCCTCATTTGCATGGAATTCGTTCTACAGAAGAGATACCATCAATTAAGTCATGTGTGAGGTGATGATGAGTGGTTGGTGGCTAAGTTATAGTTTTCATAACTAACTATAACTGACCAATTTCAGGTTGAGGAAAAAGGCCAACTTCCCCCAATGAAAATATTGTTTTTCTTCTTTGTTTCAGCTCAAACAATAAGGAGGAAATAATAGCATTTTACTTTTTCTCAGTAGGAATCTACTCTCTTGCCATTTCTAGCGCTCTTTGCCTATACTGGTAAAGGCGCTTGGCAATTTTGCGGTAGGGTGACTGCTTTACCCTTTCTACTTGCTGATTGTTTTAAAACTCCGCTGCTCTTGTTCTGTTTTTAAAATTACTCTGTATGTTGCCTATTTGCACAGATCATTTTTAAAACAATTACACCTCCCTCTGCCTACTTGCACAAACTCCTACCTGCTCTCCTTCTCTGACGCCCTCCTTTCGCCTCGCACTCCCCGGTCCACCACGGGGTCTCCCGATTGATGTGGAGGGAGCGCTCGGCAGGCTTCACTTCCGGGCTAAAGGTGGGAGGGGTGGAGTATAAAAGCAAAGGCTGGCAGCTACACGTAGTGGACGCATACTGGTAAAGGCGCTTGGCGTTTTTGCGGTAGGGTGACTGTTTTACCCTTTCCACTTGCTGATTGTTTTAAAACTCCTCTGCTCTTGTTCTGTTTTTAAAATTACTCCTTATATTGCCTATTTGCACGGATTATTTTTAAAACAATTACACCTCCCTCTGCCTACTTGCACAAACTCCTACCTGTTCTCCTCCTCTGATGCCCTCCTTTCGCCTTGCGCTCCCGGTCCACCGAGGGGGTCTCACGATTGATGTGGAGGGAGCGCTCGACAGGCTTCACTTCCGGGCTAGAGGTGGCGGGGTGGAGTATAAAAGCAAAGTCTGGCAGCTATGCGCAGCAGGCGCGCTGGCGGCGTGCCAAAGGCGCGCCAAAGGCAAGCCCGTCTGCTCCCGTCAGGAGCCAGGGACTCTGCCACTTTTACCACAAATTTGATTAACCAACAGAAAGGGAACATTAAATACACCAGACAGGAGTTAATAGCCTTTAGGAACCTTACCCCCCCGTCCTCCGCATTCACAGGTACTTATCAATGTAGTTACAAATTTCCCACCTCTGTTGAAGGCCCCCTTACTTGCACACACTGCAGATTTCAGAGCATCCCCCCCCCCAGCCCTCACGCGACCCCGACACCACAACCATGCCCAAGAACTCGGACGCAACCAGAGCTAGCTGGAATTGCTTCCTGGCTAACGTCCGTACTCTCTCGCCAAACATGCCATCAATATTTGGGACCTTATCTCCTCCTTCCACCTAGATATCGGATTCCTAACAGAAAACTGGATTAAACCCTCCTCTACACCAGCCAATCGCTATTGCACTTCCAGATGGCTACCATATTTTAAGAGTAGATAGACCACGCAAGAAGGGCGGTGGCATCGCTGTCATATACAAAGACCCTATCAAAGCTACAATGCTTGACCAATGCTGCAGCGACTCAGTCGAAATCCTCATATTTAGATTAGACATCCACCCACAGTTAAGTTGGAAAGGAGCCCTGGTCTACCGTCCTCCAGGACCCCTCCTTAATGCCATACCTCATCTTCTAAATATGATTGCCCACACGTGGTATCCTCCAACAAATTCATTCTTCTGGGCGACTTTAATGTCCACAGTGAGAACCCAAAAGACCCAGACACAGCTACCCTCCTGACCGAGATGACAGCACTAGGTTTGATTAAAATTAATGAGGCACCTACACACATTGCTGGACACACGTTGGATCTGATCTTTTCCAACCCACCGGAGACAACCTACAAATCTGCCAACCCCCTGATATGGTCAGACCACTCGATAATCAAATTTAACCTAAGAGGCCCCCATGATCGTATAGTTAAGAAGAACCATGCCAGACAGACCCACAGACAATGGCACAAACTTACACCAGCCCTCTTTCATGAAGCATTCACTCCACCAGAGCAGCTCACTTCAGACACAGTGGATAAACAGCTCATGGCCCTCCAGGATACTATCAAATTAACCATTGACACGCTCATCCCTTTGAGAAAATCCTCTCTGGTCCCCAAACCCATCCAGATTACCTGGTATTCATCAGAACTCAGAGTTGGAAAAAGTCAATGCAAAAAACTTGAACGCCAATGGCGCTGCACTAAGGACCCCTCTGACAAAGAAAAATGCAAGGTAGCCTTGGCTACCTATCATAGGAACCTAAAAACTGCTAGGAAAAAGCACATAGCCATCCAACTGGAGCAAACAGATAATACTTCCAAAACCCTTTACCAAGTTCTGAACAGTCTCCTTAACCCCAAAGCCTGCAGCCCTGAAGAAGAGCCATCTCAATCTTTATGCGATGAAATTGCCAATCACTTTGCTAAAGAAAATGATGACATTTACAACAAAATCTCCTTCTTCAACGCTAACACAGGTCACCAAACGTGTCCAAGCCTCACCTCACCTTAACACTCAAAAAAAAATCCCCTTCTCACTACCCTCGACACAGAATCCCTGCTAAACTCAGCCAAATCAGGCTCCCCTAAAGATCTGCTACCAGCCAAAACAGCCAAAAAACTTGCTGCTGAACTGACCGCGCCATTGTGCACAGTTCTAAATAGCTCAATCACTGAAGGTAAGCTCCCCGAAGAATGGAAAGCCGCCCAGATAATGCCCATTAGAAAAAACAATAAACTGTCTCCCGATATAATAGCGAACTATCGTCCAATCTCATTTCTCCCCCTGTATAGCAAGTTGCTGGAAAACATATCAATACACACTTATCCACTTTTATTGAATCCTCCAACTGTCTTGATCCCTCACAATCAGGATGTCGCCCCAGATACAGTACCGAATCGGGCCTGGTCAATGTGATTTACGACATTCGGATGCAGGCGGACACCGGTCGAGCAGTAATTCTCATACTGCTCGACCTGTCCGCCGGATTCAACACTATCTCACATCAGATTCTGTTGAAAAGACTAGAAACAATAGGCATCCAGGACACTGCTTTAGACTGGATGAGGGACTTTCTTAAAGGAAGAACCCAAACAGTGCAACTCGGACCCTTCAGATCAAAAACCACCCCAGTGACTAAAGGAGTACCGCAGGGCTCCTGTCTTAGCCCTTTGCTATTCAACATTTATGTGGCCCCACTAGCAGCTCTCCTCAGGGAAATCGGGTTTACTCCCATTTCCTACGCAGATGACACGCAGCTCTTCCTCACCTTTGATAAAGACACCCCCAACATCAAAAGCATTTTTCAGAAGGCATGAGAACCATAACATCATGGATGAGCAGCAATTTCTTGCAGTTCAATGCAGGGAAAACTGAAATAATGCTTTTCAAGGATGCAGTCTCCAGCTGGTCTCCCAGCTGGTGACCAGAAGAAATGGGCCCGGCACCATCTCCTAAGCCAGTTGTCAAAAACCTAGGAGTTCTACTAGACAGCAAACTCAATCTTGATGAGCACATAGCCACAACCAAACGAGCTTGCTTCCAGGCACTCAGCCTGCTTCGCAGAGTCTTTTATTTCCTTCCTACCTCCACCTGCAAAACATTGCTCCATGCCCTAGTGCTCAGCCATCTAGACTTCAGTAATGCCCTACTGATATCTGACAAAGAATCTGCCCTTAACAGCTTACAGGTGGTGCACAATACAGCCGCCCACCTGGTAACCAGTGCACCATATTGCGCCCCGTCACTGCCCTTGCTTCGCAAGCTGCACTGGTTACCCATCCGCAAAAGAATTCAGTTCAAAATCTGCTGCCTAGTGTTCAAGGGCCTCAACCAGCTGGGTCCTATTTATCTGGCCAACAAACTGACCAGACACTCATCATCGAGCACTCTCTGCTCCAATGGGAAAGGTCTTCTGGATAACCCTCGCATCATGCGAACCAGATTGGGAGGTAAATCATTCTCCTATCTAGCACCTCAATTCTGGAACCAGCTTCCACTGGACATACGCCTTTGCACCAACTACCTTAGCTTTTGAAAAAAACAAAAAACCTCACTCTTTTAAACTCCCACTGCCTCACCCGTATGCGCTCTCATCGTGGAGATACCCCATGTGGGGTGATTCAGGCGCTTTACAAATGACATTAATAAATAAATAAATATTGTACCTCCTTTAATAACTAAGTGACCATGATATACTGCAAACACATTTATTCAAGCATCTTTGTCTTAAATTAATTTTACAAAGCTTCATTACCCTTTTCCAAAGCATGCCTTTCGGAAATGCATTTGTTTCGTTTTGCCTTTGGAATTAATGGTAGCAAATCAAATGGTAATACATTCAGATTTAGCTGGTTAAGTTACATACATGTAGCATTTCCAAGCTTGTTTTTTCAATGTCAAATTACGTAGCACTGATGTGAAAATTTCTAACAATTCTAGAAAATCTAAACATATTTTTAGTTGCCACTTAGTTACTTCAAAACAATTAAAACATTTAAAAATATCATTCTTCAATTTCCAAAGATAAAGAAGAATGCTGTATCAGGTTTTTTTTAATTGAAAAACAGAACAAATAAAGTTATCACATGTATGAAACAAAGAGTGTTTTTTAGTCGAAGGTGAGCCTTCAACTGAAAACACTCAGCATTACACTCCGCATTACAGATGTATTTTACAGGAAGCTCCTCACTTTCTCCAAGGACTGATGATCCTGATGAGTGCTTGCTTCAGTTTGGTGATCCCAAGAATTAAGACAAAGGACTGCGCAGAAACTGAAAGGATCACACCTATACGGAAAATGGACCCGAACCAAACACTATGAAAAAACAGCATGAGGCACTGTGACAGTAAAAATATAACACAGTTAGATAGGAGGGATCCCAACATTTTGACTGCTCCAAAATGAACATCAAGCCGAGGTTGGCTGAAGGCTGATGCATTTTTTTTCATCCTCTGGGTATGTCTGCCGAGCGATGTGAGGATAGCTGTGATGGAAGCGATGCCGAAAAGCAGAGGGAAGAAGACCGCAAATGTGCCTGTTAAACAAACGTATGCCATTTCCCATGGCAGAACTTCCCTTATGAGAGTAGCATTAGCTTTGAGACTGGTTGTTAAATTCTGAGGGGATTCTCTGTAGGATCTCCAGTACGAGGGAATGCTGAGTACCAATGAACCTATCGCAGTCCCCAAAACTAGCCAAGGAACCAACTTAGAGATTCTTTGCTTTAACCAGTAGAAGAGGTGGTTGTTGAAGTCCACAATCTTCACGCAGTAAAAGACAGAGAGGCAGGCAGTGAACCAGGTACTACAGCTTCCAGACCATACTATAAATTGAAGTACTATGCCTGGAACCACAGACCACTTGTCATAAACACAAATCTCTCCTAGCAGAGTGCACTGGAAACAAGTAAAGGCTATTCCCAGAGCAACTAAGATGATATCGCAGGTGTTCAGGCGTCTTCCTTTGGCCTTTTCCAACAAATAAAATGCCACAATGAACACACTGGCAAGTATTCCAATCACAGTGGCCGTGGCTACAGCAATCATATAAACCTTTGAAAATCCAGGAGCCATTGTTTTTCTTTCTCTTTGCAGTTCTTTGATGAATTCACAATGATCAATGCTGCTCTGACTATACTTGGTGTATGAGTGTTGGGGACAGGGAAGGATAGACTTCAGAATCAGCAGGTGTGCCTGGGTTAAGTTACCATTAGCGTCATCCTCACCATCACGACGGATCTGGATTTAGAAGGATGCAAATTAGTCTGGTTTTGGCATCCTCTCTTTTAAAGCAGAAACGCATCTCAACACTCTTATTTAAAACTTTGTGGTGCATAACCCTTAAATATAATAAACAGATTATATGTTTCCCTTACTTGCACTGAGAAAGAGAAATGAAATGTTTATTCATTGTATTTGGTATTTTAATCAATGTATGCACATTGCCTCTAGGTGCTTTGTCCAATGTATTATGCAAATTGCCAAAAAAGTGCATTTAAATATATATATATTCTACAAGAACAGTTTGAGACAGTGTGTAGAGGTAAAGAGTGAATAAGAACAGGAAAGCATCGTGCAGCCAATACTATTACATATTTGGTAACACAGACTTCAACAAAAGAGAGAAACTGAATAAAAGCAGTTATGACAATTAACGGCCATGCAGCCAAGACAGAGATATTATGTGAAAACAATAAACTTCCAAGAGTGCTTTCTTAAATACAATAAATATTATGGCATGCCTCTACAGTGACTGATGCATAGGTATCAGCATATCATTAGTGCCACAGTGAACTACAACTTGTTGTGAGCTACCTTGCAAGAACGTGATTGATTTGCAACAATAAAAGCACAGAATTTTTTTGCCACACTTCAGAGTTTGATCCAGTCATGTTGGAGACCCATACCCCACCACCACATTGGCAGAACACCAATGCCATGGTTAATCAACTATCCCTCTCCTTAGTTTAATTCACCTACTTACCTGCTTTGTCTGACATAGAATCAGACGACGCAGTCGCTAGCTCACCTAATCACAATAGCGATGCCATTAAATCCTTCTTACAAAGGGAAATGAAAACTTTGAGGGAGGTCATGTCCAACAAAAGATCCCTTTTATTCGATAACACTCCTTGTGATCCCGAATACTCTAAGCCACAGAAAAAAAGCAAACACTGCCTAAGCACTGATAGAGGTCGCGATACCTCACATGATATGGGAGGTCCAAGCACCTCACAAGGTATGGGAGGCCCTAGTGCCTCGAAAGGCAAGTATGCCCCTCGCGGCACATTCAGGTTGGGTGTCCCTAGCGGCACAAATTTGGTGGGTGCCCTCAGCGGCACATGTATCGACAGTGCTTGTGTTGATCCTAGCTCTGATGAAGACGAGTTCTTCAATAACCCAGACGATGAATTCGTCCTCGACCTCGATGAGGGAGACTTAGACGACTTGGATCTTAACACCTTTTCAGAGGCACATTCCTGAAAATGTCTTTCAATTAAACTTGCCTCTCTCTTATGCCTGATTTCTTGTTTCAGGGTATCCGACGTCAAAGCGTTAGATATCTCTTATAGATGTTATGACTTGTTTGGTGTTAAATTTGAAATCCACAGAAGAACTAAGACTATGTCTGATTTCATTTTTTATCCTCGTTTTGATTTCTGCAAAAAACTTTGTGTAGTTGATTGCATGAAAGAATATGACTCAAGAATGAAAGACCTTCGTCCAGCTGATGCAAATCAACTTCTTGTCTCCTAGGTCAAACCATTTAAACCCATTTCATCCTGCTCTATTGCTAGATGGGTTAAGTTGGCCATGAACCTTGCTGGTATTGACCTTTCTAAATGTCAAGCTCATTCTCTAAGAAGTGCTACGTCCAGCAAATCCTTTTGGTCTGGCCGTAAGTTGGATGTTTTCCTTAAGTGTGCAGACTGGTCTAATGATTCCACCTTTGCGCATCATTACTGCAAACCTATTGAACATGTTTCTGATGCTGTTATTCAGGGCTACCAACATGCATAAAGTAGCCTCCTTGTCTTGTAATAAAATTGTGATTCTCCTATTAACATGACCAGAGAATCTGGATTTCATTAGACACGGAGGCTAACATTATGCCCCCCTTCCCTCCCTTGAATGGAGGATATTTGGATATTTTGTTCAATTAGACATTAATAACATTTTAAGTTTTTGATGTGTATTCAATTTTTCAAATTCAAAGTTTGCTTACATCGAATGTTATTGTTAACTTTCTGAATTCTCCCCGTTTGTCAACGGTTCAAATTTTGATGTTCTTCATTTTGTTTTCAGATAATTCGAATTAATGGATCTCTACGGTTTTTACTTCACTTCCTTCCAGGGATTTCAACCTCTTCACCATCCTCGTACCAAGTTGCAGCCTGATTGGACTTCTCATCGTTCGTTCGCATTTAAAAGAGGCAGCTCTCCTCCTGCTCATGGCTTATATTGATGGCGTGATGTCATCTAGTTCCTTGTTAATCCTTTGTGATGTAAGCGGCTGTTGTGAGTTGGCAGTAAAGGATTAGTGCATAATGTCAGCCTCCATGTCTTTAATGAAATCCAGATTCTCTGGTCATGTTAATGGGAGAATCGCAATTAACGGCCATGCAGCCAAGACAGAGATATTATGTGAAAACAATAAACTTCCCCGAGTGCTTTCTTAAATACAATAAATATTATGGCATACCTCTACAGTGACTGATGCATAGGTATCAGCATATTATTAGTGCCACAGTGAACTACAACTTGTTGTGAACTACCTTGCAAGAATGTGATTGTTTTGCAACTATAAAAGCACAGAATTCTTTTGCCACAATTCAGAGTCTGATCCAGTCATGTTGGAGACCCATACCCCACCACCACATGGGCAGAACACCAATGCCATGGTAAATCAACTGAGCACCATTCCCAGACATGAGCAAAACTGTAAACCAAGTGGCCCTTCATGAGCCTTGGTGGATAATAATTTAGATAATATCCAAGAAGCAAAAAACAATGTTTCGACTGGAGGTTAAATGCTTGATTGTTTGTGCACCCATGCGTGTAAATTCATTGTGTAAAACACTGTTGCAGATCACAAACAAAGCAAAGATCACCATTTAGCACATAGCAACATGGAACAGGAGAACCGAGAAACTACTACACACTTTTAGACCATTGTCCTCAGTGACTCATAGCTAATGAATGATAGGATACCAGCATCTTCCACCATGTATCGTCTACATCTTCGCATAGAGTTATTAATAATTATAGTAAATCCACATTTTCTGCATGGTCACCACATATATTTCTCCTTTTGCTGTGTCATATGTTTGCTTGCTTTAGAATTCTGTGCACTTTACTCATGCTAACCAGTCGTACAGTGTCAGTGCTCCACATTTAAACACGGTCAAATTAGCATACTCCTAATTGGAATATCTAACTTGTCTATAAGTCCCTAGCGTTTGGTACAAAATGTCCCCAGAGCCTGGAAGTAAAATGCCACTAGTGGACTGCTGCGCTTATTGTGCTAACCACTATGATCGCAGTGCAAACATGGCATTCAGGTCTATCACTCGGGTCTGAATGTAAAAATTCAAAACATGCAGTGTGACCTGCCAAAATAAACTCTTTTGACAGGTCAAAATCTCCTCCTTAAATATTAGTATGCCACTTCTATGTGATCCTTGTAGTCCAAGAGGTATGATGAATGGTATTTAGAAGTGGACAGGTAGAAATGTAAAGGTAACATACTTTTCGGAACTAAAAAAGCTATACTTGGTGTACGAAAGCTGATGGGCGCATAGAGAAACACAGGAAAGCAATATTACATTTAAACACTAAAACTGTATCTTAGGAATAGGACTTGCTAGAAAAATCATTAAACAACTACTTTTAATATACACATTAAATCCAAATCAGTCGCAAAGATGGATATTTAGTAAATATTAGGGAAAGGTAACTTACCCTTTATCTACCTGAATTGCTAGAAGACTAATGAGGATAAGAATCTGCCAGCCCTCAGTCTCTGGTCAGCCTTGAATAAGTGTAAAAACATGTCTGAAATGCCTCCTTTGGTTATCCACGTGCAGCCGAATTAGAATATCTAAAAGCAGCAGGCAGGTCGACAAATGCAACGTATAGCTTGCCTCTACTGATCACTGCAGTGTTCCTAAATATACAAGTCATATGAACCACCAGGTCTATTGTACAGGTATTATTATAATAGCCTGCCTGGAGGTCTGATAACATATTATTATTTTGTGTCCACGATTGCAGGTTGACCAGTACCTGTTTACAGTATTTTTTTGTAATGTGTCAATCAGACTGATAGTTCTGTAGGTGAACAGACAAAATATCGACTCCAAAATATCGACTGGACATAATATCGAGTTTTAAATATAGACTGGACAAAATATCGACTGGACATAATATCGACTACAAAAATATCGTTTTTCAGGTAAGTGAAGTAATATCGACTGTTTAAAATATAGATAGCAAAAATATCGTATTTTTAATAATATATAATATTTTATAGTGTATTTTTATGTAATAATATGTGTGAAAAGTGTGTATTAATGTTATAAAATATTTTATTAAATGGAATTTGTAGCGGGTTGTGGGTTTATAGGGGAATAGGGTGGGAAGTAATTTAATAATAATTAATTAATTAATATATGTTTGTAAATATTTAGAATTAATAATTAATTGATAATTAATAATAATTAGTTAATTAATTAATATAATTTTGTACATATTTTGAATTAGTAATTAATTGGTAATTGATTAATTGTAATTAGTTAATTACATTAATTAGAGTACATTTTAATATATATAATTTTGTGTTATTGTTAAGTAATTAATTGGGAAAAAATAATATTAATTATTAAAATAATTACAGCTAATGTGCTAATATATTTACTTTATTGTTATTGTTAATTAATAATTAATTGGTAATTAAATAATATTGATACATTTTGGGTAAAGGAGTATTTTTAGGGTTCAGGGTCAGTTTTTAGTTTTTGGGTAAAGGGGCATTTTTAGGGTTCAGGGTCAGTTTTCAGTTTTTGGGTAAAGGGGCATTTTTAGGGTTCAGGGTCAGTTTTCAGTTTTTGGGTAAAGGGGCATTTTTAGGGTTCAGGGTCAGTTTTCAGTTTTTGGGTAAAGGGGCATTTTTAGGGTTCAGGGTCAGTTTTCAGTTTTTTGGGTAAAGGGGCATTTTTAGGGTTCAAGGTCAGTTTTCAGTTTTTGGGTAAAGGGGCATTTTTAGGGTTCAGGGTCAGTTTTCAGTTTTTGGGTAAAGGGGCATTTTTAGGGTTCAGGGTCAGTTTTTAGTTTTTGGGTAAAGGGGCATTTTTAGGGTTCAGGGTCAGTTTTTAGTTTTTGGGTAAAGGGGTATTTTTAGGGTTCAGGGTCAGTTTTGGGTTTTTGGGTAAAGGGGTATATTTTAGGGTTCAGGGTCAACAAATAAGATTGTAAATTATTTCTTTTATTATTTTCATTTTTATTTAATTATTATAATTTAATTTAAGTATTTTTAAGTATATTTTAGTCATTAAAATTTAATATTAATTTAATTTAACACTGTTTTTAATAAAGTCGATATTTTTTACATCTATATTATTGTTAACGATATTTTGTACTCGATATTTTTGTACTTACCTGTTTGTAGATAGAAAGTCGATATTTTGTCTGTCGATATTTTGGCAACGATATTTTTGCAGGTCGATATTTTGGCAGTCTATATTATTTCAGTGATCCAGTTCTGTAAAGCACTAGTTCATGACTTGACCCCTTCTTAAACATTGGAATGATATCTGCAGACTTCTAGGATTGTAGTATATCCTTTTCCTGCAAAACATTGTTGGAAAGTAAATTGATACAGGGGCCACATTCTTCTGGGTCAAACAAATAGAGATCATTAGGTAACATTTCTGGGCTGGGAACTTTGGAGGCAAGTCAAGATTGTATTGCAGCACCAGTTTCACTGAGGTGAAATCTCAGGCATCTAAAATACCCTACCTCAAAGAGAACTAGGGGATCCCTCCCTCCCTTCCCAGCCCCTCTACACCTGGGTAAATTTCATCAAAATGTGAGACCTATTTGTGTGGTTCGATAAAGAACTCGACATCCCTCTTTGCACCAGTGACACTATCTAGGCGATTTTCTAAAAAGTACTGGTGTCCTTTGTTGTGATTGCTGAGTCCATATCTTCTCACAACTTGATTTCCCACTCTCTCTTTGCTTTAACTAGTTCCTTTTTATAGGTGGCTTCATACCTTAAAAAGTCTGCCCTACATTTAGATTTCACTTCCCTCAACAGGTCGCCTTTGGCATTCCTGCAAGATTTATTAAATCAGGCCATCTTCTACCCCTAGCAGGACCATCTCTTCTATTATGGGCTAGCAGATCTTTTACCCCATTCTACAGGCTTTCGTGATTTCTCTGTAAAGTCATTAGCCTCTGCTCCAAAGTGAGACTGAGTATCTATTCACCTTTTGTTTTTACCATTTTACGGCCTTATAGGCTTGGATACCAATTCCCACTTGATAGTTTCCCGTTGTTTGACTAGAGGAGATCATCTACCACCCTCCTACACTTGTTTGGGTTTCTCTCAATCATATCACCCTCTAAAGTCAGGGACAGGGCATTATGGTCACTGTCCATTCTGTCTAGAACAGCCATATCCTTCAGGAAAGGTCAAATACATAGCCCCACTACGAAGTAATCAATAGAGCTGGTATGGCCTATTCTGATAAAAGAATATGCATGGTGGTGGCTGTAGGCAGTCTTTTTTACACCATAGTGTCAAATCCTGCTTTGCAAGCATGTGGGGCTCGCTTGAACAGGAGAGTACAGGATGCCAAGATTATTCTTCTATATCCACTCCCTGGTTGCTGGAGGAACTTATTTTTGCCCTACTGTCATGGGGACGTACACCAGCATATATGACACTTGTCATTATGTGCATCTCTTGAAAGGAGCTGTGCGATTTTGGAGGATATGATTTTGGAGGATACGATCTTGGAGGATGCACTCTACATAAACCCACATTTATAACCCATATGCATCTGTGTGCTTTCCATGAGTGCATCTGCGTGTCTGAGTGGTCTCACCCCATATAGATTGTGTGTAGTTGTTGTGTTGGCACCATTATGGTCTGGATATGATGATTATACAATAAGGAAATGAGTTACCAAGACTGGGCCTGATGATTAAACAATTAGGAAATGAGTCACCAGTCATGGTGTGAGTTTGGTGAATATGCAATCAGGCAATTATTTAACCAGACAGGGTCTAGTGATCATACAATCAGGAAATGAGTCACCCAGGACAGATCATGATATGAGCCTGATGATTATACATCCAGGAAATGAGTGACAAGTCATGGTATAAGCCTCCTGATTATACAATCAGGAAATGAGTCACCCAGACTGGACCTGAGGAGTCAACCAGAACAGTTTAGGGTATGAGCCTGGTGATTATACAATCAGGAAATGAGTCACCCATTCAGTAGACATCTTAATTGGAATAGGACTATAAAGGCACTCCCTGCCCACACTCAGTTGGTAGACAATCAGGAATCAGTGCAGACTCGGTTGCATCTTCTGAGCAGCTCCAGTCGATGTTGGACTTCATGATAATGGCATCTAGTGGAAGATCAGTCAGAGGACATCGATGCATTATTCTGTGTCATAATCTGCAGTGGACGTTGTCATCCTGTTTTACGAGTCTGCAGTGGACATCAGCACGTCAGTGGGCATAGACGTATCAGGAACTGTACAGTAAGTCATGCTGACAGTTGCGCACACCCAAGGGGGCATCTTTAATGCCTTACAATAGAATCTTGACACAGCAGCTCTCTGCAACCGTACCAAGTCAGTACATACAGGACTGCAACTTCTAGCACGTATAACACTGCCCTTAGCATCTCATGCCAAGCTTGCTGCAATGTTTAAAGAAAACTGCTAAGGATAGTTGGAGGGTGAAGTAACCCGAAGGTTTACCTGGTTCAGGTCTGGACAGTTCATTATTGTGGGTCACTTGTGTAAGGAGCCTTACAGCACTTTCGGACTGGCTCCATTCCTTCAGGCGATTACTCAGTGACTTAACTGAAGGCAACAGTCTGCCATCCCCCTGAGCCAAGATCCTAGGCTACCTGCTGATCTGGCTACATGAAAAGGTAATACAGATACTGAAGTGAGTGTGGTGGGATGCGCAGGGAAGGGCTTATATTAGGTGTTATGATCTGTGGATCGTTATGTTTATGTTTATCTCATAGTGTGCACCACATCCTCAACTCCCATCTGGTATTACGGCAAGGGCGATGGCTTCCCGGCAACCGCAGACAAGGGTGTCCAGTGAGCCAAAGGATCATATCTTGTTTCTTTATTATTTTGTCTCATTCCCCCATTCCCTTCATTGTGACACTGGCTGTCAGAAATGCGGTCCACATCGCACTGAAGGACGTGGTAGGACTAGCACGAAAATCCTACCAGAATTCTGTCTCTGGGTTTGTTGTGAGTACAATGCCTGTCTCAAACTGCATGTTAATATTAGATTAGATATTGGAGGACACTAAGATTGGCATAGTACACTCCCCACACAGGCGTGCAGGCCCCAGAGACCAAGTGTGGCCAAAGAATGTCACACTTAAAGTGCCCAAAAGCATTCAGCATCTTAAAAATTCCCTGACACATTCCATTTTCTTTGTCTGTTTTTCTCCATGGCTAACTGGAAAAACTGCAAAAGTAGCTAGGTCAGCGCCAGAGAATGTTTACTACACTGAGTTAAGGGGGATCAGAAGTCATGTCATGCTCCCCCACTAGTGAGTGTCAGGCATAAATGCTGCATCCAAAGGCATCCTTCGGAATACACTTTGAGGACTTGCAAAAGGTCAGAAGAGGACTTATCTACTGTAAGTGAACTCAGAGGTGCCAGAAGAAATAGACCTGCTCCTACTTGTACCTTGGACAAAGAAGTGGACTTAAAGGGTCAGTCGGCTGGCCAGCAGTGTAGCTACAGGGAAACAAACATCTAAAAGAGACATTTTTCTAGAATTATCCAGCTGACCACTGCCAACTGGACCTGAAGGCCTCTGCCTCGTTCCCTGTAAGCCACTAAGTGCATTCTCTGCAATCCTGGTGGCTTTAGAAGTGTACTCCTGTGTGGATTGGCTCCATTAATTCTCAATTCAGCAAAACAAATATTTTTTTACGTTAAGTCCAGGATACAGTGAGTCCAATACTTCCACAGCAACACAAAAACACAACCCGGGGCAATATTAACCCCAACCTCAGCATCTCCTGTATGGATGTTCTTGAGAAAGATGGTCTTCCTTCTCTTTTCCTGACCTTGTTTTTGTTGGCTATAGGACTCTGGGAACTTTACCACTGCTAATCAGTCCTAAATTGCATGTGCTCTCTCCCTAAATATGGTAACATTGGTCCATTTCCATTTGGCACATTTAATTTTCCAGTAAAGTTCACTACATGTGTCCAGGTCCTGTAAATTAAATGCTACTAGTGGGCCTGCATCACTGATTGTGTCACCCAGTTAATTAGCCCCCTAACCGTGTCTCAGGTCTGTCATTGCAAAGCCTGTGTGTGCAGTTTCAAACTAACTTCTCGACCTGGCAAGTTAAACGTCTTGCCAGGTTAAATTCTTCATTTTTAATATATATGCCAGCCCTAAGAAGGGCAATGGGCAACCCAAGTGCAGGGTGCTGTGTGTTTAAAAGGTATGACATGCAGTTTTACATGGCATGGTAGTGAAAAACTCCTAAACTCGTTTTTCACTACGTAGAGGCCTAACGCTCTCATAGGTTAACATTGGGAATTATTTATCACACTTAATAAGCTACAATTCCTAAATGACAGCAGGTAGATCTGTTGTGTTTAGTACCTAAGGAATGATAATCCTAAATCCTCTGTAATGTACAACTGGATTTTTTGTTACTATTCTGATAATGTCACTTTTAGAAAGTTAGCCATTTTCCTGTTCTTAGCCAATGGAGGATCATATTTACAAAAAAATGCTAGAGTGAGGTGCTGCACCAAATATGGCAATGTTGTGCTCCATCATTTTATAAATGCAGGGATGCACTATCTTCATAAGAATGCAGTGTACCCTTGGTGTTTCCCTGATGCTGGCACAAAAAAATCTGCCTAGTGCCAGTGCAAGTATCCTGCTGCCATGTTCTAAGGGTGCCTGCCTGCAGGGGCGATTGTTTATGTGCAGGAAGGGACACCTTCCTGCACATTAACAATCAATAATGGTGATTTGGAGAATGCAGCACACTTGGAAAAAGCAAATAAACAGGAGAAAAATAATAATTTCTCCTTGTATGGCTAATCCTACACCTGGTTTCCCCCTGGCATTAGTTTTTGACACTACTTTAGCTTGTGAATCAGGGGCAGCATCAAAAAGCAATGGGTGTTGTAGTGGAACGGCCACTACAACAACCATTGCACGCCCCTTTGCCTCAAAAGAATGCAGCGGAAAGGGGCATATTTACAAGAAGGCGTTAACCCATGTTAAGTGGCTTAGTGTCACCTGGTAAATATGAGAATTGGCACTATGCCACCGGAGCATAAAAAATATGACACTCATGTGGCAATTGAGGTTTGTAAATATGCCCCTTGGTGTCTACTGTCTGTCTCTGATCACTGGCTGGGCTGGAACACAGCTGCACTTTGTGTACTCTAGACAACCGCACACAAAGGAAGCCTGGGTATGACTTAATGCATCTTTCTGAGAAGGTGTGAGGAGGGACCTGGGCACAGCCTCATGTTAACACCTGAAAAGGCTGTGTCTTGTCCACACACAAATGGCTCCATACCTCTATGTATTGAGTGTGGAGCCAGGGAATGAAGAAAGGACCTCTGTGCTCTTCAGAACCCCTTCTTTGAAGTTGCCACACCTCAAAGGCACAACTAGGTATAAGTACTGGACCTCTGAACCTACCAATTCAGTAAACATCTGGACCTAAAACCAATCCGCTGAGAAGAAGGACTGCCACTCTGCTGTGTTTGCTTCTCTGGTAGATTGTTGCCTTGCTGTGCTGACCTCCTGCCTGCAGCTCTCTCTGACTGGACCTCAATCACTTGAACCCAAAGTGACTCTGAGGCGAAGGTTGAGTGCCCAGCCTCCGTTTAGCAATACTTAGGATATATCAGTCTTCCACCCTTCTCCTGCGCCTGACCCATTGGAAGTGACCCAGAGTGCTTGCTCCAGCAGAACCAACACGTCCTCTGCTGCGAGAGAAGAATTGACACATCACTGCAGTTGCTGGAACAGAACCTGCACACTTCATCTGGAATCAGCGTATTGCCATCGGAGCACCTCATCGAAACCATTGTAACGATGCCACAGCAGAGAGACGATCAATGCATCCCGTCGACTCCATGGAGATACCCAGTGCATCGGCTTCGGAACCATTGCATCTCGGGAACTGCCGCTTTGCCTTCAGAACTGGCGCATCGTCATCACTGCATGGAGAAAATCGACACATCGCCTTGACTGCGGGATGAACACAGAGGTATTGCTTAGCTGCACCCTGTATCTCGCTGTTGCAACCAGGATTAAGATACTTTCATTCAGGGGGCCTTGCGTGGCACCTGTATTCAGATCGTGATCCATTGCGGTCTGTCTAAACTCTGGACTTTTGCACTGGTCCAGCATGACCAGATAACACAATAAAAACGAATTGCTTGTAAGCGCTATTTTCACTTTTACTCCTTAAAAATCACATCTTGACTTCTACCTATAGGATGTTTGTTGTTTTGCTGTTATTTTGTTTATTAAATTAAATACACTTTTTCTGAATTGGAATCGATTCTTTTTGTGTGGGGTTTACTCTGCTTAACTGTTTGCACAAATACTTTGCACATTGTCTCTTAAATTAAGCCTGACTGCTCTGTGCCAAACTACGAGAGGGTGAGTACAGGATAATTGAGAGTGTATTGTGACTAAGCCGAACTAGGATTACGGTTCCAGCTATTGATATACCATGTTGCAAGATGCTTGCGTAGTAAGGAGGATTGTTTTTGTGCAGTACGTTACCCCTTCATGCACAAAAACTATACCTTGAGGCATTTTACTTCTCCAATGTGTGCTGCACACATAGAAAGAGGAAAAAACAAGGAGAAATAAAAATGTTTCCCATCATTGCACCTTACCTGGGAAGGCATAGCATTTTGGTGCATTCCCAGGTCTACTAAGGATGGTGCATGAAAACACCCATGGAATGCTTCCCTGGTGCACTATAAGGCAATGCAGCGATTTGCCTTCTGTTGCCTTACACTAGATTTATGAAGCCACTCAGGGTTACACAAGGTGTCCATGCGTGGCTTCATAAATCACATGTTGGACTTGGGTTCCGACTGCACCATGTTGTGTGCTGCAAGGGCAACGCAACTCCCATTGTAAATATGCCCCTGGCATCATGCAGAAGTGCTCTTGTAGATGTCAGACAAAGGCCCACAGTTGGATCTGCTAGGTCTGAGTGAATATTGGCTGAATCCACATATGATGTCCTCCAAGGGTGCTAGAATCATACAATCCAGACATAAACTAGTAGTTGGTAATGGCTATCTGATACACCTAACAGTGTACTCTCTGACTGTTATTTAACAATCAAATATGAAATAAAATGTGAGAGTTTTTTTAGGTTATATTAAACCTCCTTTAGGAAGGGGTTTGTTTATAAAAATGTAGGCTTGGTATTCTTCAGCTTTCTGTTTTTACTTGTATGTTATCATTTGAAAACTTAAATCAATCTTGGACCAGTTTTCAACTTTATTAAAGAATATGAGGAGCACATACTATTGTTTTGCAGGGCCTAGCAGAAACTAAGAAGCAAAGGTATTACCCCACTATGCAGTTGAAATTAAGTATAATTGGATAGCAGTAAGGATATGTATGTAAGGTGGACACTAAAAACGAGTTCTTCCAGTCACAAGATTTTTTACAGCCAACCTGGAATGATGTCACTGACCATGTCATGAATGATGTATTATGGGACGTCTTCAGCAGTGCATTGCGGGGGAGCAAGTTATAGTTAGCTGAACTAACTATAACGGACACATTTCTCTGGTTTTGTAGAAGTGAAATGTCCAACTAACTAACGTCCCTGAAACCTGTGGTTTTTTCAGTGAATTTCTAAGGCTTTTTAAATGCTAATTTCTAACTATAAAGTCCCTGAAACCTACGTTTTTTTCAGTGAATTTAAAAGGTTTTTTAAATGCTCATTTCTAACCATGCCTACAGAGGTAGGACATGTGCAGAACAAGGAAGAAAGGTGCAGAAAGAAGCAAGAGAAATGCAGATCGAGGAAACAGAAGTCAAGAAAGACGAAGAAAGGTGCAGAAAGAAGCAAGAGATGTGCACAAAGAACCATTAGAGGTGCAGAAAAATGCCTTGTTGAAAAGTCATCCTGTACTGAGGTTCCGTGACAATTGTAAGTGGTGTTTTCGACTCACACGAATATGGTCGAGTCTAGTATCTATGAACCGCAAATGACGAGTTTAGCAAGTGTGCGCAGTTTCGCTGTGCTAACTTAAACCGTTCGTTTGTTATGTGGGTTTGTCATCTGTACCCACGGGTTCCATCTTAGATACGGCATCCATTTTGTCTCTTGCCCTCAAGTAGCCAGCGAACGGACGCTGTCCGCTTCGCGACCCTGGGACTCCCAAGATATTTGCGGAAGACACATGTTCTTTGAAAGTGTCTTTATGACGAGGGGGATGCTACTGTAAGGCAGATGGCGCCGCTCGAGGCTCATCTTGCCGCACGGGCTTATTGTCTCAGTTGTGCATCTCATTAGGCACGTCCCTTTGATGCCTGTATCTCGTGCTTCTCGACACTCCCCTTTTACACCCTTTCCGATCTCCCCACTGTCTCCGTCTTCCTCTGCACCTGTCTTCGTTCCTGTTTCGATCTACTTTACTGCTGATTGGAATTTGCTAATGGTGGGAAGATGGGTTTTTACAGTTGGGAACCGCCAAATGTTTCCGCACTTATGTTCCGGATCTTGTGTGTTTCAAAGTGATCTAAGCGACCCCTTTGAGAGCGACTTGTGGGAACCAGGTTGTAAACTATTGTGTATCATGTTATCCTATGGGTAGAAACTGTATAAAAGGAGCGATCCACAAATACAATTTGAAGCAGTCTCCCCGAACTACACTCGATGTACTTCTTGTGACTTCTGTGTTCCCTGCAGTAAATAAACCTTGACTCTTTGACGCCGAAGGAAGTGTCCCGTGTCTCTGTGATTTGTACGCCGGAGCAGGTTACCCACGAAGGTTTCAGGTGTTGTGCCCTGGCACCGCTGGGTCCAAAGAACCCAGTCCTTCAGTTGGCGCCCAACGTGGGGCTGCATCAGTGGTACCGGTCCAAGCCTGACGATCGTGAGGAACTTCGTGTGAAATCTCCGAGGGAAGGTGCACCCCGCTTCATCGATCCTGTTGTCGAAATAAGTGGCCCGAAGACTTTTCCCGCGAAGATTCCCGCCTCCTAACGGCTGCGACGGACTGCTACCCTGACTGTAGACCTGTTTTGGCGCCTGGCGTAGACCTTGGTATAGCGAGACGATTAGACGGGCCTTCCTGAGGACGCCATTGATCTTTGAGTTAAGTATTTGTGGGTCGCTCCCAGAGTTTTTTGTTGTAGACACTTTAGCGAGTGTCTTTGTTGTAAACACTTTAGCGAGTGTTTTTGTTGTAGACACTTTAGCGGGTGTCTTTGTTGTACACGCTGTGTGAGTGTTTTTGTCGGTGACACTTTGCTAGCGTACTTTGTTGTTGTTGTATTTGTTTGACGACTGCAGCCGCCAAAGACCGAGGGTTTTGTTCTTGCTGGGACTTGGTAAATCCCGTAACCCTTGAAGTTTGTGAAACTCGGCTAGTGTGCAAGATGCCTGGTCGCAGTACTTTGTTCAGTTGCTTTAGACCTTGTGGTGCGGATTCCCTGCTGGAGGACTCGTGTCCGATACCTCCGGTTGGAACTCCTACATATGACTTATATAGCAAACATGGGCTAGGCCCGATTGCTTTTAACGATTATTGGATCAAATATACAAAGAAAGACGGCGATCTTCGTTGGCCACCTCACGGTAGCTTCGAAGCGTCGATCTTAGATAATTTGGAAATAAAGTTGTTCGAACGTAAATCAAGGCCGGCCATGTTTGATGCCTTTCGGTTCTGGCGCAAAGAAGCCCGACAGAAAGAGATCAGACAAAATAAACGTAGTCAGCGAGATACTGTTGCTACTATAGTAAAGAAAGCTGAGCAGTTTCAGCGTGATAAGGAGGATAAGGATAAGGAAGTGTTTGAGAGATTACAGCGTATGTCCATAGACAAATGCTATCCTGTTTTGTCTACGGAGTCGGATAAGAAGGAAGAGGCAGTTGAGGATTCTTTAATGTCCTATCTTATGAAGTCGCCACCTCCGTACGTACAGGGTACCGCAGCTCCTGTGGTCCCTGCCGTACCTGTTCCACCAGTTCCTCAACCTGCACCCGCTCTTCCGACTGTTCCTACTCCTGTGCCTGTGTCTATTCCTACTGCTCCTCCGCTTCCACATACTCCTACTCACACTACTGCTCCTGTGTTGTTAACCCCTGTCGTTGCTAATGTCTCTACTCCTTCTCTTGTTAGTCCTGTGTCTTACTCTTCTCCCTCTACTCGTAATCGTGATTCTCCCCTTGCGACAAACTTCTTTCAGTCGCTCGGACCTGTTTTTGGGTCTGCTGGTTCTGATGGTCCACAGAGACGTAGCCAGCTTCCTGGTAATAGAGAACGTGTTGCGCTATACAATATGGCGATGGGTTGGATGATAAACCCTGTTAGAAATCCACCTCGTGTTGTCCTCGAAACGTTTGATCAGTTCAACATACCTACTCAGAGATATGTGTTTGATGAAATGTGCAAGTTCTTACATGATCAGATAGCGGCTGTTGCGCCTGACGAGGTGCTGACCGCCCTGTCTAATCTTCGGCTTCAGTTCGCAACTGGACTGATAGTCGATACTAATGTCCGACGTGCTATTGAACGGTTGCTATCTCTTCGTCCTGCTCCTATTCCTCATGCATTGTTCGTTGAGGACATTGAACAACGAGATGGGTCTGGCCAATATCCTATGCGAGAAGTTCCGCCAGTTTGGGTACCCGCTGATAATACTAATGCTAATGCTCCAATACCAGCACATTTCCAGAGAGTGTGGATACACCTCCCTTGGAAACGATCGGAAGTGCTTCAGGTGAAACAAACTTTGCCTGATCCTCGCAAAAATCCTGCGGGGTATTACAAAGAATTATCGCAGCTCGTAGACGCTACGATAATGAATCTGGCCGATATCGACATGTTGTTTGGCAATGTCGTACCGCAACCGGTATGGGCCAAGATTCGTCACCAAGATCACGCGAATGAATTAGGTGGTGATTGGGCTGCCATTACAGCGGCAGACGCTGGACAAGTGGCTGCTACTAAACCCGATCAGTTGATTGAACTTCTTCCCCAGCGAATCATTACGTTAATGAAAACGCTTATGCCAGCTATGAGGGTAAATTGGGACAAGTTGTCAGCCTGTAAGCAGAAGAAAGATGAGAGTGTTTCAGACTTCTTTACGAGGTTCGAGGAAACATTCGTCGATCATAGTGGGCAGGATATGGGTACTGAGGGTGGACAGAGGTTGTTTGTGGATAAATTTGTATCGAACTTATTGCCCGACTTGTGCAATAAATTGAAGAATTCAGAAAGTGCGTGGGCCGTTTCTACCTCAGCTCAGATATTGGCTACGGCACAATATTACGAAAATAGAGAAAAAGAGGAAAATGACCGTGCCGATAAAAAGACGAAAGAGCTGAAAACTAAAGTGTTGTTACAACAAGCATATCCGCCGCGTTCTAATCAGAATGCGCCTCAGCAGACTAGATCGCAGTCGCAATCAAATCGATCGCAGCCGCGTAATGATTCATCTTTTCAGAGATCTTCGTTGGGGTACAACCAATGTGCTTATTGTAGACAGGAGGGACACATTAAATTCAATTGTCCTGCTTTAAATGACCGTAGTGGTGGTAATTCGTCTAGAGGAGGTCGTGGTGGTTCACAGAACGCATCACGTGGTAGAGGTCGTGGTGCTCAGAACGACCGTTCTGATAACTCGTCAAATTCTAATAATTGTTTCGACCAACGTGGATCATCGCAAGGACGATCTGCGCAGTACAATGTAGACGATTATTACGTCGATCAGGGAACTGACGATAGTAATTACTAGGACAGCCAAAGACAAGGAGAGGGAGTGGTATCAGTTCCGGTTGATCAGAGAGGGCCTTACGTCGCAGTTGCTACATCGGGCGTCGTTGAGCCTTTTCTGTTGGACACTGGTGCAGCGAAAAGTTCTATCATGCATTCGAAACTCCCTGGCGCACCTTTGTCTGGCTTAACAAATGTATCTGTTGGATTCTCTGGCGCCCCCGTTAGCAATCCAGTTTCGCGCCCTTTGCCCCTTAAAATTGGGCCACGTGAGCTCGAAGCTCCATTGATTTTGTCTACTGGTTGTGGCGAAAATCTTTTGGGTCTGGATTTGCTTAAACGCTTGTATGCGACTTTGTATTGTTCTCCTGCGGGTATAAAGCTTACGTTAGGAGAGAGGGTAGTCTCTCCCATGTACTTGTCCCTCGATAAGCTTCCACCGGAATTGAGTTCTCTTCCTGCATCTTTGTGGGCGACGGGTCCAAACGACGTGGGCCTACTTGATATCTCCCCTTATGTTGTTCAGTTGAAATCGAATGTGCGATTGCCACGTATTCCCCAATATCGTATCTCCCTGGATGGTGAACGAGCTTTGTTAGCGATCATCTATGATTTGATCGAGAAAGATGTCATTGAAGAAACTCGGGGAAACGTGTGCAATAGTCCTGTACTGCCCATTCTTAAACGTACTGATCCTACCAAACCGCCTGTTTATCGTTTTGTTATTGATTTACGGGAGGTGAATAAAATTGTGGTTCCTCAATTCCCTGTTGTGCCTGACATTACGGCGCTACTGACTCTGATTCCAGCTACGGCTTCATGGTTTTCGGTGATTGATTTGAAAAATGCGTTTTTCAGCATCCCGATTGCCGAAGAGAGCAGGGACCTTTTCGGTTTCTCTCTTGGTGGACGTAGCTTCCGGTTCAAACGCGCTCCTCAGGGCTACTGTGAAAGTCCATCGATTTACAGTCAAGCTTTGAAGGGTCAACTAGATGCGTTTAGGTTGCCGGTTGGTGCGGCTTTAATCCAATACGTCGACGACTTATTGGTGGCTGCTGATACTCAGGACATTTGCAAAATTGCTACAGTGTCGTTGCTGCAACATCTCTGTGAGTTAAATCACAAGGTGTCACCTTCTAAACTCCAATATTGTTGTCAAGAAGTAACCTATCTAGGTCACTTATTGTCAAAGGAGGGAAGGAGATTGACCCCAGAGAGAATTGCAGCGATTGCGCGCATGGCTGTGCCACAAACCCAAAGAGATGTGCGTGCCTTTCTAGGTATCACATCGTACTGCAGGCAGTGGATTCCTAATTTTTCATTGCTAGCGAAACCATTGGTGGCTCTTACGTGCAAGGATGTTTCGACTCCTTTACCATGGACGGAAGAATGTCAGAAACGTTTTTCTGAATTACGTGATTCATTGTGTTCGGCCCCTGTGTTAGGTACCCCTGATTACAGCAAGCCGTTCACGTTATATGTTCACGAGAGGGAAGGTTGTGCTTTAAGCGTCTTAACGCAACCTTTTGGTGGTAAGCAACGTCCATGTGCATATTTTTCCTCGACCTTAGACCCAGTAGCTAGAGCATTGCCGAGTTGTTTGAGAGCAACTGCGGCAGCTGCGGTCTCCATCCGACAATCAGCAGGATTGGTCATGGATAATATGCTTACGGTGATGGTTCCGCATGCAGTCGATACTCTTTTGAACCGTACGAAAACTCAGCACTTGACGAGTGCGAGGTTATCTGGGTACGAATTGACGCTCTTGGCAAGCCACATTCAGATAAAACGTTGTAATGTCCTAAATCCGGCAACTTTGTTACCAATTAGTGCAGAGTCAGATGTAGTAGCAGAACATGACTGCTACTTGCGTACAGAGGAGGAAACAAAAGGTCGTGTGGACCTTAAAAACACCCCATTGGAAGACCCGGATGGCATCCTGTATGTGGATGGGTCATGTTTTAAATTGCCGAATGGTGATGTGACTACTGCTTATGCTGTGGTGACATTGAATACTGTTGTTGAGACTGCGAGATTGAATCAGAATTCTGCCCAAGCTGCAGAGCTGATCGCTCTTACTAGAGCATGTGTATTAGCAAAAGGTAAACGTGTGAATGTGTACACCGATAGTCAGTATGCTTTCGGTGTAGCGCATAGTTTCGGACGATTGTGGCGAGAACGTGGTTTCTTGACGTCACATGGCACGAAAATACAGCATGGCCAGCTTGTGAACGATCTTTTGGATGCATTGACTTTGCCTGCTCAAGTTGCAATTGTTAAATGTAGTGCGCATCGTAAGGTGACGGATGATGTTGGTCGTGGTAATGCGTTTGCAGATGAGATTGCTAAGGAGACTGCCCGGAACCTTAGCACTCGAATGTATGTGACGAATTCGGTTAGGTGGCCTACAGAATCAAGTATGTGTGAGAATACTATAGAGAGTGTGAAAGCAATTCAGAATGAGGCCACCGACACTGAAAAGATGAAGTGGAAAGAAAGTACGGGAAGGTTGGATGTGAATGGTTGCTGGATTGATTTGTCAGATCAGAAAAGATGGATGTTGCCTGATGCGTATGTACTGGCCGTTGTGCAAATGGCACATGGGTTAGCACATATTAGCGCGAAAGGTATTTGCAAGTTGTTGGCTGATGTGTGGAAGAATGATGGAATTACTAAGTGTGCTGAACGTTTGGTGAAGAATTGTATGGTGTGTATAATGTACAATCCTGGCAAAGGAACCCCAACTCCCCCTGGCAGTTTTGCTCCTCCTTCGTATCCCTTTGAGGTGATCCAATTGGACTTCATCCATATGGAGCGATGCAATAACCTGAAATACGTTTTGGTTGTGGTTTGCGCATTCTCCCGATGGATCGAGGCCTATCCCCTCAAAGATAATACTGCTTTGTCTACTGCGAAAATCCTACTGAAGGAATACTTTCCTCGGTATGGAATGCCTAGAGTCGTGTGGTCAGATAACGGAAGTGAGTTTGTTGGAAGTGTGATGAGGAGTGTGTGTAAGGGCCTTGGAATTAATCAGAAATTCCATAGCGCCAATCATCCCCAGTCAGCTGGATTGGTTGAAGGGTACAATGGCACCCTTAAACTAAAATTAGCGAAGATCCAGGCTACGACTGGACTTTCGTGGCCTGACGCTTTGCCTCTAGCATTACTGTCAACTAGGGCGACTGTACACTCCCGAATAGGGCTTAGTCCCTATGAAATAGTGTTCGGCCGTCCTGCGAATGTGTGGGGGGTTCCTAGGCCAGGTATATTCGTTGATCTTGAGTACCCGATGTTGATTGACTACTTACATGACTTGACTGCTAAACTGAGGTTAATTCATCAACAGGTTTACGACGCCTTGCCGACGCAGACGGAGGGTCCAGGCCACCAGCTCCAGCCTGGTGATTGGGTTGTCACCCGAAATTTTTCGCGCAAGAAGAATCTGGACCCCCGCTTTGTTGGACCTCACCAGGTGCTTTTGGCCACGAGGACTGCCGTTCGTCTTGAGGGACGGAAGAACTGGGTACATGCTACCCATTGTAAGCGAGTCCCTATTCCTTTGCCGGCAGACCCGTGGGTGAGGAAAGGCATTGCGTCAACAGAAGCAGCGACATTGCCGGCGTTTGTACCTTTCAGTGACGCACAACTTGTTGGTGAACACTCAGTGCAGCAGAAAGCCATTGTTGGAACATTGTCAGCAAGAGACTCAAGACCAGACCAACGAACTGATCAGCAGGACGCTGTCTCTTCGACAGATCCTTTGTTCGACGTGCAGACACGTCCCGGGAAACATCGATATTCTTTGCGTTCTCACACTAAGGACAAATAAAAATTTTTTGCTTGCTTTGATTGATAACTGCAATATCTTCGTTTCCCATGATCAACTTTGAACATTCGTATCATTGAAAATTGTTTTGTATATATATATATATCAAGCTTCTTCCTTGTATCTTTTTCCTTCCACAGCTGAATTATTGTGCTAAATAAATACATATTGTGTATTGAGGGCCGTAGGGCCGCGCGCGTACTTCCTTCTGGACAGTAGGTCTTGACGCTAGGTTAAAGGCCGTCGGTTCCTAGGAACTCCTGGGAATTGACTATTGCTGCACAGAACGAAGTGCGTCAAGAAACGTTGCGGACGGTCATAGGGAAATGGCATTTTCAAAGCTGAACGATTTGGAAGGAACGCAGGCGTATAGAGTCAAACTGCAGAAACTTAGTCGTACTAAATGTTTTGTATTCCAATTGTTTGTATTGTTTTTAACTGCTTCTGCATTTTTGGCGGGTGGGGTGTATTACACTATGTCTTACTTCTTACTTCCTACCCCTACTCCTACTCCTTACCCTAACATTACTTCTACTGCTTCTCCTCATTCCTTTCATATGTTACCAGAACACGAACAGGCTAGACGTGTAGAATTCCGCAACAATTCCTTTATCCAGCTCCTCCATCAGCATCAGTTAGTGGTTAACACTACTAATTGTTGGGTGTGTGGGTTGATGCCACATACTACGGGTAAGGGAATTCCATATCTGGTGTTACCGTATAGTTCCCAAGGGTCAGCTCGAGCATACCAAACAATGCTTCGAAGCGCACTAGGTTTCCACCCCTCTCCAGAACGTTCCCCCAAACCGGGTCCTACCTCATGGCAGTGGGTGGTATCGATGATAATACAGGATTTGGAAGATGAGATCTATGATGCTTATCTCATCCCTAAGGCAGAGGTACAAGCCTATAGGGCACCGAATAGAGGGGAATATAGTACGTTCACTAATGAAAAGCAGCTTAAAAGCTCGTCTCCAATATGGGTCGTACCCCACACTGGTAATCTTTGTCTTGTGGGTCGTGGCTCGCAAGCCTCACTTGGAGTAAGTGCTTGCACTGAAAGTTACGTTCTGTCAATGTCCCCGATCCCTGTGCTTCTGGCTGCCAAGGGTACGTACTTCATCTGTCATGATCGTGCATACACATGGTTGCCCGCAGACTTCATGGGCTCATGTTTTGTTGCAAATCTGTTGCCTCCGACGTTTACTGTAGATGCCGATTATCATAAGACTAGAGTTGTACGAGGCGTAATTAGTGAAGAGGATACTGCCGGTCAAGAGGCAGGAGACTTTTTCAAGGGTTTCCTCCCGTTTTGGGGACCTATGGTTAATAGTAGGAACCTGAGACATTTGACTCGAGTGGTAGAATCGACAGCTAACATTACTGCCAGTGCCCTTGGTAATATCACCACAGAACTTCAGGCGGAGAGACTTATGACATTACAAAACCGTATGGTTTTAGATGTTGTCTTAGCAGATCGCGGTGGGGTATGTAAAGTGATCCATTCGAGCTGTTGCATTTTCATTCCAGATAATGCTCCTACTGTCTATCAAGCCATCTCGAAGTTGCACAAGATCTCCGAATCCATACACGTGGATGTAGGGGATTGGACGCTACTTGGTTGGTTTTGGGGCCTGGTGTCGACTTGGGGTTGGAGGATTCTGACGATCATCGGGGTTGTGGTAGTGTTCCTGTTCACGTGTTGCCTTTGTGTGCAGTGTGGTCCTGCCTTATGTGGCCTCTGTGCTACAACGTGTATGAGACAACCATCTGTTACCAAGGGGACTCGGTTGGACAGAGCTATGCTACAACGACATCTTGATGGTCTGATGAATATCGAGTATGATTCCGACTAGTGCTTGCCTACATGAGGGCAAAAGGAGCGTCTGAGGTTCCGTGACAATTGTAAGTGGTGTTTTCGACTCACACGAATATGGTCGAGTCTAGTATCTATGAACCGCAAATGACGAGTTTAGCAAGTGTGCGCAGTTTCGCTGTGCTAACTTAAACCGTTCGTTTGTTATGTGGGTTTGTCATCTGTACCCACGGGTTCCATCTTAGATACGGCATCCATTTTGTCTCTTGCCCTCAAGTAGCCAGCGAACGGACGCTGTCCGCTTCGCGACCCTGGGACTCCCAAGATATTTGCGGAAGACACATGTTCTTTGAAAGTGTCTTTATGACGAGGGGGATGCTACTGTAAGGCAGATGGCGCCGCTCGAGGCTCATCTTGCCGCACGGGCTTATTGTCTCAGTTGTGCATCTCATTAGGCACGTCCCTTTGATGCCTGTATCTCGTGCTTCTCGACACTCCCCTTTTACACCCTTTCCGATCTCCCCACTGTCTCCGTCTTCCTCTGCACCTGTCTTCGTTCCTGTTTCGATCTACTTTACTGCTGATTGGAATTTGCTAATGGTGGGAAGATGGGTTTTTACAGTTGGGAACCGCCAAATGTTTCCGCACTTATGTTCCGGATCTTGTGTGTTTCAAAGTGATCTAAGCGACCCCTTTGAGAGCGACTTGTGGGAACCAGGTTGTAAACTATTGTGTATCATGTTATCCTATGGGTAGAAACTGTATAAAAGGAGCGATCCACAAATACAATTTGAAGCAGTCTCCCCGAACTACACTCGATGTACTTCTTGTGACTTCTGTGTTCCCTGCAGTAAATAAACCTTGACTCTTTGACGCCGAAGGAAGTGTCCCGTGTCTCTGTGATTTGTACGCCGGAGCAGGTTACCCACGAAGGTTTCAGGTGTTGTGCCCTGGCACCGCTGGGTCCAAAGAACCCAGTCCTTCAGTACCCCCAAATTTTTGCTGACGGGTACTGGTGGTAACTGACTCTGACTAACCAGGCCTAGAGCCAGTGCTATGCTAAAATAAAACTTAGAATACAGTGAAAACGCCTACATACACTAGGAAACACTATGTGTTGGGGTACCCCTGTAATTGGCATGACCTCCCATGTAAGGCCCTAGTAGATAATAGGGCAGGGGGATTAAAACAGTGTGTATGCACCTGTTTCCCTGAGATGTGATCTTATGTGCACCTGGGGCTGTGTCATGATCCCATTCTTTGTGCTGCTTATGTAGGAGAAGTCCGCGCTTTTCCTTCTTCAGAGGATCTATTCATATCTAAAAATCTTCGAGTTGGTGCATATGCTTTCTGACAACAGAGCTCGGAAACATGAAGAGGGAATTACTGCCCATGCTCCCAATGCAATAAAAAATTTATGAGTCTTACAGGTAATGTATGCGCTGATGATGGTAAAAGGAAATGTGCAGACCCTTTCAAGATGGCGCAGCCCAGAGAATGGGATCATGATCCATGCAGTGCAGTTCTGATATCCGAAGTATGTGGACAGTGGTAGCTCCCGCATGTAAAAGGGTAACTCCCAGGGGCTGAACGTGTTAGAAGCTGAAAAAATTTGTTTATGCTCAATGTTTCCAACCTGCGCTGTTTGCATTCATGCAACCCCCAAGATCGCAGCGCCTCAGCAATAGAACGCCTTCTGCTACAGCGATTCTCACATCACAGTAATGGTGAGTGCTCACTCAGGCTGATCCATAATAGCTATTTCCCTTTCCTTTGGGAAGTTCGTTTTTCCATCATTTATGCCCATTTTTTCTTCTTTTTAGAAATTTGATTGAGAAAAATTTCTATACATTTATCGGTGGCTCCCCCGGACAGCTAGTACAATCTGGCACAAACCTATTAAAGGTTTTGCATATTACCTGCCATGCGCCAGGACGCCCCTTAGCTGGGGCAGCTGTGCGCACTACAAATGTATGTAACATAACATAACATAACATAAAAGTGTTTTGAAAAAACTGACTAATGAGATCATCATACGCAACCCAATTTGAATTTGAAATTGATTTTATAAAAATGTCTTTATAGGCTTTACAGTTCCTAATCCAAGGGTACTCATGCCAGGAATTCGACCTATTTGAGACTAAGATCCAGAAATAGCGTAACGACTCTAGCACATGACTGAGTCGGAGACATATATTTTTTTGTTTTCTGTTTTTAATATTGAGGTACGCATGAGATATCAAATGACAGTGCCTAGCATTTGAATGACCGATTTTACGACTAGATATGAGGGACTAACGAGAGAGGCATTAAAAGGTGTTTAACAGAATGTACTGTATTGGTAAATTGTCATGAGGGGAAATAGGTGCGGGGTTAAAACCTTGAATAGAAAAATTCCCTTTATTAACAATGTTAATTAAAACATGCTAACTGTATAATAAAAGAAGTCATGTGACCAATTAAAGTTTGATAATGTTGTGTTTTCTTAAATCTAGAATCTGTCCTGAAGAAGGCATTTGTATTCACAAAAAGCCGAAACGCCGCGTCGACACTTGTTTGTTCCAGATTCTTTTTTTTTAAAACATTTAAAAAAAAAATTTTAATCCTTTAAAGTCTTGCCACATAATATTTTTTGCATTTGTATAATGGTGTATTATGTGATTTATTATTAAATATTGTCATTCATATCTATGTCGATTAATATGTTTTTAAACACATTATAATTTCCAAACTGTGCCTGTACAGCTGTATGCAATAAATGTTTTTGAATTTTATTTTACTGACCACAGTCTATCTTTGAAACTAGTTTATTGGTCCTATGTACATGATTGTGTTGTATCACTACATTGGGTTCCACCTTGCCTCTCTCAGAAATAGCACACTGAATTTAGTTTAGTTGGATACGAGTACCTGAATTGTACAGGTTCGTATTAACTTGCGCTTTAGTTAGTCAGTCAAAATACTCTTTATTCGATTTTTGTTAAAATCATAAAAGGACAATATACAAATACAGTTTAAAACATCAATTGATCTGATTACTAAATTTCAACATGTTAATTTCATTTCACCAAAAAAAAATTATGAGAGTTGAAAAGTTATTACAATTGTTAAAAATTCTCCTTTAAAAACCAAGTTTGAATTAAAATAAGGCTTTCTTAGGTAATCTTTTCTTTCTTGATCTGAATGCAGCTGTTAAGTAACATGCAACACTAAACATGGTGTAGGTATCTGCCATCATTTGAAGAAAAATTAAAGCTGGCCTTATTTGGGTAAAAGTAGTGTGGCTCACTGGTTAGAGGCGGCAGACCCGAGAGCAGAGGACGGCCCGGGACCAGGGTTCGATTCCCGGCGCGGCAGGCTTCTGGACCAGGGTCAGCGGACTCGATAATTCTCTCGCCTCGGTGCCCACTCTGATCAGCGATCACACTCGGCAACTCTGGGCACTAGCTTGCCTCATCTTCACTAACGGCCCCACCAGACCGCCGGGGATGCCTGGTCTCACCCTGGAGATACCCATTAAGGGACCATCTCTCAGGGAAGCCAGGAAGGGTTTCGCAGCGGTCGAAGCGCCTTGGGACCCTACGGGTAAGTAGTGCGCTATATAAATGCCTATACATTTACATTTACATTTACATTTACAAAACCAATGGCTTTTAAGACAGGAAGTAGATATTTTACCCTCTCCTCACTGTAGAATCCACAGAAAAATATGAAGTGGAGGGTGTCTTGTACTGAAAGTTGATCACAGCCACAGGGTGGTCCATCTTCGGGTTTTGACCACACAGTAAAATTTCCTATTGAATAATGAATTAAGTTCATCCTGAATTTTGTTAAGTAGGAGTCTGTGGAGTGGGTTAGTCACTATTTTTAAATACGGTTCCAAGGAGGGAGTGGTCGTTAAAACTATGTGCGCCCTTACCATAGGTTTCCTCAGTTCTGATTCCTCTCTTGCCATGCATGCCCTCTCCAGGAATGCCTGCTTGACCCATCCAATGTCCTCCCTTTTGATGTTAATTGGGTCATTAAAGAGTTCCGGTCTCCCCAGCATAGAAAAAGTAGATTTAATATATTTCAGCCAGGGGATTCTCATGGCATTTTCCCTTGAGATAACATCTTTAAGAATGGCATGGTTTAACGTTAGCTCGGGGTTCAGCCATGTTTTAGTCCAGAAAAGAAGCGGGGCTAGTTTTAATTTATCAACGATGTGGGGCAGGCCCATTTCTTCATGGATCGAGAAGGTGGGTGTGGAGTTTAGGACAGATAAAATATTCCTAATAATACCATTTTCCACCCTCTGTATTTTTACCAAGTCTGCATATCCCCATATAGCAGACCCGTACATAGCAATTGGGACGCACTTGCTGTTATATATTTTAATCACCGCCTCCATTGGTTTAGCTCCTAGTCTTTTTGTGAAGGCCAATAGAGCTGAGGATGAGCGTGCTAAGCTAAGACTCTTTGCTTTAATCTGGGGAATCCAGGACCCTCTTTGGTCAAAAAGGACCCCCAGGTATGGGAAAACTGGTACCCTAGAGAGAATCTCGCCCTTACAGATAAAGGATTTTTTGTGCAACATGTTTACTTTACGACCCACAATCATGGTATGGGACTTGGAGACATTAATTTTTAAATCTAAGTTCTCCATGAAGGAGCCGAAACGGTCCAGAAGGGCCTGTAGGCCGATACCGGTTTGTGCAATTTGAACGGCGTCGTCCGCATATAGGAGGGCTGGTATCTGTTCTCCTCCTACACGCGGTACGTCAGCCAGTCCTGCTTCAAGGTATTTCCCCAGCCCATTAATATAGATGGTAAAGAGAAGTGGGGCCAGGATACAGCCCTGGCGCACCCCCTTCTCAGATTTAAAGCTGTCCGTACACCTTCCGTCCCTAGTGGCCAGTGGCGGCTGGTGACATTTGAAAGCAGTGGGGCGTAAAAGTTGGGCATGACTAATAACATGCTGACATAACAAAACACTGTAATGTTCTGACTAACAGTCACTATTTTTAATCTAAACGTGATAACTACCTTTAACTGAGAAACTGTCCTAGCTAAAGTAACTATGGGTTTAGAAGGTAGTTTAATCAAGAAGGGATGCTGAGAACTGAACCAGGAAGGCAATCATTGATGCCTGTACTGAAAAGTATGTAATATGGAATTGGAAATACCTCCTAATTTAGCAGCACCCACTGCGTGCTCTTGCTCCATTAGTGTTTCCTCCTGGGCTGTGCTAATCGCAAATACTTGGTGAATTTATTTAACACTCCCTACTTTGAAAGCAGGGTTTTACAGCTTTTTTAATCCATTATTTAATTTAATTATTTTATTTTATTTTTTTATAGCGCGACCTCGACCCGAAGGTATCAGAGCCTTTACGTTACAAGTTGCTTTACTAACGGGCACATTCATTAGGCAGGGGGAGATTAAGTGATTTGCCCAGGATCACAGGATGTTGAGCGTCCATGAAGAGACATGACCCGGTTCCCTAGCTTAGAGTTCAACTGCTCTAACCGATCATAGGCCACATCCTCGCTTTAAGTTGTCATAAACAAGTCCATGGTGACAAAGATGCGTTCAGAGAACCCTAACAATGCTCAGACCATGAACCCTCCAGCAGCTCGCACTTTTAATTACTTTTAGCTGCGATTCTCCACTGGCATGGGAGCTGATCAACCCCCATTAATTCAGTCACAGGCCGGCAGTCTTCCTGACTGTGCAAAGTTGTCAATGAAGAGTCTTGTAAAATGTACAGTCTTTAGGTTCTGACCATGGTGCCTTTGTGCCGCATTCTCTGCATGATTAGTGCCGTATTTTCAAAGTGGTGCAGATGGCTGGCCTCCCTCTGCACTCAGCCAGTGCTGTGTGCTTTGTTTCTTCAGCTAGGAGTACATATGGTCAGAGGGGGCCTTTGGACGGATAGCACTGGGTGAAACCTAATTTGGAGCACTTTCCCACCTGTCGCCGGTCTTTTGGAAATTGGGAGGGGTTCACGTGGGGTTGGGGGTAAAGTGAGGGGATAAGAGTAAAGAGGGTCGTCGGGAGAAAAAAACAGACACAAGTAGAAATGCGTGCCAGTCCAGAAACAGCAACCCCTCATAATGTCCAGCATATGGTCGTCCAATCCAGCCCTAAATCCTTGCACACAGTCCCTCCGCCCCCACGCTGCACAGGGACCATCTCAGTCAGGCCCTTCTTTCCACAGATGTGGGGACCACTTCCGGCTTGCGGTCAGCCTTCCATGTTTGAGGCGGAATTACCTCCTATTCGGAAAACAATGTTGGTTACTGCCTACCTTTCCAAAATGCCCCTCGCTGCCTCGCCAGTATTTACTTTCATTAATTCTGCTCAGTCAGTACGTTGAGGCCGGGGCCCCTCCTACATAGGTGTTGCAGATTTTCCCTTCCATCTGAGTCTCCCCGTTCTAGGCCCCTGCGAGCCATGTAAGTGGAAACGACTTTTACTATACATACACCGGAAATAATCATCTATTAGAAAAGCACGACAAAAAATATACTTATGTTTCCTACCGAACAAAAAATACTTACTGTAGAGAGCATTAGCTGTATCAAATTAAAACAAGCTCCACTAAATAGGACCTTATTTTTTCTTACCTGAAGAGATTGTTGATATTGCCTTTTGCTATCTCTATTAGTATGTCATGTTTTTCTGGACAAAAAAATAGTTTAAAAAACACCACTTTATTCTTCTTTCTAGGACCACATTTGCCATACAAACAACAGGGTGTCGCCATGATAATCCTCTCCAGCCACACTTTGCGTTAATTTACTCCCAGTATATTTCACCCAGTCACGGCTCGCTCACAGTGGGGGCCAGGGTGGTGGGGATAAATAAAATAAAAAACTTACCTTGTCTTCACTTGACCGGGTCCGCACCATCTCTGCTCTGGGGTCCCGTTGGCGCCTAGACTAATTAGTAATGGCTGCCAACTTGCCGAGACACAGTAGTAGCCAATCCTGATGCTGCTCTCTTTAGAGGAGAGCTGCTCTCTAAAGAGAGTAGCATCAGGATTGGGCTGAGCATTAAAAAAACGTCGTTCGTTTTTTCAGCAATGGGGTACGTTGCATTAGGCAGGCAAACCCCTAATCGGTTGTTTTTTTTAAATCCACATAGTTTGCTAGTTAAAAAAGCCCTGCCGGGCAAACACCACATGCGCAGTGAGTGCGCACTGTGCCGGCACAGTCAGTCCAGCGCCACCCAGTGTCAGACAGTGCATACTGTCCAAGTCCATGACACACACCACGGCCGCAGGGCAATAATTATCGGGCAATTTATTCGAGCGGCGCGTTAATTTATAAAACTTTTATTAACGCGCCGCTCGAATAAATTGCCTGATAATTATAGGTGGGGCAACGCCCAAACGCCCTAATGGTAAAACCGCCACTGCTAGTGGCTCTTATTTTGGCGTTAAGGTCCTGATGTAACTTGGCAATAAAAACCACCAGGCGTTCTTCTATAACCATCTCTAGAAGGAGAGTCCATAACTTACTCCTGTTCACCAGGTCGAAGGCCGAAGGAGAGGTCCATAAAAGCCAAATATACTGACCCCTCCCCGGCCACCGTATACCTGGAAACCAGGAGGTGAAGATTGGAACATTGTTCCAGGGTCCCTCTGTTTTCACGAAATCCATATTGAATATTTGAGAGCCCCCCATGCTGTTCTAAATTTTCCCTTAGTTTAGTCAATAAAACTCTACCTAAGATTTTAAAGGTAGAGTCAATAAGAGAAATCGGGCGGTAGCACCCTGGGTCCTCCCGGTTTCCCTTCTTGAAAATGGGTACAATAATAGATGTTGCCCATGTTTCAGGGAGAGTACCTTCGTTTGTTACTCTGAACACTCTGGCCAGTACTTTACTCCAAAGTGTCGGGCAATATTTTAAAAAGTCCGCCGGCACTCCATCAGGGCCAGGTGCCTTGTTTTTTGTGGATTCCATTATGGCTTTATAAACCTCCTCCTCCGTAAACTCTACTGTGGCTAGCCGGTGGTCCACCTCAGTAATACCTGTGGTTTCAGATCGGTTGCCTCCATATATATTACTAAAGTGCTGTACCCATTTCTCGTCAGGAATTACACAATCTGTTGCCAGATTGCTATCCCCCGAAAAGAAAGGATGATTAATGATCTCCCAAAATTGTTTCTGTTTTTGAGAACGTCTACATTAAGAAGATCATTCCAAGCATTATTTTTAATCTTGTTTTTCCTTGCCTTTACGTTTGCCTTATAGGCCCGCCTCAAGTTTGAAATTAATTCTTTATCTCTGTCCTTAGTCTTAAGGGCCAGTTTCAGGTCTCTATGAGATTTTGGACACTTGTGATCAAACCATTTATGAGGCTTTGTAGGGTACTGTGGTAAAGGTTTTGTGAGATCCCTGGAGGTTTGTGCACAGATGAAGTTAAAAGCTGTAATAATTTGGTGATTCGAAGTAGTTTCATCCAAACAAATTTGTAATGGTCCCTCAATTTTGGGGAGTAAAGTGTTCATAAACTTTTCCCCCACAACCCTGCCCCATTTGAGCTGTCTGCCCTGATCACTGGGCACCGTCATGGTGCAAACCCGGGATTGGCCCACTTGTTTGCGCCATAAGTCACTCCAGTGTATCTCAATTGACAGAGGGTTATGATCGCTATGGGGTGAGACAGTTACTTTATAGTCTCTCGCCTTTTGGATAAGGCCTAGGGAAATGAATATATAATCAATTATTGACCCATTGATTGACCCTTTGAAAGTCGGTACCATCTCATTTGTTACAGATTTATATAATTCATACATGTTAAAACTAGCAAGCAATAAATCAAGTGCCTCCCCTGTTTTGGTGTGTTCAAAATGAGGGATGTCAGCTCCATTTGGGGCCTCTGCATCACCTGAGTGGCACGGTAATTTACATTTATAGCTATTGAAGTCGCCCATTAAAAAAATTTCAAAAGGAATATGTGTATTTTGACTGTAGTTTTTAAAAAAATTCTCCAAATGATCCACATGGTCAGTTTCAGTTTGTCCTCCCCAGGCATTATAAAAATTAATAACAAGTATAATACAACCTGGTGAAACTGTCCATTCTATTGCCAAGATATTTGGGGAACCTGCGTTCAGCTGATTAAAAGTCCCTATTAAGTCTAGAGAAAAGAGTGTAATAAGCCCCCCTTTCGCTCTCCCAGCATTACTAGGGCTTGCTGGTGTTATGAAGCTTAAGAAACCATCTAAAAAGAAGGTAGTTGAGGTGTCCCAGGTTTCTTGGAAAGCTATCACCTCATGTTTAGAGATATATTTTACCCATGTTGGGTCTGTTTTTTTTGCTCTCATTCCTGCAACATTCCAGGTCAGGAATGTACCTGGGAGTGAAGCCACCATCTCAGAGTTTACTTTTATTGGTGTCGCTAAAGGGGCTGATAGTCAGTCATTTGTATTCAAGTCAGTTAAGGGATTGAAGCGGTTTACCAGGTCCATAGTTGGGCCTGTGTTATAATGTGTAGGTGTGTTTAGTCTCGCTTTCCTGGTTACTATTTGCCACCCCTTTCCTGCTCGTTCTATGTTGGTATTTACATTCAAATGTGAATTGAAACGGGTCTGGGGGGGATAGAAGAATCCTAAGGGAACCTCCCTAAGACTATCATTCTCCCGTATTTCCGATCCATCCCAAAACAAACTAGTCGGGCAATGAGCATTATTGAAATTTATCACCACACAATCGCCTTTCACATTTTTGGCTCGCTTTCCCACCCACCCCACCCCTCTCGCCACGATAATACTGGAAGATGTGTTAGAGTCACCGCTACTAGATTCATCGCACCATTTTTTCGCTTTTCCTATGAGTGTAGCAGTGGTTTCCACCTCACCTTTCCTTAACGGGGGCACCCCTATAAAGACGGCTACAAAAGGTACTACCGCTGGGGGCAAATTTAGATGGATCTTACTTTCTAAATAGATAGGCTCCCGTGTTAATGGGGGGACCTCCTGTGGGGTGGTGGATATAAGTGGTTGAGGTTCTACACTGTCTAAAGTCATGGACTCATTAGTAGGCGCTAATAATGGCGATGGTGTATGCTGTTCACTTTGGCATTTTGGGCCCATTTTATTGCCCTTAGACGTGCTATCAAATTTTCTCACTAAGTCATCTATCAGGACACATTTTTTTAGCAAACCTTCAAGGCATGTGTTCATAGTGTCAACTATGTCCTTCGCAATACCCACTAAAAGGGGTTCAATTCGTTCCTCGAAAAGAGCTTCAAGATGGTCCTTCAAAATCTCCTCCATCCCATTTCTGGCTTGTGGGTATCCCTCACCCTTCTTTCTCTTTTTCGATGATGGTTTTGAATTACCAGGTGAGTCCAAAGGCACTATGGGTAGCAGAGTTTGGGATGCGCAGGCTTGGGGTAAGGTAGAAACAGTAGCAGTAGTGGGTTTCATAATAATGACATCAGGCTCTAGGGGGATGACTTGTACTGGGGTTAGTGCAGTTGTGGAGGGCGACTTAGCTAATAAGCCCAGTTCTTGCTGTGCTGTGGCAATTTCTTTAGTTAAAGCCCCAACCGCGGAGGTGAGATAGGACATGATAGAATCAGATTGTTTAGCAACCTTTGCCTTTTTCCCCCCATCATCTGTAGTAGCTCCAGTTTTGTGCTTACCCATTTTTGCAGAAAATGTACAGAGGGTGGCCCAGCCCTGCCTGGTCCTGCCGTAGACTGTCCCGCCCTTGTCCCGGGCTTCTCCCGGGCAGCTCCCGCGGGCGAGAGGGGGAGTCAGCCTTTGAGTGGCGCCTCCGGGCGCTCTCGGCGCGTCACGGGCGCGCTGCCGCCCCAGAGGCTGCTGGGGAGTGTAGTCTGTCTCTCCCGGTCTGCCTCCCGGCGTCGTGACCTGCCACCGTTCCCCTCACGGCTCGCTGGCAAGAGGCAAGAGTTCTGGTAAGCCCCGCACTGCTCTGGTGTTCCCCAACTGGGCTCCCGGGGGTCAGCCTTTGAGTGGCGCCTCCGGGCGCTATCGGCGCGTCACAGGCGCGCTGCCGCCCCAGAGGCTGCTGGGGAGTGTAGTCTGTCTCTCCCGGTCTGCCTCCCGGCGTCGTGACCTGCCGCCGTTCCCCTCACGGCTCGCTGGCAAGAGGCAAGAGTTCTGGTAAGCCCCGCACTGCTCTGGTGTTCCCCAACTGGGCTCCCGGGGGGTCAGCCTTTGAGTGGCGCCTCCGGGCGCTCTTGGCGCTCCACGGGCGCGCTGCCGCCCCAGAGGCTGCTGGGGAGTGTAGTCTGTCTCTCCCGGTCTGCCTCCCGGCGTCGTGACCTGCCGCCGTTCCCCTCACGGCTCGCTGGCAAGAGGCAAGAGTTCTGGTAAGCCCCGCACTGCTCTGGTGTTGCGCTTTAGTTGATAGGATAGCATACTTGCTCCAATACGGGACATACCTTGTTTTCTTGGTGACTCTGATGTGCACAGCATGTTGCAGAAGTGACTCTGAGGTGCGCAGCTTGTGCGCTTGTAACGCGCGGGTGGAGAGCTGGTATGCACCTGTAACTCTGAGGTGCACAGCGTGTATGCAGTAGTGACTCTGAGGTGCACAGCGAGTGCATAGTAGTGACTCTGAGGTACGCAGCGTGTGTGTAGTAGTGACTCTGAGGCACACAGCCTGTGTGCAGTAGTGGGTCTGAAGTGCCGAGTACGTGTGCCCTTGTTACTCCAGGGTGCAGAGCGGGTGTGCGGCGTGCGCCTGCAAATTTCGGGTCTACATCTTGCACTATGCATCTACTTGGTTAACCTCTGAGAGCGATATCTTCCAGAAACCTTGTGTAAAACATAAAAGAGGGCCCCACCGTGTGTGCTGCAGCCATTCTCCTAAGATGAGCTTTAAGCTGCTCTAGGATCTTCAATACTCCCACCCCGAATGTCTTTTTTGGGAGTGTGCCTCTGCCCCAAGGCTCATCACTTGGTGGCCCCTTTTTTTCCTCCTTTAATATTTATTTTATTTATTTATTAGGAAGCTTATAGAGCGCACAGCCACCCCCAAAAGGGGGTGTCCCGGCGCTACAGAATACTTGTCAATCAGAGGGGGAAGGACCGGAGCAGGAAGGATAGAGGGAGAAAGAATTAAGGGAGAGTGAACAGCCAGGTCTTAAGTTTACGACGGAACACTTGCTTTGAGTCGATAAACCTGAGGTCCAATGGGAGGCAGTTCCAATATTTGGCAGCAGCCACTCCAAACGTTCTGCCACCGCACCTGTGGCGGCGAAATCTGGGTACCACCAGGAGACGTAGGCTGTTAGATCTTAAAGTTCTGACAGAGCGGGAGAGTTTAAGTCTTGTACTCAGGTAGGCAGGACCAGAGCCATTGATGGCACGAAAGGCCAGGATCAGGATTTTAAACTGAATACGTCTGGAGATGGGAAGCCAGTGCAGTTATTTCCGATAAGCAGCAACAGAGTGGCGGAAGGGGATATTTCCAATCAATCTGGCGGCTGCATTTTGAATCACTTGTAACCTTTCAACAAGGTAGAGAGGGGCGCCTGCATAGAGACTATTGGCATAGTCTAAATGCGACGTGATCAGGGCATGGACAACAGTCTTGCGAGAGTCCAAAGGGAGGAAAGGAAAAATCTTCCTGATCATGCGCAGTTTGCCAAAGCAGGCGGATGTCACTTTGTTGATCTGGGCTTTACAGGACAGAGTGTTATCAAAAAGGAAACCCAGATTGCGGGCAGACTGAACTGGAATAGGAGGCGGATTCAAAACAGCAGGCCACCAGAGGGTGGTGGGGGGGGGCAGATTTTTGGTTAAAAAATAGGACCTCCGTTTTGTCAGCGTTTAGTACCAGATGGTTTGCAGCCATCCAAGAGCAAATATTGCCCAGGCAGTTGCGAAAGTTAGAGAAGTGGTGATCAGAGTGGTCTCTAAAAGAAAAAATAAGCTGCGTATCATCAGCGTAAGAGACCACCCTGACCCCCCACGACTCAACCACTCTGGCAAGAGGGCCCAAATAAACATTAAACAACAAAGGGCTCAAGGCGGAGCCTTGAGGCACACCGTACAGGAGAGGTTTATCTTCTGAAACAAAGGGCCGCAGAAGAACTCTCTGTGTCCTCCCAGTAAGGAACGAACTGATCCAGGTCAATACAGTGCCTCCTATACCCAGCTGCTGCAGACGATCCAGTAATATATCATGAGACACCGTATCGAAAGCGGCGGACAGGTCGAGGAGGAGCAGCATAGCCTCCTCTCCCCTGTCCACACACTCTCGAATCGTCTCCGATACCTCTAGCAGCGCAGTTTCTGTGCTAAAGCCGGTTCTAAAGCCGGACTGGGAGTCATGCAGCAGCTGATTTATTTCTAGGTAGTGAGACAGTTGCCTCTGAACTACCTTTTCCAGAATCTTTGCCGGTTTAGGAAGGAGAGATATTGGCCGGTAGTTGGAAAATTGTGAGGGATCTGCGTCCGTCTTTTTTAGAATGGGGACCAGCATGGCCTGTTTCCACAATGTGGGGAACTGCCCTCTGGTTAAGGAGGCGTTCCAAATAGAGAGGAGAGGGTTGATTAGGATCGGAGCAAGATTTCCCATCACTTTAGCGGGGACTGGATCCAGTGGTGACCCCGAGGTTACCTGATGGAGTAATTTGACAGCAAAATCAGGTAAAATTTCATCAAAGGAATTCAATGAACATTTCAGAGTGTCAGGCTCAGTGGTCGTAGGGGAGGATGAGGTTGATTGAAATGAAGAGGATAGCTTAATGATTTTATCTTGAAAAAAATCAGAGAGTCCATTACAAAGGGTCTGACTAGGAGAGCTCTGGGCCTTCAGAGCAGGAGGATTAACAAAATCCTTCACTATCTTGAAGAGAGTTTTGGTGGAATTCTCAGCTTTTTTAATTAACTGTGAGAAGAAACCTCTCATTGTGGACCGCTTTAGCTTTTGAAATTTGTTCAAAGCTGACTTATATAGTGATTTGGCCACAGGATCATAGGACTGCCGCCATAAACGTTCAAGTCGTTTGCATCGACTTTTTTCCTCCCGTAACTCGGGGAAAAACCAAGGAGCGGAGGGACGGGATCTGACAGAAGAAATAGGGGCCAAAGGGGAAATGACATCAAGTGCAGTAGTAAGCGCTAAGTTGTATCTAGTAACTTCCTCATTAAAATCTAAGGAGGGATTGAGCTGATAGGAGAAGTGGGGATCTAAGGTGGCACAGGTTACTTTAGGCCATTTACGTCCATTCTCTCTGTTCACGGAGGAGGGGAGAGGCAGGGAGGGAATGGTGATTTCAAAAGGGAGGAGAAAGTGATCAGACCAGGTAAGGGGCAGTGCAGGAAGCGAAATAATACCAGGGTGATTCGTGAATATGAGATCAAGGGTATGACCCGCCGTATGTGTCGGGCCTTCAACCAATTGATACAGGGTTAATCCTTGCAAGGTATCAATTAGGAGCGACGCCTGAGAGCAGGAAGGGTTGTCAACATGTAAGTTAAAATCTCCCAACACCGTGAAATAAGCATGTTTTAAGGAAAGATCAGCTATAGTTTGTAGCAAGCTAGTGAGTGAGGAAGAGGAGGCAGTAGGGGGATTATATACCAGGATACCAGCTAATATAATAGCAGCTGAGTCCAGGATTGCAAAGTACATAGCTTCAATAAGTCCTAGATTGGTAAGCTTCTTAGTAGTTACTTTGAGGTGTGATTTTAAAATCACTGCCAGGCCCCCTCCAGTTTTATTATTTTCACGATTGATGCCTACCAATCGGTAGCCAGAAGGAGTGGCTAGATGAATATCAGGTCTGGAGGTATCTTTAAGCCACGTTTCGGTGAGAAATAGGATATCCCAACCCTGCGTATCAATAGATAGCCATATCTCATTGGCATGACACGGTAGGGAGCGACAATTAACTAGGGCAGCCTTTAAAGTGGGATACGTTGGGGCTTTGTGATCTTCACTAAAGGAGAGCGCCAATTACGATAAGGAGCAATGGCGAGCCTACACAAAGAACAGTTATAGGGGAGGGCCTCCAAGGTAGATGGACAGCAGCAGGCATCAGGAAAGCATATGCCTTGTCTTAATTGACGGAGCTGTGTATTGGTCCAAGTGATTTTCGGGGTATGAGAGGCAGGGGGACCGGCGCTGGGCACGGGCCAGGCGCGGACGGGCGCAGACGGGCTTGCCTTAGGCGCGCCCGCTGCGCCCGCCCGCTGCGCGGACGGGAATACCCCTTCTTTATATCCATTCCTGGAGGAGGGTGGGAGGCGTCCGAAAGCTGGAGCGCTACCCTGCCTCCCCCCAAGATGGCGGCTTAGCGTTTCACCAGCCGGCGTCAGCGCTGCAATCGGCTGCGCCGGGGGTGAGCGCCAAATGACTAAGCCCAGGACGAAGTAATCTCGTCCAAAACAGTCAAATGAGCCAAAGCGTAAATTTACACAGTTTAAAATGCTCCAATTAAAATATGGTACAAGTTTTAAAAAAAGATTGTAAATATCGCCAATAATTCAGTTAAGGTCGCTAACAAAGGGGAAAGTTGTAAGATACCCCCGGCTTCCGCCTCAGGGGTGAAACAAGTAATCTGTCAACAGTGGTAGAAAGGAAGACGCCTTAAATAGCACGGGAGGGCGGGAGGCGTCCAAAAGCTGGAGCGCTACCCTGCCTCCCCCCAAGATGGCGGCTTAGCGTTTCACCAGCCGGCGTCAGCGCTGCAATCGGCTGCGCCGGGGGTGAGCGCCAAATGACTAAGCCCAGGACGAAGTAATCTCGTCCAAAACAGTCAAATGAGCCAAAGCGTAAATTTACACAGTTTAAAATGCTCCAATTAAAATATGGTAATAGACTAATATAGCTCAAACAAGGAGGCTTAGCCCTGTGATAGCGCAAGTGCCTACACGGGCCCCGCGCTGCCATTGGCAGAGGGTAATTATAGCCACGCACCCGGGAGGGCATAGAAACGCATTATGCAAATGCGTGGAGGGCAGAACGGGGCAGACCTGAGGCCTGCATTCATGCACCGTCCCGGCCATGGGGGGACCCGGGGGCCATTGTTTTACAGAGTATAGAAGGTATCTAAGGCCGGGTGTGTGCCAGCCTCACTGCAAGAGGAGTTTACCTGTTAAAGCAGGATCAGGCAGCACGAGGGCATGCATGGCCAAAACACGAAGTACCTCAAACACCCAATAAAACAGGGAGCCATGAAATTGCCAGACTCACATCAATCGAGGAACAAAAGAAAGCAAAAAGCAGTTAGCGTTCCCTCTTGCTGTGTGCATCAAGTTCTATAACATCCTCCTTAGTAATATCAGCCCCAGCCGCCACTCCTACAGTTCAGAAAGGAGTGGAAAATCATTTGTTTCAAAGCACACCAGGGATCAGTTATCAATATGGATCCCCCAGAAGTCAGGGGTTTCCTGCTCCCACCTCCCTACTTACTGTCCACCATCATGGCTGGAACCTGTCCCTGCTAAAAATAATGTTTCAGCTAAAAAACAAATATGTGATCAAAAGTCAAACTGTATTGTTTTCAAACTACAATTCCCAGATTAGAAGTCTCTTCACAAGAATTCTTAAAGTGGCAGGCCATTTATATTTTCCTTTTCAATGTCCCTCTGGGTCCCCAAATAGCCCATCTCGCCCCAAAAGGGACTCCTACTAGCGTCACTGATTGCTCAAGCTCATGGCAGGAGGTCTGCCTAAACGTCAACAAGATATTGGATTCTGTTTTTTTTATCATGGAAATTTTATGTTCTCAGCATTTTAGGCATGCAAATGTTTAGACTTTCTAAAAAGTGGAACGACATCCAAAGTCTGAGACGCAGAGTTGTATTGGCTCCAGAGTCAAGCTCCTGGCAGTTTGCTTATGTTCCTGTTCTGTCCCCTTCCTATATGAACAGCGCACTGTTGTTCTCACAGCTATGTAGATGCGCACTGTTTTTAGGTTGAGCCTATAGCAGCGAGCATGCGCTGCATTAGGTAAATGACCTCCTTGTGCTCGAAGTCCTGACCTTCCATTGGCCTTTGCGCGCATCCTTGTAAAAAGACAGCACGCAATTGGCCAAAGGCGTCTTTTTGTCCCACCTTTTTGTCCCAATGTTGACGCCCACGGCCTAATGCTTGCGGTTACCTGCACGGGCGGCATTTGTTTTGAATTATCGTGCCCAGACATGGGCGCAATATTTGAAAACAGATGGGCTGCGATTTGTGAGCACAGGGTTGGACGTAGGGCTCTTCTGTGGTGCGTCTATGTTTCAGGGATGCCGAAAGCTTTGGAGGTGAGTTTGGCTATCGGTTCTTCTGTGCGCCCTGCACTGTGCCTGTCACTGAAGCACATCTCTCTTGGTCCTTTTCTGTCAAGCCCCTTCCCCGTTCTCTTGCAGCTCTCCCTGCAATGCATGTCATTGCTGCAAAATCCCTCTCCCCCCAGCCTGCCAGCCTCTCCTGTGCAGATCTCCCTCACTTGAGCCTGTCACCGCAGCGATCAGACATCTTCCAGTCAGCTTCTTGTTTGAGTATCTCACCCTCTCATCGCTGCATTCACCGTCCTGTGAGCAAAACTGTTACCTTGCAATCTCGCCTATCACGGACGCGGTCTATCGTCCCCTACTGGACACCCCCCATCTGACGTAACTCGCAGGCATCTTCCTCGTGAGACAGTCATGCATAGACAATATCTCGTCACCAGCCTTTTTCTTTGCACCCCTACCCCAGCCCTGTTATACCGATAGTCTGTCTCTTCCTTTACAGATCGCCTTCCAAAGAAGCCCCTCTCAGAACCCCCCCACTTGTTTTTTCTTCTTCAACGGCACCTATCAGATTCCCCTCCCATTTAACTGCTACCAGGGTCCATATGAGCCCCATCCCACACCCCCTTTGTATCTACTTCCAGAGACCCTGTAACCCTGTCAGATTCCCCCGGTATTTCAGCTTCCAGGGTCCCTTCAGACCCCCAGTTTGTCTTCTTCAAGAGATCCTGTCAGACCTCACTGTATCTTGTGTTTTCGCGCACCCGCTTCACTAGTTGGTAAAGCCATCGGGCACCTGCATCGATAACTTGATGGCATGTCACAGCGTGTAGTGCTTGTAATGTTCTCCGGCGGGGTAGCGGTAGAGTCTACCCACGCCTGGAGATTACGTGTTAGCGCTGGCACATGACGCCGCGCGTTGGTATAAAATAAAGGGGAGTGGCCCGGCAGAGTTAGTCGGGACCACGCATCCTAATTGCGGCTGCTGCAGCGCGCTAATTATCCCGCGCAGAAGCCCCTTTTCACTGGCGACGAGGCGGTGTTGAGCCCACGCCCCTGTGTCACACAGCTGATTTCTATAAGTGACCCGTGTCTAGTGATAAGGCCCTGCAGCCACACAGTGAGCCAGCCTGTTTCCAGTCCTCAAGGCCCTGCCTGCAGCCACATGAGGAGCCAGCCTAGCAGTGCAAGCCTGCTACCACGAGTGAAGACCCTACTACCACTGTGAGTGCCTACACCTGGGAAAGTGTTCCACCCTCAGCCCCTCTGCTTGCGTCCACCCACGTGGTTGGCCCCCAGCGCCCCCTGGAGGGAATTGGCAAGGAAAGCAAGCTAACTGAGCACGACCCGTGGCTACAAGGCGCAGCTGTGCCACAGTTGATCTCGGCCAGGCAGCTGCCACCCCAGCTCAGTAGGACGGCACTGCATGTGCCACAAGGTGTGCCACGTTTGTGTCAGAAAGGCGTCAATTCCGGCCATCTAGCCCTTCATCGTGGACGGTGACCCCTCCTCCCTTGCCCCTCAATTGAGGGACTGGACTGACCGTCTCCAGATCTAATTTGAAGGGGCAGGTATAGCTTGTGACAGCCGAAGGGCACTACTCCTCCACCTAGGGGGCAAGGACATACACTGCATCTACAAAACGCTGGTGGAGGCTACCCCCAAAACGTATGTGTCGCAGCTCGCACTCTTAATGAGCACTTTGAGCCGATGGTGAACAGAGACTATGAAAGATTCATTTTTTGCCAGGCCAAACAGGAAGCAGAAGAGTCTTTGGACGCATTCCATGGGCGTTTGAAGGAACTTGCCAGCACGTGCGGCTTCGAGGATGAACAAGAGGAGATCAGTGGCCAGATAATACAGGGGTGCTACTCATCTAAGCTGAGAGAGAACATCCTCTAGGAGTCCGGCAAATCCTTGGCTGATATCCTCACCTTGGGACGGTCAAAGAACTATCCAAGGCCAGAGCATCCCACATGGAGGCCGCCCTCCACCGCCTCATCAAGATGGAACAGGTAAACATGGCGGAGAAGGTGAATGTGGTGAAAGCCAAGTCACGCCAGGGCCCGGGAAAGCATCCGCAAGACAGAAAGAAAGAATTTGGCTACTGTGGAGGCACGCCCCACCGCATGCAAGACTGCCCGGTGAGAGGAAAGTGGTGCACAGACTGCGGGTGGATGAACCAGTATGCAGGTCGTCGAAGCCCCGGACAAAAATTGCACAGACCGTCGCTGAAACGCAAGACAGCAAAGATATGGACGACGACACGGGAGACTACCCCATCCATTATGTATTCGCAGTGGATCAACCACGACGGAAAATACAGTGGCTTCCAAAGTGCAGACTCAAAATTCACCACCAAGACGTATTGGCCACCACAGACACAGGGGCCTCGATCGAACTGATGCCAATATATACAACCAATTGAGTCCACAACCACCTTTGCGCGATGCAAATATCCGAGTATTTGCCAATGGACAAAAGACACCCACCCCACTCCTGGGATGCTTCAAAACGGAATTCAGGCATCAGGATCTCTGGCCCCCACCACAGTATACGTGACCAAAGAAGGAAGTGGAATGCTGGTAAGCGGCCAGACAGCAGAAGAGCTGAAGCTGATCTCCCGCAGTACAAGAAGAGAAACTAGCAGCCATCATGAAGGAATTTGATGATGTCTTCAAGAGCATTGGATGCCTAAAAAGGAAAAAGGTCTCTCTCCATATTGACCAGTCAGGCCAACCGGTAGCGCTGAGGCACAGGCGCATAGCATTTCATCTATGACAAAAGGTCGCAGAAAAGCTGGAAGCACTGGAGAGGCAAGGGATAATAGAGAAGGTCAGGGGGGCGATTGTGGTGGCTAGAAAGCCAAAACAGCCAGGGCAGGTCCGCATCTGTGTTGACATGCGCCTCCCAAATGCAACTGTAAAAAGGGACCGCCACTTAACCCCTACCATCAATGACATTCTGGGGGAACTGAACGGCGCAGTGTGGTTCTCAAAGATGGACTTACGTTCAGGATATCACCAATTGCCCCTACACCGGACTCTCAATACATTACTACATTCTCTACCCACGTTGGCCTCAGGAGATACAGGCGTCTAAACTTTGGGATCTCGAGTGCCGCTGAGGTGTTTCAGACCACCATCAGAGAAGTCCTCAGCGAACTCCCTTGAGTTTTGAATGTGAGTGACGACCTGTTGGTATACGACTCGTCAATGGAAGATCACCACCGAAGACTTTGCAGTGTTCTCCAACTAATCAAAGAGTCCGGACTTACCCTGCACAAAGAAAAGTGCCAGTTCTTGAAGAACAAAATCAGTTTGTTTGGCAACACGTTCACGGACAAAGGAGTAGCCCAAACCCTGACAAGGTGCGAGACGTTCAGGAAGCCCCGGCACCCTCCAACATCTTGGAAGAACGGAGTATCCTAGGGATGGTAAACTTCTGTAGGGCTTTCATCCCGGATTTGTCCAACATCACAAAGCCCCTCAAGGAGCTGACAAAGTCCACCACCAGGTGACAGTGGGGCCCAGACCAAGACCAAGTCTTCAAGGACACTAAAGCAGCCCTTTCGGCTGACGCCAAGCTGTCATATTTTGACCAGGCGCAGCCCACCAATGTCGCCGTTGATGCCAGTCCCTACGGGCTAGAGGCAGTGCTCACGCAGCTACAACGCAATGATGAATGTGCTCCGATTGCATACGCCAGCCACTCCCTAACGGACACGGAGCAGCACTACTCCCAGATAGAGAGAGAGGCAATTGCCATCCACTAGGCCTGTCGGCATTTCCACGTCTACGTGTATGGACACCCATTTACAGTTTCCACTGACCACAAGCCCCTCATCCCCTTATTTGAAGGATCGACATCCAAGCTCCCCGAGGATAGAGAAATGGATCCTTCAACCCCAGGGATATGACTACCGGGTGGAATACAAATCAGGCTCATCCAATCCAGCTGACTACCTCTCAAGACATCCGAGGGCCGCAACCAAAGCAGAGGAAGAGGATGATGCCGAGGTCACAGAGGAATGCGTCCGTTTCATAGCGGAAAGGTCCCGACCACTCCCAATAAGCCTTGCAGCTCTAATGGAAGCCACCCAAGATGATGAGTGTCTGCAGCTAGTCATCATCGCAGTTCGGGTGAATGACTGGTGCCCCATTCAGACCACAATGACCCGACGGACTCCCCAAGTGAAGGCCACACTCAAGTCGATCATGCGGATCAAGGACAAACTCTCTGTCGACGGCAGTGGGTGCCTGCTCAGAGGTCCTCGACTGATGATCCTGTCAAGCCTTGCTCAACAAGCGGTAGACCTTGCACACAGAGGGCACCAGGGTGTGGAGAAGACAAAAGGTCGGCTTAGAGCGAAGGTGTGGTTCCCGGGGGTGGACCCAATGGTCGAGCAGACGGTTAGAACATACAGATGGTGCCAGGTGTCAGGCCAACCGGATCGTCCTCACCCCGTCAGCACTGAAGACTACTCCAGACAACCGTGGGAGTGCGTCAGTATAGACTTAGGGCATCTTCCGGATGAGCGTTACGCCCTCATAGTCATTGATGATTACATGAAATACCCTGAGATAGAAATTGTGGGAGGTCAAACAGCCACAGAAGTAATACCCAAAATAGAGAAGTTCATTGCAACTCACGGGATCTTTGAGGTGGTGAAGACGGAAAATGGCCCGCCTTTTCAGGGGCAAATCTTGGGGCATCCAACATCCGAAAATGACACCACGCTGGCACCAAGCAAACAGGGAAGTAGAGAAATTCATGCACACTCTCAACAAGGTCATTTGCATTGCGCATGCAGAAGAAGCACCCCTGGAAAGGGCCATCTATAGTTTCCTGAGAGAGTACATATTGACGCCTCATCTCACGACAGAGAGCGCACCGGGACCAGCAAGCATGGGTCGAGTGGTGCGAGACACTATTTCCTATCACCCAAACTGGGCCCCCTCCCAGATTGACACTACACGGGTCCTAGCAAAAAGGACCAGCACAAACGAACAGGCCAGTGTCAACCGAAGAGCAAGAGCGTCAACTACCAAGAAAGGGACATGGTCTATGTCAAAGACAGACTCCCGGGGAGCAAATTCCGTCTCCTGTTTGAGCAGCGCCCATGGACAGTGATTCGGCCAATCGGCATGATGGTAACAGCCCTGAGAGGAACAGAAGAACTCACTCGGAATGTATCGTTTTTCAAAAAGGTCCATGCGGAAACTCCCAACCTTCCAATGCCAGGTAGTATGAAGGCTGGTCCAAGTCATCAGAGAGTGGTGGAGGAGGTAGAAGATGGCCAAGGAACTATCCCCATGGATTAGGTGGACAGGTCTGACCAAGGAACACCATCACCGCTCGAAACTCTAGAGGGAGGACTGTCTAATTCACCAGGGCGATCCCCGGCAGGCAGGGTCTCGCAGGAAGTGGCCACGCCCCGATCATCAGCACAGGGAGAGCGGTCCAGATATGGCCTTAGGAGCAATTCAGCACCCTCCTCCCTTCTGACGGACTTCATGGTGTGAAGAACCAAGGACTCGCAGCGGACTGTGACCTGCGACAGGGCAGGAGCTGAGAGGAGGCAGCCCACCTGGAGCTGGTAACAGATCAACATGTTGATGTTTGTTTATGTTTAATAAAGGTTAGAAGGAATGTAATGTTCTCCGGGGGGGGAGGGGGGGGTGGTAGCGGTGCAGTCTACCCATGCCCGGAGATTACATATTAGCGCTGACGCATGACGCCGTGCGTTGGTATAAAATATAGGGGTGTGGGCCGGTGGAGTTAGTCGGGACCACATGATGGAAAGGAGCACTTGAGTCGCGTCCTAATTGCGGCCGCTGCAGTGTGCTAATTATCCAGCGCAGCGGCCCCTTTACAGTGCTAACAACACCCAGAGGGGCTCGCGGGAGCTTGTGTGCTGGGGAGATTTAAGTAATTACATCTGTTATCTTGGCGCTACTCAGCGTTGGTAACTCCATCCGCGTGCAAGTCGTGAACCGCCGAGATTGGAATCTGTGCCTTGCCCGGTACACTCCGATCTCTGCCTTGGGGCTCAGCCCACCGAGCTGTCTTAAGCCGCTACTTCGCTCAGCTGCATGTTTTCAGGCGGCGTCTGCACCCCACAGATGAGATCTTCTCTGGTTTCATCCATTCATCATTATTAATGTCCCCTTGGTATTTTACTTCTCCTAGCCCCACTATAGCGCATGCCTAGGTCTCACCACACGAGAGGGGCAAATCCAGCGGTGTGCAGATCGCTGTCACCCGGGCCTACTGCTGCGCGTGTTGGTGTTGTTCTTTCTTTAAGGGATCCCTCTTTGATCTTTCGGTTTCCCCTTCTCTCACCTCCTGTTGCTTCAGTATCCCTATAGGTTGATTTATCGTTATATAACAATATTTAGGTATCCCATGCCTGACATGGCAGGGGCTTCTACGGCAATGGCCCCAAAAATGTATTGCATTGTTTTGTTTGCCACTACCCAAGTTCTGATCCCGTCTTCTCCTTGTAACTAAATTGTGTGACCCTGGACACGTCCGTTTGTTGTCAGTTGCTCTGGATGCTTTCCCTTTAAACAATGAGAATAACCAAGAAATGGGCTAACCTTCTGCACTGTGTCTATAAACAGGTATTTAACTATTGAGTCATGTGTCGGTTCCACGCACAAAATAAGTGCCTGGGCTCTCGCCAGGAGACACCTGGCACCCGCCCATTTCTCTGGGTAGCGCCGTATAAAAAAGAACTACTACTAACAATGAAAATGGGGGGGGGGGCTAATGGCCAGAGCTGCCGACTTTGGAACTGGGGAACCAGGGTAGCATCTCACCGCCAATTTAACATCCTATGATTCTGGGAAAGTCTCTTAATCTCACCGTGCCTACCATAAATGAAGGTGTCCCTAACTGATGTTCGTGAAAATCGCGGGTGTTGATGATTACGAGCCGGTGCTGAACGTCGGAAACCACAGGCTCAAATTAAGCACTGAATATCACCCACCTTACTTCTAGAAAGATTTATTAGTCTTTCCCATTTGAGAGAATAACACAGAAATCATGTCCCCAGCTTATAGGTGGTAACTCCCCATGCACTGGGTATGCAGATCTCACTATCTTAATCCTATGAGTGAATTAATTTGCTTTTCGCAATGTTTACCAAACAACATACCATCAATGAAACTAAATTGAAAATAGAAGACAGCTAAAATAAGAAAAGAGCCAAATTACACTAGAAGGCAAGGTACCTGAAATTTGCGGAGGAAGCACATGGATCAAAATATAGGTGGGTAAGCTCATTAAGAAGGCACAGAGAAACAAGAGATGCTTGCAAGGCCCACAGTAAGTAACAATTTGTCTGAACTTATTCCAACACGAGGTGCTTTCCAAATCTATGGTGTCTTCATATCAAGTTATTTGATGTCTGAGGACTTCCAAGAGCCCTTGGGTGGATGACCAGAGGGAAGCAGCAGAGCATATTAATTGCAACAAACTACGGACAGATCCAGGAGTGTGTCTAGGTACATCTCTTGCACCACCCATGCCTTCAAATGTTAGTCTATCAGGCAGTCAGTCAGTGGCATAACGCAAAATGATGGGGCCCATCCTCAAAATGTGACGAGGGGCCTGTTAGTCAACAATACCTCACAGATATTCATTAGCCTTGGGGTGAATTGGGGTCCTTAGAAGGGTTGGGGGACCGTTGTGACCCGCAGGGGCTCGTGATACCCTAGAGCCAGTGACGTAACCACTGTGCCAAGGAGAAAGGACTCAATCTTTAAAGTCATGAGCAGTCAAAATAAGAAGGTTGTACGACAACCTGAAACAGACTTATGGACTACTGTTGTAAATCAATCAACATACGGAGACACCATGTAGTTCACTGTAGTTTATTGTTCAGTAACACAACACCAGTGCGCCCGTTCTCTTCCGCCAGCGAAGCCTCACTCGCGGAGAGCCGGCGGCGCTCACCTTAGAACGTTCGGAGTCAGGACATTCCACTGTGGCGCGGGGGTGTGACCACAGTCAAATCACAACATACCCCCCTCCTCTACACGCAGGTAGGGAATAGAGTGGTATACAATGCAAGTACAGAATTAATGGGAGATGGGATAGGGGAAGTAAACAACTATTCAGCCAACAAGGAAACCATTCAAATGTGGAGGAGGTATCCTGATCCGTAAGGGTCTCTGATGGGCTTGGGCCCCGTGACAGTTCTGAGACATATCACTTGCGTTGATTGCTCTTTGATCAGTGCCCAAGTTATCCCCTCCAGGGCCTGGTGCCCTCACCTCTGCACCTGTGCGGGCACTGTCAAGCAATTGGCGATCCTGAGCCAGCATATACCCTGAGCATGTATCTTTGGTGATTGCGTTTCTACTAAAGGTTTCAGGAGAATGTTCTCCAGAGCTGTACTTTGCCACTCTACGCAAGTTCATTTTTCTCCATTCTCCAATACCAGAACGTTCGGAGTCAGGACATTCCACTATGGCGCGGGGGTGTGACCACAGTCAAATCACAACAGCTACCCCGTGAAGCAACAAATACCCACACATAACATATTTCATCCCATCACTTATAAAAGATGAAGCATATCTATGATTTATGATTTACTGCAGAGATACCTTGTAGCTAAAGAACCATGATTTACTGGAAAGAAGGAGTGTCACTATAAAGAAGATAATGGGTCAAATGTATAGTAGCAAATGAGAAGAAGGTGGTCATTTTCCTATTCTGCAAAAGCCTTTTGTAGCACATCCTCGGAGGCAATTTGTGGCCTTCCCCACCCAAAGTATTCCACCTTCACCACACTAGCCTTTCTTATCAGCAGCTGCACTCAAGATCAGCTTCTGGTTGCCAAAAGGGGCACACATGACTTATAAATGTATAAGGAAAGAAAGGCACAGTAAGATCAGCCACAGATGGAGGGCACATGTACATAAAAGGGAGAAAGAAAGAGAAAACAAGCATTTGCAATGCAATAGGCCTCACATTTACAAGAGTTTGAGCTATTGGCATTGAAAATGACAAGGCCTTTGATGTATGTGTTGTTTTTAAAACAGATAAATAAAAGGCATTGTCATTTACAATGCCAATAGCTTAAACTTTTGCAAATAGGGACCTATCGCATTGCAAATGCATTTGCCGCCACTGCTTAAAAAAAAAGCCTTAGTATAGAAAATACCTTGTGCACCAACTAGCACTGTAATTGCACTTTGTTGCTGAATAGCGTTAACGAGCGTAGGGTGGGCGGGGACAAACGTCATTGTCCTTTCGCTTGTTGGTAAGGAGTGTGGAGTTACACTGGCTTATGGTGCATAGCTATCCATGCCACCTGTTAAAAAGTGCACGGTACAGTCGCCTTATAACAGTGATAAAGTAAAAGTATTTTATACTTAAAAAGCACTTGCATTTCACCCATAAGTTTTAATGTTTTTTCTCTAAGCCCTTGGGTGAGAGGCACGCCGTGAAATGCGCTCCAAATCCACACAGGGTGCCCTCTGCCAGTGGAGCCAAAACCTGTTTAATCTCTCACAGCCAGCTGCCCGCCCCCACTCCCTGCCACTCTCTGCCGCCTGCTATAATTAATAAGCCCCGGGGAGCTGCAGAGTGCCCCCAGGACATGGCCCACCCGGGGGCTTTCAAAAATTACTCCTACGCTTCATTTTTTTAATAATTTCGGCAGGATTCGCGACCCCAATGCGAATTCTGCCGGAATTATTTTAAAAAACATTTTTTTTGGGCCCTGGAGGTCCTTGTGGGACCCCTGAGCAGGCCTATGGGGTCAGGGTGTTTCTACCCTGCCCTCTTTTATTGCTTTTTAACCTTTATTTTACTGTTTTTTGTGACTTGGTTCAACTGAGTCACAAGATGGCTGCCAACACTTCCTGGTTTGGAGTGTTGGCAGCCAATCAGAGTGAAGCTTGTGCCCGGGAGGGTTCGCGAACCCACCGCTGCCCCAGATATCGAAACTCTTTCTTGTTCTAATTTCTCAGGAACTACTGAACGGATTTACACCATTCAACAAAAAGGCTCTTTCTGAACCACTACCTTTTTGCCACATTTGGTGTAATTCCGTTCAGCAGTTCGGGCTGTAGCTTTGTCTAAAGTTTTCTATTGAAAATAACATGGGGAAAACGCATTTTGGGACCTCAGTTTTTTTCTGCACCCGCTTGACAAATCACACCAAAACTTTCAAGACATGAGCTGACCGGAGTGCTAGTTTTGAAAATTTCCCAAAAATCCGACAACCGGCACCGAAGTTATTGGGAAAAGAAAAAACGCTTTTTGAATAGAAACGAGGTCCTAACTATAACTACCTACTGGCGGCCGCCAGTAGGTAATATATATATATATATATATATATATATATATATATATATATATACATAATCTCGAAGTCCCTTCCAGTTGCTAGTCAAAGTGCACAGGATGCACATTCGCCCTTCTCATAAAAGGTAGTCTACAGTCGAAATTTTTTCATGAAAGAATTTAATGTAAATCCTGAATAACCCAACGTGGAGTGACAACTTCCTGCACTAAAACAATCAAAAGAGGCATTTTCCTTGTTCTTTTTGTTCTGCAGAATGCAGAATACGTGAAAAGAGGCAAAAACGGGGAGAAATGTATGCATTTCTCCTCATACGCCTGCTTTGGAAAGGCATTAGTTTTGGCGCTGTATGCACAATACAGTCTCTGGATATGCTGTCACAGCCAGCTTCCTTCATTTTTTTGACCATGAAAACACATTTTTTCTCTGGTACATTTTAAGCATCAAAATGGGACAAAATGGATTAGCCAAGTATTTGCAACAGTGAAAAGTAGCTATGATCATGAAAACAAGGGGAAAAGGGAATAGCAGTGGCGGCCACTGCAAAACACAAGTACGGGAGGCAGGGGAGGGGGTGAAGAGGGATTAGGGAAATAATAATAATGATAATGATTATGATAATGATAATGATAGTGGAGTGGTGTGGCTCACTGGTTAGAGGCGGCAGACCCGTAAGCAGAGAACGGCCCGGGACCAGGGTTCAATTCCCGACGCGGCAGGGTTGTGGACCAGGGTCAACGGACTCGATAATTCTCGCCTCGGTTCCTACTCTAACCAGGGATCACACTCCGCAACTCTGGGCATTAAGCTTGCCTCATCTCTACAACGGCCCCCCACAGACGCCGGGGATGCCTGGTTTCACCTTGGAGATACCCAGAAGGGACCATCTCACAGGGAAAGCCAGGACGGGTTCCCCAGCGGTTTTCAGCGCCAGGACACCCCGAGATGGGGTAACAGTGCGCTTTACAAGTATCATCATTACATTACATAAAAAATGTCCCTGTCCTGCCGCAGAAGCTGCCAGCCACCTCAGTGCTCCTTTTCTGTCTTACTGCTGACACTAGTACAGGCTCCCCAACCAATCCTGGCACTGCTCTGAATAGCAAGAGAACAACACCAGGATTGGTCTGAAAGTCCTGGTTTGCTGCTCAGACAGTGCCTGGGAGTCTATACTGTGTCTCCAACCTGGCTATGCAACACAGCCGGATTGGAGGAACCTAAATGTACATCTGTGCTTGGCCAGTCTAAGATGGCTGGCCAAACAGACATGCGCACTTTATAGTGCACCTGCCACTCTTTCCCCCTGGCTTGGCCCAGCCCCACCCTACCTAAGACAGCCTGGCTCAGTCAGACCGGAGATTTTTTTTTTAATAATATTGTTTAATATCATTATATTTTTCGCTGACTGGCTCAGTGGGTCGACACTCCTCTGCCAGCCATTATAAACAAGCTGCCTCTGGTGAATAATACCTGATATCCTTAAAAACAAAAATAAGTAATTAATTGAAAGAGGATGTGGCCTAACAGGCTAGGGCGGTGGATCTCAAATCTAGGGACCAGGTTTGAGTCTCGGCAATGATGCTCAACATCCTGTGATTACAGTACTGGACTGCCCAGGCTGTGACTGCAGGTAATGGAGACATGTATGAGATGACAAATGCACAACATACCTCCAAGAGTAATTTAATCTGGAGGGTCAAGAAAAATTGGCCGGGTTGCTGAGAAGATGTTTACCCAGCTGAAGTAAGAGAACCTTGCCCTCTTGTCCAGCAAGTTGGAAATGGCTACTCAAGATCCTCTAAGCTGTTGTGAAACCTTAGCATTTTCAAAGCCTAGTTCTGGTTTTCTCTTCTGACCAACACCTCTGAAAACTGAGCTATCTATTGCTGGATAGTACCCTATAGCTTCAATTTTTCCTCAGTGGTAGCTGTGGTGAAGCAGGGAAGGGCTAGCTCATTGAAGGTGACATGAATGTTGATATCGTAAACAGTATGAAGATATACCACCATATATGATGGTCCAGTCAGAGATTTTAACTTTAAAGAAGGACTGTAAAGAAGGAATAACTTGTTTATTTAACATTAAGTTATAGTAGTTCTTAAGTGAAACACCACAAAGACAACCAGAGATTTTTAGTCCTACGTTTACGGAAGAAATGTCCTAAAAAACGTTGGTATAAAAATGCGCTAGAGACAAACTCTTCCCTGGAGTGGCTCCTCAATTAGAGCAGAGAAGCTTTGTCCCACTACTAAAATGTGCCCCGAAAAGCCTCGGAGATTAAACATAAAAAGTTAATAAAAGGACAGGGCGAGGCCTGCTGAGTGGCAGCAACAGAGAGGGGTGGTGGGCTGCCTGTGCACTTATGTTTTGAGTGCGCGTCCCACTTTGGCCGCCTGTCTTGTGATGGCCAGCCAGACATGCTCACTTTAAACCTTTGAACCCAGCTTTCTTAGAAAGTGGTTGATAGCAAACACCACCCTTGATAGTGCTGCTAGAGGTGCTCCCTCCAATCCTGGTGCTGCTCTCATGCTGCTAAAGAGCAGTGCCAGGATTGGCTGAGGGAGTTGCCATTGGCCCACGCTGGAGCCTGGAGAGGAGAGAAGAAGAACACTGGAGGGAGGAAGACTTTTCATGCAGCAAGCAAGAGCAAACTAAGTGAATTTGTATTTTATTTATTTTTAACATAGGCGCCTTAGATTTAGTGCATGTGCATGTACCCATTGGCACTCCCTACCAGTCTACATAATTTCCAGCTGCCACTGCTCGTTCCACAGGAAGGAATGGGACGTACAGTATTGATGATTTAGTGATCCCTATGGTCTGCTAGTTAGGAATCATCCAATCTTGTATCAGTGGTCATTAGTAGTCTATTGGCAGTAATGATGATCCTGCCAGGTATGTGTTTACATAAAAAATAGGTGTCCCTAGGTTTTCCTATAGACCAATGCTATCTATGGACCTAAGGTACCATGGTTAGCTTCAGAGCTAAACTAGGCTACACTACAGAAGAGACATAAAAAGTTAAATTTATCTTGTGGGTCATCAAGGTGCAGGAGTCCAAGGACTCACCCAGATGGTTTCATCTTTTTTTATTGACCCATTTACAAATCTCGTATGGAGAATCGTATCAGCTCCAGAGTGACCGTAGGTAAATTAGAGCCTTCAAAATCATTGAAACATCATAGAAATTTAGAATTGGCAATTAGTCAATGATGAGAAGTTGGTAAAAGTTTCAAACCTTTATTTTATCTTAAGGTTAGAGTCTCTAATTACCTTTATTCAATTTAGTAGGTTTACAGAAGTATAAAATACATTGTTTAGAAGTCAGCATTGAAAAATACACAGTGTTCCATATAGAAACCAGTAAACTAACTAAAGGACATATTCTAAATAGAACCCATGGAGTGTTTTATAGTAAAAGAGTGAGTAAGACATGAACTTCCCATAAAGATTAGTTCTGGAAACTAAAGCAGAGCTCCCTACAACTGCAGTACCAACTGTAAATAAAAGGGTGATCTTTGCATTAGCATTGATCACATGTAATCCAACCCAATTAGGAATAAGTCATAATCACCTCAAAGAATAGCTGAAGAAATCTACCCTCCATAAAGAAGAGTCTAAGGGCAGGAAAAAAATCCATCAGCAGGACCATCGGGAAAGGCAAGGGAAAGAAAGATGAGTGGTAACTAACTGGCTAGGATCACTCATTTATATAGGTTAACAATGTAGTAGCAATTTTCGAAGGCGTTTTCACTCGATGTCCTATGAGAATTGCTCACGAAGTGGTGTCGTCGGTCATGTGATGCCTTTTCTTCCGATTCCCACAGTCTGCGCTCACTTCATCAGGCTCGATACAATTTCTAAAGCTTTTGCTACATATGGGAAGGTTCCCACCAGAACCCTCTTACCTAAGCTAAAGGATGCACTATGAGTTCAATGTGTAGACAAAAGCTAGTCAATAATACAGAAGCAACTATCAATGTTTTTCGGAAGCAGCATTTTTTAAATCTCTATGTCATCATTTAATTTAATATAAGCAGTTTCATTGTATTCTAGTCAACGATCTAACATAGGGTGATGAGCTGTTATCGTCAGCACATTTCTAAAGATGACATCAATGCTAAGCAGTTGCACAAAATGTCTTACTCGTGTAACTGTGAGGAAGAATCAAAAGGAAAAGCTTTTGGACCTTGTTTGCTGTACATGTTATGGTACGGTTGCAAGTGGCACAAAATCGTTATAAAACATGTATTAATTAACAAAGCATTCTAAAGGCATCCTTAATTTTCTACATTGATTGATGAATATATTTTCACAGTTTTTTTATTAACATTCTTAGCAAAGTGCATTCACAATTTTATCTGAGAGTCATTTAATTGAAATATTATGTCTCCTACCACATATCACGGTCTCTCCCGAACAGCAGAATTTCTGACTTACTGGCATTCAGATGCAGGTAGTTTGAAGCCATCCAGTTCGCAATCACCAACAGATCCTCCCTAAATTTCACTAGGTTGTGGTTACATTTCTTAGAAAAGGCAATATCCAATTGGGTGTCGTCAGCGTACGACACCAACGACAACCCTCTACTTTTAGCTACAGCCGCTAGGGGTTGAACATAAATGTTAAAAAGGAAAGGGCTCAATATTGAGCCTTGTGGCACCCCCTGTTGCAGGGCGTACTCCCGAGAGTAGAAAGGTGGCACAATGACCTGGAAAGATCTACCCTCCAAGAAGGAACGAAGCCAGGCCTGGGCCGACCCCCTAATTCCTATCTCCTAAAGACGATTTAAAAGTATCACATGGGAGACAGTGTTGAAGGCGGCACTTAAGTCCAAAAGAACTAAGGCCGCAGAATCTCCGACATTGAGGCTGCCACGGATTTCTTCTGTCACTGCCAATAAAGCTCATTCGGTGCTGTGGCTAGCTCTGAAACCGTTTTGCGAGTGATCTAAGGTTTCATTTCTCTCGATAAACTCTGTAAGAATGGTATTTACATGAGATTCTACCGTCTTTGCAGAAATGGAAAGCACTTTACTGTCTCTTAGAGAAAGGGTTTACATTATAAATTTCATAAAAGGGAAAAGAATTGAGAGCAAAGTTTAGAAAGTTAACTGTCATAAACACTGCCCTGCACTTTGGAGAGAAAACAGGAGAGAGTACGTACTTAATATGAAAGTGTGAGGTTGTGACTAAGGCATTGCAGTAGGATTAGCTGATAAAAGGGGTTGTACCCAATGTTTTGAATTTTATACAATTCTCAAAGAGGCCACCAAAGCTTGAACAGACCCTTCCGTAATGCAGATTTTTGGGGGACATTCCCTCATTTGCATGGAAGTCATTCTACAGAAGAGGTGCCATCAATGAAGTCATGTGTGAGGTTACAAGGGGTGGTGGTGGCTACGTTATACCTTCCATACCTAACTATAACTGACCAATTTCAGGTTGAGGAAAAAGGCCAACTTCCCACAATGGAAATAGATTTTTTTTCAGCTCAAACAATTTGAAGGAAATACTAGCATTTTACTTTTTCTCAGTAGGAGTCTACTCTCTTGCCGTTTCTAGCTCTCTTTGCCCCTATTGTACCTCCTTTAATAACTTAGGGCCCCATTACGATCAAGGGCAGATCAACACCACCGGCCGGGCAGTTGCGATCCGCCCACGGCGGTGGCGATCCGCCCGCCATCCAAACCCATTTACCCACTGCCACATTAGCATGGCGGTGGGTACCGCGGTGGACAGAAAGTCTGTCTGCCGCTTTTCTGGTGACCGGATTGCAGGCCGGGCAGAATAGGCACACAATATGGTGGTGGCATCGCCATCCATATTGTGATGCGTGCGGTGTGCATGCTTTTCCATGGTGAAGACTCTGCCATGGAAAGGGATGCAAGGAATGACATTGGGGGCCCCAGGGGGCGGTGGGTGGGTGCACTGGGGATACCTATGTTACCACCCTTCATTGTCATACACAAGATGGCATGCACCGGATGGTGCCTGTCACATTGTGCATTGCAATGCACAACATGCTACCATAACAATGCGGCAGGTGCTGTGCACCGCCCGCCGTAATGTTAATGGCAAGAATGCGCCCGCCAGTGTGGCTGGTGCATCCTAATTGGCTTTGGGGCACCGCAGCACCTCTGGCGGTCGGTCCCGTTTTCTGTTACGGTCCGCCCGCCATCGTAATGGAGCCCTAAGTGACAATGATATACTGCAAACACATTTGTTCAAACATCTTTTTCTTAAATTAATTTTACAAAGATTCATTACCCTTTCAGACAGCATGCCTTTCGGAAATGCATTCTTTTAGTTTTGACTTTGGTATTAATGGCAGCAAAATGGTAATACATTCAGATTTAGCTGGTTAAGCTTGCATATATGTAGCATTTCCAAACTTGTATTTTTAATGTCAAATTACGTAGCACTGAAGTAAAAAATCTTGAACAATTTCTGAAAATCTAAACATATTTTTAGTTAACTACTTCAAAACATTTCAAAAGTTCAACATTTCATTCTAGAATTTCCAAAGATAAAGAAGATTCCTTAATCCTGCTGTATCAGTTTTTTGCTTGAAAATAGAACAAATAAAGATGGCACATGTATGAAACAAACACTGTTTTCAGTCAAAGGTGAGCCTTCCAGCAGAAAACACCCCAGCATCACAGATGTTTTCTTCAGGAAGCTCTTTACTTTCTCCAAGGACTGATGATCCTGATGAGTGCTTGCCTCAGTTTGGTGATCCCAAGAATTAAGACAACAGACTGTGCAGAAACTGAAAGGACAGTACCTGTCCGGAAAATGGTCCACAACCAAACTCCATAAAAAATCAGCATGAGGCACTGTGACGGTAAAAATATAACACAGTTAGATAGCAGGGATCCCAACATTCTGACTGCTCCAAAATGAACATCAAGCCGCGGTTGGCTGAAGGCTGATGCATTTTGTTTCATTCTCTGAGTGTGTCTGCAGAGCGATGTGAGGATAACTGTGATGGAAGCAATGCCGAAAAGAAGAGGGAAGAAGACCGCAAATGTGCCTGTTGAATAAATGTATGCCATTTCCCATGTCAGATCTTCCCTTATGAGAGTAGCATTAGCTTTGAGACTGGTTGTTAAATTCTGAGGGTATTCTCTGTAGGATCTCCAGTACGAGGGAATGCTGAGTACCAATGAACCGATCGCAGTCCCCAAAACTAGCCAAGGAACCAACTTAGAGATTCTTTGCTTTAACCAGGAGAAGAGGTGGTTGTTGAAGTCCACGATCTTCACGCAGTAGAAGACAGAGAGACAGGCAATGAACCAGGCACTACAGCTGCCAGACCATACTTTAAATTGAAGTAGTATGCCAGGAACCACAGACCGCTGGTCATAAACACTAGACTCTCCTAGGATAGAGCACTGGAAACAAGTAAAGGAGATTCCCAGAGCAACTAAGATGATATCACAAGTGTTCAGGGGTCTTCCTTTGGCCTTTTCTAGCAGATAAAATGCCACAATGAACACACTGGCAAGTATTCCAATCACACTGGCCATGGCTTCTGCAATCATATAAATCTTTGAAAATCCAGGAGCCATTGTTTTCCTTTCTTTTTGCAGTTCTTTGATGAATTCACAAAGATTAATGTTGCTCTGACTATACTTTATGTACGAGTGTTGTGGGCAGGGATGGATAGACTTCAGAACCAACAGATGTGCCTGGATTAAGTTACAATTATCGTCATCGTCACCATCACTACGGATCTGGATTTGGAAGGATGCAAATGAGCCTGGTTTTAGTAATCTCATTTAAAACAGAAACGCAGCTCAACTCTCCTATTTAAAACCTGGTGGTGCATCACTCTAATACATATTAAACACATTATGTGTTTCACTTACTTGCGCTTAGAAAGAGAAATGAAATGTTTATTTATTTGATTTGGTTGATGAATACATGTCTGCACATTGAATTGGCTCTCTGTGCTTTCTCCAAAGTATTATGCCAATTGAATCAAATATACATTACAAAATAGAGCAATTCTACAAGACCAGTTAGTGACAGTGTATAGATGTAAAGAGTGAATTAGAACAGGTAAACATTGTTTTGCCAATACTATTACATATTTGGTAACAGAAGCATCAACAAAAGATAAGAAACTGAATAAAAGCAATTACGACAATTTACCGCCATGCAGCCAAGACAGAGATATTATGTGGAAACAGTATACTTCTCGGAGCGCTGTCTTGAATACATCATCATCAAAAACTTTTATTTGGAAAATTACCATGAAAAGATTGTCAGGTAAAACAATAGCTTGAATTTAAAAGCAAATGAATAAAAACACAATACAAGTTAAAAATATTACAGTATATAAACTGCCTTAAATACTGAATTAATATAGAGAATTCAAACATTAAACAGACTATTTAGCAGCTCAACAAAGATTAGCCTATGCAAATACCACTATACAGACTAGGCTTGAATAACAAGTTTTTTACTAATTCTGAGTGTCTCACTAATAATACATATTACAGCAGAACAAATTGGTTGCATATCTAAATGCAGAAGAACACGCAGGCCTGCCATACACGTTATTGAACGGTATGGTAGTACAGGTAGTAAGGGGCATAAAATATGTTTCCGGTATAATTTGTAAAAAGTACAAAAAGGATGAATAAGGGATTAAAGGGAAAATGTATGATAGGCACAACATTGCAAAGAAGTAGAGGAAGTACCACACTGATCAAGGGCCATAAAAAGTGCACAGTGCCAAATCTGAAGCTGGTTAGGTAAAAGTTCTGTCCATGGTTGGCTATCTATAGTAGGTAGGCCTCTGTCCCATCTGTACTGGCTTTCATCAAGTGAACAAGGATCAATTCCATTTTTAACACGCTAGATTATCTGGTGGCATTTCAATGTTCTAGAAATAGAGCTTTAACTGTTTTCTTTGAATTATTATCTATCGCACTTGAATGAAAAGATATTTGAAATACCAAGATCTAGAAAAGATTTCTTGACATAGGCTAAACAGGGCATGGAATCCACACAGTCTTGTTTTAAACAGTTCTCTATCAATAGGCAAGAACATTTTGATAGCGGAGTTAGGCCATATTTTTACCCTAAAATTAAATGTGAAATATGAATCGGGTCTTCCAAATAAACATGGGCTGTTTCTTAGTGGGCAATCAAACATGCAGTACTCCTTGGTGTTGCTAATAGGCTGCTTAAAAATTATTTTAGATTTTTTGCAGGGTCTCTGGGTTAATGTAAGGCAGTTAACCAGAAACCACACCTGCTGGACCATACTTTAATTTCAAGTAGTATTTCAGAACCACAGACCACACAACATAAGCACAATACTGTCCTACAGAGAGCACTGGAGACAGGAAAAGGAGATTCTATGGGTAACTAAGATGATATCACAGGTGGTTGGCATCTTTCTTTGACCTTTTCTAGCAGATAAAATGCCACAATTAAAACATGAGCAAGTATTCCTACCACAGTGGCCATGGCTGCTGTAATCATATAAGCCTTTAAAAATAGAGAGGCCATTGTTTTACTTTCTCTTTGCAGAATGGGTGTGAGCTAAACTCTGCTCTGCCACGAGAGTTCACGGAGTTTGCCACTCCGCGGTTCGCATGGAGCAAAGAGTTTGGCAAAAACTCCGCCAACCGCTGTGTTGGGGAGTTTACCGGCACTTGTAACAATTAACCTCCCTTGAAATGTATGTGACCCCTATTAAATTGATGGAAAAAGCTACTCTATTGGTTTAGTGGCTCTATCAAGTTCAGAACCGTCAGGGAGTGAGCAGCAGTTAGGGCACAAGTGAGGCGGGTTCTTAAAGAAGCGTAGAATGGCGGGCAATAGAGGCCAGAGTCTGAGGACCGAGAGTGCTATGGTACCTGAGAGAAGCATCCCAACTCCCAGGGCTGGTGAGGGTTGGCTCATTTGCGTAACTGATTGACCTGATCACAGCGATATGATTTTTTGCACCCTAAGCTTCCAACAAGTTTTGGTTGGGGTTAGAGACATTGACCATGCTAATACTGGAGTTGTCTAATCCTGGTAAAGCAGCACAGGGAGCTATGCACAGGAGTAAAGGACGGGCAAGTTATGCATAGGTAATTAAATAAAACATTTAAATTACAGTTGTGCATTTCACTGAATTGTAAATTAAGCCATCCAGCTGCGCTCCGGCTCCGCTGACCTCGAGCCACCTCCCATTGTGATATTCAGCTATCCAAAATAAACTGCTAATGTGATTGTTATCAGGTTGGTGACAGAGGACGAGTGGCTATCACTGAATTGCACTGCTCGCACCCTGACCTCCTATAGACACTCTGCACCATTGAAGGTGACCAATCACTTTGTGACCGTGTTGGAGAGACCCTCCCAGTTCTAGCAGAATCAAGCTACCAGCTCATAGAGACACAACACTTTTTCATTGAGTTGTAGTTTTTTTAGCTCAAAAAAGGTTAATGCTTAGCACACTTGGTTAATGTTACTCTCCCACAACCATGTTACTTGGACAACCGAGCATAAAATGAATGAATTGTAAATGTACACTCAAACTGTTGAGATATAACCTATATATTTTATATTACGTGGCAAGTGCTCTCTTCGAGAAGTGGACTACTGTGGGATGAGTTCAGTGTACTGTAATGACATCTTTAATACATAGGTAATCCCAGAATACACAATTTCAACCTAAACATGGCTCATCAGGTATGCTACAGCAGCATCATGCAAGGCTGTGAAGGAAAATCAGGAGTCAGGAACTTGTATGACATTATGTCAGGTCTGTGATTAAGTGTTTTTGTCACTGGAGAAAATGTGTAATCATCATCTGCTGGAGCCATATTGTCCACCTCACAAAAGGAACCCGACAGCAATTAAACAAATAAAGAGACACATGTCAGGACAACAGTTTCTGAAGGGTGGCTGACCTTTTCTACCTGGCCACTACTTCGGATTGCCATTAGTTTGCTTCTTTAGTACGCAGAAACCATTAGTTTGCATGGTTTTACTGCGCATGACCGTTACTTCGCAGGCTATCCACATTGTTGTTTTGATTTGGAGGTGCTTCCGTTTCCAAATACCTCAGTACGACTCTCAAGACACAGGAAGCTGGAGCAGTGGAAGGTGATCCACGAGGACAGAGAGGTAAGTGGGGCTGTGTGTACGGTTGTGTAGGTGTAATGTAGAGTAGTGTATTTGGGTGTAGGGTAGTGTTGGTGGTCATGAAGGGTAGTGTTTGGGAGTAGGGACAGGACTGGGGTTGTGAGAGGGATGTGCAGGGGGTAGTGTTTTAGGGTTTAGGGTAGTGCAGTGGTGTTTGTGTAGTGCAGGGGGTAGTGTTTTAGGGTTTAGGGTAGTGCAGTGGTGTTTGTGTAGTGCAGGGGGTAGTGTTTTTGGGTTTAGGGTAGTGTTGTAGTGCTTGTGTAGTGTAGGGTAGTGTTTTAGGCTTTAGGGTAGTGTTGGGGGTCGTGCGGGGTAGTGTTTCAGTGTAGCAAACAGACTGGGGGTAGGGGCAGGGTCGTGCAGGGGGTAGAGTTTTGGGGTTTAGGGTAGGATTGTGGTGTTAGTGCAGTGTAGTGTAGGGTAGTGTTTTAGGGTTTAGGGTAGTGTTGGGGTGTCGTGCAGGATAGTGTTTGGGTGTAGGAACAGGACTGGGGGTCGGGGAGGATTGTGCAGGTTGTAGTGTTTTAGGGTTTAGGGTATTGTTTTGGTGTTTGTGCAGTGTAGGGTAGTGTTTTAGAGTTTAGGGTTGTGTTGCGGTGTCGTGCAGGGTAGTGTAGGGTGTGGACTCGGGGAAGGGTGATGTTCATGTAGGGGGTAGTGTTTTAGGGTTTAGAGTAGTGGTGTGGTGTTTGTGTAGGATAGGGTCATTTTTTAAGGTTTAGGGTAGTGTCGGGGGTCGTGAAGTGTAGTGTTAGAGTGTAGGGTCAAGGCAGGGGGAAGGGGGAAGGTCGTGTAGGGGGTAGTATATTAGGGTTTAGGGTAGTGTAGTGGTGTTAAAGTAGTGTAAGGTAGTGTAGTGTAAGCATGATTTTAGTGTGATGTTTTATATTAGCATAAACCATAGTAGATTAATAACCATTTACGCTATAAATGCATGAGCAGTTAAAACTTGCGAAGTAATGGTTTATGCTAAGTAAAAACAATGCACTAAAATCATGCGAAGTAATGGCATGTGAAGTCTCAACATACATCAGTTTCTGACTACAGTGTCATTCCAATCCAGTGTTTTTTGTTTTTAATCAAACTTTATTGCCTTTTACATGTTATACAGTTGATCCTCTAGTTGCGGTACAAGTAAATACAAAACATGGTCACTTTTAATATAGCACATTACATATCCTGCATGGTCCTAAAATCATGAAGTCATTCCAATCCCGTGTTGTTTGCATTTCATGGAATGTCAAAAACAAAGGGCACTGATGTACCACAAGCACTTCTGCCACACGAGGAGATACATCAACAGCTACATACAGTTCATACACAATCAGGATTTAGCTAATGTAAAGGCCGATTTGCATGATTTGGGACCAGTAAGACATTGTGTCGGATCACATGATTACACACATATTGAATTAGGACCAACACACCACAAGGAACAAGTCCAATGGAAGCCACGTAACTTCCATCCTAACACTGTGCAAGCTGTCGTGGTAGCAGCTTTGTACATCCAAACTCTGTGACAGACATTCCCAGGACCAATCCATGTCCACTACGTTCATCTGAACAGCATCATATACCTGCTAATGTCACAACTCTGAAATGTCCAAATGAAGATGCCATGATGAAGGAATCTAAAACAGACCAAAACAGAGAGATTAACTAAGGAACCATACATATGGCACAAGTTACAAAGTCAACTTCTAGAGGACACAGTCCAAGACAACATTACAAACCTTCTGACTTTAAAGAAGAGCCCAAAAGACCGCTCCACTTGCTTCTGTGCTCTTCCATGGGCCTCATTGAAGTGGACTTCTCATGGCATAGTATAATTCCTCAGCGGTGCCAACAACAATGGTCGGTTGGATACGCTGAGTCTCCTAGATGGAAGACAGACAGAAGTGCAACAATGAGTTACACACTTTCACATTATACTACGTGACATTAACCACACAAAGTTAGGACAGACACACTTACCTACAAGACGGGCCCTCTCCGGTAGTAGTTGTGACATCAGTTGGGGTATGGTGCTGTTCCGCAGTATAAAGGAATCATGTGCAGATCCTAGGATCCAGGCAGAGACGTTTGAGATATACAAATCCGGTAAGCAGACAACCTGCATGTTGATAGAATGGAAGCGCTTCCTGTTGCGGTACACTTATTCCCTGGCTTGCAATGGCACTACGGCAATATGGGTGCCATCAATGGATCCAGTCCCATGTGGAATGCGACCAACTGTATAGAAATTACCATTCAAAATGTTTAAATCCTCATGTTTTGGGAACTAGAAGTAGCTGTCCATGTGGCTTAACATTGCTGTAAGCACCTCTTGGAGTACACAACTGAACATTGGCTGTGACATACAACCAGAAATATCAACAGTGAATCGAAAGGAACCTGTGGCCATAACATGCAATTCTGACAAGAGTTTCACAATTGGTGTGATAGATATAGGATATGTGATGTGAGGTAGGAAGTCAGGCTCCAACTGATGACATAAACCCAGTATTGTTTGACGATTCAAACAATATTTCTGCATTTTTCCATGGTTTGAAGGTCTGGCCATTGGTGATACACTGGAGGCTGGTGTCTCCTCCCTCTCCTAGGGTACCTATGTGAGGAGTAGAAATACAAATGTACCCTGGTCACAGTGTCCAGAGTATCATATTTGAAGAGTAAGGCAAAAGTCATGTGACAAAACATAACAGCTTCATGAAGCATTACACATATACCACATCATCATTGTCTACTGTTAAACATCCACCAATATTACCCCTTCACATGTCTGTAGCAAAACTCTGCACATCATCAATTCAGAATAGATAAATTTGCACTATATTAATGTTTTCATGACCTTTCATGTGAAATATCGCCAACTGCGGTGTACAGTGCACTGCCCACATTTTGCCTATGTGCACATTAATGCACTACACAGATAATATTTTGTATTGGATATATCGTGTGAAGGCAATTTTTCAAATATAAGGATGTTAGGCCTCATTTGTAGTGGTGGTAACCACTTAACATCACAATTACTGTCTTTCATACAACTAAAATGGCGGATGCCTGACCACACATTTATGACACTTGGGTCGACCGCCTCCGGCAGAAGTTGCCTGCACAGTGGGTGGTTGTCACCATGGCCATAGGCTAATATTGGTGACAGTGACGGTCGAGGTTCAGTCACTGTGTGCATCTATACTGATGACCTCGTACATGTATGCAGTGGTTTGAAAAAAACAAAATAACTTGCCTCCTGGCACTGCTACTATCAACACCTCCTCCACTTTAGCTGCTCTTTGCCACCTGTAGGAGCAAGCATGCCAAGTTAAGCAGGTGAGAGGGTCCGTCCCTTCTCTCCTGAGGAGCTGGAGACCCTGATTGAAGAGGTCGCTCTCCTGTATCGCCAGCTCTATGCCTCACCAGAGGGAACAGGCAACTGTCTCAAATACAGTTATTTATTCTGTTCAACTTCTTCCTTTCAATTCCCATAGGCTACAATGTGCCTCTGAGTTCCAGAGTGTAACCATATTGTGTTGTTTGGTGAAATTGAGTAGTCCCTAGATAGGACAATCATGTAATGGATTATGAGGCACTAAACTTTGTGGAGTGAACAACAGCATTGTAATGGGTGATAATCCATATATTTTACTTGAGTTACATATTTAGATATATGAATGTCTACATTTCATAGTACCTATCATGATTTCCCACATCACATCATGGTATATGTGAAAAGATATGGAAAGCTTTATACCATGTGCTGTGTCTGTATACTGTTAGGAGCATTTGAGGATGATGCTAGCCATGTGTGCAGTCCTAAAATTCACTTAGCCACATCAGGCATAGCACAACTGTTGTCTGGAAGGCGGATATACCTCACTAACCCCTTCAGGGTGCCATATAACCTTATAGTCACATATTAGATGGGAAGAAAATTCGAATTTTTGTATTGAATTGCGGAATTCAGTGTGCTGAGCCTGCAGAGAGCCACGCCTGACAATGAGTTGTGGGCAGTGGGGGCTATGGCCCAGGCTAGGGCAGAGTAGCTGTGACAAGACAACTGAGAGGGGGGAGAATGTGGCCTAACAGCTAGGGCGGCCAACCTCTGAGCTGGGGAACCAGGTTCGAATCTCGGCAGGGACGCTCAACATTCTGTGATTCTGGGCAAATCACGTAATCTCCCCGTGCCTAATAAAAATGAATGTATCTGGCTGTAACGTAACTGGTGCTCATGTAAAGCATTCTGATACCTCCGGGTCTAGTTCGCTCTATATAAAACTCCACACAAAAAAACAAAAACAAGAACTGATGCACAGAGTAATCTCTATGTAGACCTGCAGTTCGATGGACGTTCACAAAATGAGTTTTCTTTATCACTAGTAGCCTTGACAGCTGTTACATGCACCATATTTGGAATGGTGACTGAGATCACCTCTGACTTGATACTTCGTTCCATTGACCCTCATTGTCAATGTGTGAGGTTTACTTATTACACTCCCCTCACTCACACAGGTCTGTTGTCACTTTTTCATAAGTCATGCTTCCACTGAACAGGCCTATTGTGCATCTAACATGTGAACAGTGTGGCTAGTCAGGTATAATGTATGCAGGGTGTGCGCAGCGGCGTCACTAGGGTTGGTGTCACCCAATGCGGTAACTCATGGTGTCACCCGTGCGGTCCGCACCCCCCTAGTGACGCCACTGCAGGAAACCACCGGCTCAAATTAAGTACTGTCTGGCCCCAGTGTTTTTCTTCTCCTCTAGATCTGCGCACAATGCAGCAAGCACTATGTATTACTCTTAACAAGAACGCAATGAACCGCTCCAGTGAAACTGATCACAAAGAACATATATCGTGGAAGGAGAGAAGAAAAATGCCAAGGAAGAGATAGCGAGAAGAAGGACAATGAAAAGGTGTAGAAGAATGGCCCAGCGAGATAGCTCAGTAGTGTAATATACCTACTGAGATTGTTAAGCATTCTAGAGGCCACAGGTCCTAATCCTAGATAGAACGCTCAGTGCATGACTGCACAAACCGCAGAGGTGTGCAGTGTAGTTCATGTGTCTGTTGTAAGTAACCCAGAAGGTCACTGTTTCCAAACTAAGTGGCAAAGCTCAATGGGTTGTTGACCATTCTGTGTATCCAGTAGGTAACATGAGCCAGCCACGAAGAGAACACTAAGGCGTCGATTCCGATCCGGTAAAATCCCCGTCCGTACGATTCGTATCCGGAGCCGTGTCCGTACGACTCGTAAACACACCGTACGACCCGGCGGGTGATCAGGACGCTATTCGTACGGTCCGCGTCAGGTAAGGGCGATTCGTACGGAAAAGCGCACAATCACATACACACCGAACGGCGCGTACCACCCATGATCGCCGGGGAACGTGCCGTACCCCTGCGATCATGGGGGGTACGTGCCGTACACCCAGCGTACATGGGGTACGCGCTGTACACCCACCGTACATGGGGTACGGTGCGTACCCCATGTACGCTGGGTGTACGGCGCGTACCCCCATGATCGCAGGGGTACGGCGCGTACCCCGGCGATCATGGGGGGCACGCGGCGTCCCCGGGGGGGGGCGTTCCATACTTGTTTCGGCGCGAACTATGCGTTTACGGCTTTTTCCAGCTCCCGTAAAAAAAGGGTCGTACGGTGCGTACCCGACACGAATCGTACTTGCTGGGTCGTAAAAACCAGCCGCGAACCGTAGCGATGTCACGTACAGCGGGTTCCGAGTGAGACTCGTACGGATATTTGAGTCGTACGGAGTCCTGTACGACTCGTACGGACTTTGGCTCCTGGTACGGATCGTACTTCTTCGTACGTACGGGGACGTTTACGGGTACGATTCGTACGGGGAAAAATGCTCCGTACGACGATTCGGAGCGCATTTTACCGGATCGGAATCGACGCCTAAGTGAGCTAATATTACACCTCATGCAGAGATCTATAGTCATAGAACACGTGTTTCAATTCCAAGAAGCTTTTTCCTTTCCTGCAACAGAATGACAGTGACTCTCTCGGCAGAAAGTCATACAGTATTGTTTGCGCCCGTGGTCCCCAGGGCGCAGGTGCGTTATCTGGAGATGTGGAAGCGAGTGAAGGGCTGCTTGCCTGATCCAACCACATAGCGTGTTGTCGGTCCACAGACACGCTCCATACTCGGGCCTCAGGGCACTAGCGTCGAGGAGTCACTAGGGTGACAGTAGTCGTGTTTTCACTGTGCAGCAGCCAGGAAGCTTCTGTCTGGGGTTTTGGACAACTCTCAGTAGCACAGGTTTGAATACCTTTACTGTACACCCTAGACAAGTTGCAACAGGGAGCTGCCTGGGGCTCAAGGTAGGAAGTGGTGCGCTCAGCAGATGGTCGCAAGTTTACATCAGTTGCAGTCATTCGTGGACACGGTGAAACAATGCCCGTGGTAGGAGCTGCTGTATGTTGGTGCTGCAGACTGCTGCGCTCTGGTAGAAGTGCCGGGGCTCTCTTGCCGGGATTATTTGCACCACCAACGCCACAGCTATGAGCACGCTAGGGCGCAGTTTTTTAATTATTGGGAGTTCGGTGTCACCCCATGTGATGGTGTCACCCGGTGCGGTCAGCCCCCCGCACCCCCCTAGTGACGCCCATGCAGGAAAGCCTTGTAAAAGTGACACAGTGAAATCTACAAGATTTCACTGCGCCACTTCTAGAATACCACTGTGTCAAAACATTATGCCTGCTTGAAGCAGGCGTAAGAAGTGACGCAGTACAATAGGTATAGGCCTCAAAATGCATTGCTGGTGTTGCATTGTGCTTTGGACAAAACTCCTGCAAAGTGTGACTTTTGGGCCAACAGATGCATCAGAATTTCTGACACATCTGTCCATCCTTGCGCCATGGTGTGCCGTATTGTAAATACGGCGCTTCTATGGTGGCGCGAGGGTATCGCAGGCTGGCGCAGGAAAACTGATGCATCTCTACAGATGTGTCAGTTTCTTGTAAATCTGCCCCAACGTGGTGCAGGGCTTTGCAATGTGACGCATCTCCCTAGATGCATCACATAGTTAATGGGCCGCAACGTTACCGCCGCCGCTGCGTCACAAAAAGTGAAACAATGGTGGCGCAAAAGTGACAAGAGGGGCATGTAAATCTGCCCCTGAGTATCCATCTGCCAAATGTTTGGACCTCAATGTTTACAGGCAACTTCATATCCTACAGGTGAATCATAGCTAAACTACTACTGTATAGCTTTCATTAGACTTTTCAGGCAGTGGACATATGATATTTTTTAGAGTTCAAAGTCTCATCAGTGTGCAATGAGCTTTAGCATATGAAATGATGTCTGCCACAACACTAATTGATGGTACATTGGTGTTTAACTTGACCTTCATGACATCATGATGTGTTATGAGGGATAGGTAGATCTGTTAAACTCCGGGCCTTGTGTGAGCATTGTGTAAATCTCAAAATTATATCCATTCTATTTGGTAACATCATTTTACAATGGTATAATACAAGTACTAAAGTATGCAAAGTAATCAACTATCCTAGTATCGACATAAGGAGGGAATTTATACCACTCCATCAATGCATTTGGGCCTGTCTGGGGTTATGAAATGAGTCGAACCAAATGTTTGCAGGTTATGTACCATGCATGTATGTACTCATGCTAAATTTGAAGCCTATAGAGTGTGAACCATGACGTTGGAGTGATTAGTGCACTTCATCAATGGTTTTAGTTGATTTGTGATGGTCACTGGTCAGGTGTAGAATTGCAGTTACAAAAAAACCATGTTACATGTAATTTCAGATACACCCAGAACAAGCAAAGAAGAAGGGGCAAACGTCGGTGGGGGACGCAGCTGCTCACAGTGACACCTCAAACATGGAGTGACCCAGTGACCAGGAGGATGTTGGGAGTGCCACGGAGGACAGCAGCTCAGGTTCATCATTATCTGAGTCATCCTCTGGTGGACACTCTTGAGTGGTGGTGGAACCTGCAGGATCAGTACCACCTTCATCTGTGTCGGCCAGCCCCAGTTAAATCTCTACCCTTTCTGTTGTTCCCCAACTTGTTTGCCATGGGAGCAGTCTCCTACGCTTCTGGCACCTCAGCCCCTGCCCCTGTTAACCTTGCTGCCCTAGGTGAGGTGGCTATTGACTTCCTGAGGACCATCTCTGTGGTTCAGAATTCAGTCCTGAATGCCTTCCAGGGGCAAGGCAACCTGCTGGCTCATGGCAGCCTACCTGGAAGCCATTTACATTACAATGTCTGGCCTACAGACATCTTTTCAGGCTCTGGCCTCCTCTCTCACGACAGCCTTACCCCATCCCAACCTTCCACACCATCTCCTGGCCAGCCCCTTCCTCATCAAAATTCCCTATTCCCATTACTGTCCCAAGCATACTCACACTTAAGCAGGCACACACTTCAGCAGACACAAGCACCAAGTACAAACACAAAACTTACAAAAAGACAAATATGCAAGCCCACAGCAGACATTCACCCCCTCACCACCCTCAGCATAACCCCTGGCACCACAACAACAGCCGCAGACCCATCCATAACCACAACCATACCCCAACACCTCACCAACAGGCACATACACCTCCACAGCCATGCCCCTAGACAACATATAAAAAAGATACCTCCAAACCCACAACCTTACCCCTAGACATTACACCAACAGGCACAGAAACCTTCACACCCACACCCATACCCCCAGACACCACACAACAGGCACAGACGCCTCCACATCGCAACCGTACTCTCAGACACCAAACCAATATGCATAGACACCTTCACAACACCCAGCACTTGCACAGCACACACGGGCAAAAAACACAAACATTCACAGTCACCCACAAAACACACTGTTCAGACAGCACACACAGCTCACACTTCCACTCCCTCTACCCCCCAAGCCCAACTCTATCCCAAACAGGCGACCCATTTTCCCTGTGAAGATGTGCTGTTTGCCCATGCCCTTAGCCTTGTGAAACCTAAGCCCACCCTACCAAAATCCCAAAAACCTCTCCTAAAGACCAACCCATCCCTTTTGCATCCCACTTCACCTCTGAGAAACCAGATCCCCAACCCACTGAACCCAACCCAAACCTCCCAAAATATGAAATCCCTTCCCAAAATGAAACCACCCTTCCCGAACTGCACCCACCCTCCCCAAGTGCCATTGTCGAGGTGCCTGCTATAACAAATGGATGTCCCTTTGTGAGGAGGTTCCCTGGCAGTGTCAGTAAGGGCAAGTTTGGTGGCACATCATTGTGCTGTGGCACATGGATCCACAATAGACTGGCCATTGACCTTTGTTTTACATACTGTTTTGACATACTGTCATTAAAATCTTTTAATAGTTTTGAAGACATAGGTCCTGCCATTACTTTTCTAACTATTTCATGTTATTGTATAGTTAGTGATGTGTGACTACAGTTGTGTTTTTTCTATCCAAAGTGCAGTGGTTAGTATGATGTGACCTTGGACCCAGGGCTAGATCTACACACGACAATGGGGAGATTTATGATGGATGTCTAAGTTGGATGAACTCCATATGGGGGTAGACATTACATTGGGTGCCATGTTATATGGTAAGTATTTCAGCCTGGCCTGGCCACTGTCAACATAATTTAGGTTGTAATTCTCCCTATGATATAGGTTAGTATATGTGTTTGATGTACTCAAGTTAGATATTTGTTTAGCCAGACTCGGGGGGTGGTAAACTCTCATACCTTTGTGGAGTTATGTGCGAACCTGTGCCCATTTCCTGTGTGTACCTAACACCTGCTTTATCTAAATGCTGTTAGAGCTGTATTTGCTTTCATGGCAGGCACTTACTTATTACCTACCTATGCATGGCACTTGGTTATTGTTAGAACTGGGGGTCTCTAGTACCTTTGATGCATAACACCAAAAAACTAAAAGTTCCGCAGGGAGGGTGATGCATCGGTTCCTTGCTTCGGGGAAGGCGATGCGCCGCACCTCAATGCTTGCGCAGAATAGGGGATGCGTCTGGTCTTTACCAGAGAGGAGGTGATGTGTTGATTCGTGAACTGTGTTATCGTAACGAGGCGCCAAGATGGCGCCTCGATGGTATGCGACAATCGATGCAATGCAATAAGATGGCGCCCTTGATGGAATGCGACGATGTGAGGATGAAGCGTGCACGTCCAACGGGTGTGCGGCTAACTCTGTAACTTTTGAGACACGACAGGCCCTGCGACATGCTTCTCCAGTGATGCGACGGCGACCCTTGCGGTGGTGACACGCTTCTCCGATGATGTGACGGCAAACATCTGCATCGAAGACACGCTTCTCTGGTGATGCGGAGGTGGCCTCTGCGGCGGTGACATGCTTCTCCGGCGATGCAATGGCAACAGCTGCGACAAGCTTCTTCTCGTTGAGTCACACTTCCAGCTCCCAGCGACACGTAGGCTTCTGCAGACAGAATTTCCAGCAAGGAAATTCAGTGGGGAGCTGGTAGTGAATTCTTGTAGCCCTAAGACTTCAGCAGGAGGCAAGCACAAGTTCAAGCCCTTGGAGAAATATTCTGCAAGATGATGAAAGTTCCTTCTCCTTTCCTTGGCAAACAACACATTGGCAGAGGGGCAGTCCAAACTCCTGCAGCTTCCTTGGTTGTTCTCCTTGGCAAAGGTGTGTCTTGTTGTTCCAGAAGTGATCTACAGTCCTGGGCCCCAATATTTATACTGCAAAATCCTTTGTCCCCTGAAGTCAGAGGGTCCTGTACCTAGTTCAAACCAGTTATGGGTGCATTCTGCCAGTGCACACCTTCTTCCTTTGTCAGGGTGGGCCAGGGTCCTCAGACACACCACAGGAGGTGGAGCCAGCATTGTGGAAGGCAGGGACAGCCCTATTCAGGCCCAGGTGCTACTCCTCCCACCACTCTACATGCAGATAGGTCTATTCAGCCCTGTGCTGACTCACCCGGTCTCCTGGAGCCTCCCCAGCCCCTGACACTCATTAACCAGACATGCAATACACAAGCTAGCATAGGCAGGCTGGATGGTTAGGTAAGAAAATACCCACTTTCTAAAAGTGGCATTTTCAAACACATAAGGTTAAAACCAACTTTACTAAAAGATGTATTTTATCATCCTGAGTTCAGGCATACTAAATTCGATTGTCCACCATGTTCCCTGGGCCAGTTAGGTTTATAAGATGTTATAATCAAACTGCCCATTCTGGCCTATGGGGACAGGTAGCCTTGCAATAGAGAAAAACGAAAATGGCTGTAATTTACTATCAAGACATGCCACACACATCAGGGCATGTCCTACCTCTTACATACAATGCACCCTGCCCTTGGGCCTACCTTAGGGGTGTCTGATAGGTAGAAAAGGGCAGCTTTAGGGACTGGCAAGTGTGTGCACTTGCCAAGTCGGCATGGCAAGTGTGTGCACTTGCCAAGTCGGCATGGCAGTACTAGACTGCCCACAGGCTCTACAATGTCATGTCTGAGCTACAGTTTACAAGCTGCTTCTGTGGATGGCACAATCAGTGCTGCAAGCCCGCCAGCAGCATTTGATTTACAGTCCCTGGGCACACATGGTGCACTGTACTAAAGTCTGACAAGTAAATCAAATAAGCCAATTATGGAGTCACTAATCAATACATCAATTTAACTTAGGGAGCACTTGCATTGTGGCATTGAATTACAGTGGCGCAGTGCCCAAAAGCATCTAAACCAGCAAAACATATCAAAAACAGAGGAGGCAATCAGTGAAAAATGGAAGGGAGACTCACACCAATGGTACCAGGTGTAACACGTGTCCCCTCCAGCTAAAATGTGGGGAGAACTACACTTACCCTTGGGAGTTCTCTTCACTAAGGCGGAAAAACCAGGACAGACCATCAGCCTTGACATGTTCTGTACCAGGGCAGTGTTCCACCATGAAGTCCATCCCCCGTAGGGAAATGAACCACTTCAACAACTTTGGATTCTCACCTCTCAACTGCATTAACCATCTGAGGGGCCTGTGGTCTGTCTCATCCTGGAAGTGAGTCTCAAACAGGTATGGTCTCAACTTCTTCAGTGCCCAGACCACAGCAAATGCCTCACGCTCAATTGCACTTCACCTCTGTTCCTGTGGAAGTAACCTCCTACTGATGAAGGCTACAGGTTGGTCTAGGCCCTCCTCATTATTCTGTAAAAGAACATCCCCCACACCATGCTCTGAAGTGTCTCCTTGGACAATAAATTCCCTTGAGAAGTTACGTACCTGAAGCACAGGTGTTGTGCACATGGCAGTCTCCAGAGCATCAAAAGCCTTCTGACAGGTGTCAGTCCAGTTCACTTTCTTGGGCTGCTTCCTGGAAGTCAGCTCAGTCAAGGGTGCAACAATGTTGCCATACCCCTTAACAAACCTCCTGTAGTGCCCTGTGAGTCCTAAAATGGCTCTCAATTTTGTCTGGGTCTTGGGGGGTTCCCATGCCAGGATGGCATCAATCTTGGGCTGTAGGGGTGACACATGGCCGCTCCCTACCTGGTGCCCCAAGTACACCACAGAACCCTGCCCGATCTGGCACTTACTTGCCTTGATCATGAGGCCTGCCTTTCGCAGTGCCATCAACACTTCCCAGAGGTGGTGCTGATGTTCTTCCCAACTGGCGATGAACACTGCGATGTTATCCAGGTAGGCGACACTGAAATTGTCCAGTCCAGCCAACACCTGGTTGGCCAACCTCTGAAAGGTGGCAGGGGCATTCTTCATCCCAAAGGGCATAACACGGAATTGGGAGTGTCCATCTGGTGTGGAGAATGCTGACCTCTCTTTGGTCCCATCATTTAAGGCGATCTGCCAGTACCCAAACGTCAAATCGAATATGGTGAGGTACCGTGCAGCCCCTAACAGATCAATGAGCTCATCAGCTCCGGGTATGGGGTGGTCATCAGTCCTAGTGACTGAATTGAGTCCTCGGTAGTCCACACAGAACCAGAGTTCGGGTTTGGCAGCAGGCACAGCAGCCTTTTGGGACCAAGACCAGTGTGCTGGCCCGAAGGCATTTAGAGGACTCAATCACCACTAAGGCAAATATATTGGAGACCTCCTCCTTGATGTAAGCTCTGACCCTGTCAGTCACTCTCTAAGCCTTGTGCTTAACAGGAGGACTGTCCCCAGTGTCCACATCATGGATGCACAACTCAGTGACACCAGTCACCAGGGAGAACAAACCAGGGCATTGTCCCAACAGTTGGCGACAAACTTGCTGCTGTTCAGGGGTCAGTGTGGCAGAGAGGCTGACACCATCCACTGACCCATCTTGCTCTTTTGCAGACAGGAAGTCAGGAAGAGGCTCGCCTCCTCCTCTATTCCATCATCTGTTGCTAGGAGCATGCCCATTCGGACCTTTCTAAGTGGGGCTTCAGGCGTTTAACATGCGGGACCCGCAAAGGGTTCATAAAATCCAAACACAAACCAAAAAATGCCCCTTGGTACTCACAGGAATTACGCTCCCTAAAAAGAGAATGTAAGAAACTGGAACGTAAATGGCGCCTTGATTACTCAAATACCAGCAAAACTGAATATCGAGCGTCTATAAAAACCCATAAAATCAAGATAAAAAAGGCTCAAGCAACCTTCTTTGAAAATAAGATCAACGAAGCAGCATGCAAACCCAAGGAGATCTATCAGATCGCCAAAAGCTTGCTTAAACTCCCGGACAGACTACCAGACCCTCTCACTGCACAAACCCGCTGCAATGAGCAGGCTGACTATTTTTACAATAAAATAGCAACGATCTACTCCTCCTTTCCCCCCCTTCATCATCCACTTCCAGAACAACAAAACCTCAGACCCACCCCTCTTACCTACTTGGAATCCTTTACACCTCTGGAGCATACCAGCTTAGAAACTATAATGCTGCAGGTAAAGTCTGGATCCCCCAGTGACCCAGCCCCAGCTTGCTTCCTAAAAACAATCACGCCCACCATTCTCCCTACTATCCAGAATCTGATTAACAACTCTCTCTCAACAGGACTTGTCCCCCCGAAGTGGAAACAGGCCACAGTCAAAGCCCTCCTGAAGAAACCTAATTTAGATCAGATGAATCCAGGAAACTATCGCCCGATCTCCCTGCTACCATGGATCACAAAAATTGCAGAAAAACATGTAAATAAATGCATCACTGAATTCCTGGAAACCACAACTCCTTGGATATTTCAGACTGGGTTCCGTCCCATGCATGGAACTGAAACTGCATTACTAGCAGTGACAGAGGGAGCTAGAAGGATTGTGGATGAGGGTGGCACTGCGGCCATCATTTTACTGGACCTCAGTGCTGCCTTCGACACTGTGAATGATGACATCCTATGTCACAGAATGTCAGAGCTAGGAATAACCTCCACTGCGGCAGCCTGGCTACACTCCTTTCTCACTGACCGCTCCTTCCGAGTCTGTGAGGGCATGATTACATCGCCCAGTAAACCGCTCAGTTGTGGGGTTCCTCAGGGCTCGTCACTGAGCCCCTCACTGTTCAATATTTACATGCTCCCCCTGGCAGAAATAATACGCCCTTTTGGCGTTCAAGTCGTGTCTTACGCCGACGACATGCAATTGATAGTTACCCTTACCCATCCCTCCTCCTACTCCAGTGATCTCAGAGGCTGTATGGAAGCAGTCTGCTCCTGGATGAGCCAGTCCTACCTAAAGCTCAACGGTGACAAAACTGAGCTAATGGTGCTGGGCAGCTCCCCTCAAAAATCTATTGACTCACTGTGGCCGCCAGCACTAGGTCCTGCCCCCGTAGCCAGAGATACCATCAAGAGCCTGGGCATCTGGCTGGCTAACGCACTAACCTTCGGCCACCAGGCAACCAAATTAGCAGCCACCTGCATGAGCATAATTAGACTCATACGAAAGATCCTACCACTCCTTCCTCTCAAGGCCAGACAAATCATGGTCCAGGGTCTAATCCTCTCCCAGCTGGACTTCGGAAATGCCCTATATTTAGGATCCCCCGAATCCACCCTGAAAAAACTGCAGGTTATTCAAAACTGCGCTGCTCAGACTCTTCTGCGCATTCCCCGTCGGCAATCAGTGAAAACCGAACTCAGAGCCCTGCACTGGCTACCTGTAAAAGACAGAGTCAGCTTCAAAAGCATGTGCATCGCCCACCGTGCTTACTGGAGAAAGGGAGCAATCCTCAATCATACTCTGATCACCCCGTACCACCCCAACAGACAGCTAAGGTCGACTCGCGCCTTTCAAGTCACCATTCCCAGGTTTAAAAGAGAAAGAAGTGGAGGAAGAATGTTCTCAACTAATGCAGCAAGGCTTTGGAACTCCCTTCCTCTTTCCATCCGGTCGGAACCCAACATCTTGCCTTTCCGAAAAAAATTAAAAACCTTCCTCTTCAACAGATAACCTTGACCTGCCTGACTCTCCTGTACTTCGGCTTGAGCACTGGGACGCCTGCGGGTAACTATCGCGCTATACAAAAACCTATTCCATTCAATAGGAGACCGCAAGTTCATCAGGTAGGTGACATCACTCTTGCGCTCCACCACCTCAAATGGTCCGGTCCATCTGTCCTGGAGCACACAGGGCTCTAAATGAGCCATGACCCAAACTTTCTGACCAGGCTGAAGCTCAATCAGAGTAAAATTCTGATCGTACCACTGCTTCATCTCTTCCTGGCTGGCTTCCAGATTCGCCTGAGCGAGCTGTCTGAATCGCCGAGTCTGGTTCCTGAAGGCCAGCATGTAACTATATACATCCTGGGGAGGTTTCCTGGGAGATTGCTCCCAGCCTTCCTTGACCAGACTCAAAGGTCCTTTTACCGGGTGACCATACAGCAGTTCAAAGGGGCTGAACCCTAAGGACTTCTGTAGGACCTCACGGTAAGCAGAATGAAGGCATGGCAAGAGGACATCCCACTTATGTCTCATAGGTTCCTCAAAACCCATAATCATGCCTTCAAGGGTCCGTTTGAATCTCTCAACCAGCCCATTACCTTGGGGGTGGTAAGGAGTGGTGAAATTGTATGTAACTCTGCACTCCTGCCTCAGTGTCTTCATATAATTAGATATGAAGTTTGCATCATGGTGTGACACCCCCTCTCTGGGGAACCCCATACGGGAGAAAATCAGTGCATGTCCCACCACTGGGGCAGTCACTGTCCTGAGAGGGATGGCTTCCGGGTACCGGGTAGTATGGTCCACCAAGACCAATATAAACCTGTTGTCCATGGCTGTGTTGTAGTCCAGTGGCCCCACAATGTAAATGCCCACCTGTTCAAAGGAGGTACTGACTGCAGGGAAAGGTTGGAGAGGAGCCTTGTGCTCCCTTCCACTTTTCCCACTTGCCTGGCAAGTTTAACAAGTCCTACAATGTGTATCTGAACCCTTCCGCATCTGGGGCCAATAAAAGTGGGTGACAAGCCTTTCAAAGGTCTTGTCCTGTCTCAGATGCCCAGATAACGGTACATCATTAGCCAAACCCAAAAGGAAGGCTCTGAAGCGCTGGGGCACCACCAGCACACAGGCGGACCCAGGCTCAGCAACTTTAGGCTCGCTATACAGGAGGTCGTTCACCCAGTAGATCCAATGTGATCCAGACTGATCACCTGCTGCCTGGTTTGTGGCCTGTTGCTGCAAACCCACAAGAGAAGGGCACTTCTTCTGCTCTGCACAAAATTCCTCCCTGGATGGTCCCCCTTCTTGCTGCCAGTGGGTCAGCACAGGCAGGTATCCCAGTTCAGCAACCTGTTCCTCTGTAGGTTCCAGGGCATCCCCCTCAAGGTTTGCCTCCTCCTGGACCATGGGAACAATGGGGGCTGTTTCTCACACCCCCTACTTCTGTTTAACGCAGGTTCCTGGGCCATACTTTCAGGCTCCAGGACCTCTTGAACATCCTTACTGACTGCCATTGACCGAGTGGTCATACACGCCCACTCAGGCAGACCCACCATCTCCAAACGAACCTTCTTTTCTACCTTAGCCCAAGAGGAGCTCTCTAAATCATTGCCCAACAGACAATCCACAAGCATAGCTGGACTCACAGCTACCTGGAGAGTACCTGAGACCCTGCCCCTCAAAGGGAACCTGAGCCACCTCACACTGGCTCTCTGAGTTGTCCGTGGCAACTACAAGGAAGAATGCCTGCTCTTTGGACACCAGCCGGCAACTGACAGCTGTCACACTAGCCCCAGTGTTTCTTAGAGCTTCCACCCTATGGCCATTGCTGGTCAGCCACTGGTTGTATTTCTTAGTGTTATCAGGCAGCTGGGTCTTAGGGACCATCTCAAAGTCTCCTAAAGAGCCAAGGGACATCTCTGCGGGACCCCACCCACCATGGACACCACTCTCCTTCCCCCCCTCAGGGCTACACTCACCATCTGATGGGGTTGTGCATGAGTTGGTGCTTTGGAATCCCTCATGGGACACTGTGCAACATATCAACGGTGGCCCACTTGACAGCATGTAAAGCACTTAGAGGGGCCCCTGGGAACAGGTTTACCTGTGGAGCCTCTTGCTTTTTCTCAGGGGGAGGCTGAGAACACTTACCTGGGCTCCCTTGGGAATTACTTGGGGACCTTTCTGGAGCTCCCTCTGTTTACCCTTCTCCCCACTCTTCTGCTGGGAACCCTGCCTACCTTTGGTGAAGTCTCCCACATGACCCTTGTGGACCGGGCTGCTGACCCAGTGGTCCGCCTCCTCAGTAAGCTTCCTAGAGTTAGTTAACTTGCTAATAATAATGTGCTGGCATAGCTCTGGAAAACCATTAGCAGACAAGTGCTCCCATGCAAACAAACCATAGAGCGCTTCAAAAGTATCCACTTTGCTACCCTTCACCCAACCATCCATAGCTCTGCAAAAGAAAGACACATACGCCACCCAGGTAGTTGCCGCCAGTTTCCTGCAAGTTCTGAACCTCTGTCTATAAAGTTCTGGGGTCAAACCATACCTTGTCATCAGGGCTTCCTACTCTCACTGGGTAGGTCTAACAAGGTATCCCTCCCATCACTCACTAAGTGGCCCCACAACCCGCTCCCTAATCCTTCTCAGGGACCCGGTGGGCCAACATTTCTATCTCATAGGCTGCAAACACTGCCCATTATCTTCCTGTTTATGGAATTATCTGAAGACTTCCTTGGGAATATAGACTCTGCCTTCTGCGGGCACAGATGTGCGCTGCCACCAGAGGTATTGATTTTTAAGTTTTTTGCTTTGAGCTCTATCTCCCTCAACATTCTCTCATGTTCCAATCTAATTCTCTCTCTTTACAAGGACAACCTGCTATTCTCTAGGTCCCTTTGATCCTCCATCTTGAACTTAGCCATCTCCAGCTTGTGCAACCTATTTCTCTCCCTGTCTTCCAACTCTCTTGGGGACAGGTCCTTGGAAGAGATGCTACTGCCAGGTGGGGACGCTACCCTTTCCCTGGCTGGAACCAATGGCCTATCCAGCTGCCCATCTGCATCCCCTACTGGCTCTACCACCAGCTCAGGGTCATTTCTTGCTTCCATCCAGCCCCTCAGCGCCTTTTGGTTCTTATCCTTTTTGGCAATGCCTGGGGTAGCAACTTTAAACTTTCTGCAGAAATGCTTTAGCTGTTTCACATTGTAGGTTTCCAACCACTCTTCCTCAAAATCTAGATCAATAGATGCAACAGATGCTGGTCTGCTCATGGCAGTAAGAATTGGCAGTTCTCTGAAAAAATAACAGTCCAAGGAAAAAATTATACCCCAAAAAAGTATGTTGTTGCATTTGGTCTGCACTCACTAGTAGTGTACACCAATTACTGTATATGAGTCACAAATGCAAGTGCGGAATCCTCACCGCTGACCACCAATGTTAGAACTGGGGGTCACTAGTTGGCAGAGGTAGGTACCTTTGACCAAATAGGGACCCTTGCTTCTAGTCAGGGAAAGGGGTTTAAACTCCTGGATAGTCCCTCCTCACCCCCGTGGTAGCTTGGCAAGAGCAGACAGGCTTATTTCAGAGGCAGTCTATTAAGCATTTGTGAACACATACAGTAATATATTGAAAACACTACATATGGACACCACGCAGGTTTTATTAAAATAAGTATTCTTTATATAGACTTAACACAAGACCACAAACGACCAAAATCCACAATACTGTACTCAAAATAGATTTAAAGATGGTAGAAGTAACATAGTTCAAGTTGATGATAAATTCAACACATTTCTCAAACAGTACCTTGGATGTGTAACGCAAAACAAACAAAAGGTCTGCAGGGAGTGTTATTCGCCAGTTCCTTGCTTCGGGGGAGGCGATGTGTCGCACCTTAAGGCTTGCGCAGAGTAGGGGATGCGTCTGTTCCTTACCGGAGAGGAGTTGATGCGTTGATTCTCATACTGCGTTCCGGTTATGCTGCTGCAAGATGGCCCCTTGATGCGATGCGACAATCCAGTGCAATGCGATAAGATGGCGCCCTTGATGCAATGGGACGACGTGAAGACGATGCGTGCACGCCCGACGGCCATGCAGCGAACTCTGTAACTTTGGAGCCGCGACAGGCCCTGCGACACGCTTCTCTGGTGATGCGACGGCGACCCTTGCGGTGGAAACACGCTGCTCCAATGAAGCAATGGCAAACAGCTGCGACAAAGACACGATTCTCTGGTGATGTGGCAGCGGCCTCTGCGGCGGCGACACGCTTCTTCTCGTTGAGTCACGCTTCCAGCTCCCAGTGACATGCAGGCTTCTGCAGACATAATTCCCAGCAAGGAACTTCAGTGGGGAGCTGGTGGTGAAGTCTTGAAGCCCTGAGACTTCAGCAGGAGGCAAGCACAAGTTCAAGCCCATGGAGAAATATTCTGCAAGATGATGAAAGTTCCTTGAAAGTTCCTTCTCCTTTCCTTGGTAGTGAAGACACCACTGCTGGCCAACCCAGCAAACAGCACACTGGCAGACGGGCAGTCCAAACTTCTGCAGCTTCCTTGGTTCTTCTCCTTGGCAAAGGTTTGTCTTGTTGTTCCAGAAGTGATCTAAAGTCCTGGGGTCTGGGCCCCAATATTTATACTACAACATCCTGTCCTCTGAAGCCAGAGGGTTCTGTACCTAGTTCAAACCAGTTCTGGGTGCATTCTGCCAGTGCACACATTCTTCCTTTGTCAGGGTGGGCCAGGGTCCTCAGACACACCACAGGAGGTGGAGCCAGCATTGTGGAAGACAGGCACAGCCCTATTGAGCCCAGGTGCTACTCCTCCCACCACTCCTCATTCAGATAGGTCTATTCAGCCTTGTGCTGACTCACCCTGTCTCCTGGAGCCACCACAGCCCCTGTCACTCACAAACTAGACGTGCAATACACAAGCTAGCAGAGGCAGGCTGGATGGTTAGGTAAGAAAATACCAACTTTCTAAAAGTGGTATTTTCAAACACAGAATGTTAAAACCTACTTGACTAAAAGATGTATTTTATCATCCTGAGTGCAGGCATACTAAATTCGAATTTCTATCATGTTCCCTGGGTCAGTTAGGATTATAAGATGTTATAATCAAGCTGCCCATTCTGGCCTATGGGGACAGATAGCCTTGCAATAGTGAAAAACTAAAATGGCTATAATTCACTATCAGGACATGCCACACAGGGGTGTCTGATATGTAGAAATGGGAAGGTTTAGGGACCGTCAAGTGTGTGCACTTGCCAAGTCGGCATGGCAGTACTAGACTGCCCACAGGCTCTGCAATGGCAGGTCTGAGTTACACTTTACAAGGTGCTTCTGTGGGTGGCACAATCAGTGCTGAAAGCCCACCAGCAGTATTTGATTTACAGGCCCTGGGCACACATGATGCACTGTACTAAGGACTGACAATTAAATTAAATAAGCCAATCCTGGAGTCACTAATCAATACATCAATTTAACATAGGGAGCACTTGCACTGTGGCACTGAATAGCAGTGGTGCAGTGCCCAAAAGCATCTAAACCAGAAAAAACAGAGGAAGCAATCAGTGAAAAATGAAAGGGAGACTCACACCAATGGTATTAGGTCTAACAGGTATGCTATTGGTTGTCCATGATATACTTCACTTCACAGGTCCTTTGCACATTGAGCATTTCAGACGTGCAAAATGCACTGTGCCATAGGGTCCCAACCTTTCAGGGTTCCCCCTGATGGACACATTTATAATCTGCATAGAGTGTTTCTATTGTGCCCTTAGAATGTTTCTCACACTGCTTCTTTGAAATCTCATTTACTGGCATTCCCTTTTCATGTGGGTCATTAGTGAGAGTCTATTACAGAGTTTTAACAGAGAAGGTATGTTTCACTTTAATGACACATCCATACACATGTATCTTTGACATTAAACCAGAACCTGGAATGTGCACAATATCTGTGTGTCACAGATATTAATAGGTGTGATATTGATGAGGAGGTGCTGTTGTGTGACACAATTTAATGCACACAGCACTATCACTAATTATGAGTTGTAAACACATGGTCATTTGTGTACAATGTGCATGTGCAGTAACCGAGGGTATCATTCAGATGTATTTGGTTTACACATTTAAAACAATCCCAGACAGGATCCCAGTAAATATGTTTGACCAAACCACCCCAAAACTCTTACCTGTTCCATGGCCGGACATTGTTTTGCTGAAGAATCACTGGAAACAGTTAATAGTCTGACTTACCGTCAATTGCGTCCATGATGGTGTGGATTTTCTATATGATCAAGCAGGTACAGCAGCGGCAGGACATGTAAAATCGGTCCCAAAGTGACACAGGACGTGTAGAGGTGAATAGAGGTGAGTTTTTTGTCCTTGTATCCCTCTCTTTCTGTCTGCTCAGAAGTGGTGGTTGAACCGCCAAGGTCACACCATCTGTAGGGCAACTCTAATTGGGTTGGCGGTTACACTTGCGGTCTGAGCCTCTGACAGACTATTAGACTATTCCGATGCCGCTGTGGTCGGATTTGCCTGACGGTTGCGGCTTGACCGTCACAGTCTTTTGTCTATATAACCACATGTCTCATAATACAGTAGTCAGACTGCCAGGAGCACAGCGGTCGATCCGATGCCACGGGGTTTTGGGACCGCATACTCATAATCAGGACCAAAGTGTAAAATATGTTACAAACTTCCAATTTTCCATTGAAATAAAAAATTATATTAGCACTGGCCCATTTCCTTGTCACAGACGTAGCTAACCACTACAATTTTCTAATAGAAAGCCCTTTCTACAAAAAAAATTAAGACAAACTAAGGGCCTTCTTAAGAGTACAGTATTCTATAGGATCGCTGAACTCGCAGTGGCGTCTGCAGTATTACAAGTGTGGCAGTCGGACCGCCACAGGACAGCTGCATCCGCAGGGGATCCAGGATCCCGAGTCAGTTGCGTGGCAGTCTGGAGCAGGAATATTCTGGCAGTGCCACTGCGGCACCGCAATCATATTCTGAGTTGTCATTTCACCACCCTCCTCATGGCCGTGAGCCCATCATGAAGATGGTGGGGGAGAGGCAACTCCTGGTGCTCTTGGCCCTAGCAAAGGATGTGGGCGTGCCCACTGAATTTTATGGCTCATGCAATTGTTAGGAGGGGGTAGATAGGCACTAGGAAAGAGACTTCTGGGTCAGATGATTTGGAAGTCTGACAACTTGCCCCAATGTCTTTCTGGGACCCATTGCTGGAACTGTGCAATATCCATTATTTATAAAACAAAGAAACCTATAGTGTGAGTTCCAGCATGGCGTTGCATGCATGCAACACCATGCAGGAACATGCGCTCAGTACTTTCACAGTGGTGGGCTGCAAGTTAGGCTCTCCCATCTTCCTCACAGACCACCTCTGCCAGACCACCGCTGCAATGCTGCCCGCCATGGATTACAATTGTAATACAGCAGGCAGGCTCACTACGCTCGTGTCATCGTAACCTGTGTGAAATGTGGGAACGAATGGTGGGCTTTAAGCTGTTTGCATGATTTAATGATTTGATGTGATAATGATTTAATGAACTATTGCCTGTTTGGCTAAATATTCTTCCACTTCCACGTATTTATGTTTCCCGATGCCTGGTTGTGCATTGCATACTGTTTGCAAGAAAATCTCAATTAAAATATTTAAAAATCAAAATCAAAAAACGTTACAAATATGAAACATATTAACATAATAAAAACATTTAAAAATCTACATTATTAATTTGTGTAGCTTTAAAATTATTACTATAAAATTTTAATTTAAAACATAAGATTTTTTTAAATCTCCTCACCTTTATCCCCAAAAAGCCAAATATCCTGCTTCCAAATAAAATCCAGCAATTAATTATATAAAACTAGCTTACCCGTCGTCGCGCGTTGCTGCGATCTCAGAAGAAAGGAAATTTAAGGAAACTTGTTATGATAACATTCAATTTACATTGTGTCATTTTTATTGAAACGTATTCATTTTAATATGGAAAACATTTTAAAGTGATGTTTTATTCTGTTTATTTATTCGAGTGCTTGTGGATACACGGTATTTTTTGTTTTTCCGTCTGGTGCGTACACGAATAAATCAGAAGGTTTTCCGATGCGTGAGTTGGCCACATACAGTTGTCCATGTGAGAAGCACGGATTCTCCAAATGTAGTCCACACACTTGCAGCGATTGTCCTTGTGCTTTGTTGATGGTCATTGCAAAAGCGAGTCGCACCGTAAACTCTAAACGATCAGTATTGGAAAGATTATGAGGGTCCTCCTTGGGGGCCGGGGGTTCGATATTTAACAAAAAAAAAAAAATTCTTTTTGCCAGAAACCTTCACGGGAGTGTACTCAACAACTTTTAACAATTATTTTTTTTTTTGCTGGAAACCTTCGCGGGAGTGTACTCAACAACTTCCCAAAGTTTCATGGCGATTGGATGAATGGTGTAGTAATGCATCAAGGACAAACAGACATACTTTCGTTTTTATATATATAGTTAGATAATACAACTATTAATTTCAACAACAATTTCATAAGTAAAAAATTATCTTACTAAAAATACAAATAAAGAAATAACATATACAATAAAACGTAGAAACAATATTACTCACAGCAATATTTTTATACATCAATATTTTTTACAACGGTATTATAAACCACGTTAAAAACAAACGATTTACCTTTGATATCCCCTCGACAGAATTGACATGACATTTTTGTATCCCAATGTTTGTTTTTTCTGATATTTAGTCCAAACACCCTCCACTCTCCAACAAATCCAGATCAAAATATTAAAGGCCAGATTAATAGTTTGGCAGTGCAGTAGCAAGGTGGCACACCACTGCCGTGCACTTGCACCTTCAAACTCTACAGTAAATGTCCCACCTGGTTAGAAGTTGTAATCTGGCCAGGTGGTTCAGTGGCTTCTGGCCCACAGTGCTGCCAGTCACAATATATTCCAACATGGCATGGACTGTAAAGTCCATGCTTTGCTGGAACTAGGGTTGCACACATGTGCCCCGTGAATGCACACCCTGTAGGGCCCCCTTTGTTTCATGACTGCCAGCAGTTTCATGGATGAAGAACCTCCATGACACCGCTGTTGGTCCTGAAACTTGTAATGTGCATGGAGGTGGCACAGCGGCGCTACCAGTATATTGTGAGACCCTGACCACCGCGGGACTGCCAGGGAGCGTAGTTCCTTGGCGGTTGTAGTGGTGCAATGGCGGTCGGACCGCTAAAGTTATAATGCAGCGCTCTGACTACCGATTAACTGTGGGCAATAAACTCCGCTCCGCTAACCGAGGTTGCGTAGATTTGCTAACTACGCATTAAATTGAAAACACGGAATTCATGCAAAAACTCTGACTTCACCACATAGCGGAGTTAGCTACTGCACCCAAAACCTTTTGGTAAAATAACTTTACCTTTACATGCTAAAAAGCATATAACCAATTCACAATGCACTCTAGAATCTCGCCCCATAATGTTTTGCAGGGCCTTTGGTTGGGATTGTATTTTTGCCCATAACTATGCTTGGGGTGGTCCTAGGAGAATGGGACCACCACTGAATCGTTCAGCATGATGTGCTCTTTGGTTCTCTCCTTAGGTTCGGGAGGACCCCAAAATCATCACCTCTCTCACTGCTTGCTATATTCTCATTTTCATTTTAGTGAGATGACTATATGCATTTTAGCATGTAAAGATAGAGTTACTTGTTTTACCAAAGGTATGTGAGGTTTCTGTTTCATTAATTGGGATGAGATGGAACAAAGTTAAGGAGCGGAGTTTCACAGAGTTTTTGTTCAACTCCTCAGAATTCCGGGTAGTGGTACCCCGCCAACTTTGCCCACGCTTACCACCGATGCGGCAGCAACTGAACCACTGTGCCCCGTGAGTATGGTGGTACTCAGACTGCCAGACTCGTAATCAGCCCTAAATGTGCACCAACTTTGGAGCTATAGTATCACAGAAAACAGTACTTGCCAACACAATCCAAAGCAAATATTTGACTGTACAATTTAACATTATTATTAGTACTATTTTTATGTACATTGATTGCAATGAATACCCAGAAGTGGATACTGTGGCGCTGTAGTGGCGCTGTAGGTATTCTGCAGGCTACAGATTGACATAGTTACGTCCTATGACTATTTTTTCCAATAAAGAACTAGTCTTCTGCTTCATAAAACAGGATCCAGGATAAGATGGGGAGGTTCCTGGGGGATCGATGTCCCAAAAGTGCATTTTCATATTCTAATTAATCTAGATGTTTTTGCTCCTAGATATAGAAAAATTACCAGAAAGGAATTAGATGAAATTTGGCAAAGAGGTAGAACTTTGCTTAATTCAGTCTAAATCCGTTCAGTAGTTTTCTAGAAATTAGCTTCTAAGCCGGTGCACAGATTGGACATGAAGAGATTAAGCTTAGAGATATCTGGACCTTTAATATGTGAAGTTCTGAATATCTGGACTGGTGGAGCTTTGTCTCCCAATAGCAAACTTGGTTTCACTGATCCAAAGTCAGAGCTCTGAAACTACAATGAAATGACTAGCTGGCTTGAATAACAGAAAACAATGTTGGCGCCGCCTGCTCCCATTGTCCTGAAAAAAATGTAGAAAGAGCACATAATGGGGAAGAGAGGTTATAAGTGAACCCCAAACCCAAATGGGGGTGCCCCAAATGGATTCCCAACTATTTAAATATATTTTTTTTATTTATGAATTTTACTGCCAGGTTTGTAGAGCTGGTGGCTTAGTTTGGTTTCCAGTGAGGGTCTCAGGTTCCACAAACCCTTGATGGAAACTTTGAATTCAGAGCAAGCTTCAGAGCATGGTGTCAAAATCCCCGGGTAAGCTTCATGAGGGAAACAACCTTTACAACTTGGTCACCACCCAGCGGTACATTTACAACATGGTCGTTACAACGACCGCTTTGTTACTGCGCGTTTGCATCGCAAGTCTATACAACAAATTCCACTAGGGGGCGCTGAGGTGTTGGAAATGAATTCCAACACCTTCCCTACTGTTGCGCAATCTGGAGTAGGAATAGTAAACAATACTATTCCTAAATCCAGCGCGCCCCCTACTGGAACTCACTGTAAAAACTTGAGAAGTAAATGCATTGCGTACTAACAACGCAGTCCTTGTAACGAAAGCATTGTATTAGCACACAATGTAATACATCGCCTTGTAAACAGCTATATTTGCTTCATTTACCCAAAGTCAATGTATTGTTGGATTTGGGGCTCTTGGTCCAGAACTGCGCACCTGGCACAGCTTCACAGAGCTTGCCCTAGGTTCATGGTACAAGATATAGAAGCTTGTCCAAACCTTTTCTGGGGAATGCAGATGCAATTTTGGATGGTTGGCTTGTCTCTGGGGGAGTTGGGGTGGATGAGGTGGTTGCCAAGCAGGGCCTAACAGGAGATCATGCCTTGTGGCCAAAGCCTGTTTTGCACCGCCTTTGATGGTATGCAGCGGAGTTGACTGATCGCAGAGCATGAGGTGTATTCACAGCCCAACTTCTGCAAGTTGAAAAAAATCTTCAATCAAATCAATCAGCAAATCAATCAATGAATGAACATTTTTTGCTTTTATCTATCATGATCTTTAAAACACTCAATTTCATATCAGAATAAAACCAAATCACTAAATCAAACACTAATAAAATACTGCAAATCGTGCTACATAGATTGATATAAAATAGTTCTACATTTCAAAATTTCTGGGCAAAGCACACAAATAAATTATAGTTTTTTTTTCCCTTCTATTAGACTTCTCCCAAGTATTCCCTGAGTTTCAAAATGTTCTGAGAACACTTAAACCATAAACATTCTAAAGTTGTTTGAGGTCTGCAGGAATGAAATTCTTTTGGGATGCCTGATAAAATTGGCAGTAGAACAGTATATGTCTTAGTGCCTGCCTGGTAACCTGACCAAGTTGGACAACCAGGAGCACATGCATGCAGGGTATTACATTTTGGTAGACAGAGATTGTTCTGATAATTCAGAAGCCTAATTCTAGTTAGAGTCCCTCCAGCATGATTGAAATGCACCCAAATACTCTCTATCCCACTTGTACCACTTAGGGACCGAATCGGTTTCAGAATAGTTTCCAACTGAATCAGGTTTTGTGAGTCCGACCAACCGATTACGATGCTTCCCAACATAATTTGGTCGGACTTCCATTGACTTTGATGGAAGCCTGTGTTCCAACTGAATTCACAGGCTCCCATTGAAGAACACAACTGTGCATGGTTGCAAAGAGGGTCCCTCTGGTACCCCTACGGGCCCCATTTGGAAAGCTTTGGGTGAAGGGGGGCCAGCTACAGGCCCCAATAGTCAGATTCCGACAGCCGATCCATTTTGGAACAACTGATTTGGAAAGGCTGTCTGAATCTTACATTGTAATCGCTCAGTCAGAAACTCGGACTGTTGACCTGTATGAGTTGGCTCCGAACGACTCAGTTCCTCCGAATGTCATTTGGATCCAACTCAGACAGTCCGAACGCTTAGCGAACATCAAAATTGGTCGTTCGGAAAGCTTTTCAAATCGATCGGAAAGACGAGTTCCAAATCGGATTTGGCAGGCCCGAATCCGATTCGGAGCCTTTCCGAACAACATCGTAATCGACCCCTTAGTGTTAGAGATGCCATCAATAAAGTCACGTGTGAGGTCACAAGAAATTCATGGAGGTTTCCATAGCTAACTATAACTGATCAATTTCAGGTTTTGAGGAAAAAGGGCAACTTATCCCAAGGGAAATACTTTGAGTTTAAACAATTTGAAGGAAATAATATTATTGAACTTTTTCCTACTAGGAATCTACTCCCTTGCCTATTGTAGCTCTTCTATTATACCTCCTTTAATACCAAAGGGTCTGATTAGGCTGGCATCCTGGTGGGAAACGGGACTTCCTGATAAGCTGTCGGCGGTCCTGCACCCTGAATGACGATACAACCACCTTCAAGGTGCAGCTCACGCCTCAGGGCAAAATATGTACCCTGTGCATATCCCTGCACTATGTGACAGGCACTATACGGTGCCTGCCACATGATGCAAGGATATGTTGGGGGGCACCATTGATTCCCCTGGGGGCCATGTAAGTGAGCCAGGGAGGAAGGGGGACACATTAAGGGACCCCAATGTCCCTTTCCGCCTCCCGTTTCATAGGGGATAAACCACCATAAAAACGGCCAGCGGGAAGGGACCTTGTATACCCTACAACAGTCCCTGGCAGGCACTGCCATTGTTTTAGGGATACAAATCCCTCCAACAGAGCCCATAGGATCTGTTGCGGTCGGTCTCTCCGAACGCCAACCATCTTCCTGCCATCCTAATGTGGCAGGTGTTAATCAGTATTAAGATGGCGGTAGGACCTCCTCCGACGGGCTGTCGGTGGCGGTCCCACCATCATTGTAATCAGGCCATAAGGCCCAGATTCATCATACTTTCATGCAGGTCAAGGCTGCATCCCACCTTGCTGCGCTGCATTGGGTTAAAGGGAAACGTAGGAATTCACTGTATTTAAATCACATGGCTCATTTTCTTTTCCTTGCATTGGGGCATTTTTGGCTGCCTAACACCAATGCAGATGACCTTGCTCCATGGTGCAAGGGTGCCTGCATAGCTGGCAGGATCATTTTTGCGCAGCAAGGGACACCTTCCTGCACAGAAACAATCCTGAGACATATTTTCCTCATTCTAGGTGTGCTACATAATGCAGCACACGTATAAAGATGATAAATGAGGAGAAATAAAGATATTACCCCTCTTTACACCTTTCCTGGGCAGGTATAGCATTTTGGCGCATTCCTAGGTCTACCACTAATGGGAAATCTGGGAATGCACCAAAATCCATGAGTGGAAGTGTGGGAACACCCATGCTTCGCCCATGGAACGCCTACCTGGGGCAGAGTAGTACAAGGTAGCTACTTAAGCTGCCTCGCCTTACTCCAGATTCATCAAGCCGGGCGTGGCCGTGTGTGGATTGATAAATCTGTCTTTAGTGTTGCATTACCCATGTGCCCTCTTTCGTGGCGCAAGGGCAACACAATATTATGATAAATATGGGTCTCAGTGTGCATGACACACTTCAAACGCATTGTTCAAACATCTTCATTTGAAATTAATTAGACAAAGATTCATTTCCCTTTCACAGTGCATGTCTTTTGGGACTGCATTCATTTAGATTTGACTTTGCAATTGGGGGGGGGGTAGAATTTGTGGAGTTTCACTCTGTGGAATAGCGTGGAGTTACATACAAACTCTGCGACATTCTGCAAAGTTCTGTGAACGGGCTTAATCAGCACTTTACGCTGATTTTGAGCACTTACAGCTTCTTCCGCGTTGGGAAATCAGCATGAATGGCATCACGCGGCACGTCAGAGGATGCTACTTCTTTGCTGCTGCTCAATTCGATTTTCAATTTGGGCAGCAGCTTACTCACTGCGAGTGGAATCTTTATGACCGTAAATGGTCACGAATGCCGTGTTGCGAAAATCTCATTCTTGCTCGCACATGGCAGTTTGCGTAATTTATCTCCCACCCCTACTTTGCAATGTATGGTAGTAATTGTAGTGGTAATGCATTCAGATTTAGGTGCTTAAGCTTTCATACATGTAGCATTTACAAACAGACATTTTTAATGTCAAATTATGAAGTTCAAATTGAAAAATCCAAAACGATTTCCGAAATTCTAAACATATTTTAGTTGCTGCTTTGTTACTCCAAAATACTTCAAAAATCCAAAGTTTCATTCTTGAATTTTCAAAGATAAACAAGATTCCTTTTTCCTGCTGTACCAGTTTATTGATTGAAAAAAAAGAACACAAAAATATAGTACCACATGTATGAAACAAAGAGTGTTTTCAGTCAAAGGTCAGCCTGATAGAAGTACACCCCTCAGCATCACAGATGAATTCTCCAGGAAGCTCTTTACTTTCTCCACGGATTGATGATCCTAATGAGTGCTTGCCTCAGTTTGGGGATCCCAAGAATTAAGACAATTGGCTGTGCAGGAAATAAAATGACATCACCCATCTGGAAAATGGTCCACAACCAATGACCACGAAAAACCGGCATGAGGCAATCGGACAGCACAAATAAAACACAGATACATAGGAGGGATCCCAACATTCTGACTGCTCCAAAATGAGCGTCAAGCCGCGGCTGGCTGAAGGATGATGATTTTTTTTTCATTCTCCAGGTATGTCTGCCAAGTGAAGTGAGGATAACGGTGATGGAAGCGATGCCTAAAAGAAGAGGCAAGCTGATGCCAAATGCGACTGCTGTATAAAGGTATGATATTTCCAATGTTTCTCCTTCACCTGTAAGTGTAGCATTAGCTTTGAGATTGACTGTTGAGTTCTGAGGGTATTCTCTGCCGGAAGTCCAGTTCAAGGGGATGCTGAGGATCAATGAACCTATCACAGTACCCAAAATCAGCCAAGGCACCAACTTAGACATCCTCTGCTTTAACCAGAAGAAGAGGTGGTTGTTGAAGTCCACTATCTTCAAGCAGTAGAAGACAGAGAGCCAGGCGGTTAACCAGCAACTACAGCTGCCAGACCATACAGTAAATTGAAGTAGTATGTGAGGATCCACAGCCTTCATCACATAAGCACAGGAGTTTCCTAGCAGAGTGCACTGGCAGAACATAAAGGAGACTCCCAGAGCAACTAAGATGATATCGCAGGTGTTCAGGCGTCTTCCTTTGGCCTTTTCCAAACAATAAAATGCCACAATGAACACACTGGCAAGTAATCCAATCACAGTGGCCGTGGCTGCCACAATCAAATAAACCTTTGAAAATCCAGGAGCCATTGTTTTGTTTTCTCTTTGCAGTTCTTTGATGAATTCACAAAGATCAATGTTGCTCTGACTGTACTTTGTGTATGAGTGTTGTGGGCAGGGAGGGATAGACTTCAGAACCAACAGGTGTGCCTGGATTAAGTTACAATTAGCGTCATCCTCACCATCACTACGGATCAGGATTTGGAAGGATGCAAATCAGCCGGGTTTTGGATTCTCTCCTTTGAAAATGAAAAAAAAGAAGAACTCCCTTATTTAAAACCTGGTGGTGCATCACTCTAATCAATAATAAACAGATAATGAGTGTCCCTTATTTGCCTTTAGAAAAAGAAATGACATGTTTATTAATATTATTTGGTTTATTAAGCAAGGTCTGCACATTGAATTGCCTCTAGGTGCTTTCTCCAAAGAATGATGCAAATTGAACAAAATATACATTTAAATATAGTTCTACTCTACAAGAACAGTTTGGGACGGGGTGTAGAGCTAAACAGTGAATAAGAACAGGAAAGCATTGTGTTGCCTGTACTGTTGTACTCTACGACATATTTGGTAACAGAAAAATCAACAAAAAACTGAATAAAAGTAATTATGACAATTAACCACCATGCAGTCAAGACAGAGATATTATGTGAAAACAATATACTTCCAGGGGGGCTGTATTGAATACAATTAATATGTGATGCCTCTACAGACTGATGCATAGGTGTCAGCATATCATTAGCACCACAGAGAACTACAACTTGTCATGAACTACCATGAAAAAAGGGATTGTTTTGCAACTACAAAACCGCAGTCTTTTATGCCTCAATTCAGAGCCTGAGCAAGCCATGATGAAGACCCATGCTCAGGGCGGGCTCCAGGGCAGTGCGATCAGTGCCACCACACTGGGCGCTGACTTCATGGGGCATTGTGTTGTCACATATATATGTATTTAAAAGCACCTGTTTCAGCGTTCCTTGCCTCCAGCAATTTTCAGGCAACAATAAAAATGTCAAGAAAACTCTGGTGTTTAATTGATTTGCTGGAGATCCATTGAGTTTTGTCTAGTTGAAGTTTTTACTAATAAAGTAACACAGAGGGTTACGTGCCTGCTGCAAAGCACGAGCGCCATTATGTTCACATTAGTGCACATAATGTAAGTAGTTGTGTGGGTTGCTGCTTTTGTGGTCGAGATCCTTTTATTACTTGCAATTTATGAATTAAAATCCTAACATAGAACAGTAAGCCATTAACTGTCATGAAAAAACTGCGTGGGAACTGCAAGATAGAGGTAACCGCATTTATTTCGGCCCCAGTCTTTCATTTTCCTAATGTTGCAAAAATGGTTCATTTGGGTAGAAATCAATTCTTATTATTAAAGTCAACCTCCAACCATGGTGGCAGGTTTTTATTTCTGAGTTTGTGCTTCTCCGGATCAAGCACTCTTAAACTATACCCAGTATGAATGACATGTGACTCCTATAGTCCTCTTTCTTATGTAACATTTCCTGTACACTGTCATATAGATATACTTTGCCTATATGCTGTGTTAAGTTAGCATGAGCTTATTAGGAGTTTAAACGCCATTTTACCTTTCAACAGCTTCTGCACATGATACATAGCTACATAGCTGTTGCTTTAGCTTTGAGCCTAGTAGAATGTTTTGATTCATGCGAGAATAATATGTTGTTACTCTGATATCAGCCTTGCTTGGTGAGCTGTGTCTGTACAGTGAGTGCAGAAACCTTCAAGGATATCTCAACACAGTGGTTGTTGTGAGTTCTGATCTTCGCCCCTTCCTAAACATAACATACATGCAGCTGCGGCCAAATTCTGGCTTTAGGCGCGTTTTATATTGCTTTGCACAAGAGCATAGAAAACACTTGATGGTGCTTCGCATGCAGAGAGCTGGTGGAAGATGATGTGATCCCTTACCACTAGGATCTTGAGGTATGGGGACGCCCTGCTAAAAACCCAAAGAGACCTTCTTAGATATAATATAATATACTAGCTAGGGAGGGTGAGAATTAGGTGTTACTGAACCCTATTCGTTTTAGCATTTTACCATGCTTTCACATTTTGTGTTCTATGGACTTGTGACTATGCTGATTACTTTGTTTCTTATAATATGTTTGCTTGTATTAGCTAAGATACTGCGTTTGAGAACACTGCATTAGTGAATAAACATTTCAAATATGAATGTGTCCTCTTTTACTCTTTGTTCGGGATTGAAATGATTGTATAATGAAAGAGTGTTCATGTGTTTCACGTTACCTGAGGTGTACTAATTCCATGTTCTGGTTTGTCTAAGCATTGGGAGTCTGTGATAGCCAATGAGACACTGTAGCTAGTCTGGTAGGGGATTTTGGGTACTAAGGTGAGTTTTGGCACACCCTAATTCACTGAGGTTCCAAGTCTCTATGCACAGTTCTGTATGAGAACAGAACCCCTGCGACAACACTGATTTACACACGTGTGATTCATTGTCTCTGTGTGACGTAAAGTGCTACGACACCCTATACTGGTATGAGTAGCTCTGTAAAACAAAACAAAAGCACACAAGAGAGTGGTTATGGAGACATAAGGGTTACTTTTAAAGGGGAGAAGTGAGGTTTTTCATGGAGAAGGTGGTCATTGGGGGGTTCCAGCAAACATACTCACCCTGGGCGCCACCAGCGCTAAAGCCGGCCTGGATTGTACTCACCTGCAGGGGGGATCTCTGCCCCCTCTTAACACCTTGCCTGCGGTGCCGATTCTCCCCTGGTGCTGAACATTCCATTCGCGGGTGTGGTCATGACGGAACGGTTCCGTCATGAGCACAGCGCGACCGATGCTCATGACGGAACCGTTCCGTCATGAGCATCGAAGGGGTTAAAATGCAGGCCGGTTGCCGCCTACAGAGTGAAAGGTGGACTGGTGGCTTCAAATAGGTGGTCCATCTTTTTACTAATGATCTGGACACTGTGCGGTGCAGGTGTAGGCTTGCACTGTGAGCAACTCATTTTCTATGTTACACAACACTGTCCCTGTCTTCGCCCGGTGCACAGACTTAAGTGTAAGCTTCGGCAAAGACTGGGACAGTGTGTGCATCCGTAACAACTCTCCCCCTGATTTTTTTTTCTTTATTAAGTACTGTTACACATTTTTTTCCAGTGCAAATAATTTTTCTTTAGCTGTGGAAAATGAAGAGGAAATCTAAAAATGGTAAGAGGCTCTCTGATGAGTGCAGCAAGATACAGATAGCACAGCCCTAGCCCTGCCATCAGAACAAGAGATGGATGCAGCTGGCCCACCACAGCTGAGCCGCAATCAACGTATCAGCCTATGGAAGAAAAATGTGGAAGGAGTAGACTACAGCCACAGCGGTGACGGACTAGAACTGCACCGGCAATAGACTAGAGGAGCAGCGATGAGGGTCTAGAGCAGCAGCAGTGATGGGCTGGAGTAGCAGAGGTGATGGACTAGAGCAACAGCGGTGACAGACTAGAGCAGCATCGATGAGGGACTAGAGCCACAACAGAGACAGACTAGAGCCGCAGTAGAGATGGACTAGAGCAGCAGCAGTGATGGTCTAGAGCCTCAGCGGTGAAGGAATAGAGCAGCAGCGATGAGGGGCTAGAGCAGCAGCAATGATGGACTAGAGCCGCAAAAGTGATGGACTAGAGCAGCAGCAATGAGGGACTAGAGCAGCGGAGGTGATGGACTAGAGCCACTGCTGTGACAGACTAGAGGAGCAGCGATGAGGGGCTAGAGCAGCAGCAGTGATGGACAAGAGCAGCAGCAATGATAGACCTAGAGCCACAGCAGTGAGAGACTAGAGCAGCGGTGTTGAAATGAAAATGCTTTTATTCTCATTGCTTGTGCACTGTTCTATGTAAAGTTAGCATTTGATGCACCATTTTATGTTTGGTCGCCATTTTGAATCATGATCAATAGTAATCTTTGCCTTTCCATGAAACTGTTCTTGGTACACTTCACTTCTTCAAGGTTGACCCTTGCTTGCTAATGAATGGCCTGTTCTTATTAGAGAATACCTTTCCCACTAGATAGAGGCCCTCTCCCATCTTCTAGTGGCAGGCATGGAAAGAATGACCTTCGGATGGAGATAATGTTTTCCCGGCTTCAGAATCAAATCTTATCCTTCTGTACCCCTTTGTTTCAGCTGCACCTGCTTGCAAGATTCCATTGTAGGCGAGCCTTCATGTGTTCTGAAATGTACATAATGTATCTCTATGCTTGCTGATGCCAGTCCTGTATGCAGCACCCCTAAGTGACTGAGCAGACGGGGCTTCACTCAAGTGTACCCGAATAAATATATACTTGGTTTGTATTCTCTACTGTCTGACCGACTCTTCATTTGTATGGAAAGCTGAGAGGTGGTCGCAAGTGACCCCTGTGACTCTAAACGTGCCACTTACTTCAGCAGCAAAGAGGGACTAGAGCAGCAGAAGTGATGGACTAGAGCCACAGTAGTGACGGACTAGAGAGCAGCAGCGTTGAGGGGCTAGAGCAGCAGTGAGGATGGACTAAAGCTGTAGCAATGATGGACTAGAGCTGCAGCATTGATGTACTAGAGCAGTAGCAATGATGGACTGGAGCCGAAGGGGTGATGGACTAGAGCAGCAGCAATGAGGGACTAGAGTAGCAGAGGTGATGGACTAGAGCCACAGCGGTGACAGACTAGAGCCGCAACAGTGACGGACTAGAGCAGCAGCAGTGATGGTCCAGAGCCTTTGTGTTGATGGACTAGAGCAGCAGCGATAAGGGGCTAAAGCAGCAGCAGTGATGGACTATAGCAGCAGCAATGAGGGACTAGAGCAGTAGAGGTGATGGACTAGAGCCACAGTGGTGACAGACTAGAGTAGCAGCGATGACGGACTAGAGCAGCAGAGGTGATGGAATAGAGCCACAGCGGTGACAGACTAGAGTAGCAGCGACGAGGGACTAGATCAGCAGAGGTGATGGATTAGAGCTGCAGTGGTAATGGACTAGAGCAGCAGCTGTGACCGTACCAGAGCCTCGGCAGTGTCAGAGTGGAGCAGAGATTGGCGATTGACTAGAGCCGCAGGAGTGATGGACTACAGCAGAATTGGTGCTGAATTTCTCAATTAGGAAGCTTCAATGGGCTGATCATGTGCGGGAAGTAACTCTAGAGTGATGTACTGTACCCGCCTGAGCAACTTTGCAAAATAAGAAAAAGAAAACTATGACTAATGCTTTGATGTATCCTGTCACACATGGACGTTGGAATTCTTTTCGCATAGGTTGCAGCTGCTGGTAATCTAACTCAGGCCTGTGCTCCTGACAGCCTTAATTTAACATCATGACTGACATGAAGACATAGCAGTACAATTATGTCAGCAAGCAGTGTTGATGTAGAGCAAAGTTTTCATTTCAAAACAAGCAAAGTATAGAACTCTTGAATTACTCTCAAACTCATATCATTCTGGGTCAAAGTTCCATGCACTGAATCTTTTGCTTTTCTGTGTCACTACAGAGAATGACCAACCTTTTGCAAGTCATTGTTGACACTGCCAAAAGGGACAGTCAAGCCTGAAATGCCAGGCGAGTTCCCCTCTGAATGGGTATTCAAGTAACCCCAGAGCAGTTCCAGGATTTCTGGGTCTCATCAGTGAAGTTAGCTTCATTCCTATAGTGCAATGAACTCAAGACCTGCTTCTAGACATATACCTTCATCTTGAGAAGACTCAACTAGCCATCACAAAAAACGAATCTATGGAATGTTTGTTTTCTTCTTCTCAGCTTCTGGTAAGTAATGGGCTGCATTATGTTCCATCATCCTGGGAGCAGGGGATGTTGGCGACCTGGGTGGCTTGTGCGTACGTGCTGAAACACGTTTTAATCATCATCTTGAAGAAGTCACCTGAATCACTCACAAGATGTTCAGCTCACAGAGGAATGATGATGCTGGACCAAATGCAGGCCTGGGTTTCCATGGCCATGGGTTTGATGCATAGTGGCATGATTTGTGGTCTTTATTTAGGAGTTCCAATGCTTGCACAGTATAATTCAATTTCAATTTTGTTTAAATATGTTTTGGAACTCCATTGAGATCCACATATAAACAGAACATAAATTACAACAAAAAATACAAAGCAAAAAATCCTCAAAATACATTCCATTTATACAGAAATTGAAAAATAGGAATCATATCTATTAATATAATTCTAAAAAACATTTAAAAAAGTTAAACATTCTGTAACAGAACATTTCATTGGGAGGGTTGAGAATGGCATTGAGTAGAGATTTAGCAGAAGAAATACATAGCTTTAAGCATATGGACCATTAGGGCAGGGCATATAAAACGGATATGGGTGATATTCTGAATTGAGCTGTCAATGTTACATAGATTACATTTATCGGAACAACCATGCCATCTAGCCAATAATTTATTTAAAGGGAGAAGATCATGTCTCAAGAGGAACCAAAAACGGCGTAAGCCATGAGGGAGAATCCAGGATGCATATGGTTGTATATGTTTGAATAGGTAAGAATTGACAACCTCAGTAACACCTTTCTTTGTAATGAGGACATCTCTATCCCTCTTAAAACTTAACTCCCATGTAGCCCGTTTTAATGACAACTTTAGCTGATGTGGAGATAATAAAAAAAGAGTTGATTCCTCCAATTCTAGTAATGTAACAGCCTTTCTGAAATTCTTTATAAGTAAATATTATTCTTTCATAGGACCCAATAATTCTTTTTTAATGAGAGATCTTAAAGTAGCCGGTTTGCCTTTGGCTAAATGAAAGACCCAACGTATTACTCCTGCTAGGGCCTGAACCCAACTACTTCGTATGCCCAATTCAAGTCTGAGGGATTCCACTGTACAGGCATTATTGACCGACGATAAATGTCGCAAGAGTCTACCCTCGATAGTATCTAGGAAACCCCATTGCCTCAAATCTATTAGCTCAATGCGGTAAAGCAGGGAAGCTGGAATTTTTGCTCGAAAGGCCTCCAGCAGATAGACAAAATGTCTTCTGCCGGTTGCTTTATAGAGAGCACTCAGTCCATTTCCCTGAGTCATGGCTTTCCTAATGTTGCTGTCTATGTGAGCCTTGTCGCTCAAGTTACCACATACTATTTTCCCCAGAAAGACATCAGATTTTACGATTTCCAGTTTCTCACTCCCTAAAAACCAACTGAAATTACCCAATTTCGTTTTTTTCTTCCCTGTAATGCACATTACCTTGCTTTTAGACATGTTAATCTTCAAATGGTGGCACTCAGCGAATAAATGCAAAGCATGCAGACGACTATTGAGACCCTTTGGAGTAAGGTCTAAAAGAAGTATGTCATCTGCGTACATTAAACATGCAACCGGTTTGTCTCCTAAAGTGGGGCCAATGCCTTCGCTCAAGGATAGGGTCTGGGGGAGATCACAAACATAGAGAGAAAACAGCAAGGGAGCCAATAAACAACCCTGTTTAAGACCATTGGCTGAGGGGATTGCTTGGGATAGGCCTCTCTCCCCACCCAATAATACTCTACACCAGGTCTCAGAGTGGAGTTACTGAACTAGATTCAACAGCCTCACTGGCATACCCAAAGTAAGTAATTTCTTCCACAGCAGAGGACGGTCAACTTTTTCGAAAGCCGTGGAGAAGTCTATAAAGGCAGCATAGACTCCCCCACCTCTGACCCTGATACATTTATCCGTTATTACCTGTAGAGCCGTTAAATTATTCAGGGTACCATAATGCTTTCGTAATCCCGTCTGTTCAAGGGGAAGTATATTTTCTTGGTCCACCCAATCATTAATTTGCTTCAAAGGCATCTTGCAAAGACTTTGCCAATTGCATCTAAGAGGGCAATTTTGCAATAGTTTTGGGGAGCATATCAGTCACCCCTTTTAAAAAGGAGCACTAAGATGCTCCCTTTCCACGAGGGAGGAATCTTTCCGCTAGAGAAACAAATGTTGAACACAGGGCATAACAATTTGCTCCCTTTTTCACTGCTTTGCTTTAAAACAGAGATTGGAAGTTCATCCAGCCCCATTGCCCCAGATATATAAGAAATTCGTTGGATATTATGTTCTATTGACTTTTCTCCTTTCTACAAGGACACCTTGGTGGTGATCATGCCTTGAGCAGAGCAGTAGCTGGCGCATCTCTGATTCTGAAATCAAAGGATGCTACAGAAGGAGGGCTGTACCCTATTTCTGACTGCAATTCATTGGACCTGCCAAGGTGATGCCTCTCATGCTGCTACATCTGATGGTTGTCACCATAGATACCTCCAGATATGGTTGTGTTGCAATCTGATATTCTTCTCATTGCAAGTGTGTAGAGATGGTACATATGAGCAGTCCGGGTCCTTAAGAACTTCTTATTTGGGCTTCTAACTTATGCGGTTGCATTTCACCAAGCAACATCAAGAGGAAGATTTACCTAAACAGATGGTTGATTGCTCCACGTTGTTGTTTAAGCAATCCAGATATGTATCTATATGAAGGTGCACCTACTTTCTCTTTTACTATCAATAACAAGGCTGCAGCCTGAAAAGAATAATCTGATCCTACAGGAATATTAACTTCCCAAAATACATTTTTCAGCCTACAAGTTCATTCAAGACATTGGCTGTGGAGTACTTTGTAATCTAGAAGAATGACTTTCTTCCCCTGCTCTGCTTTAAATTTCCAGGGGCAAGCCGGGCTGAAGACGGCTGGAATGCCAGAAACCGGTCCTCGGAAGCTTGTTTCCGGTCCAGGGAAGACATGTTTGGCAGTTCGGGCTGGACTGTTCCCATGAGGCACAGGGTCAGACTGATTTGCATATAGCCATGTCTGAACTGGGGTGGCAGAGTGGGCTAAAGAACGGTGATCGATTAAACCCAGATCTTTTGACTGGGTGTGAGTGTTTGATTGATTCAGATGCTCCGTCCATCACCACCCACTTTTGTACCGCTTTTGGCCGCCATAAGGGTGGCAGGGTATGCTCAGACGTGAGTCCCTTGCTCTGGATTTGCGGCGCTTAGTGGAGGCATTTCTTGCCAGATTGACACATGCCCTATTACTTACTGGTAACCTTCATTACTCCTGCTCCCGTAGTGGCAATAATCATCATCCAATAGTAAAAAGAACAGAACAATGCTGGGACCCTAACCCCAACCCCTCCCTCTGGGAGTACATAAGCAGTACTTACCCAGTATTTCGCCTCAACTACCAAGCCCCCAACAGAAAGGCTGGCCATCCGTGAGGGAAGGAGGGTGTTATGAATGGGACAAAGGGACCAGGAGTAATGAAGATTACCATTAGGTAATAGACCTTCACCCCCAGGTCTCTCTTGTCCTCGTCCAATTCATGACAAGTGGAGAATACCATAGCCAGAAAACCGGCCGTCCAAACCCCTCAAGCACACCCAGGAAACCACACCAAAGGCCACAACCCAAGGGATACAAAAGGGAGGACCGCAGGAAACAACATGGCAAGTCAAGAAATACCCCACCAAAAGCAAGGTCGCACCCACCCAAAACAAACAGGAAATGACCAAGATGAAGAACAGGAAAGCGCACAGGGGGCATCTAACACACACTAGAAACCCCTGAAACAAAACCACCAGAGGCTGCCAACAACAGAAGGGCAGTGGGGAGGCCACACAAGGAAGAAGACCCTAAGCGGACAAATACTCCAGAAAGCCCAAAACAGGCCAACAGAGACAAAACCAGTGACTGGAACCCGGGACTAAGGAAAACAGAAGGAGACAGTGACACCAAGGAGGCAGCCAACAAGAGAAACGAGAAAAAGAGCACCCAGGCCCCAACAAAAGGTAAACCCCAAACTGCCAAGCAGAACGGAGCACCCCACAAAGGCGAGCAGGTCAAGAAACCTAGGCTGAAAAGGAGGTACCCCACAGAGACCCCAAAGGCAAAGTCCCAGAAGAAAACCAAGGGCCAAAGCAACCAACACCACCGGAACACAGTGGACCAGAGAAGACGAAGCCCCAACAGGTCATGAAAAAAAAAGCTCCAAAAATTCCCACCGGACAAAAGGCCGACAAGCCCAGCACCACCAGGCACCCACACCGACCTGGCAGCAGCACAGACACACCCCAGTAAGAACAGAAGGGACGCCAGAGGTCCAGTACTGTGCACCCGACATAGATTCAGAGAGCTGACCTAGGTTCATGGCACAAGACATTGAAGCTTGTCCAAACATTTACTGGAGACCGCAGATGCTATTTGGATGCTTGGCTAGTCTCTTGGGGAGTCGGGGGGGGGAGGTGGTTGAGAGGCAGGGCCTAACAGGAGATCATACCTTGTGCCAAAGCCAGTTGTGCACCGCCTTTGATGGTATGCAGCAGAGTTGACTGACTGCAGAGCATGAGGTGTATTCACAGCCCAACTTCCGCAGGTTGAAAATATCTTCAATCAAATCAATCAATCAGCAAATCAATCCATTAATGAAAAACCGTTTGCTTTTATCTATCATGATCTTTAAAACAAATACTAAAATTCATATCAGAATAAAACCACATCACTATATCAAACACTAATAAAATACTGCAACCATGCTACATAGATTGATATAAGATGGTTCTACATTTCATAAAATGTAGGTAAAGTACAGAAATAAATTATAGCTTTTTTCTTTTCATTAGACTTCCCCTAAGCATTTCCTAAGTTTCAAAATGGTTCTGAGAAAACTTAAACCATAAAAAATTCTAAAGTTGATTGAAGTATGCATGAAAGAATTTCTTTTAGGATGCTAGATAAAATTGACAGTAGAACAGTATATGCCTTAGTGCCTGCCTGGTAACCTTACCAAGTTGGACAACCAGGAGCACATACATGCAGAGTATTACATTTTGGTGGACAGAGTTTGGTCTGATTATTCAGAAGCCTAATTCTAGTTAGAGTAACTCCAGCATGCTTGAAATGCACCCAAATACTGCTCTAGTCCACTTGTATCACTTAGGGGCCGATTCCGATTTCGGTCGGTAACTCTTCTGGCCGAATCTGTTTCAGAATCGTTTCTGACCGAATCAGGTTCTGCGAGTCCGACCAGCCGATTACGATGCTTTCCAACATCATTTGGTTGGACTTCCATTGATTTCAATGGGAGCCTGTGTTCGGACCGAATACACAGGCTCCCATTGAAGAACACAACTGTGAATGGTTGCAAAGGGGGTCCCTTGGGTACCCCCACGGTCCCCATCTGGAAATATCCGGATGAAGGGGGGCCAGCTACAGGCCCCTATAGTCAGATTCTGTCAGCCGATCTTTGCCGGAACAACCGATTTGGAAAGGCCGTCTGTATCTTACATCGTAATCGCTCAGTCGGAAAGTCGGACAGTTGACCTGTACGAGTCAGCTCCGATTGACTTGGCTCCTCCGAATGCCATTCGGAGCCAACTCAGACAGTACAAAAGCTTAGCGAACATCTTAATTGGTTGTTCGGAAAGCTTTACGAATCGATTGGAAAGACGGTTTCCAAATCGGATTCTGCAAGCCCGAATCCAATTCGAAGCCTTTCTGAACAACATCGTAATCAACCCCTTAGTGTAAGAGATACCATCAATGAAGTCACGGGTGAGGTCACAAGAAGTTCATGGAGGTTGCCAGGGCTAACCATAACTGATCAATTTCAGGTTTTGAGGAAAAAGGCCAACTTATCACCAAGGGAAATACTTTTAGTTTTAACAACTTGAAGGAAATAATGTTATTTAACTTTTTCCTACTAGAAATCTACTCCCTTGCTAATTGTAGCTCTTCTATTGTACCTCCTTTAATAACAAAGGGCCTGATTAGGCTGGCATCCTTGTGGGAAACTGGACCTCTCTAGAAGCTGTTGGTGGTCCCGCACCCTGAATCACGATGCGACAACCTTCAAGGTGCTGTGGACTGCAGCACGCGCCACAGTGCAAAATATGCACCCTTTGCATATCCCTGCACTATGTGGCAGGCACCATACGGTGCCTGCCACATATTGCAGGGATATGTTGGGGGGGGGCACCATAGGTACCTCCCAGGGCCATGTCAGAGGGACAGGAAAGAAGGGGCGCCCACTACAGGCCCCTAAAGTCCCTTTCCGCCTGCCTTTTCATAGCGGGTAAACCACCATAAAAGCGGCCAGTGGGAAGGCCTACAACAGTGCCGCGCAGGCACCGCCACAGTTGAAAGGATACAAATCCCTCCAACAGAGCCCATCGGATCCGTGGCAGTCAGTCTCTCCAAACGCCAACCATCTGCCCGCCATCCTAATGTGGCAGATGATAATTAGAATTAAGATGGCAATAGGACCTCCACCGCCGGGCTGTCAGTGGCGGTCCCACCATCATTGTAATCAGGCCATATGGCCCAGATTTATCATACTCTCATGCAGGTCAATGCAGCATCCCACCTTGGTGCGCTGCATTGGGTTAAAGGGAAACGTAGGAATTCACTGTATTTAAATCACATGGCTCATGTTCTTTTCCTTGAATTGGCGCACTTTGTCTGCCTAACACCAATGCAGATTCCCTTGCTTCATGGTGCAAGGGTGCCTGCGTTGCAGTCTGGATCATTTCTGCGCAGCAAGGGACACCTTCCTGCACAGAAACAATCCTGAGAGGCATTTTCCTCTTTCTAGGTGTGCTACAGAATGCAGCACACGTATAAGGATGAAAAATGAGGAGAAATAAAGATATTACCTATCTTTACACCTTCCCTGGGCAGGCATAGCCTTTTGGCGCATTCCTAGGTCTACCACTAATGGGAAATCTGGGAATGCACCAAAATCCATGAGTGGATGTGTGGGAACACCCGTGCTTCGCCCATGGAACGCCTACCTGGGGCAGAGTGGTACAAGGTAGCTACTTGCGCTGCCTCGCCTTACTCCAGATTCATCAAGCCGGGCGTGGCCTTGTGTGGATTGACAAATCTGTCTTTAGTGTTGCGTTACCCATGTGCCCCCTTTCGTGGCGCAAGGACAACACAATATTATGGTAAATATGGGCCTCAGTTTGCATGACACACTTCAAACGCATTGTTCAAACATCTTCATTTGAAAATAATTAGACAAAGATTCATTCCCCTTTCACAGTGTATGTCTTTTGGAACTGCATTCATTTAGATTTGACTTTGCAATTGGGGTGGGTAGAATTTGTGGTGTTTCACTCTATGGAATACCGTGGAGTTACATACAAAATCTGCGAGATTCCACAAAGTTCTGTGAATGGGCTTAATCAGCACTTTACGCAGATTTTTAGCACTTACAGCTTCTTCCGCGTTGGAAAATCAGCATGAATGGCATCACACGGCACGTCAGAGGATGCTACTTCTTTGCTGCTGCTCCATTCGATTTTCTATTTGAGAAGCAGCTTCCTCACTGCGAGTGGAATCTTTATGATCGCAAATGGTCACGATTGCCCGTGTTGCGAAAATCGTATTCTTGCTCGCACATGGCAGTTGAAGTGATTTATCGCCCACCCCTACTTTGCAATGATTGTCAGTGATTGAAGTGGTAATGCATTCAGATTAAGCTGATTAAGCTTTCATACATGTAGCATTTCCAAACAGGTATTTTTAATGTCAAATTATGAAGTTTAAAGTGAGTAATCCAAAACATTTTCCGAAATTCTAAACAAATTTTAGTTGCTGCTTTGTTACTCCAAAATATTTAAAAAATTCAAAGTTTCATTCTCGAATTTTCAAAGATAAAGAAGATTCCTTTTTCCTGCTGTACCAGTTTTTTGACTGAAAAACATAACACAAAAATAAAGTATCACATGTATGAAACAAACAGTGTTTAAAGTCGAAGGTCAGCCTGATAGAAGTACACACTTCAGCATCACCAATTAATTCTTCTGGAAGCTCTTTACTTCCTCCACGGATTGATCATCCTAATGAGTGCTTGCCTCAGTTTGATGATCCCAAGAATTAAGACTATTGGCTGTGCAGGAAATAAAAGGACATCACCTATGTAGAAAATGGTCCACAACCAATGACCATGAAGAAGCGGCATGATGCACTCGGACAGTAAAAATATAACATGGATACATAGGAGGGATCCCAGCATTCTGACTGCTCCAAAATGAGCGTCAAGACGCGGCTGGCTGAAGGCTGATGCATTTATTTTCATCCTCCGGGTATGTCTGCCGAGTGATGTGAGGATAACTGTGATGGAAGCGATGCCTAAAAGAAGAGGTAAGCAGACGCCAAATGCGACTGTTGTATAAAGGTATGATATTTCCGATGTTTCTCCTTCAGTTGTAAGTGTAGTATTAGCTTTGAGATTGGTTGTTGAGTTCTGGGAGTATTCTCTGTTGGAAGTCCAGTTCAAGGGGATGCTGAGGACCAATGATCCTATAACAGTCCCTAAAATCAGCCAAGGCACCGACTTAGAGATCCTTCGCTTTAACCAGAAGCAGAGGTGGTTGTTGAAGTCCACTATCTTCAAGCAGTAGAAGACAGAAAGCCAGGCGGTTAACCAGGAGCTACAGCTGGCAGACCATACTGAAAATTGAAGTAGTATGCCCGGAACCACAGACTTTACCTCATAAGCACAGGAGTGTCCTAGCATACTGCACTGGGAGCAAATAAAGAAGACTCCCAGAGCAGCTAAGAGGATATCACAGGTGTTCAGACATCTTCCTTTAGCCTTTTCTAGCAGATAAAATGCCACAATAAACACACTGGCGGGTATTCCAATCACAGTGGCCATGGCTGTCACAATCAAATAAACCTTTGCAAATCCAGGAGACATTGTTTTCCTTTCTTTTTGCAGTTCTTTGATGAATTCACAAAGATCAATGTTACTCTGACTATACGTTGTGTATGAGTGTTGTGGGCAGGGATGGATAGACTTCAGAACCTACAGGTGTGCCTGGATTAAGTTACCATTAGCATCATCACCATCACTACGGATCTGGATTTGGAAGGATGCAAATCAGCCTGGTTTTGGGTTCTCTCCTTTAAAACAGAAAAAACAGAACAACTCCCTTATTTAAAACCTGGTGGTGCATCACTCTAATAAATATTAAACATTTTGAGTTTCCCTTACTTGCCTTGAGAAAAAGAAATGAAATGTTTTATTTGGTTTATTAAGCAAGGTCTGCACATTGAATTGCCTCTAGGTGCTTTCTCCAAAGACTGATGCACATGAAATAAAATATACATTTAATATAGTTCCACTTTACAAGAACAGTGTGTGACAATGTGCAGAGCTAAGCAGTGAATTAGAACAGGAAAGCATTGTGTTGCCTGTACTATTGTATTCTACGACATATTTGGTAACAGAAAAATCAACAAAAAACTGAATAAAAGTAATTATGACAAAATAACCACCATGCAGTCAAGACAGAGATATTATGTAAAAACAATATACTTCCAGGACTGCTGTCTTGAATACAATAACAATTATGACAGAGACTGATGCATAGGTGTCAGCATATCATTAACACCACAGACGACTACACTTGTTATGAACTACCATGCAAACAAGTGATTGCTTTGCAACTACAAAAACTCTGACTTTTATGCCTCAATTCAGAGCCTGGGCAAGCCATGATTGAGACCCATACTCAGAGCCGGCTCTAGGGCGGTGCGACCAGTGACACCACACCGGGCGCTGACTTTAAGGGGCATTGGGTTGTCACATACATAGTGGATTTAAAAGCACCTGCTCCGGCGTTCCTTGCTTCCAACAATTTTCAGGCAACAATAAAAATGTCCATTGAGTGTTGTCTAGTGGTTGTTTTTACTAATAAAGTAGTGAAGAGGGTTAATATGCCTGCTGCAAAGCTCGTGTGCCATTGCGATTGATGGAGCGGGTTAATGAACAATATTTTGTTCAGGCTTGTGAAGTCAGACTTCCATAATGTTTAATAAAACTAATATGTTTTGCTGCATGTTATTAAATCAACCTAGAATAAACTGTGCAACATCAACATATGGGACTAACATTATGCTTATTTGTGCAAAATGCAAAAGAAATAATACAATAATTATTGTCTATTGTCTTTGTCATATACCAACTGCTGCTGTTAAAAAATAATAGCATGTGCTTTTAAATGTGCTTCTGTCTTGTCTTTTCTGTGACAAATGCAGTTCCAGATCGGATTGGTACATCAAAGGTAATATATGCTGCTTAAATGTGCTTTTGCTAGGTAACATAATTAATGGGTTAACATTTAGCAAGGGGGTGGGTAACAGAACAAATGTCAATTCTTTAATTAATTGATGTTTTGTGTTTGTTTAAATAATAGTTTTACAAAAGAAGCATAGAGTTGGCTGCAGAAAAATAATGCATTCTGAAAAAGTGACGCAAGCAAAAGTGGTGCAGAAAATTGACGCTTTCTGAAAAGAGGCCTGCTGATGAAAAGCCACAAGACAAAAACTTATTTTGAAAAAGATGAGAAGCCTATAAACTTTTATTGTGAAAAGTTTTTGAAAAGAACTGCAAAAGGCGACTCTGTGGAGAGGTTTGCTATTGTGCCCACGAGAAGCTCAGAACGGACAGGCTCAAGGCCAGGATGTGAGTCGCAGCATTTTTGTGTACTACATGAACATCTTTGCTACAAAATGTAGCAGCCTAAGGAAGTGCCGCCAGGACTCTGTGTATGAACAATGGGTTAGTGAAAAAGCCCGGACCTGAGGTGGAAGATGTCACAATTTACTGTGGCATGAGGTGGTTCAGCCAATGGGGAGCCAGAATTCATCTGTTGGAATGTGAAAATAGTTAGTTTAGCCTTAGTTTTAGGGTATAAGAATTGGCTCAAGGAGCAGACTTTTGCCTCCGCTTCTTGATTTCAGAGGGTCGTGTTCGGCTGACCGACGAATGCACGTAAGGAAAGGAGACCTTCAAAAGACTTTGTTTCAGGCGATGAGGGTAGAGACAGGGGATTAGTTAGGTTTGGAAAATGCTCTTTCTCACTTATTTCTGTTAATGATTAATATTTCTTGAAACAAGCTCTCTTTATAAATGCTGAATAAACTTTTCTTTAATGACATTTTCTAATACTTGTTTAATAAAGTTCCAAAGCCTACGTTTTCATGAATATGTTTGAATAAACTTACTAATTGACAAGCTGGTCTTGTTTATTGTGGATAGTTTAAACAACATACATAAATCTAATCGCCTCATGATTCAACCGCTCTGTTGTGATATGGGCCTGATATTGTATGGTAAGTTTAGTGGTAGTAGGTAGAGTCATTTATGCAGAATTTTAGTAGGAGCGCTGGATCAGTTTTTGGTAGCATTTGTTCGGTTGTATGTTGTTCTTGACATACATGACATATGCATGTTACATACATGTCAGTATAAGTCATAGGATTAATGTTTAACATATGTTGAGTTTTTGATTTTGTCAGATTGTTATATGTAGTTGTAAGGGTTTTTCCTGCAGTGAGAAAAATTCCTGGTTTGCCTTGGCAAGAGTATTGTGACGCTGTTATCAGGACGCTGCTATCAGGTTACAAAGTTCATTTGTTCTGTTTCAGAAGGTGATATCGCCGCATATCACTGTGTTGTGGACGTACAACACAAGTTTACGGTTCTAGGTGTGTTGAGTGAATTGTATGTATGATAGTGAGGATTGGCTATGAAATCGTAACTTCGAGTATAGGGACTTGGAGCCTGTTTTAAAACTCTCTGTGAAAAAGAGTTATAGGATTTATCCAAGCTTGTGTGAAGGGTAAGCGTTGTTTTCTCTTCTAAGGTTAGAGTCCTAAGGAAGAAAGATAGGCGTCGTTTTCTTACTGGCAAAAGAGGTTTTCTTCTAAGGTTAGAGTCCTGTGGAAGAAATAAGTATGCATGAATAGGGATTTCCTTTGTATGAATGTATGTGTAAATGTGGTAGAAAATATTATGGAGAAGCAGCGTCGTCTATTTCAAGTGAATGAGTAAAAATCTGTGTGTCTGAGAAGCTACTGTCCTTTTTAGGGAAGCAGGCAAATGGTTCGTTTTTTATAAGTCATTAAAATGTCTCAAAAGTAATTTTAAAGCACTTTGGAGCCTTCGGGTAAAGTCGCCACTATTTAGATGTATTTAAAAGTGTTCTGCGCTATTTTATAAGCATTTTGAAGTGTCCCGATCGAAAATTGTAAAGGAGGGGCTGTTTTTGGGAGCGAGAGCGCGAGGGGAGAGCTTGAAGCTGCAGCTGCTGTGTATGTCAGAGCCGCCGCGCTCTGATTGGCTGAGGCGTCTGGAGCGTCACGGCAAAGCCGCGCTCTGATTGGCTGAGACGTTGGTTGCGCCGCAAATGGTTGATGCATGTTGTTTACCATTACCTGCTGAGTTAATGTTTACACTTATAAGTGTCCCAGCTACAGCCGCGCTATTAATTTAAAAAAAAAAAAAAGAAAAGAAGTGTGTCACGGCTGATTCGTTGCGTGTCACAGCTGATTCGTGTGTAGCCGCCGGCAAGCGTTGCGCGCTGTGTTAGAGCTGATGGGACGATATTATGAGCTGATGTGCTCCTCAAGTGTTGAGAGCTTATTTTGCAAAGCGAGGGGCTGTTTTTGAAACGTGAGGGGAGGAAGAGAGACTGCAGCAGCAGTATACGTCGCGGGGCAAAGACGCGCTGTGATTGGCCGAGGCATTTGCAGCTGCGCTGTGATTGGCTGGAGCGCCGCGCTTGCTGTCTGCCGAGATTGTTTACATTTTGCAAGTATCCCAGCTTTAGGTTTTCTTTTTTGCAACAGCCATGTTATTGATTAAAAAAATGTGTGTCACAGCTGATGCGTGTTTTGGCTTTAAAGCAGCTGGCGAGTGTCGCGCGCTGTATTTGAGTTGACAGCACATTGTTATGAGCTGATGTGCTCCGAGTGTTTTGGCTTTGTTTCTCTTTAATGCGAGTGCCCTGCCATAAAACTTGATTTCAAGCCAGCAGATAGTTTATAAAACACTCACTAAGGGGGAAAAGGGAGCACTGGGAACTGGTCCATGGTTGTTGGGGACGATGTGCATTAGTGGTAAGACAAACACAACAGAAGTAACGAGAGCGGAGGACAGCGGTAATATCAGCTGTTAGCAGCAAAGCATTAGCAACTGTCACCAGTGCTGCAAATACAGTTACAGCTGCAACAGCAGACATAGCACCAACGAGCACTGTCCACTAGAGAGCCCACCAAAGAAGGAACAAAAGTGGCAACATCAGCAGCATTGTGTCATAAACGAAATTGGTGATTTGTGATGTCTTAGTCAAATTTAGTTCAAGGAAGACTGGTTTAAAGCTGGTTGACAAAGGGGGAGAACAAGGATCGAGTAGGGTTAATAAATAAATAAACATTACTGAGTCTTCACCACAGCTGATATTCTGTGTGTGTAAATAAGCATTTTTAAACACTCAGTCAATTTCAGGTGTTTCCACTCCTGTCAGTCTAAGTATTTTCATCGCTGCTTTTCGCAAAGCACATTTTCCTGCCTCAAATAAAACGTGAATGCAGGTAAATTACAAGATATATTAATTTAAGTAGGAAGTTCTGTTTATTTGTTGTGGTCAATTTTAATAAGGTGATTATTTTAAAAAATTGATAATTATTATCTAAAGAAAGAGGAAATGTTTTTCTGGTATCAGGAAATGAAAAATGTATTGAAAAATGTTGAAAAGATTGTTGCTATTTGTGAGAGCAAATTAATGAATAAACAAGCGAATAATGAGTTAACTAATAAGCATAAAGAAGATACTGAAAATAAAGATGCAGTTTTAAACGACATATATTTTGAAAGAACGGCACCTCCCCAAAAGAAATAGTTTTTAAAGAAAATTTGATTCCCAAATTGGCAAATCTAAATAATAAACCTGTCAGAGTAGAGTTTACTGATCAGTGTAGAAATAATGTTGTAAATACAGATCAGGACAGAAATTCTAGCAGACTTCCAGAACAGATTAATGTAACGCCAAGAGTCCCAGTTCAGATCAATAGAGTCCCAGCCCAGACCCCTTCTCAAGGTGTCACAACGGAAAGGTATGATGAGATGCCTAGTACTTCTGGAATTAATATTCCTGGTTATGTAAATTCTACAAATGATTTAATTAAGCAGTTAACAAGAAACATGGAAGCAGTGACAGTTCCTGTGACAAATGGACCTGTTCTCCCAGTGCTTAGAAAAGATGAAACTAGTCCCACAGCTTTAATGGTCCCATTGAATTCTGAAATTCAAAAGTTTGCTGAAAAACTTTATTCTAATATATCTGAAAGTCGGCTAATAATGATTCCAACTCAGCAAGAGAGAGTGTTGACTCTATTTTCAGCTAGTGAGGACTCTGATGTCGACCTGATTGACCTGACACAGCCCAATGAGTACAAATTACTGGATGTTGCAAAATTAAAGGTTGTTTTAGAAGAAATAATAAATGGTACAATCAGTACAGACAAATTAAAAATATATCAGGTTGATGAAATGTTGTTTCTTTGAGAAAGAATTACTTGGAAAACAAAAAATAAATATGATGCTGTTGAAGAAATGGCTTTTGATTTAGAAATTGATTTGAGAAAACAAAAACTGTTTCAGAAAAATTGCAGAACGGATTTTACTGAAAGGGAGATTGAAAGCTTGAACGATTCAGGTAGAATTGCCCTGGCCCATACAAAAGATTTAATTTGGACTTTGAGAAAATGGGGTAATCTGAATAAATGGAAAACAAAATGGACGAAGAAAAAGGAGAAGGAAAAAGCGTATTTAGCTTTTGTAAAATAGTGTAAAAATCCACAGATGCAGAATGAGATAAATCAGCAGCAACAGCTACTGAATCAACAGCTACAAATACAGCGACAGGTGGTGATTCAGCAGAATGTGATACCTCCGTCGCCATTTCCAGATGAAACATACAGAATAGTACAGGACCTGAAAAAGGTTAACAAGATAGTTATCCCTTGTTGTCCTATTGTGCCCAAACCAGCAGAGATCTTTTGTCAGATACTACATGATGCTGAGTGGTATTCGGTCCCAATGTACCCAGAGAGTCAAACAATTTTTGCTTTCTGGTTCCAAGAGAGAATTTTAGCATGGTGTTGCCTTCCTCAAGAGTTCACTGAGAGTCCTATTTTAAATGAATTGCTGAAAAAGACCTTAGAAGATTTAGAATTACTTGGTAAATCAACATTGGTCCAATGTATAGAAAATTTGCCTGTAGCAGCAAAAACAAGAGACAATTGTGTAACAGACACCATTACACTTTTGAATCGATTGGCAGATGAGGAACACAAAATGTCACCTGAAAAATTGCAGTTTTGTAAAAAAGAGGTTAAATACCTTGGACATAGAATTGCAAAAATAACCAGACAGGTAACTATTGAGAGAAATAAAATAATTCAGGCAATGGAATCCCCAAAGACACAAAAACAGGTAAGAATGCTCTTAGGCATTGTTGGATACTGTCGTCAATGGATTAGTGGTTTCTCAGTATTTGCGAAGCCATTGCAAAGATTGACAAAAGCAGATGTGAAAGGCCCAATTGTCCTGACAAAAACTGAACTTGAGGCCTTTGAGCAATTAAAAAAGAGTTTGTGTGAAGCTCCTGTTCTGGGCATGCCAGACTTCGAATCACCTATAGGAAATGCTATTCTAATTAAAAGGTTGATAGATGGAATTCATCTTCCTGACCTAATAGCAATGATAAAATATGCTGCAAATGGAGAGAAAAATGATTATGTCTCAAAAGGCAATGAGTACGCAGGTACCATTGTCAAGTTCTGTGCTCAGGAGAGGGTTGCAATCAATTGGGAAAAATTTAATGAACATGTTTCAAGCATTCTCATAATAATCTTTGTAATTTAGACATGGCAAAAGATAAAACTATTACAAGAGGAGGCAAATGATGAGGAGAAAAACACATGGGCCAAAGAAGGTTGCAGACAGCGAGAGGAAGATTAAATTTGGGTTTACAAAGATGGCAGACCTGTTATGCCCAATTGCATGATTGCTGACATGGCACGGATGTACCGTGGTCCAGGTCATTTAGGAAGAGACACAATGATTCGACTGTTCAAGGAAACATGGTACAATTCAACGTTCAGATTAGTTGCGGAGTCACTGTGTCAAAGATGTCTGACATGCCAGAAATACAATCCAGGTCAAAAGACAATTGAGAGTTTGGGAACCATAGGCCGGGAGGGTGGTCAATTTACAAGTATTCAAATAGATTTCTTTGAAATGCCCCAACATAACAAACTGAGATATGTCCTAGTCATTATTTGTTTATTTTCAAAATGGGTAGAAGCTTTTCCAACAAGAAAAAATGACACAATTACTGTGGGAACAGATGTGATTTCAAAAGAAAAGGAGCAGGATCATGATCTATTGCCAGGAGACTGGGTCAAGACAAAGGTTCATCGGAGGAGAAACTGTTTAGTACCCAGGAGGCAAAAAGCAAGACAGGTGATACTAGTCACAACAAATACTGTAAAGTGCAAAGGTATGAAAAGGTGGATACATATCAGTCATACTCTTCGTGTACCTGCACCTGATAACCCTGACGAAGATAGTGACGAGACTACAGCAGATTCTGATTCAGAAGAAGAAGAACCTGAAATCCAGATTCTGAAGATCGACAGGGAAGTCGACATCTGGAAAACTCAGAAGCAGATCAAGCATCAAATGAAAAAGACCTAGAAATTGTCGTTATTGATTCAGAGAATGATGAAGATGCTCTAGAAAAAAGGTCTGAAAAAGAAACTGTGTCAGAAGAGATTCAAGATCAGGAGAGTATTGAAAAGCAGTTTGGAAGCTCTGAAAGCAGGAACAGAAATTCTGGAACTGGGAAGTTAGAAGTAATTCCAGAAGTGGAGGACGAATTGCCAAGTACCAGCTACAGAGATGTTGTTCCTAACGGAGTGAAGCTGCAAAGTAAAGAAATTCCTACATACAGTATTGAAATCTCCGAAACTGACTCAGACGAGAAGGATGAAGAGTCTGAAATAAGAAAATTCAGAAAAAGGGCTTATGAAATCGAGACTAAGAAGAAACTCCTGAGAAAAGGTGTTGTCTGGCCAAAAGAAGACTTGAAGTTCAAGTTGGTGAAAAAATCGAAAGAGCAGATTAATGAGATATCAAGCCAAAAGAGTGAATTAGACAAAAAATAACAAGTTGGAAAGAAAATTGAAGTAATTAGCAGAAAAAGCAAAAGACCATTGTGGGCCTATATCTTGATTCCACCAGTAATTGAGGTTAGCAGAAGCAGCCAAGAAAGTTTGGAAGAAAATAGTGACAATGATTAGGTTTTATTTTCTTTGAGTTGAGGTTTATTTTTGGCATAAGGCTGAAGAAATTGTGTTAGGTGACACAAGGTCGAAAAAATTGTGTTAGCTGGAAACACTTTTATGTAAGACGCAAGGTTGAAGAAAACATGTTTTAGAATTTGAAAAAAAAAGAGGGGGTATATACTATATATTTTTCAAAAATGACATTTTTGTTTTTGTTTTGTTTTATAATACTCAGCTTGATATTTGTTTTGTTGGTGCAATTTAAAATGTAGATACCTATAAATTCATTGGGGGTTGGGGATTCAAGGGTGGAAAAGATGCAACTTAGCATATTGTAGGACTCAATATGAGAGTTGCAGCAATATAGATGAAATTAGAATTTAAATACTAATCCTGAGAAAGCCTGAAACATGCTCAATAGGTAAAATGTGTGGTGTTTGGTGATTTTTAAATCACCAGATGAGGGAGTTGATGGAGTGGGTTAATGAACAATATTTTTGTTCAGGCTTGTGAAGTCAGACTTCCATAATGTTTAATAAAACTAATATGTTTTGCTGCATGTTATTAAATCAACCTAGAATAAACTGTGCAACATCAACATATGGGACTAACATTATGCTTATTTGTGCAAAATGCAAAAGAAATAATACAATAATTATTGTCTATTGTCTTTGTCATATACTAACTGCTGCTGTTAAAAAATAATAGCATGTGCTTTTAAATGTGCTTCTGTCTTGTCTTTTCTGTGACAAATGCAGTTCCAGATCGGATTGGTATATCAAAGGTAATATATGCTGCTTAAATGTGCTTTTGCTAGGTAACATAATTAATGGGTTAACATTTAGCAAAGGGGGTGGGTAACAGAACAAATGTAAATTCTTTAATTAATTGATGTTTTGTGTTTGTTTAAATAATTGTTTTACAAAAGAAGCATAGAGTTGGCTGCAGAAAAATAATGCATTCTGAAAAAGTGACGCAAGCTAAAGTGGCGCAGAAAATTGACGCTTTCTGAAAAGAGGCCTGCTGATGAAAAGCCACAAGAGAAAAACTTATTTTGAAAAAGATGAGAAGCCTATAAACTTTTATTGTGAAAAGTTTTTGAAAGAACTGCAAAAGGTGACTCTGTGGAGAGGTTTGCTATTGTGCCCACGAGAAGCTCAGAACGGACAGGCTCAAGGCCAGGATGTGAGTCGCGGCATTTTTGTGTACTACATGAACATCTTTGCTACAAAATGTAGCAGCCTAAGGAAGTGCCGCCAGGACTCTGTGCATGAACAATGGGTTAGTGAAAAAGCCCGGACCTGAGGTGGAAGATGTCACAATTTACTATGGCATGAGGTGGTTCAGCCAATGGGGAGCCAGAATTCAGCTGTTGGAATGTGAAAATAGTTAGTTTAGCCTTAGTTTTAGGGTATAAGAATTGGCTCAAGGAGCAGACTTTTGCCTACGCTTCTTGATTCCAGAGGGTCGTGTTCTGCTGACCGACGAATGCACGTAAGGAAAGGAGACCTTTAAAAGACTTTGTTTTCAGGCGATGAGGGTAGAGACAGGGAACTAGTTAGGTTTGGAAAATGCTCTTTCTCACTTATTTCTGTTAATGATTAATATTTCTTGAAACAAGCTCTCTTTATAAATGCTGAATAAACTTTTCTTTAATGACATTTTCTAATACTTGTTTAATAAAGTTCCAAAGCCTAAGTTTTCATGAATAGGTTTGAATAAACTTACTAATTGACAAGCTGGTCTTGTTTATTGTGGATAGTTTAAACAACATACATAGATCTAATCACCTCATGATTCAGCCGCTCTGTTGTGATATGGGCCTGGTATTGTATGGTAAGTTTGGTGGTAGTAGGTAGAGTAATTTATGCAGAATTTTAGTAGGAGCGCTGGATCACGATCACAGAAATTCACATAATGTAAGTAGTTCTGTGGGTTACTGCTTTTGTTGGAGATATCCTTTTATTACTTGCAATTTATAAATTAAAATCCTAACATAGAACAATAAGCCATTAAGTGTCATCAACAAATGCGTAGGAACTGCAAGGTAGAGGTTACCGCATTGATTTCTGCCCCAGTCTTTCATTATCCTAATGTTGCAAAAATGGTTCATTTGGGTAGAAATCAATTCTTATTAGTAAAGGCAACCACCAACCATGGTGGTTGTTGGTCTGAGTTTGTGCTTCTCCAGATCAAGTACTCTTAAACTACACCCAGTATGAATGACATGTGACTCCTATACCTTGTAGTCCTCTTTTTATGTAACATATCCTATACACTGATTTACACACATGTGATTCATCGTCTCTGTGTGATATAAAGTGCTACGACACACTACACTGCTATGAGTAGCTCTATAAAACAAAACAAAAGCACACAGGAGAGTGGTTATGGAGACATGTGGGTCACTGTTAAAGGGTGGTAGTGAGGTATTTCATGGAGAAGGAGGTAATTGTGCGGTGCCAGCAAACAGACTCACCCTGGGCGCCACCAGCGCTAAAGCCGGCCCGGATTGTACTCACCTGAAGGGGGGATCTCTGTCCCCTCTCAAAATGCAGGCCAGTTGCCGCCTGCAGAGGGAAAGGTGGACAAGTGGCTTCAAATAGGTGATCCGTCTTTTACTAATGACCTGTGCGGTGCAGGTTTAGGCTTGCACTGGGAGCAGCTCATTTTCTATGTTACACAACACTGTCCCCGTCTGAGCCTGGTGCACAGACCTAAGTGTAAGCCTAGGCACAGACTGGGACAGTGCGCGCATCCGTAACACCCCCCTGATTTTGTTTTCTTTATTAAGTACCGTTTCACATTTTTTTCCATTGCACAGATTTTTTCTTTACCTCTGGAAAATTAAGAGGAAATGTAAAACTGGAAAGAGGTTCTCTGATGAGTGCAACAACAAGATGCAGAAATCACAGCCCTAGCCCTTTCATTAGAACAAGTGATGGATGCAGCTGCCCCACCACAGCTGAACCCCAGTCCCGTATCAGCCTATGGAAGGAAAATGTAGATAGAGTAGACCAGCAGCGATGAGGGACAACAGCTGCAGCGGAGATGACTAGCCCTACAGCGGTGGCAGACTAGAGCAGCAGCAGTGACAGACTACAGCCTCAGCGATGACGAACTAGAGCTGCACTGGTGACAGACTAGAGCAGCATAGATGAGGGACTAGAACCACAGCTGAGATTGATTAGAGCCACAGCGGTGATGGACTATAGGAGCAGCAGTGATGGACTAGATCCTCAGCGGTGATGGACTAGAGCAGCAGCAATCAGGGGCTAGAGCAGTAGCGGTGATGGGCTAGAGCCTCAGCAGTGATGGACTAGAGCGGCAGAGATGGAGGGCTAGAGCAGCAGTGGTGATGGACCAGATAAGCAGCAATGATGGACTAGAGCTGCAGCGGTGATGGACTAGAGGAGCAGTGATGAGGGGCTAGATCAGAAAAAAGTAATGGATTAGAGCTGCAAGGGTGATGGACTAGTTGTCCAGCCGGACACAATTTGATCAGTTTTTAAATTTTCAGCAAATCATCATAATGGGATAAACAAATATTGTAGTGGGACACAATCCTGCATCCAATTCATATAGAAAAAGATAAAGTACAAAAGGACACAATCCTGTATCTGATTCAAACATAAATCACACAAAAATAAACATGGAAAAATAATAGGTTAGACAAAAGGTTTTTCAGGCAATAAATGGGCGGGTGCTTAGGTCAGTGAGGATTCATAAGTAAGCTATACACGATAGTTAATACACTAATAGGACACATTGGTCATCTGTGTGAAACTATACATGTGGTCAACGGCATTTCGATCCCTTACAGCGTATATTGGGATCATCATCAGGACGATTGTATTCAAATGGCTAAATTAGAATTCTGCCTGTTGAGACAACAATCAATAAAAAGGGCAGACATAAGTGTGAGAGCAGAGAGAGGGTGAAGCTTATCGACACAATTTCACTGGTTTAGAGGACCATGCACTGATTACTTCAAGGCCATGTGAAAGTCCTATTCTCGCAGTGAATTCAGGGAAAACCGGAGGATTTCTAGAGATGAAAAAGATCTGTGACACGGCGCGTAATACTGAAGTGCGAAGTGACGGCGTTTGTGCAGGGAGTAAAGATTGAGGAGGGAAAAAGTAATATTTTCTGTAGCGGGTTGTGGGTTTATAGGGGAATAGGGTGGGAAGTAATTTAATTGTAAATAAATAAATATTGTTATTTATTTATTGGTTTTGTTTTGTTGTAATTTTGAATATTTTTTAATTGTTAATTAATTATTTGCTAATTGGTAAATAATTTGTATTATTAGGTAATTATTTGTAATATTTTTTTGTATTTTTAATTGATCAATTATTATTGTTATTGTTATTGTATTAAATAGTTAATTACTTTTAATTAATTTGTATTTGGTATTAATATTTAATTTATTTGTATTTGTATATGAAGTATTTACTTTCCCTACTGTTGCACTCTCTGGAGTGTGAATAGTAATTGTTACCCCTACGCTGTCCAACGCTTTCCCTACTGTTGCACTCTTTGGAGTGGCAAAAGTAATTTTAACCCCTACGCTATCCAACGCTTTACCTACGGTTGCACTCACTGGAGTGGGAATAGTAATTTTTACCCCTACGCTATCCAATGCTTTTCCTACTGTTGCACTCTTTAGAGTGGGAATAGTAATTTTAACTCTCCCGCTATCCAACGCTTTCCCTACTGTTGCACTTTCTGGAGTGGGAATAGTAATTTTTACCCCTACGCTATCCAATGCTTTCCCTACTGTTGCACTCTTTGGAGTGGGAATAGTAATTTTTACCCCTACGCTATCCAACGCTTTCCCTACTGTTGCACTCTGTGGAGTGGGAATCGTAATTTTTACCCCTACGCTATCCAACGTTTTCCCTACTGTTGCACTCTCTAGAGTGGGAATAGTAATTTTTACCCCTATGCTATCCAACACTTTCTCTACTATTGCACTCTCTGGAGTGGGAATAGTAATTTTTACCCCTACACTATCCAACGCTTTCTCTACTGTTGCACTCTCTGGAGTGGGAATAGTAATTTTCACCCCTACGCTATTGAACGCTTTCCCTACTGTTGCACTCCCTGGAGTTGGAATAGTAATTTTGACCCCTACGCTATCCAACGCTTTCCCTACTGTTGCACTCACTGGAGAGGTTATAGTAAATTTTACACTTTCCGCTATTCTCCGGTAAAAATATTGTAATTATTTTATTAATATTACACTCATAAATATGTGTATTAAAAAATGTATTTGTATTGTTTTTTACTTACATTAATTATTTATTAATTTCAAGGTTATTTAAGTATTTTAAGTATGTTTAAGTTAATTATATTTATTATTTCATTAATTATTTAATAATTTAAAGCATTTTTAAAAATTCGATATTTTGACTAACTATATTTTTTACATCAATATTTTTGATTCAATATTTTTTTACTTACCTGTTTGGAGATAGGAGGACTAGTAATTTTAACCCCTAGCGCTATCCAACGTTTTCTCTGCTGTTGCACTCACTGGAGTGGGAATAGTAATTTTTACTCCTACGCTATCCAACGCTTTCCCTACTGTTGCACTCTTTGGACTAATTCTACTTAAATTGAGAAAAATCCTAATTTTAAGACTTTCGGTATTCACAGAAGGCATTTAGGAGTCCTAAAGTTAGGAGTCCTAACTTCTGTGAATACCGAAATGAGTAAGTTCATTCTGTGAATGCCAAAAGGAGTAAGTGTATTCTGTGAATGCCAAAAGTAGTAAATGCAATCTGTGAATACCAAAACAGTAGTAAGTTTAGGATTGAGTCTTAAGTTCATTCTGTGAATCGGGCCCAGTAATTTTAACCCTCCCGCTATCCAACGCTTTCCCTACTGTTGCACTTTCTGGAGTGGGAATAGTAATTTTTACCCCTACGCTATCCAATGCTTTCCCTACTGTTGCACTCTCTGGAGTGTGAATAGTAATTGTTACCCCTACGCTGTCCAACGCTTTCCCTACTGTTGCACTCTTTGGAGTGGGAAAAGTAATTTTAACCCCTACGCTATCCAACGTTTTACCTACTGTTGCACTCACTGGAGTGGGAATAGTAATTTTTACCCCTACGCTATCCAATGCTTTTCCTACTGTTGCACTCTTTAGAGTGGGAATAGTAATTTTAACTCTCCCGCTATCCAACGCTTTCCCTACTGTTGCACTTTCTGGAGTGGGAATAGTAAGTTTTACCCCTACGCTATCCAATGCTTTCCCTACTGTTGCACTCTTTGGAGTGGGAATAGTAATTTTTACCCCTACGCTATCCAACGCTTTCCCTACTGTTGCACTCTGTGGAGTGGGAATCGTAATTTTTACCCCTACGCTATCCAACGTTTTCCCTACTGTTGCACTCCCTGGAGTTGGAATAGTAATTTTGACCCCTACGCTATCCAACGCTTTCCCTACTGTTGCACTCACTGGAGAGGTTATAGTAAATTTTACACTTTCCGCTATTCTCCGGTAAAAATATTGTAATTATTTTATTAATATTACACTCATAAATATGTGTATTAAAAAATTAATTTGTATTTTTTTTACTTACATTAATTATTTATTAATTTCAAGGTTATATAAGTATTTTAAGTATGTTTAAGTTAATTATATTTATTATTTCATTAATTATTTATTAATTTAAAGCATTTTTAAAAATTCGATATTTTGACTAACTATATTTTTTACATCAATATTTTTGATTCAATATTTTTTTACTTACCTGTTTGGAGATAGGAGGACTAGTAATTTTAACCCCTAGCGCTATCCAACGTTTTCTCTGCTGTTGCACTCACTGGAGTGGGAATAGTAATTTTTACTCCTACGCTATCCAACGCTTTCCCTACTGTTGCACTCTTTGGACTAATTCTACTTAAATTGAGAAAAATCCTAATTTTAAGACTTTCGGTATTCACAGAAGGCATTTAGGAGTCCTAAAGTTAGGAGTCCTAACTTCTGTGAATACCGAAATGAGTACGTTCATTCTGTGAATGCCAAAAGGAGTAAGTGTATTCTGTGAATGCCAAAAAGTAGTAAATGCAATCTGTGAATACCAAAACAGTAGTAAGTTTAGGATTGAGTCTTAAGTTCATTCTGTGAATCGGGCCCAGTAATTTTAACCCTCCCGCTATCCAACGCTTTCCCTACTGTTGCACTTTCTGGAGTGGGAATAGTAATTTTTACCCCTACGCTATCCAATGCTTTCCCTACTGTTGCACTCTTTGGAGTGGGAATAGTAATATTTACCCCTACGCTATCCAACCCTTTCCCTACTGTTGCACTCTGTGGAGTGGGAATAGTAATTTTTACCCCTAGCTATCCAACGCTTTCCCTACTGTTGCACTCTCTGGAGTGGGAATAGTAATTTTTACCCCTACGCTATCCAACGCTTTCTCTACTGTTGTACTCTCTGGAGTGGGAATAGTAATTTTTACCCCTACGCTATTCAACGCTTTCCCTATTTTTGCACTCTCTGGAGTGGGAATAGTAATTTAAACCCTCCCGCTATCCAACGCTTTCCCTACTGTTGCACTTTCTGGAGTTGGAATAGTAATTTTTACCCCTACACTATCCAATGCTTTCCCTAATGTTGCACTCTTTGGAGTGGGAATAGTAATTTTTACACCTACGCTATCCAACGCTTTCCCTACTGTTGCACTCTGTGGAGTGAGAATCGGAATTTTTACCCCTACGCTATCCAACGTTTTCCCTACTGATGCACTTTCTAGAGTGGGAATAGTAATTTTTACCCTTACGCTATCCAACACTTTCTCTACTATTGCACTCTCTGGAGTGGGAATAGTAATTTTTACCCCTACACTATCCAACGCTTTCTCTACTGTTGCACTCTCTGGAGTGGGAATAGTAATTTTCACCCCTACGCTATCGAACTGTTTCCCTACTGTTGCACTCCCTGGAGTTGGAATAGTAATTTTTACCCCTACGCTATCCAACGCTTTCCCTACTGTTGCACTCACTGGAGTGGTTATAGTAAATTTTACACTTTCCGCTATTCTCCGGTAAAAATATTGTAATTATTTTATTAATATTACGTTCATATATATATGTATTAAAAAATGTATTTGTATTTTTTTTACTTACATTAATTATTTATTAATTTTAAGGTTATTTAAGTATTTTAAGTATGTTTAAGTTAATTATATTCATTATTTCATTAATTTTTAATTAATTTAAAGCATTTTTAAAAATTCGATATTTTGACTAACTATATTTTTTACATCAATATTTTTGATTTGATATGTTTTTTACTTACCTGTTTGGAGATAGAAGGCCGATATTTTGGTACTCTATATTTTTACCTCGATATTTTTGTAACTCGATATTCTTGACCTCGATATTGTTTCAGTGATCCTTTCATTTTTGTGTGATTTATGTTTGAATCGGATACAGGATTGTGTCCTTTAGTACTTTATGTTTTTCTATATGAATTGGATGCAGGATTGTGTCCCACTGCAAAGTTTGTTTGTCCCATTACGATTATTTGCTGAAAATTACAAACTGCTTAAATTGTGTCCGGCTGGACACCAATGAATATAGGACTCATTGTAGACTATATTTTATCTATATGTCTCTATTTTTCCTCTTAAGGACCACTGTTGTTATTGAAACTACTACCCACCGTCCTTAACTACCCTTCGGGTTCCCTTGTACCCCCTCAAACCAGGGTGATGGACTAGAGCAGCAGCTGTGACCGGACCAGAGCCTCAGCAGTGACAGAGTGGAGCAGATAGTGGCGATGGACTAGAGCCGCAGTGGTGATGGACTACAGCGGCATTGGTGCAGACTTTCTAAAAAAACAACCTTCAAAGGGCTGATCATGTAGTGGAAGTAACTCTAGTCTAGAGTGATGTACTGTACCCGCCTGAGCAACCTTTACACAAGAAGAAAAAGAAAACAATGACTTAATGCTTTGATGTAACATGTCACACATGGAAGTTGAAATTGTCCAGGTCCTTCAGAAAATAGCTGGTGGGCCCATTTGACAACCACCAGCACAAAGTAACCACTTTGGAAACCCCCAAAATGATTCCTGAATGTTTCAGCTGCATTTCACAATGACCTAATATAGGGAAATACTCTCTCCTAATCCAGAAAGTGAAAGTATCCAAAAGAAAAGGCTTTCTTATTAGGAAATCAGCTCTACACATGAAGGGAGTTGTGTGGTCTTTTCAGCATAGGTTGTAGCTGCTGGTAATTCTACTCAGGCCTGTGCTCCTGACAGCCCTAATTTAACATCAGAACTGACATGAAGACATAGCAGTACAATTATGTCCGAAAGCAGTGTTGATGTAGAGGAAAGTTTTCATCACAAAACCAGCAAAGTATAGAACTCTTGAATTACTCTCAAACTTTGGTAATCATTCTGGGTCATAGTTCCTTGTACTGAATTTTTTGTTTTTCTGTGCCACTACAGAGAATGACCAACCATATGCAAGTCATTGTTGACACTACCAAAAGGGACAGTCAAGATTGAAATGCCAGGCCAGTTCCCCTCTTGATGGGTATTCAAGTAACCCCTGAGCAGTTCAAGGATCGCTGGGTCTCATCAGTGAGGGTAGCTTCATTCCTATAGTGCAATGAACTCAAGACCTACTTCTAGATATATCCCTTCATCTTGGGAAGACTCAACTAGCCATCACAAAAACAAATCTATGGAATGTTTGTTTTCTTCTTCTCAGCTTCTGGTAATTACTTGGGCTGCATTATGTTCCATCATTCTGGGAGCAGGGGATGTTGGCGACCTGGGTGGCTTGTGCATACATGCTGAAACACGTTATAATCATCACCTTGAAAAAGTCATCAGAATCACTAACAGATGCTTCCAGATATGGTTGTGATGCAATCTGACATCCCTCCCATTGCAAGGTGGGTAGAGATGGTACATATGAGCAGTCCAGGTCCTTAAGAATTTCTTATTTGGGCTTCTAAATTAAGCGGTTGCATTTCAACAAGCAACATCAAGAGGAAGATTTGCCGAAACAAACAGATGGTTGATTGCTCCACGTTGATGTTTAGCATTCCAGATATGAATCTATTTGAAGGTGCACCTACTTTCTCTTTTAATATCAATAATAAGGCTGCAGCCTGAGAAGAATCATCTCATCCGACTGGAATAGTGACTTTCTGGAATACATTTTTCAATCTACCAGTGCATTCAAGACATGGCTGTGGAGTTATTTGTAATCTAGAAGAATCACTTTCTTCCCCTGTTCTGCTTTACATTTCCAGGGGTGTGTAAGAGTACAGGGTGGGACTTTGCTATGTGAGTGGCCATGTTAGTGTGTATTTTCTTGCTCTATTTGTTCCTGACATTCCAAGGCTGCCTGCTTGAAACAGGAGCGGTAGTGATTAGGTTTTGATGGATATGCCCTGGTGATGAAGGATGCATTATGTCCTGGGCCTGTATAACTGCCCACAGTCCCAGAATGAGTATTTGTTTCATAGATCCATGTACACTTTGACCATAAGCTCTCCTGACCCTGGTATATCTGAGGCTCTAACTCCCAACACAGGGTGTGATAGTCTAGTCACAAAACATGGATTTACCCTTTTAAAGCCAAAAGGGACCGGGTAGGTAGATCAATCCAAACATTTTGCAAATGGTCACTTTTGTGCTCTTCATTGACCAACCAATGGAATCCAAATCAATCAGAGTGCACTGAACCAATCTCCTGCCACTAGTTAGACCCCCCTCAATTAAACCAATGATTATAAATGTCTCCTATTTAAAAATATACATCTTTTTATTGTAATTGAAAATACAAATAAATCTGTCCACAATATATACATTGACATTTGTACAGTATCAAATCTGAAATATAAAACATAAAATATGCAAAATGTATCACAGCACAATATATTCAAAAGTTATACCTATTCATGTGTAAACATTTCAACTGTATATCTACCACATAATGTCATAGCTTGCACACATATGAATTGTATTACAACCAAATAAATTGTTTCAATAATTGCCCTTTTACAAAAGAGTATCTGTGGATTGTCAATTGTGGATATACACAAACAAATCACATAAAATCTATTTCCTAAAAATGTCTTTTCTTATTGCATTTATTTTATTCCATTCCTTAAAACTGTCAACTGCATTTTGGTGGATTTTAGAATCAAATCCCCGCCTTCTTCAGGACAGGTTCATAAAGATTTTTTTTTTAAACCAGTTGTTTAATCTAGCACAATTGGACCATAATGGAATCAAGGCCGGAAGCCACCTATGTAAAATGAGCTCTTGTCAGATTTATTTTGACTCATCTGGGCAACCAACTATAGCGTGTAGCTAATTTAACATATTGGCATTTAAGGGAATCTGTATTCAGACTGAAAGATGATAAATTAATTATAAATAAGGTACCCTAAAGGTAGCATAGCAATAATAGCGAAAGATGGGCATTCGTTTTTTAACATATACTGAACAATAAAATGCATATAGTTTTGTGACAAATTTAAAGGTGGAGTATCGGAGCAACACCATTAACATTATATGTGTAATTAGTATGATTATAAAAAGAGCTTGGTAAAGAAGTGATTTTATAATTTCTTGCCATACACCCTGGATCATATATGATCAGGGGACCACCATAGAACCACAAAAAGGACCCACAAGCCTCCCCCGGGCGAAGATTGGGACTGTTCAACTTAGAGCTAAGGGGGTCATTAGGATGGCGGACGGACCTGCGTCCGTCCACCACCCCAAGGTGCAGGGACCATCCACAGGGGCAGCGGTGTTCCCTCCATAGGAATTAGGATGTGACCACCACCCTGGCGGTCACATCCTGTATACTTAACATTGCGGCAAAGTTAAAAATGCATGCTTTGCATGTGCATGCACAAAGCGGCAGGCACCGCTCGGTGCCTGCCACTTTGTGCATGCACATGCAGGGGGGTACCATAGCTACCCCCCATGTGCACCACCCACCCCCCAACATCCTGGGGGCCCGCAAGGGGCCCCCAGAAGCAAAGGTCCACATGCTTTTCCACGGCGGAATATCCGCCGCGGAATAGCATGTCTCGGCACCCATCATAAACAACCAAATTGCGGTCCAGACCCCGCGGAACAGCGGCGGACGGACCTGCCGTCCTCTGCTGATCCCACCGCCATCATAATCTGGCGGTGGGTGTTTTCAAGGACTGCGGCGGTGAATCTGCATCCTCCGGGCCAGCGGTGGCTTCCACCGGCCCGGAAGATGCGGATTCACCGCTATCATACTCAACCCCTTAATTTAAAAAAAACTACATCATTTGCAAATACCCATTAATAATTATTAAAAACATAATTACAATTGAATAATTAATTAACAATAAATTAACAATATATACCAATAAATATTAATTAATAAATATTAGTTACCAAATATTTAATATTGAACACTAAAATATTTTTCAAAACTAAAAACATAATTACAATTGAATATTTAACAATAAATTAACAATAAATACCAATAAATATTAATTAATAAATATTAGTTAACAAATCATAAATATTGAACACTAAAACATTTTTTTTTAAAAACATATTAATAATAACGAATTAATTAACAATTAAAATATACTAAACAATACATTTAGGTTTAAATAAAAAAAATATTTTAAATGAAACAATAATTACCAATTAATAAAAATGTATTTCCAACAAATAAAAAGTAATTAACAATTATATATCTGAATTACCAATTAAAATAATTAATTACCAATTAAAAAAATGATTGGCAATTTGAAAAATGTAATTACCAATTACAAACATTAAATACCAATTACAAAAATTAATTACCAATTAAAATAATTAATTTCCAATTAATCATTAATTTAAAATAAATAAAAATCAATTCCAATAAAAAAATATTACCCAATTATAATTAAATTACTTCCCACCCAATTCCCCTATAAACCCACAACCTGCTACAGAACTTCAACACAAAATTAATTTAAATTAATTTACAGTTACTAAAAATTATGAATTAATTTACTATAATTAACTTTCTTCCCACCCTATTCCCCTATAAACCCACAACCCACTCCAGTACTAAAACATAAAATTAACATTATTAATATATAAAAAATAGTACACATATAATTTAAAACAAATAAAATACTTAACAAAAAACATATAACACATACATATAAAATACATAATAAAATACATAACAATAAACAAATATCGATATTAGTAACATCGAAATTAGTTACATCGATATATTTGATATCGATATTACTAACTTCGATGTTACTTACATCGATATAAATTTTTTGATATTACTTACCTTAGGGTCGATATTCTGTCCAACGATATTCTTGACCTTGATATTCTCCACCTTCGATATTTCCAACTCGATATTACTGTAAGTCGAAATTTAGGAATCGATATTTAGACTGTGCAACACCAGCAACAGAGCCCAACCAAAGTAAAGACAAAGGGGTGAAAACCGGCCGACTCAGACTCAAACCGAACCAGGGGCAGACACGAAAGGCTCGATCAGCATGGGCAGGCGAGGCAAATCCCCAAGGTCATGAGACCAGTGCAAACCAAAGAACAAAGGCGAACAACAGGGAAGACCTCGCCCCCAACAACACAGCCTCAGGAGGAGACCCCAACTGCAAACCCGGGGGCGACCAGAGCAGGAAACCACAGCTGTGGAGAAGGCACATAATGACCATCGGAGAAGAGGCGCAACAGGTACCCCAAACAAACAGCCAGCCGATCAAGTGGCTCAGAGGACCCTATGACCACAGCAAAGGAAAACCCCAAGTGAGTGCCAACACCAGCAGCAGAAGAGCCAAGACCAGAAATGGCAGAAAGAATAATCCAGCCAGAGACGCCCCCAGAGGGACCAGGCTGCCAGCTGAACAAACCTCAGACAGGCCAGTGGAGGACACCAACTCGGAATCCACACAGGCCCGAATGGGCAGGATAGGCCCAACAGCCATAACCCCAAAACTCCCAACCACCGAGCGGAGAGAGAAAAAACCCTGGAACCAGCCAAGCCACAGAGGCAATAGAAGCCAGGGTGGAAGCCAATCAGACCACACAGGCACACAAACTCCACTGCCCAGCTCGCACCAAGAGAGGGCAGGAGCAGGGGTGAAACCCCCCACTGCAAAAGACAAAGAAACCAGCCACACTCAAGGCAACAGAGCACAAAAGCGGCCAGGAAGCCAGGGCCAAAGCCAAGCAATCCACCCGGGCAGGAGGACCCAGTGGCCCAACCTGCACCCTGGGAAGGCCCATGCAGAGCACAGGCAAAGTAAAGGGTAGGGAGGCCAAAAGAGACCCCCGGCACAGAACCACAAGACCACGCAGGACCAAAACACAAACAAGGCACCAGCCCAATGGCCCAGACCTGCAAGGGCTGAGAACAGAACAGCCCGTCCGAAAACAACACAGAGGCAACAGCCAAAGCCCCACACCAGAGCAGGAGCAACATGGACCCGGGGAGGGACAGCACCAAAACCACAACCAAAGGCAGAAAGAGCCCAAAAAGCGAAACACTGACCCAGAGAACAGAGCTGCCGGCAGAGGAACAACAGCCCAAGGGAACAGAGAAGCCAGAGGCACAAGATACAGTCCAAACCACAGTGGAAAGCCCCTGGATATCCATCAGCAAGGCGGGCAGATACCCAAAGTGACGAGACAAAACACTGAGCAGGCCCAGGGGGGCATGCAGGGAAGACAGGAGCAGGCGCAGGCGGACAGGTAATGACTGGCCCAGCCGGAACCACGGGCTGGTGCCCCAAATGGCCAGAACACCCCGCCCCTCAACGCCCGGGACCCGACTGCAGATGAACCAATCACCCATCAGGGTGAGACCACACAAGGCCAAGGACCACAGTACCACCCCAACACATCAGAAATGGGTAGAACATATACACATGAAAAAAGGGAAACACCAGGCTGAAAACACCCCAGAGCTGGCAAAACCCCTCAACGCAGCCTGCCACAAACACAGCCCCACCAGACGCCCTAAGCGAGCGCCCGGGCAACACAGAGCACACTGCACCCGGAAACCCCGGAGGACACCCAACCAGGCAGCAAATAGGTCTGAACATGCTGAACCTCAGAGAGCAGAAGAGAGCTGGCAGGACCCAGGTGGCAAGGTCGGAGGCAAAAATGGTGACAAGGCCTTAGGTCACAAAGAAGGGCCAGGAAGAAGGAGCGCAGGGCAACGGGGGAAAAACACCCAACTCTCGCTGCCCAACACCTGTAAAAGCAAACCCACCTGCACAGGGCAGGTAAATACGGGCTCCCAAACAGGGACTGAAAGACTACAGCACTTCGTAGTCCCAGGCAAGCACCAAACAACGTACAGAACAGACAAGAACAGGAGTGTGCATGTGGCATGGCTGTAGGCTGCTACACAGATTCAACAATACCAGGCGGACTTTTATATTTTCCAACAGCCAGCCCTCAGTACCGGGAAATGCAGAAAGGAAGGAAAAAGGCAAACCGCCATGCCAAGAGACACCCCAAACCAGAACAAGGCCCCACTCCAACCAGCCCAAGGCGTACCACCAGAATCCACACCAGGGCAGGAAGAAAGTAAGCAGCCCGGTTGCCAGGCTCTCCAGGGACAACTAAGACAGCCTTGCCCACAACAACGGGCATCACAAGACGGTCTCACAGCCTCCAAGGCAGTTTCCCATTCAGCCCACAGCATGTAGTACTGCATGGGAACCAGTGACCGCAATGTGTCTTCCACCCGGCCAGGCCATAGGAAGACACGCCCTCTGTCCCGGAACAGAACGGGAGGCCGGCGCACCAGTCACAAAGGGTCAACCAGTCGGTAACATTCAACCCTCCTGGCAAGCCCAGCACCTCGTCCCATTCCTGTCAACAGACAGAAAAAAAGTACAGGCGGAATGCTGGGAAAGTACTGCTTATGTATGTACTCACAGTGGGAGGAGTTGGGGTTAGGGTCCAAGCATTCCTCCGTTCTTTCATGAGATGATTATTTCCACTTGTCATGAATGGGACGTGACAGGAGGGACCTGAGGGTAATGTCCATAAGTGCTAATAAAAAATTAAAGCATTTTCAACTAAGTCTCGATTGATTTAAAAACTACTACGTCCACTGAGAGCAAGTGCTGGGGAGGACCTCTGTTACCTTGACACAACCACAGCTTATGGGAGTTGCAGTTGAGGGTACATCCGCCATAGGGATAAATTAATCAATCCATCAGTAAATTTGTAGAGCAGTAATTGTCACTCACGAGGGTGTCCAGGCGATAGGGATACTAGCTTCCTATCAGATGATCACACAGAGTTCAGCCTCCATGTTTATGAGTTATTTAATTTCATTTCTTTATTCTATATTAATTCTAGAGACTTGAGTTATTACACAAATATTAGTAAAATTGTATTTATAATGCCTGTGGTATTCTATTTTTTTTCACCTTTTAGCAGCTTCAAAGACAATATTCCACCAACAGAGGAGATGAAAACATTTTAAACTCAACCAAAACACAAGCTCTGTTTTGATATTAATTATTTTTTCAGAAACTATAAAAGCTGGTCTTTCTACTGAACTGGTGCTCTCTGCTGACTTCTCTGCTCCCAGAAAACAAAACCAGCTTCAAATAAAGTGTTATTCTTATCAAGCTGTCTCCTATCGTGTTCGAAAAGAACTTCATTCAAAATAAAGCAGGCCCCAACGCTCAATGAGTTAAAAGCTCGCTGCTGACATCTATGAGACATGCAGATCAAGACAAGGAGGTCCATTAGGATGGCGGACAGACAAAGTCCGTCCGCCATCCTGTCTGAGGACAGGACCATCCCCCACAGGTGCAGAGGTCCCGTCCGTGGAATTAGGATGCACCCGCCATAGTGGCGGGTGCATTCCGCATTTTTAACATTGCGGGGGCGGTGCTGAAAGCACCTCCCGCTGCAGTGTTAAAAATGCATGTTGTGCGTTCCAAAGCACAACATGACAGGCACCTGCCATGTTGTATTTTGAAACGCAGGGGGGTTTGCGACCTTGCGCCTTGCGACCGCGGCGGAAAAGCGGCGGACGGTCTTCCCTATCCCCTGCCATTGTAATATGGGGGGGAGAAATAGGTGGCGGACAGACAAGGATGGAGGACGGATCGCCACCGCCTGCATGGCGGTGGCGATCCATCCGCCATCCTAATTGACCCCTTGGGGTGGGCGGAACTCGCAGAGTTTCACTCCATGGAATTCTTCAGAGTTACATAAAAACTCCATGAGATTTCGTGAAGTACTGTGAGTGGATGGAAATCGGTACTGCTTGCGAAGACTTTTAGCACCTGGAGCTTGTACCATGCTGCAAAATCAGCATGAAGGGCACCACACAGCGCATCAGAGGGTGCTGCTTCTTTGCTGCCACTCAAATCGAAGTAGGTGCAGAGATTGAACATGAAGAGGTAAAACTCAGAAATATTTGGGCCTTTACTATGCGAAGTTCTGAATATCTTGATTAGCGGAGCTTTGTTTCCCAACGGCCAACTTGGTTTCGTTGATCCAAGATCAGAGCTCTAAAGCCATAATTAAATGACTAGCTGGCCTGAACAACAGAATAAAATGTTGGAGCGGTCAGTTCCCATGTTCTGAAAAAAATGTGGAAAGAGCACATAAGGGGGAAGGGAGAGCACAAGTGAACCCCTGCCCACATGGGAGTACCCCAACGGGATTCCCAAATGTTTAAAAAAAAAAAGTATTTTGCTGCCAGGTTTGTATATATGGTGACTAGATTTATGATTCCCAGCGAGATCCCCAGGTTTTGCAAATCCTTGATGGAAAGGCTGAATTCAGAGCAAGCTTCAAGCCTGGTGCCACAATTCCCGGGTAAGCTTCATGATCCCAAAGTCAATGGATTGTTGGTTTTGTGGCTCTTGGTCCAGAACTGGGCACCTAGCACAGATTCATGGAGCTTGCTCTAGGTTCATGGTACAAAACATTGAAGCTTGTGCAAACCTTTATTGAGAAACCAGATGCAATTTTGGATGGTTGGCTAGTCTCTGGAGGGTGGGGGCATATGGGGGTTGGGAAGCAGGGCCTGACAGGAGACCATGTCTTGGCCAATGCCTGTTGTGCACCACCTTTGGTGGTATGCAGCTGGGGTCGACTGACTGCAGAGCAAGACGTGTCTCAGGCCTGGCTTACTAGGACATCAAGCCGCTGCCACGGCTCAATCTAAAGGATACTAAACTCAATAACCCCTCTGCTCTAACAATGTCAAGTAACGTCAAATCCAGGACTGGCTGTCCACATAAATGTGGGTGTTCACAGCCCAACTTCAGCAAGTCGAAAATATCTTCAATTCAATCACATCAATCAATCAGCACATCAATCCATCAATTAAAAAAGTTTACTTTTATTTATCACAATCTTTAAAACAAACACTAAAATTCATATCAGATTAAAATCACATCTCTAAATCAAACACTAAGAAAACACTGCAAACCAGGCTACATAGCTTGATATAAAAAATGTCTACATTTAAATATTTTAGGCAAAGTACAGAAATAAATGAGTAAATAAATGTTTTTTTTCTTCTTTTTATTCGATCTCCCCCAAGTGTGATCTAAGTCTCAAAATGCTTCTGAGAAAACTTACAATCATAAAACATTCTAAAGTTGATTGAAGTATGCAGGAACAAAAACTCTGTTTTTTGCTACAATGGACAAGGGAATTTCTTTTAGGATGCCTGATGAAATTGGCAGTAAAAAGGTATATGCCCTAAAGTGTGCCTGACCACTTGGACAACCAGGAGCACATGCATGCGGTGTATTACATTTTGGAAAATGGATTAAGTTCTGATAGCATCCGAAGCCCAATTCTAGTCCGAGTAACTCAGGCATGCTTTAAATGCTCCCAAAAACTGCTCTATACCACTTATACCACTTCTTGAAAGAGACGTAATCAATGACGTCATATGTGAAGTTGCAAGAAGATCATGGTGGTGTCTAAGTTATAGTTTCCATATCTTACTATAACTGATCAATCTCAGGTTTTGAGTAAAAAGGCCAACTTCTCCATCATACGGCACACTCCTGTCCTTTCCTTGCAATGGCTCGCTTTTGGCTGCCTAGCACCAACACAGGTACCCTTGCATCATTGTGCAAAGGAACCTGTGTTGCAGGCAAGATCCTTTTTATGCAGCAAGGGACACCTTCCTGCACAAAAACAATCCTGAGAGTCATTTTCCTCTTTCTATGCATGCTACAGAATTCAGCACATGTAGAAAGACCAATAAACGGGGAGAAATAAAGATATTTCCCCTTGTTAAGTCTCCCCTCGGCAAGCATAGTATTTTGGTGCATTCCAGGAATAATACTAATGGTAAATCTGGGAAAGCATCAAAATCAATGGGTGGATGCATGGCAACACCCATGCTTCACCGGTGGAACGCCTCCCTTAGGCAGAGCAACACAAGGCAGCGATTTGCGTTGCCTTAATCCAAATTTATCAAGCCGAGCATGGCCACGCAAGGTGACCTTGCATGGCTTGATTAATCTGACTTTAGTGTTGTGCTGCCTGTGTGCCCCCTTTTGTGGATGAAAAGAAGATGCAACCTTATGATAAATAATGGGCTTAAGTGCATGACATACTGCAAGCGTATTTGTTCAAACATCATCATATTAAATTAATTAGACAAAGATTTATTCCCCTTTCACACTACGTGCCTTTTGGAAATGCATTCTTTTAGATTTGACTTTGCAATAGGGGTGGGTGGAATTTGCAGAGTTTCACTCTGCGGGATACCGCAGAGATACATAAAAGCTCTGCAAGATTCCGCGAAGTTCTGTGAACGGGTGGATAGGCACTTTGCACTGATTTGTAACACTGAGAGCTTGTTCAGCACTGGAAAATCAGCGCAAATGTCATCACGCAGTGCACCAGAGGGTGATACTTCTTTGCTGCTGCTTGATTCTATTTTGTACTCAACCAGCAGATTTCTCTCTATTGAGCGGCAGCTTTTTTGCCGTGAATAGTCGCGTCTTGACGTATAGCGAATATGCCATCATGTGCCATCCTAACACCCAAAAATCATGCTAAAAAATGCCAATTCTCACTCGCACATAGCGGTTGGCGGAATTCATCGCCTAACACTACCTTGCAATGAATGGCAGTAAATGAAGTGGTAATATGTTTAGATATAGTAGGTTAAGCTTTCATACAAGTAGCAATTCCCAACTTATATTTTTAATGTCAAATTACTAAGCACTAAAGTGAAAAATCAAAAAGAATTTCCAAAATTCTAACATATTTTAGTTGCTGATTTTTACTTTAAAGTATAAAAAAAATGCAAATTTTCATTCTTGAATTTTCAAACATAAAAAAGATTCATTTTTCCCGCTCTACTAGTTTTTGATCAAAAATAAAGAACATATAAATTTAATATCATATGGATGAAGTAAAGAGTGTTTTCAGTCGAAGATGAGCCTGACAGATGTATTCTGCAGGAAGCTCTTTACTTTCTGCATGGATTGATGACCCTGTTGAGTGCTTGCCTCAGTTTGGTGATCCCAAGAATTAAGACAATGGATGATGCAGGAACTGAAAGGACAGAAACTGTCAGGAAAATGAACCACAACCAATGACCATGAAAAACCGGCATGAGGCCCTCGGACAGGAAATATACAACACAGATAGATAGGAGGGATCCCAACATTCTGACTGCTCCAAAATGAGCATCGAGCCGAGGTCTGCTGAAGGCTGATGCATTATTTTTCATTCTCTAGGTATGTCTACAGAGCGATGTGAGGATAACTGTGATAGAAGCAATGCCGAAAAGAAGAGGCAAGCAGACGCCAAAGGCAATTGTTGAATAAATGTATGACACTTCCCATGTCCAAACTTCACTCAGGAGAGTATCATTAGCTTTGAGATTGGTTGTTGAATTCCGAGAATATTCTTTGTTGGATCTCCAGTTCAAAGTGATGGTGAGGACCAAGGATCCTATCACAATTCCCAAAATCAGCCAAGGCACCAATTTGGAGATCCTTTGCTTTAACCAGAAGAAGAGGTGGTTGTTGAAGTCCACTATCTTCACACAGTAGAAGACTGAGAGACAGGTGGTTAACCAGGAACTACAGCTAATACACCATAATGTAACTTGAAGTAGTATACCAGGAACCACAGCATTCATCTCATAAGCACAGGAGTGTCCTAGCAGAGTGCACTGGGAACAAATGAAGGAGATTCCCAGAGCAACTAAGATGATATCACATGTGTTCAGGCATTTTCCTTTGGCCTTTTCTAGCAGATAAAATGCCACAATGAATACATTAGCAGATATTCCGATCACACTGGCCATGGCAACCACAATTATGTAAACCATTGAAAATGCAGAAGCCATTGTTTTTCTTTCTCTTTGCAGTTTTGTGATGAATTCACAAAGATCAATGTTGCTCTGACTATACTTTGTGTATGAGTGTTGTGGACAGGGATGGATAGACTTCAGAATCAGCAGGTGTGCCTGGGTTAAGTTACCATTAGCGTCATCCTCACCATCACTACGGATCTGGATTTGGAAGGATGCAAATCAGCCTGGTTTTAGATTCTCTCTTTAAAGCAAAATAAACAGATCAACTATCTTATTTAAAACCTGGTGGTGCATCACTCTAATACTTAATAAAAAGATTATGTGTTCTCTTACTTGCGCTGAGAAAAATCAATGTAGGGCCTCATTTATGAGGTTTTGCCGTAGGGCAGCGATGCAGTCCTTCCTGCTGTGCTGCCTTACAGGAAAAGAAAAGGGCAGGAGTGCACTGTATCTAACAGATACAGCGCATTCCTGTCCTGTTATCCTCAGCCGGTGCACAATGGGCTGCCGTGCACCAACGCAGGCACCTTTGCATCATGGCGCATTTGTGCCTGCGTTTCAGGGATGATTATTTCTGTGCAGGAAGGGAAACCTTCCTGCACAGAAACAATCAGAAGAGGCGTTTTCCTCTTTCTATGTGTGCTGCAGAATACAGAACAAATAGAAAAAGGAAAAACGAGGAGAAATATTGATATTTCTCCTTGTTGTGCCCCCAATTACACCGAGTAAATCTGGGGCAGTGTTGAAAAGCCATGGATGTTGCTGGGAACGCACCAAGCAACACCCATTGCACTCCCCTTTAACTCAGAAACTGTGTTAAAGGGAGCCATATTTATGAGGCAGCATTAAGTCAAAAAAAGTGGCTTTGTGCTGCCATGTAAATATGGAGCAGGCTCCTGCGCCACGGAACGTCACAAAAGTGACATTCCGGCATTGAAAGGGCCCCATATATGAGGTCCATAATGTTTATTGATTTTATTTGGTTTGTTAAACAAGGTCTCCACATTGAACTGCCACCATACGCTTTCTCCAAAGGATGATTAAAATTGAATAAAATATACAGTTAAATATAGATCTATTCCACAAGAACAGTTAGTGACAGTGTGTAGATGTAAATAGTGAATTAGAACAGGAAAGCATTGTGTTGCCAATACTATTACTTACTTATTAACATAAACATCAACAAAAGGTAAGAAACTGAATAAACACAATTTTGACAATTGACCCCCATGCAGTCAAGACAGAGATATTAGGTGAAAACAGTATACTTCCCAGAGTGATTTCTTGAATCCAATAAATGTTGTGGCATGCCTCTACAATGACTGATGCATAGGTATCATTATATCATTAGCGCCACAGATAACTACTGTTATGTATCATTTTAGGACCATATTGTAGGTTTCCCGATTAATGCCCTTATATAGGTATAAATCACCATATCCTTGTACAGGCATAAAAATCATATCCATATTTAGGCATAGCTCATGCAGTCCAAATACGGCAGGGCTACTTCCACTAGTTCCGAAAATCCACAACGATTTCTTGGAAACTCAGCTTCAGCAGCCGGGGACTTCCCCTTGCTTGAATATTGATTTGTCCAAGAACTCATGGAGTTTTCAAAGAACTAAGACTCTTTGATGACGTTATTATGTCCAACCGTACGTCAAAGTCGGCACCTTCAAGGTATAAATATGCCCACACTCGCCCAAGCAAACACACGGTGGTTTGGAGCAGTTTGACTATCTACTTTCCTGACGCTTCCTGCTACAGCAAGTGCCGAAGAAAGCCGACCCTCCAGCAGATGCACTGAGAGAGATGCTGTCTTTTCTCCTGCCAAGAAATCCAGCTCCAGTGTTTCCAAGCTACCCTTGCGGGTTGTTGGGAAATCGAGTCCTGAACTAAGGTACAGAGCTGATTAGACCCTTACAGAAATCTTGTGCATATTCTTCGCAAAAGATTACTACATTTATGCTACACCTCACTTACTTCTTCCCTCGTACTAAGCTTAAGTTAGGTACACCGGGTTTGGCGTATTTTAGAAGCACCAGTTGAGTACTTTTAGCCTCTGTTATTTATGTATGTATTTATATATGGTTTAGGAACCATACAATGCTCTTACAGTATTATTTTATGCTACTATTTATACTTTACGCATTATATTTTACACACAGTTTTACTATTGTAGCAGTTCATTTCTTATGCTTGAGAAAGAATGCTGTTCAATAAAACCTTTTATTGAAAACGCCCATCTTTCTACTTTCTCTGCACCTCTAGTGAAACGAAGCATGCACGACTGACTGAGTGAAATATCTATCTATTGTTTGCACGACTCTGAAGATACGCTTTATCTTGGGGAAACAAAGTTGTTTATGCAGTTGTCAGAGACTAATCCCTTCTTGTGAATTCGAGAAAGTTTCTAGTGACCTCTGAGCTAGCTGGCACACACAATTAAGTCTAGTATATTCGATAGAGACCTAGTCGACCTCAGTACTACTTGTAATCTATAGGATATACTATTCCAATGCGCAGGGCCTATTGAGAATATAGGAACTACACTACATGGCGCCCAACATTTCGTAAGGCACTAATTTAACGCTAGATACTAGAGTATCTCAGTCATGCTTTTCACAGAGACCCCTTTATCCCGCAAAAACTCCAATAGACATCTGGAGTGGGTTAAAGGATAAAATATCCGCCTTAAACTGAGTAGGACGAAAAATCCTATGTATTAGTTTTTGGTTTTGTTCAACGTTGAAGGATACAGCGTTCCAAAATATTGTGCACCGTATCTTTATTTCCTAGAAACTTGCTCTGCAAACCTTCATAAAAAATGACGGAGAGTGATGAAGAGTTGGCTAGAGCTGCAGCAGCAGCACTTGCACAAAACCTAGATACTACAGGTTTTAATGAAAATGACCCGGATGTTATACACAAGACGGCAAATGTAAGAAAAATGATAACTTACAAACTCATAAATAATGGGGTATCATTGAGAGGTGGAAAGGTAATATTTGTATTAGAGGCACATGAATATTGTCAGACAGGGGTATTCTATTCATGAATTGTCTTTCCACAAGCAAATCCAGTAACACATGAGTTCCACTACTATAAAATGGAGGAACATGCAGCAGAATACGTTCATTTCGAGGACGTTGAAATTCCACTAACTTACCAAGAGCCTCAGCTCTGGATTAATGGCGCCCTACAACATCAAAATCACATTACCAGGCTTGACCTACTAGGTAGACCAGGAGCTACATTGCCGGTTTTAGCCAGCTATACACCACATCCTAACATTGAAAGAATGTCAGATGTAGAACTGTTAGCTCAGCTAAAACAATTGTTTAAAATACATAGACAATTGGTACAATATGTTATGCGGACCTTAACAGTCCAACCTGCTATAAGAATTCCACATCACACCCCTCATCAGGGGAACACAAACAAAATCACACCACAGACTATACAGTCAGTAATCGGTAAGTTGCCTGCAAAAAGGGAACAAATTCCATTCTGGTTAGCCCAGAAAATTACTCAAATAGAGGCAGTATTTCCCGATAGTACACCTCATGAGAAACACATGATTCTAACAATCTGTTTACCAATGGGGATTGAACCACACGTAAAGGACTGTGACACTTGAGGTACAGTCTTTGCTTCAATCTACACAAAAACACATGGTGTCCATCTATGACGGTAATACCAGACGTTCTGAGACATATTCAAAATGAATACTGTCCAGAACTGTCCTTGAATCTAGGTATGAAATTACTGAAAGATTTCAAACAGGTCTCAGCTATCTTATTAGCTAACATTAAAGGTGAAGCAGCATCAATGGCAATCCGCCAAAAATTAAAAGAACTCGATATTACTGAGCAACCGTATGAACTTGCCAGAATTATTGAAAAATCCTATGAAGATCTAGATAGTGAAAGTTTGGGAGGGAAACCTGTAAAGCCTGAACTAACAGAAAAACCTAACTACTCCTAAAAAGAAATGGGAAAATAGTAGACAGTCACTTCCTAAAGAGAAGCACTCTCAGTCCAGAGGTAGATCTCCTCAAAAGGAGCACTCTGAAAAGAGATATAACCTTAGAAATAGGGATATTATAAGAAAACCTGATAGATATCAAGATACTGATATACGATCCTCTCGTACCTTTCAGACTTCCTCACAGAAATCCAAAAGAAGAGGATGATCAGAACAAAAAGAAGAACACGTGAAATCTAAAGACGACCAACACATTCCAAAAAATAAGAAAATTCAATTCTCCAAAAAGAAGGTAGCAAGTATTAAAATCAGACATGCAGAGGATCTTGAGGACACAACTCAAGAACGGGGAGTGGGCCCAGACAATGCTGGACAGCGCAACAGAGGTAACCATAGCTCGCAGGATCCTGAAAGATCATCTGGAGGCAGTGGATCTGAATGAATGCATTCAGGTTGAAACTGCAGACACCAGGGTTAGTGTACCGCATAAGTTATATGAAGTAACACTCCGAATAGAGGGGGATATAACTAGGGAGATAAAAGCACTCTTTTGGGAAAAACTATCTAAAGGTTATGACATCCTTCTAGCTGAAAAAGACTGGCCACCTGAATTTGTCAGGGAGTGCCCACATGGCAAAGAGATCATTATGCCAGCCTTCTCTAATCATATTCCTATTCATAAAAAAGACATCTATGCCAGAAAATGGGCTGTGGCCCAGGCTCCAGCATTATATGAAAATCATGTGGGATGGGATGAGGATTCTCCTCACTATAAAATCCAGTAAAAAAATCAACCTGCTGCTCAGAGGCAGTATCCAGTAAAGCAGGAATCTAAAAAACAAGTCAGGGAGATCTTAGATCAACTTGAATACCAAGGGGTGATTGAAACATGTACCTCATCAATGAACAATCCTTTGTTTCCTGTCTCCAAACCAGACGAAACATATCGTCTAGTTTTGGATTACAGACATTTAAACTATTGTTGCAAAACCTTTGCAGTACAAAATTCACACAGTGCCGCACTGATGAATAATATCATTCGGAAGAAATATAAAACTACTTTAGTCATTTCACATTTCTTCTGTCAAAACATTGCACCAGAAAGCAGGTATTTGACCGCTTTCTCAATAATGGGGACACAACAACACTTCTGTCGTCTCCCCCAGGGATTCAAGAACAGTCCTGGATTAATTTCAGCCAGAGTACCAGAGTTACTACAAACGTATGATGATGAGGCATTATCTTATGTCGATGACATCTATCTTACAGATGATGATTTGGGCAGGCACTTGAACAGGGTGAACACCATAATACTTGGGTTCGCCTCAGAAGGGTATAAATTCAACTTTAAAAAGTCCAGAATTGCCCACCTCAACGTCCTATTCTTGGGATACGAACTTTCGAGTGAAGGCAAAAAGCCTGGTGGCAAACTTTTTAGAAAAATGTGCGCTGCTCCAAACTCCAAAAACGCTGAAAAACCTACAATCAATTCTAGGATTCCTAAACTTCAGAAGAACTTACATTCTGAATTACGCAGAAAGGATTAAACCTCTCTACTAATTAATCAAACCTGATTTCAAAACAACTAATTGGACTCAAAAACACACAGAAATTTTGCGTTCAGTACAAACAGACATGTTAGTAACATCTCACTTACAAACATGCGACAATGTACGCAACCTTGTTATCCGAATCATCCCAGGGAGATGCAGATTCACATACCTAACCTTTAATGAAGGTGAAAAGGTACCAATAGCTTACAAATCACACGTGTACACACAAGCTGAAATGAAATTCACTTCAACAGAAAAAATTCTGACAGTGGTTCAGACTGCTGTAGCAAAGGAGAGAGCCCTCGCACAGGGTAAATGCATTAAAATTGTTACACCTGTACCTGCCTTAGAGGCAGTGACAAAGGCAAGCATTCCAAATGCAAAAGCTCTACATCCAAGATGGATACAATGGGTTAATTCTCTTGCTGCAACAGATGTTGAATACGTTTTTGACCCTTACTTGAAGACACAAGAATTTCTCCAATAGGAACAAGAATGTGCTCTGCCTACTGAAATTCTACCTCTAGAACATTACGGCTGTATAATATATACAGACGGATCAGCACAGCCCGCAATTGGGGGTAAACAAGCCTGTAGTGCTGCGTGCGCGATTGTTAAAGGTCGCTGGCACAGTGGTAAATTCAGACCTATGGTCACAAAAACTCAATCTCTCGGAGACTGTACAGCTCAGCGAGATGAACTACAGGCATTCAAGAGGGCGCTTGAAAATACTGATCGCAAATTCCCCACACTTAGGGGCCCATTATGATCGTGGACGGACTTGAGTCCGTCCGCGATCACTGAGTAGGAGGGAACCTCCGCATGGCCTGCGGAGTTCCCTCCTGTGCAATTAGGATGTGACCGCCACCATGGCGGTCACATCCTCTATTTTTAACATTGCGGCGGGTGCGGCTTCAAGCTGCAACCGCCGCAATGTTAAAAATGCATGCAATGCATTTGTATGCAGAAAGCGGCAGGCACCGTGCGGTGCCTGCCAATTTCTGCATACAAATGCAGGAGGGTACCATAGGTACCCCCCATGTGCACCCCCCACTCCCCCCTTCACCCAGGGGGCCCGCAACGGGCCCGCGCAGTGAAGGTCCCTATGGTATGCTTTTCCACAGCGGAAAACCCGTCGTGGAAAAGCATATTTTTTTGGGCATCCTAATATGACTGGCGGTGTCTGAGAGACATCGCCACCATATTAGGGCTTTTCCGCTGCGGTTGTAAGCCAACCGCGGCGGAAAAGCTGCGGAATGAAACCAGGACCCACCAGCCATCCTAATGCGGCGGTGGGTCTTTGGTGGGTCTGCTGCGGTTTTTCTGCCTCCTCCGGGCCGGCGGTGGCTTCCGCCGGCCCGGAGGATGCGGAAAATCCGCAATCCTAATGTGCCCCTTTGTGTGCGATTCATATTACTGCGTCCAGTCTTACAATGAATATCTGCAGAACTGGGTTCAAAATGGTTTTGAAGATGCAAAAGGTGGCACAATTAAGCATAAAATGCTTTGGGAACAAGTAGTTCTTTTGCAGAAAGAACTACAAAAGACTCACGTGATCCATACACTGAGTCATCAGCATGATGGCGTTCACGTTGAAGGGAATTCGTTGGCTGATGAAACCACAAAGGCAGTTGTGCAAATAGCTTCCGTAGCTGCTATTACTCGTTCAAAAACGAAAATAGCGAAATAATGCAAGCAATCACTGCTTCAATAAAAGACAGCGGTAAAACACTACCGAAGGGCTTTCCACTCAAGTACTCATATATAACTTTTGCTCGAATCCCTGGAGTGGGGGATAGGGTATTCCCAAATATGCAACACAGGTTAGGACTAATCTTAGCGGCACATGAAGGGCTTGCCTCTGCACATGCAGGTGTTTCCGCCACAGTCTCATTATTAAAACAACAATACTGGTGGACGCGCATGAGGAAACAAACCAAAAACTATGTTTTGGAATGTGAAATTTGCCAGAAAATGAAAGTTTCAACAGTAAAACGCCCGGCACAGACGCCCCTTCTAATTTCAGATAAACCATTAGCATGTGTTTACCTGGACCACTGTGGTCCCTTACAAAGGGATGGCAATTATAAATACATTATGGTTGCAGTGGATTCATGCACGAGATTCATTTGGATGTGGCCTCAGCACTCAGCTGAGGCCACATCCAAACCAAATGATTTGTGAGCTTTATCTGCACATATGCAATCGGCACGCTACATTCTGACCAGGGTCCTGCGTTTAGCTCTAGGGCTTACAAGGAGGCCATGGCCAGCTTGGGCGTTGCATTGCGATTTTTGAGTCCATTCCATCCTGAGGGAGATTTGGTTGTGGAGAGAAAAAGACGTGACATAAAGCAATCTATAACAGCTAGGGTATTAGGTTCGGGAGATGGGTGGGTCAAACATCTAATAAATGTCCAACGTAGTCTTTATAACTTGGCAAGAAATTCTCTGGGTGGAATAACTCCTTATGAAATCCTTTTTGGTACTAGAATGTTGGTTGAAGACCTCGATCGTCGCACTTCAGTGGTGGAACAAAAACACTTTGATATCAAAAATCGTTTGTCTGTTTTACAGGACTTAAATGAAACAAGAAGAAGTTTAAGCAATACCAGCGAAAAGCCAATGACCACTGAAGAAAAACCACCTGTCACAGCAAGACCTGTCTGGATTCCAAAGATTAGGGATCTGGTCAGGGAGAAAATGTGGATAAGAAGGAATTTGGGCCTTCTTACAGAAAACCAGGACCTGTACTTGCAATCCACGGATCAAGAACAGTGCTGCTGCCGCCCCTTGCTGGAAAAAAGGAGAACCGGTCTGTGTCAATTGACCTGGTAAAACTACACCATGTGGCCAATAATAAGTAGTTGGCCGAGTGGATTTCCAAGATGTAGCAGACGACCAAATCTTGCTACTATCCAAGAGGTTCAAACTGAAAGACTCATCATCTTTGAAGATTCTAAAGTGAGAAAAGAAGGACTATGCAATAAAGCCATGTAACTTGTGCCTCTTGAAACCCAAATAACAGTTCGTCAAAAAAACTCCCGTCTACAATGATGTAGCATCTGACTATACAAACATGTCAAGGGAACAAACAGCTCCAGTGATTTCAAAGAATCCGGATGCGATACCAACAATTCACAGAAGTGCCTCTGGCTATTTTATCAACTTCGATAACTTTTCTGAGGAGCCCAGTGAACCTGAAACTACGCCAGCAAACAATTCTTTCAAGGAAAAAGTAAAGGAACTTGGTCAAGAGCTTACTAATACATATCTGGTTTCACCTTGGGTTGAACTTTGGATTGTGTTAGGTGTACTTTAACTCCAGCTATAGCTCATTCTTGTGTTTGGGAAAGTTGATAGATGGAAAACTCATTAAAATGTACACAGCAAGTAAGAACATCAACTTGCTCCTGAAGCCACACAAATCATCTCATCGTGAACAACGAGACCTGTCATCAGTGAACATCACTGCGGTCCCACTACCTGGTGGAATAGCATGGGATACACCTGATTATGAAATTTATGGCCCTGCTGAGCTGCTAAAGATTCCTCATCAATTTAAGTTTTTTTTGAGTGATTTCATCTCACCTAACACATTTTCTCATGATTGGGACTTTGAGACTGTTGATAACATGATGGCAGACTTAGAAATGTCAGCAGAATTTACAAAACATGAATACTTAGAAGGTTCATCAAATTATGAAGAAATTTATTGTTTTAATCGTTTTAGCCATCATCTGCAATCCCTAGAAATGTTTTCACATATAATTAATGGGAACATTGTCCAACACCTCCAAAATGTAGTTCTAAAACATTTCTTTGAACATTTCTATATTTCAAAGGTTTTAATGTTACAAACCCAGAAAGTTTTTACTTTAAAAATGTGAATATGACAGGCATGAAAAGTATGTTGACAAATACTCAACTTATTTATTCTGCTGCCTTTTATGCTCAATTGTCCACCTTAGGCTTTGACTTTTGGAAAGACAACATTGAGAAAAAACTGTTTGGGGCACAAAAGACTGGCAGGTACAAGGTTTAGAAGCATTGTTCAGATCCTGCATCATCCCAGAACAAATGATGCTCCTAAATAACACTATTCAACAGACCTCTTGTCTTATTGCTTAGATAAAATATTTTTAAAAAATCGTCCATACCTAACCCACACTTGATAGAAATGTTACTTCAGATAAGGAGGTAGATGTAAATTATATTTTACAACAGACCAGAACACATCCTGAATGGAAAAAATGGTTAATCTGGCCCACAGACATGAATAACTGTCAAGAAAGATTCCTGATCAAGACACAAGGGTTCACAGTAACTCGGTCAGATCCAAGATATATCCAAAGACAACATCCAGGGATAATAACAACTCATAGTTTAGGAAAACTGTGCCTTGAATGGCTACAAAAATCAACACTTCCAGAAATCAAACAACACTTATCTTTGCTTAAAGATGGCGTTGATTTACGAGAATTCTTACTTGGACCTCCTAATCCATGTCATAAACGTTTCATATACGCCGGTATATACGCTGCATACAATGAACCTTGGAAAGTCATGCAAATGGAAACAGCTGAAAGAATACAAGAAATTGATCGTATTAATTTAGAGAAATCACTCTCTGAGGTTGACAATGGGTTAACAACTCTGTTGTCCAAAATTTTTATTCTTTGGACAGCATTGTATCGTCTGCCATAGACATAATGGAATAGGACTTGCTAATGCTACAAATGGCCAGTCTCAATTACGTTCGATAATGGTATTAGGCTGGACGTTGCAAAACCTTCGTTCTGGCTATGTGCCTTGCAATCTAATCAACACTATGTCATTGTTTACTGTATTTAACCTTACAGATAAACAAATCTCATTGGCACAGAGGAGAGCAGACTATACGGTGCTGAGCATCGAAAAACTGGAGAGATTACCGTTGACCGTTTCTGAGAAACCATCAGTTAAATGGATAATACATGGCACCATCACGATACCAGTGACGACTTTCCAGTTTCAGTATTGCTTAAAACATATACCAGCAGTCCTTTATGAAAGGTTGGGTAAAGAATACATTAAGTCGACCTGGGATTTACCATACACACACAAATGTTGGAGTGTGGGAAAAGAAGCATTTCTTAGTGGTAAAAATTGTGAAAACTCACTAAGCGGTACACTGTTGTGTCAAGGTATTAATTTACACGGAGCCTGCGAAGGTTCTTCCAATAACCTTTCTTGCTACCTGCAGGGTTTGCCCACAGAGGTGATAGATTCAATTTTGAGGCAGCTTTCCAATGGTAGCTACGTTATGTTAAATGATCACAACTGTTGTGGAATGATGCCAGGAATAAGCTATATCGTTACTGTGTCAGCCAGGGTCACTTGCTGTATGCAAGTATTGTTTCCTAAAACCAAGACAGACAGGGAGTCGCCACTATGGCCTTCACTGAACGTCAAATTGATACTTTAAGCAGAATGAAAGGCATTCTTTTGCAAAAAACTGTGCCACTGACCTCGTCCAGAGAGACGTATAACCTGCAAGTTGCAAGGTCCTCTGCAGAGACACATGCATTATTATCAACAAACTGCCCAATACATTTCGGAGAAATGTTAGGTCGTATCTTTAACATGTCTGATACCAGCGGTATTGCACATGTATTTAAGACTATTTTTTCGGGACTGTTAGCACCCTTTGAAGCAGTCCTGGGCATTTTTCCTAACTTCGTCCACTCTGTGTTCGGCGGCCTGCCTCTCATTTTGGGACTCGTAGCAGGGATCTTATTTTTATTCCTCCTGCTCCGTTATGGCAAATCCGGCTACCAGCGATAGCCAAGCCAGCATGGAAAATGCACTCCAGGCTATGAGGTATCGTGAGAGAATAACACAGATCCTTGGCTTGGCTCGTTTGAGAGATCTGAATACCACATTGTTCCTGTCATTCAGACAAATCTGGCAAGATTGCATCTTACCTGTTATACGATGCCTGCTTTGTGGAGAGGAATGCCTGTTAGATGTCTGTCTAACACTACCATCGGTTATGCCAACAGATGCTGATACATTACCGGGTCCGTTAAGGGCTCATGTGTTGTGTTGCCCCCAGCGGCTACTAATCCTGATGACGGCATTCATTGAGATCTCACCGGCAAATCCAAATGGAGGTGAGATACGCGGACCAACAGGCACACAGGTACCATCTGATATGTACATTGCTAACGCGGCTGACAGCGATGCTTTGCATCTGTGCACAATTGACCTTCTTAAGGAACTAGTTGAACTTTCATCCACTGTGGTGGATGATTTCTTTGCCAGCCTTGATGACTGAATGTTTTCTCCTGGCACCGAGAATCATTTTTTTAATTAGTACACAGCGTTCTTTCGAACTCTGAATTTCGACCTTCACTTTTTTCAAAACAAAAGCTACCAAGTTTGGAACTCTTTTTTTTTGACAGATTTATTTGACTTTTTCCAGAAAAACAAACCGAACTTTGACACAAAAAGTAATCTACTTAAAATAGAACTATTCATAGAGAACAAGAATTCCTTGAACACTTCCTAGAAACAATATTAGCCTAACCTGCAAACAAAAACAGTTTGTATATTCTGCTATGGCATGGTCTCAACCTTTTTTTTTTCTCTGTAACTAAGAGCCATTTCATAAATGTAATTTTCGTGATTCATTCAGTTAGCATTGTTAATGTCATATCATATGCTTACAATGAAGTCATTTTCCTTAAATGTGTACTATACAAAATGCTACATTTTTCGTGTACAACCATTTCAAATGCATTTTATATGCTTTTTGGGGGGTTGTAAACACATGCTCTAGATTATATGTTTTAGTGCTTAAACTTAGATGAACATGATCACGTGGAGTGGGTGTTATGTATCATTTTAGGACCCTATTGTAAGTTTCCCGATTCATGCCCTTATATAAGTATAAATCACCATATCCTTATATTGGCATAGCAATCATAGACATATTTAGGCATAGCTCATGCAGTCCAAATACGGCAGGGCTACTTCCACTAGTTCTGAAAATCCACAATGATTTCTTGGAAAACTCAGCTTCAGCAGCTGGGGACTTCCCCTTGCTTGAATATTGATTTGTCCAAGAACTCATGGAGTTCTCAAAAAACTGAGACTCTTTGATGACGTTATTATGTCCAACTGTATGTCAAAGTCGGCACCTTCAAGGTATAAATACGCCCACACTCGCCCAAGCAAACACATAGTGGTTTGGAGCAGTTCGACTATCTACCTGCCCGACGTGCCCTGCTACAGCAAGTGCCGAAGTAAGCCGACCCTCCAGCAGACGCACTGAGAGAGACGCTGTCTTTTCTCCTGCCGAGAAATCCAGGTCCAGTGTTTCCAAGCTACCCTTGCGGGTTGTTGGGAAATAGAGTCCCGAGACCAGCCTTCTCCATTCTAAACTAAGGTACGGAGCTGATTAGACCATTAGAGAAATCTTGGGCAGATTCTTGGCAAAAGAATACTACATTTATGCTACACCTCACTTACTTCTTCCCTCGTACTAAGCATAGGTTAGGTACACCGGGGTAGGCGTATTTAAGAAGCACCAGTTGAGTACTTTTAGCCTCTGATATTTATGTATGTATTTATAAATGGTTTAGGAACCATACAATGCTCTTACAGTATTATTTTATACTACTATTTATACTGTATGCATTATATTTTACAGTTTTACTATTGTAGCAGTTCATTTCTTATGCTTGAGAAAGAAGACTGTTCAATAAAACCTTTTATTGAAAACGCCAGTCTTTCTACTTTCTCTGCACCTCTAGTGAAATGAAGCATGCACGATTGACTGAGTGAAATATCTATCTATTGTTTCCATGACTCTGAAGATACGTTTTATTTTGGTGAAACAAAGTTGTCATGTTTATGCGGTTGTCAGAGAATAATCCCTTCTTGTGAATTAAAGAAAGTTTCTAGTGACCGCTGAGCTAGCTGGCACACACAATTACGTCATGTATTTTCGATAGAGACCTAGTCAACCTCAGTCCTACGTCTAATCTATAGGATATACTATTCCAATGCGCAGAGCCTATAGGGAATATAGGAACCACACTACACTACAACTTATTGAACTGTACTTAATACATAGAATAACATTACAGATTCATGGCATTTTAATGTATTCATGTATTTGGTGAACTATTCAAATGAGTTGCTAATATATGTACTAATGACATGCTTATTTTGCACTTTGTTTTGGTCATTTAGGGCCATATGTAGGTAATTTGTGTTTTGCGATTCTCAAATTGCGATTTTTAGGGAATCGCAATTAGAGAATCGCAAAACGCAATGTAGGTAGGATTAGAATTTTTTTTGCAAATCCCACTTATTCCTTATTTGCAAATCGCAAATTGAGATTCACAAATAAGGAATACCTTCTCATTCATTCCTATGGGCTAGAAGGCCCATAGGAATGAATAGGAAGACATTCTCAATTTGCGATTCTCAATTAGAGAATCGCAAATTGAGAATGCAATTTCAGGGTTGTAAGGGTGTCAATAGGACACCCTTTTGCACCCCTGAAATTAACATGTGTGCACATGAGGCTCACATACATGCCCTAAGGGCATGTATGTGACCCACATGGCACTTTGAAAAATGCCAAAAAGTGCATTTTTCAAAGAAATCGCAAAATATCACCAACCTGAATTGGTGGTATTTTGCGATTCCTTAAGCCAAAATTTGCACAACTTGGGTGCTTCCTTCATTGCATTTAAGGAATCGCAATTTGCGATTCCTTAAATGCAATAGCAAAATAAGGAATCGCAAAGTTTGCGAATCCTTATTTTGCATGTTGGTTTTTGTGTGCTACATAGCACACTGCCCTAATTGCAATCGCAAATGCTGAATTTCTGTAAATTTCAACATTTGCGAGTGCATTTAGACTTCCTACATATGGCCCTTAGACTTTTATATTAGGCGCTATTAGCCGGTATAACAAAAGAGGACAAGTGTGCACTTTTTGCTAACTGTGGAAACCTTGAGAGCTGCTGGTATTTTAGGAATTTAAAAAAAAGAGTTTTAAACTACAATTCTGAAAGCTTTTTATTCAATTGTATCCAAGTATTTGTTATCGTTCTTGATTGTATAACCTGTTGTTTAAATGATTGTATATTGTAAGATTTCATTAATCAACAATGCAACTGATTTGATTAGAACTACAACATCTTTTGAACTCCCATGGAAAAACGTGATTGTTTTGCACCTACAAAAGTGCAGACTTTCATGCCACAGTCCAGAGCCTGAGCAAGCCATGACGAAGTCCTATTTGTACTCACCTACAGGGTGGATTTAAGCCCTTCATTTAAGTGCTGGCTGGTTGCGCCTGCAGAGTGAAAGGGGGACAGGTGACTTCAAATAGCTAGTCCGTCTTTTATCAATCACCAGGTCACTGGGCAGTGCAGGTTGAGGCCTGCACTGGGAGCACCTCATGTTCTATGATACACAGCACTATCCTCGTCTGCTACCGGTGCACTGACTTAGGGGTCAATTCCGATGTCATTCGGAAGGGCTCCGAATCTAATTTGTGTTTGTTGAATCCAATACAGAGCTCTTGGTTCCAACCGAATCGTACACACTCCCCAACGACCAAGTACAATGCCTGGAAGCCACTAGGGCTGTCCGAATCGGTTCCGAAACGTATTCGGATATGTCGAGTCTTTCGTATAGCTCTATGGACTCAGTTTCCAAGCGAGCGAGTACAATGACCGATTCAGACAGCCGTTCCGATTCGGTTTCTCAGGAATAAATTGGCTGCAGGAATCTGTCTTTGGGGCCCCATAGCAGGCCCCCCTTCATCTGGGGCACGTGGGGATACCCAAGAGACCCCACTTTCCAACCATGCACGCCAAGCATGGGGTGCCCGCCACAAGGTGCACTATTTTCTCCAGCCACCCCGTAATTCAATAGGAGCCTCTGTTCTTGTTCAGAACACAGGCTCCCATTCAAGTTTATGTTTATGTTTTACGGGATTTGTAGTGCCCAGAGCTTCTCATAAGAGTGTCCTACACAAACCTGGTGGAAGGAAGGCAAAAAGAAACTGCTAGATAAAGACAAAAGTCTTTAGCCTCTTCCTAAAGCGTTTGGGATCCTGAAAACCGCAGAGGTCAAAGGGAAGAAGGTTCCAGGCCAAATCTGCACTGAAGGCAAGAGAGCTCTTTAAGGCAAAATCTCGGAACGTGGGCAAGAAGCTGTTTGGCTGAGCGCAGCTCCCTGGTGGGGATATAAAACACAAAGCGTTTTCTCAGGTAAGTAGGACTGTGTCCTTGGAGAGCTGATTGTGCCTGGAAAAGGGATTTAAACTTTACCCTCTCCATCACAGGCAGCCATTGTAGGTGGTGCAAATTTTGTGTCCCGCTGGTCTTTATGGGAATATTGAGAGGAGGTCTGGCAGCAGCATTCTGTACTACTTGCAGTATGTTCAGAAGATAGCTTGGCAGGCCTACATACAAGGCATCAGCGTAAATCCTAAACAACATGTAGTCATTAAAAATTATGCAAACAAAGCAACTCTGCTTTTTGGCAATATTCGGAAATATCCACTTGTAACTGTCTTATTTCAACTCCTTTGTATTTTCAATCTTTAATATAAACTTGGCGTCGCATATACTTTCTTTTTAATACCAATGACTATCTGGCGACTTTTAGATTCCACATTAAAGAAAAGTGTGTTGCTGATTATCCCGCCGGGGATAATTACTTTTTTTCACAGCTCACTGACTGATGTGTCCTGCCATCTGTTGGAATTTATCCAGCGGGAAAAAAAGTGCTACATTTGAATGACATCAGCAAGAGCTTGATTTCGGTTCATTTTAAAAAGATATTTGATGCAAATTCCATTTCTTGTTAGCCTCTTAGCAGTTACCACGTTTTGCTTCCGATTCCAGTTCTACCTGCATTTGTACATGCACAATAATGGGGACATATTTGTTAGTTGTAAAAGGTTATCTATGCCAAAGCTTTTTCTTACAAGGCTCACTTCGATGAAAACAAAGATAAAGACAGCAATATATATATATATATATATATATATATATATATATATATATACTAGCAGCCCGCCCCAGCGTTGCCTGGGGCAGAAGGGGGCTGGGGCAGCATTTCAGGCTTGCCCGCCCTTCGCCCGTCCCTCCGCCCGTCCCTCCGCCCGTCCCACGGCCCGTCCCTCCGCCCGTCCCACGGCCCATCCCTTCGCCCGTCCCTCGGCCCATCCCTCCAGGTTCACTTACCTTACTCGCCGCTCCTCCTCGCGCTGCTGATTTTACCGCTCCACTGTTCCTCCACTTCTCGCTGGTCACGTCCCTCGGCCCGTCCCTCCAGGTTCACATACCTTACTCGCCGCTCCTCCTCGCGCTGCTGATTTTACCGCTCCACTGCTCCTCCGCTTCTCGCTGGTCATTACCGCTTGTCCACCACTCCTCCCCGCCTGTCCGCAGCTCCTCCCCGCGATCATGTCCTCTGCTCTTCCTGTTGCTCCTGAACGCCGCTCCTCCCCGCGCTCTCGATGTCATGATGCAGATGACACGGCCGGCGCTTCTTTCAGGGGACTACTTTGTTTTTAAAGTTCATTTTTTTAATTTACGTTTTATTTTTATTTTATGTAGCCTATGTCCATCTACACACCCTGACAATTTCAAGGATGTATCGGGTGTGTAGATTGGCGCTATGGTTCCAGAGTTTACCTTGCCAAAAGGGCTGTGTTCTCTCTTTATAATAGTAGTATAGATATAGATATATATATAGATGCCTGGCCAGTTTTAAGCGCTATCAGATTTAGCATTGATGAGGAATAAGTCACAGGGAAAGAATAAGAGATGCCCAGGGGCTGGGACTAAAACCTGGTGTGGTGCAAAAGCCATCAATTTAGGCCCCACATCACATCCCCCTCACTCTACTTACATATTAGTGAAATTCGTGTCTGCTAGGTAGGTATGTCTTCATACAATGTGCTCTGCTAATAAGCAAGACTACTTCCATCAGGTAACAATCACCTGCTGTTGCATGTACCACATAATGAGAAATGAGACAAGGCACATGCAGCCAATTTGAGGAAAGTGAAAGGTACTCTGATGGAGGACCCCTCGGTGATGGAATATGTGTGGATGCTGATTTCTTGTAACCTTCCATCACGATTCTTCGATCCAGAGTCAGTGGAGAGTGCTTATTCGACTCCTACAGGGCTATAACTAATGCCTGTCAAGTTGCTGGCCCGAAAGCATTTTACACATCACTCTTCAAATTCAATAATAATTGATTGGACAGTGGATCAATGACCTTCACAGTGCGTGTGTGCTTACCAGCTAGAGCACGTGTGATGCAATTGGCATTGTCCCAACAAGAGGAGAACTTTAGTGCTAAGCCACGAACTTTAGACCATAGGTCACCTTTTGGGTCATGTGCATAAGTGTATGTGCATGGAAGTGAATATACTCACACTTTAGGGTGGATTACTTTCATCTTTGACATTTGGAATGGTATATGAAATTTTGGAATAAGGAAAAATAAGAGAAGATGTAACATGGAGCCTTCTGCTAAAAATAAACATAGCCAATGCATTAAATTAAACACATTAAAAATTTAAGTTGTCTTACCTCACCCTACTAAACTGAAACCTGCATTCTCATTCATCTCTTACCCCAGGGCTGTAACAGAAAGAAAAGATTTTATATAACAGGTATTCAGGAAAAATGGTGCCGTAGGAACAATGAAAAAGTGAAAACAAATAAATTGCAGTGAATGTAAAAACATTATCTTAACTTGCACAACAACATTAAAAATGTGAAAGCAATATTAAAAAAGCATTTCTGTAAATGTTATAAAAATATTTTAAACATTATATTTAGATGAAAATATCAATTTAAAGTAAAAATACAAACTGCTGTTCAATAGTTACATTTGTACTATAAATTGTGCTCCTGCCATGCGCAGTGTTGTTGTCTGTGATGCCAGTTCAGCTGTCATCAGTAGTTGTATCAATGATGTGACAGAACATGTCATGAAAAGTGTAATATGTGAGGTCATAAGTAGTGGATGATGAGGGCAAAAGGTTGTGCATGGTGTGAATTGGACTTAGAGCCTGGCCTGCCGCCAATCCCTTCTCCCAACCCCCCTCGGCCAGTGAACTCTCCCATCAACTGAATCCCTGTGTCCTGAAATGGCGCCGCAACATTTCTCTTCATGTAGTGGAGAGTCAGTAAGAGCATGAGGTCCAACCAGAGTTTGCAGGAGCCTTTCACTCCTGCTGGAGCAAGGCAGTCGACAGGCGAAAAAAACTCCAGCCAATCAGATCGCTCTATTATTTTAAGTTGCATGATCACAGGACCCTCACAAACTTCCAGCAAACCAAACTGCCCAGATATAGGTTTTAGAGCCTTAATTTCTCAACAACTACTGAACGAATGGACACCAAGTCATAAAAAGCATGCTTTCTGGACCATGATCTAGCTTTCTGCCAAATGTGATGTAATTCTGTTCAGCCGTTTCCGCGGTATCGTCGTTCAAATTTCCTATGGAAAATTGCATGGCAAATTGCATTGTGGGAGACCCTTTTTTCTTCACTGCCGCTAGATGGATCACACCAAAAGTTTCCGGGAAGGAGCTGAGGTTGCCTATCGTTTAAAAAAACAACATTTATTTATCAATATTCAGCCATTTAAAGTACATTTCACAGAGGCTGCTGGAAGAAATGTGTTAGGGAATATCATGTATACACTGACAGTACAACATGGTCATGCAATCATTCATAAAATATCCCATGTATCCCACCATCTCGCTGGTATCAGTGCAGTAGGACATATATTTCAATAAAATTATGATGCATAAGAGGAGGGCAACAGATAGGCCATGAGAGGGCTCCAAATGTCTTTGGGCATGATGATGAAGGTAATTCCTCAGTTCCAGTTGCCATTTGCAGTATGCCATGTCACTAATCCAGTGTTTTAACTTAGGGGTACATTTTTGTGCGGATTGGAGGGGCTTAATATTACCTAGAAGGCACAGTTGTGGAGTATGGGTGACCGGCTCCGGCAACATAGTTGTGAGGAGATTTATCTCAGTCCATGAGTGGTTAACATGAGGGCTTGGACAGGCCAGGCAAGACAAGATGAAGAAAACCAGCTTTTCCTGCTCTGCGTTTGGAGCAATTCGCGTCTACTTGTAGCTCATGTCTGAACAGCCTGGCTGAAGTTTAGCACATTTGTTGGAGATATTTGAAGTGTATGATGCAGAGATTGCAGTTGGAAGTGAGCATACCATTGAGCGTGCAGCAGAAGCCCCATTCTTTGACAGTGAGGGGAGTATCTAGTACTACTTCCATCTGTCAAGGGCTTGCTGCATGTCAGTATGCCTCTCCTTTAGAGGTGGGCGGAATTTGCGTAATCGCGTTACGTGAATCTCCGCGAAATGGTAACAAATATTCGCGAACAAGCAAAAATTCTGCGAACACGCGGAATTGCTTGCTGGCGATGCTTTTTAACTGCTCGCAATCGCTGTTTGCGTGCTCGGGGGGAAATATCTTGCGAACACGCATTTTGAGAACGTGAACAAACAAAAATTCTGCAAAGTCGCGGAATGTAGAATTTTGGGCAATTTCGCGTTCTCCGCTGAGAGCGAAATTACCCAAATTCCGTGAGCGGAAAGGAATTTACCGCCCAGGCCTACTCTCCTTCAGAGTTGCATTATATGGTATAGTGATAAGGCTTTACACGTTGAGCTACTAAGCAGGGTTTGGAACGCAGGCTCGGCAGGAAAGGACAGATATAACTTTTTCATAGCGCCTCGTAGACAAATGTTTGTAAAAGTAAGGAGAGGGGTTTTTAGATGATCATTGGAAAACTCCAGGAGTGATATAAATGATCCACCTGGAAACACATCCCCCATTGTTGTAAGGTCGGTATCTTTCAATAGATTCAGAGTCCCAGTGTCATGTATGTCTCATAGGTCTGAATGGTGTGAGGGGAAAAGTGGTGACTTTTGGGCCAAGGTGCTAGAGATTGATATGCCACCACTGTTATTCCCTGAGTGAGGGATATCTGTATATTTTTGGATTAAAATGGCCCTGAGCAGAAGGGGATGGGCATCATCCTATTCTACTGCTAAGTATGGATTATATCCATGGGGGGTACCAATAGTGCGCAAAGTGTGCATGGGCACATCTATACTACTACTATAAAGAGAGAACTTGCACCTTTTGGCAAGGTAAACTCGGAAACCACAGCGCCAATCTACACACCCGATACATCTATGAAAATGTCAGGGTGTGTAGATGGACATAGGCGACATTAAATTTAAAAAAAACGTAAATAAAAAAATTAAAATTTGTAAACAAAGTAGTCCCCTAAAACAAGCGCCGGCCGCGACGTAGCGCTGATCGCGACCTACACGTAATGTAATGACGATATGCAGGGAGGAGTGGTGACTTGCGGCGCGGAGTGGACTTGCGGCCAGGAGTGGTGGCTCAGGTATGACGATATGCGGGTAGGAGCGGTGACTTGCGGCGAGGAGTGGACTTGCGGCGAGGAGTGGTGGCTCAGGTAAGGAAAAGCCAGGAGAGAGGCGGGAGGCGAGAGGCGGGAGGCGGGAGGCGGGTGGCGGGAGGCGGGCGGGAGGCTCAAGGCGCAAGGTGCGAGGCGGGAGGCGGGAGGCGGTAGGCGGTATGGCCAATGTCGGGGCGGGCGGCGGGCGGGAGGCTCAAGGCTGAAGGCTCAAGGCGGGAGGCGGGAGGCGGTATGGCCAATGTCGGGGCGGGAGGCGGGAGGAATGCGGTCTGGGAAATGTCGGGGGGGTGCACAGAGGCTAAAAACCCTCCAGCCCCCTTCTGCCCCGGGCAAAGCCGGGGCGGGCTGGTAGTAGGTAATACAAATAGAGCTCTCGGGCTCCAAACCCTCCTTGAGAATATGATAGTGTTAGTGCTGACCATTTTATTCTGGGTTGTTTGCTTGCCCATGTTAGAGTTATCAGATGAGAGCATAGTGTATTGAAGAGCGGAAGAGGCAGCGTGAATGGGGTATTAAGGAACAGGTACAGGAACCGTGGAAGGAGTATGATCTTTAGAAGCGAAATCCTGTCTGCCAATGACAGTGGGAGTCTGGTAATCTGACGACTTGTTCCACTAGCTGAGAGACCGTTCTCCCATAATTTTCCCGGATGACCAAGTCTGGATGTCTATGGTCCCAAGTTCCCAGATACTTAGCAGGCCGTCTCTCCAGTCCAGAGGAAAGTCAAGTGGTAACTGTTGAGTGTGGAGCTAATGGTATGATAATTGATTTCGACCATTTTATACTTAACCCCGCATCGTGTTCAAATCTGATGTATTCTCTGATTAGTGGAGCTAAATGGGTTCGCACATCTAGTACCATATAGTCTGCATATATTGGGATATGCTGATGGCCTCAACTGGAACCACATTGCTTAGTCTGTGTGCTGTGCCTTATTTGCACACCAGTGGTTTAAGGGTCAGAGTGAATAGTAACAGGGACAATGGGCAGCCTTGTCATGTGCCCCTCCTGATCAGGAGTGGCTCCTCTGTGAAACGTCTTTTTCTTATCCTGGGACTTGGTTTAGTATAAAGCAGTTTTATCCACTTAACAAAATCTTGGGGCATACCCATTCGCTGCAGCACAGAGAATAGAAATGAGCATTCCATAGAATCAAAATCCTTGGCACCATCTCGTAACACTGCCACTGCTTCCACATTGAGATCTAATTGGTGGAACAGGGTGAAAATGGTGTGTCGGTTGTGTTGCTGAGCGGGTGGGTGTGAAGTTTGATTGATCTGGTTGCACCAGCATTTATATTAGTGGTTGGATTCTGGAGGTGAAGACCTTAGTCAAGATTTAGGCATCTGTATTAATTGAGAGTGGCCTGTAAGACCCGCATTGTTCTGGTGACTTGTCCGGTTTAAGAAGTGTAATCAGCAAGGCTTCATGTAGTGACAGGGGTAACAGCACTTTCCTGACCACCTCATTGTACATTTTGTGTAAACGTGGTGTTAGGAGGTCGCTAAAAACTTTATAAAATTCCCCGTTAGGTCGTCCACCCCAATCTTTTTTCCATTAGGCAATAGATGAATAGCATCCTGGTCTCTTCCACAGTGATGGGTTGAGACAGATATTGCTACTGACCCAATGATAACCACAGCAAGGCTATATTCAGTGAATTCTGTTTCTGTCACTGATGCATGAGTATTATAGAGAGTTATAGAGATTTGTATAGAAGGCCTGAAAGGTTTGTCTAATGGTCAATGTTTCATGATATTCTTGCTCTTGGTTGTTAGCAAATTATATTATATGTGTGGGGCCAAGGGTGTTTTTAGCTTATTAGCGAGGCTACGTCTGGTCTGCCACTTTCTCCATATGCTGGCGCTACATAGCAGCACGAGTATCAAGTGCAAGTATTTTCCTTCCTGTTCTGCCATTTCATGGTAAGCTGTATTTTTCTCTCTAATAGCCACTAGGAGTGCCTGTGCAGGGGTGTCCTCATATTGTCTCTCCAGGCCCTGTACATCATGTTTAAGCATGTGTAATTGTTAGCGGATGTCTTTTAAAGTCCCTGCTTGTTGGTAATACAAGTCCCTCGTACAGTAACTTGGAATGTCTCCCATAGAATATCTGCTCCCTCCACAGCACCAGCTTTAAGTTCAAAATATTCCACGATGGCAGGTCGTAACTCTACCATGAACACCTGGTTCAAGTGTGCGGTGGGTTGTAAATCTCCATCTGTAGCATGTTGGTGTACTTCTGGAGACTGTCAAAACCAGTAAATCTGGGGCGTGGTCTGGGAGTGTTTTTGGGCATATGGCACAACTCCTCCGTCCAGGCAATGACCTCATGAGGGGCCAGCCAGAAATCCAATCTGGACCATTGTAGAAAAAGGTAGGGCTATGACCTTTCTCAAGATTTGCCCGGCGCTAACCGCCTTTGTACCATTCAAATTATCAAGCAATGAGGCAGGTGCCGGAGACCAGAAGGCAGGAAACAGAAGTTTTATTCCGACGGAGCAGAACACATCAGATCAGACAACAAGGTATCGTCTCGAGGTGCTCTAACAGCCTCTCTGAGGCCTGGCCTCTTATACACTGGTTTATGGCATGTGACCTTTCTTTATTACAATCATAACATTGTGAAGTAAGGAAAAAGACATCCCCATAATCCTCGTGTCAATCCCACCCCCATATACCTTCACAATAGAGGTCCTCAACCTGCTGATAAGAGGAGGGGGTCATCACGCAGCTGAGTGTTTCGCCAAGTCTTAGGATGTGTGCGCCTGATCATATCCCAGGGGGTGGGGAGGCCCTGATCAACAGTGTGTCCTTTGAAGAGGGGCGATTCCATACAATGAGGGGCAGTAAATGGTATCTCCCGGCTTAGGCAATGGCCTCGGACCTGTGTGGACAGTCGGACACGGGGTATGAGGTCATCAAAGGAGTGGTATTCATGCCGCGTGGACAATTGAGCGCGGAGGGAAGGTTTATCAACAGAGGGGCATTCATGGGAGGAGAGGAGGTGCTGGTCAGGCGCAGGCGTGACTCCCAAGGACAGGGTCATGCAGAAGGGTTAGGCTCATGAGAGGGAGGGAGGGGGAGCCAGGGTGCGCGGAGGATGCTTGCTGGGTCAGAGGGGCGCGCTGGCGATAGATCGTGGACAGGGAGACCATGATACCAAAATGGCCGTTGTGCGGGCTGTACGTGGGTGACAAGCTGGCGCAGATGATGTTTAGCTCGCAAACTAAAATTCCACAGTCCTCCCTTTTAACATGTCTCGCCAACTTGTCAGTTCGGATTTATCCCCATAAGGCCACGTATTTCTACTTCATAGAGGGGACTCATATGCTCATTTCGGATGTCCAAAGTCTTTGGGCACATACAGTTAGAAACAAGGCCGCACAAAGATGGCAGACATTGGATACCTAAGCAACACCCACATAATATCACAACAGGTATCAGTATGAAGGAAAACAACTTCCAACCCCAGTTCTTCAAAGTGTCCCAAAACCAGCTCCCAAGCGACCATCCTTCTTGTTCTTGGTGAACCTCCGAGGAAAGTCTGTGGAGGTGCTCAATTGCTTTTTAGACGGAAGGCGAGTTATCTGGCACGTAGGTGCAGCAGCTAGATCCGATGATGCGGCATGCTCCTCCTCGATCGGCTAGGACCACATCTAGGACAAGGCGGTTTTGAAGGGTCACGAGGCGGACCGCCTGAAGCTCCGCCGTGTTGTTAGCGAGGATGCCAGCCGTGATGTTGATCGTTGTTTCTACTGCCTGGGTCAGGTGTCGGATAGCGCGGCTGTTTGCCATTGGGCCCCACAGGGGAACGAGTCCTTTTGCTGCATCCAAGAACTGAGCTCCAGTGGAGTCGGCTTGTTCAATGTCATCTGCACGCCTCTGCCGGTGATGGTTGGCAGGGGCTACATACGTGGGGGGAAGAACGAAGGCAATGTAACAGATACCCTTCCAACCTTTCGGGAGCCAGGTGTAAGCTTTGGTGCCACACACAAAGTACATATTTGGAGAAGCAACAAAGGAAGGGGGATCAACTGAGTCCAATGTTCTGGTGATTCGGCAGGAACTGTGACCCACCAGCTGTGTTCCCTGACCTTCGAGACACACAAGTCCTGTGACATTGATAACAGACAGAGCCACAGTCAGAGTGGCGGTAGTTTGTTTTTGCAGATGAGAGAAGGTGGTTCTGGCTGGATTGTGGAGCACCTGTACTTCGACTCGTTCTTTGGCTGGAATGTCTTTAAGGAAGGTGGCGCCTGTGAGCGCAGGACACAGGGCAGCAGAGGTCTTTCCGGTTTTGTTCAGCCAGAACCCATAGTAGAAGTGCGACACTGTCTGGCTGGAGGTGGCATTATCCTTGTGGCTCTCTTGCATGAGGATCAACCAGGCGAGGCAGGAGCTGTGAACTGAGAAAGGAGAAGGGATGAAGGGGATGGAGTGTCCGGTGGCATGCGGGAGCAACCCGCAGATCCAGCAGTTCGTAGCATTTGCAGCAAGGTTGTGTTGGTGCAACAGTTGCACGAAGGAATTGTTCCAGAATTCCCTGCGCCTTTCTCGGAGCTGAGGCGACAGGGAGATCAGGTGATGCTCTTTCATGGGGGTCGGTTGTGCAGTAGGTAGCAATGCCTCATGAGCCGGTGTGCTTTCCTCCAGAATCCATAAGGAGGTCATGAGAAGGAGGCAGAAGAGGAAGACGATAAAGAGGGCGATTGTCTTTGATTTGTGCAAATTGTCAGTCTTTGGGTTTCTATAGTGGGTATTTCCTGTTGCTTCCATCATCTTCTTATCTGGCGCTTCCATCATCTTCTTATCTGGCGCTTCCATCATCTTCAAGGGGGCTCGGTAGCGGGCAGGACCACAGACTTCGTTTAGCTTCTCTCCCGGTAACCCTTGGTTGTGTTTAGGTCACCGTTCTGAGATTCAACTTAGTCCGTGGCCTACTTAGCCGAAGCTCCCTCCTTTCGACGCAGGAAATACCCTTCTCTGGTTGGTACAGTGGGGTCAGAGAATTTTGCAAGTTCAAGTGCCCCAGTATGGGGATAACAGTTCAATGTTGGTCGGTCTTTGATCAGGAGCTCTTCTTGGGTGTTGACGTTTTCGGTCGTGGCCAGGTTTGCAGAGACCTTCCGGCAGTGATGTGTGTGCAGCCAGTGCCTCTTCCCCTCCACTCGAAGCGCCGTCCGTGTGGTAATCAGCACTTGCCAGGGGCCCGTCCACCGGGGTTCTAGGCTCTTGGTCCGTTGAAAGTTGCGGACTAGAACGAAATCTCCCGGTTGGATATCGTGGCCGGGGCCCCTGGAAGCATCGGGAATGGCCTGCTGCACCTGTTGATGGATGACAGACAATGTCTTAGTTAATTTGCACAAATAATCAGACAGTAGGACGTCCGGGACGTCATGAATGGAGGTTGGTTTGGGAGCAGTCCAGAGGTTCATCGGTCACCCGAACACAACCTCGTAGGGGGTCAAATGGTGTTTGGTGGGAGTGGAGCGCATCGATAGCAGGGCCAAAGGGAGAGCGTCTGGCCATTTAAGTCCGGTGGTTGCCACTATTTTTGACAATTTCAGCTTCAGTGTGGCATTATGGCGTTCCACCAGACCGGCGGATTGGGGGTGGAAGACCGCATGAAACCTTTGCTTCACCCCCAACCCCTTTAAGATTAATTGGATAACCTCAGCTATGAAGTGGGGGCCATTGTCGCTCCATAAAATTCGACAAAGGCCATAGTGAGGAAAGAATTCTTTCAGTAGTACTTTGGCAGTAGTCATGGCAGTGTTGTCACGGGTTGGATAGGCCTCTACCCATTTGCTGAAGGCACATACAATGACTAGTACATACTTCAAGCCCTGGCATCTCTCTAGTTGGATGTAGTCCATCTGAAGGACCTCAAAGGGGTGATTGGGGGTCCCAAACCCTCCCCGGGGCACCACAGTTCCTTTCCCGGGGTTGTGTTGCAAACAGATAAGGCACTGTTGGACTAGGCTTCTAGCTGAGTCGGGGATTTTGTCATTGTGCCAGACTTTGGAAATGAGTTCGATCATGGGTGCAGATCCTATGTGTGCGGGGGAATGTGCCATAGTCAGTATGGGGATCAGGTATGAGTCAGGCAGCAACCATTTGTTTGCATCTTTTGTTCGCCAGCAGCCCTCATCATCCTTCAAACCCACCCCTGCCCATTCGGTCAGTTCGTGAGGGGTGCTGGCCGACTGGATGTCTCTGATCATTTCCCTTGCGTCAGTCCATTTCTCTGCTTGTGACCTGGTCACATACATGCGTGTCACTGTCCTATTCTCAGCTGTGGTTCGTGCAGTGATGTCGGCCAGTGCATTCCCTTGTCCGACTAAGTCTGTCACCTTCTTGTGTGCCTGGCATTTGATCACCGCTAGTCGTGTGGGGAGGAGAACCGCTTCAATCAGGGCAGAAACCAGATCTCCATGAAGGATGGGGGTGCCGTGGGACGTCAGGAACCCCTTTCCCTCCACAGGAGCCCAAAGTGGTGAACCACCCTGAAGGCATACTGGCTGTCCGTATACACGTTCGCGGTGGTCCCTGTGGCTATGATGCATGCTCGTGTAAGGGCTATTAGTTCCGCTGCCTGGGCAGATCGTTGTGTGATGCAGGCTGTCTCAACTACTGTTCGGGCTGTCGTTACTGCATAGGCAGCTGAAGTGGTGCCATCTGGGAGTTTGATGCAGGAGCCGTCTACCCATAGCTCTCCATCAGGGTCTGTAAAAGCAATGTCTCGGAGATCAATTCTACTCCTAGTCTGTTAGTCCGTGAGGGTCACACAGTCGTGTATGGGAGGCACGTCGGGGTCATTTTCAGGCAGGGGCAACAATGTGGCAGGATTCAAAGTCGTGCATCTCTTTAGTGTGATGTGGGGTGCAAGTAAAGTCAACTCGTACCCTGTCAGTCGTGCGCTAGTCAGGTGTTGGGTCTTTGTCTGGTTCAAGAGGGTGTCGACTGCATGGGGTACTAACACAGTGAGGGAGTTTGAAAGTACGATTCCTTCGCTCTGGCGGATAGAGACAGCAGCGGCAGCTACTGCTCGAAGGCAGGCAGGCAAAGCTCTGGCTACAGGATCAAGAGTGGCGGAGAAGTAGGCACAAGGGCGCTGCTTAGGACCAATTGATTGAGTTAGGACAGACAATGCACAACCCTCCCTTTCGTGGGTGAAGAGGGAGAAGGGTTTGGAGTAATCCGGGGTTCCTAGGACAGGTGCTGAACAGAGTGCATCCCGTAATTCCTTAAAGGATGCTTGACACTCAGTGGTCCAAGGAAGCGGGGAGGGGACATCTTTGGTCAACAGGGCAAGTAGTGGTTTCACAATGAGGCTGTAATTTGGTAACCACTGTCTGCAGAAAGAAGTTAGGCCAACCAAAGAGCGGACTTGCTTTTGTGTTTTTGGGACGGGGGTGTCTAAGATGGTTTGGATTCGGTCGGGTGTGAGTTTCCTCCCTTCTTTGGACAGGAGATGGCCTAGGTATGTCACTTTTGGCTGGCAGAACTGCAATTTCTTTTTGGAAACTTTATGGCCATTTTCTGCAAGAAAGTGTAGGAGTTGGACAGAGGCTGTGGTTGCGAGGGGGTGGTGTCGGCCGCCAAAAGGATATCATCGACATATTGGATCAACACCACTCCATCTGGTAGCCGGAAGGCATCCAGCTGTCTTTTGAGGGCCTGGCTGTAAATGCTCGGGCTTTCAGTGTACCCCTGGGGAGCTCTACAAAATCGGTACGAGCGGGATTTTAAAGTGAAGCCGAAAAGATAACGGCTGTCTGGATGGATTGGGATAGAGAAAAATGCGTTCTTGAGGTCGATAACAGTGAAAGTGGTGGCAGTGGACGGGATGAGGGTCAGAATGGTGGTGATATCTGAGACTACGGGGTATTGGGGTACAACCACTTTATTAATCTCTCGCAGGTCGATGATGAAGCGGTACGCTTTCTCATCTCCTTCACCTTGTTTCTTAACAATAGGTAGGATTGGGCTGTTGCAGACATTGCTAACCACTTCTTCAACCACTCCTGCATCCACCAGAGATTGAATAATCGCTACCAGTGCCTTCTCGCCCTCGGGGGATATCCGATATTGTGGGAGTTTCGGGAGCATAGCATCCTGTCTTACAGTTATATGAATAGGGTCAATCATCATTCGTCCCACATCAGAGTCATTTTTGGCCCACAGATACGGAGGCAGGGTATCAAGCAAGGACAGGTCAGCATCAGTTATGGAGCACATGTGTCGTGCAGGGCAAGTTTTGGGTATGTCTGGGTTGTCGTACAGGATGACTCGGATTCCATCTGGGGAACACCTAATGGTAGCTCGAAAATGTTTCAGTAAGTCAATGCCCATAATGGCGTCAGGGGAGTTGGAGGAGAGCAGAAATGTTGTGTCAGTGGTGTTGTTTTCTAGGTCAAAGGTGATAGGTACGGACAGGGGGTTAGTGGAGGGCGTCCCATCGAAACCTATCGATGTAATGTGTGAGCCAGACAAGGGTGCCCTTGGAATCAGTTGTTTTGATAACACACTACGTGTCGCCCCAGTGTCTACCAAAAATGGAGACTCTGTACCCAGGACCTTAGCGGTGACATAAGGACCTTGCTGGTCAACACAGAGCTCGACTGGATCCCTCCCTTGCCCCTGGCAGTCCTATGCAAAATCGGGGGCATTCTCACTGTCGGATAGTTGATATTGGTTCTGTCGGGGGCGGTCAAATGTGTTCAATCTCCCTGATCTGTCATTGTTGGTGTCGTTTGTGTGCCCTCGTCCTTGTCCCCTATTCCTTGGTCCACCCGCTACGTCCTTGGGGTCCCTATCTCTGTTCATCTCTAGCAGAACCGGACACTGGGATTTCCAATGGCCGAATCCTTTGCAAAAGGCACACTGGTCATTGCTAATGTCTCTACGTCCAGTGTGGGGTGTTGGGGTGTGGTCTTTAGGAGGTGGATTTCTAGGGGTGGTCGATTGGTAGTTCCCCCTGTGGGGTTCCCGTCCGACCGCTATACCTTGTATCTGGGCTATCATTACCCTTTCTTTCAAATCTTTCTTCTTTTTCTCGGACGCCCTATCATTCTCATTCTTTTGGTGCTCGTAATACTGAGCCATCTGAAGGATAGCTGCGGGTTTGGAGGCCCCCCAACTACTCTCACTCGTCTGCAGTTTTTGGGAGACCTCTTGTGATAGACCCTTTACATAATTTTGTACAAACAGGTGCTGTCCGGTTGCGGTGGTCATGTCTTGGCCACTGTAGTCGGAGAACACTGTCTCGAATCGGGAGAAGTATTCTGACACATCTTCCTGGGGTTTCTGACGACAGGCCGTGACTATCGACCAATCTACCTTTTTCTCTGGGATCAGTGTCTTTAATTTCTGAACTAATTTGTCTGGGAGTTCTAATATGTCCTTTACTGGCTTCCTTCCGGACTCTCGCTGTCTGTCTAGGTCACTGAGTTGCTTCCAGGTATGTCCGAACAGATCTGTGTGGTCAGCCTTCCGGATTTGCTTCCACACGTCAGCTGGCAGGCATAACCCGAAAAACAAGTCAATGTCCGCTAAAGTCATTATCGTCGAACCCAAATCTGTGGCTATTTCGGTATAAAATGCTGTCGGGTTCTTTCTCAAATCAGGCAGAGTTTGTCTAAACGTTAAGATATCTTGTCGGTCCCATGGTTGGTAAACCCAATTGTACACAACCCTTCCTTTTGCATCTGCGTGATTAATATCATCGCTCGTTCCCTGACCACGTGGCGGGATCCAGTAAGGGGCCGCTTCTCTGATGGGCATCATAGTATTGGCTACTTCTACTGAGGTCGTTTCAGGGACTGTAACCTTGGTTTCTGGTTTTTGTTCCGTGAGGTGGCGGAAGACCTCAAGCGTCTGCATGAAGAGCTCCGTCGCCTCACGTTCAGTCCCATCTCCAACATCAACCTTCCTGTATAGCGTTGTCAGTTTAGCGGGGCCCTTACTCTGATACTTATCCTCATATGCGTTCAGGGTGTGGTAGCTGAATCGCAAAATGAAGTGCCGTCTGTGGCTGTCGGCATGCGAGTTATACATGCTCATTGTATATTCTTCGCTTTCCCTTTGTTCTACTAGTGTTTTTGCTATTTTGTCGATCCCATCCCGCTCATCTTTGCTCAACCTATTTGATCTGGCTGGTGGTTGCTTGCTAGCCTCGGGGTCACCTAGCGATGTTGTTAACGCGGCTGGTGCGGAGGCCGTGAGGGCTGGTGCACTAGCGCTGAGGTCACTTTCGCTCGCACTCGGGGCTTGCAAGCTTTGTTGGCAGCGGGCATATGGAGGGGGCATATAGATGATTGGGGGACCTAGCAGTAGCTCATCGTTCGCCCGCTGTTTGGAGGGCCATTCAGGGTAGAGCGCAGAGGGAGTCCTAATAGGGCATTGACCCGTTGACCCATATTCTTGGTTTTGTGCAGCTTCTTTTCTTTCTTTTATTTCTTCTTCTAGTTGCTTAGCGGCTAGGTGGGCTGCCTTTCGTAATTCTTTCCCTATTTTTGCTTCTTCTCTTTTCTTTTGTTGTTCCGTTTCTTTGCGCCACATGCCTATACTATCGAGCATAGTAGGCGTGGTCTTATTTTTCTGGAGCGCTATTTCCAATGTTTTTATTTTATTTTCATCAAAGGAACCTATCAGTGGCCACTGACTTTCAGGGTTCTTTTTCGTATATTTATGCCATAGCTTAGTATAAGCTATGGCGACTAGTCCATGCTTAGTGAAAATGTCCTTATTAGGGGTGCCCTCCAGTGGAGCTGGATGGTTCATCTCTAATAAGCGGTCCGGGCTGTACAGGCTACCAATCAGTGGGGAGAAGATAGGCATGACGGGTTACAACGGGGACAAAAGTCTGCACTACCTATCTTATCACGGCGGACAAAGACTAGACAGAATATTTCTATTCTACGTTGTTTGTCGGCGGTGAATACCTCAAAAGAACCAATACCGAACAATCAGTGTTCGGTCAATCAAACAATCAGTGGGGAGAATAAGTGGGTACGACGTGTTAAAGGTTTGCGTTACCCACTCTTTCTCTACCTGCAAAGAGAGACCTTGTTCTTCCCTGTTTGCAGACAGAGAATCTCCAGACAACAATCCACGAACGACAGTTCGGGAAAACAGTGGGGGAGGAAGATAGGCACGACGGATTACAATGGGGACAAAGGTCTGCGTTACCTATCCTTCACTGTTTGCAAAGAGAGAGCCTGTTGTTTTCTCCGTTTGCAGACGGTGAATCTCCAGAGGTATCAACAAAGCGTAATACTAGTATTATCCAAACCAAACAATCATTTCTCAATTTGTCGTGTTTACACGACCTTACCCGGACCGCATGGACGGTTTCCTGTCTTCCGAATCCAGCGCCCGATCGTCCTCTCTTCTTCGTGATAAGACAACCGCACAGGTGCACCACAGACAATAAAACAATCAGTGCAAATAGTATTTGAACACAGTGAAGAAATGTTTCTCAGAAAGATGTTGTTAGTCTTCTCTAAATCTTTATTTGCAGTTTGCAGTAAAACGTACAGCCGACGCGTTTCGTCCCAAGCTGGGACTTCTTCAGGGCTGTCAGTAAAAACATATACATACAATCAATTTTTTTATATATACAAGGATCAACATCTTATCTAACATTATATACAACAACAGACAATTACAGAACAATTTAAAAATCACTTAGACGATAGACATGGAGCTTATGCAAACAATGTCCTTAGGGTGTCAGCCCCCGATGTCTATGAGCAGGGAATGACATTTGGACGCAAAAATATTTACAGTTTATGAAATGTGATTACATATACTATTTATATTTAAAAACTGACATTTCCAACAGTTAGATGGTGTGTGTGTACAAAACCGGCATACGGTATGTACTAAGCCTGTGTTCGTACAGGTAGCCTAAGAAAGGACCGAAAGAGGAAACCAGAAAAGGAGACCAGAGTGGAGTGGAGAAAGTACAAACTAAGAAAGAACCATTTAGAGGGTTGTCTAATTGTATATTGGATGCCTGTTTCTTGTTATGGATAACTCCTAAACTGGACTCGTTACCGTTTTGAAGGAGGGGGGCTGGACATAAAAGGAACAAAATGCACCTCAGAGAAGAGAGGCTGCTTGCATGGAATACCATAGTTTTTCAAAGATTTTATAAGCTGACTCCTCATTTACCTTTAAGAATGTGATCCGTCGCTTGTGGAGAAAACGTACGAGGAACCGGGGTCCAAGGGGCGCCTTCCCAGACAGTGTAAGCTTGATGTATGAACCAGAATGTATATTAGATCATTCCCATGCCAAGTTGGCAGTATAAGTCCTTAATAGGGACAAGAGAATGAAAATATTAGTCTTGAAGTATAAAGAAGAGTAATTTTGAGTGACATGGTTAGCAGTATAAGGCTACGTAGTGGACGAAGGGGGGAACCGTTGGGAACACCGATATAAGGACTGACCATCCTTTGCTTATGCCTACTTACTTTATGCTTGTTGATGGACGATGAAAGCAGTGCTTAACCCGGTTTCTAGGCAGTATAAGTAATCTTGCTGCCTTGATTTATATCTGTCTTAGAAAATGTACTGAAAGATAATAAAAGGGAGAAAGCAGTGGTACCCCCTTCGTGAAGACTTGTTAACTCAATGAAGAGAATTTCAAACATTATATTAAAAAATGGTATGTGGTTTACCTGTAAGATAAATATAAGTAGTAGTGGACAGGTTGTCCTAGAAGTCCATGGGAGGAGGGTGTGGGCACTGTATTCCAGCAGGCCTGTCAAATAAGGAGCAGGGAGATGAGATGCTATCTTATATTTAAACACACCTCCTATGAAACATGGATTATCGTTCCAAATGTGTTTTTGACAATATCTCAGGCAAAATGGTGTGAGAGGTACAAAGCTATAGGGGAGCTTCTTCTAGTGTGCAATTTTCCTAAGTCAGACTTAGGGGATAGGCAAAAACTCCCTAAGTTTAAAACAAGAACGATATTTAACCAAAGCTTAGTGCAGGAGGGACCCTTTGAATGGGGGCCATTACTGCAATGAATATAACAGAGGGGAAAATCCTTCCTCCTTAAAACAGTAGCATGGCCTATTGGTCCCTTACTATAGTAAAAATCCTTAAGTGGGGACCACTACTGCAGGGAATATAATATAGGGGTACTGTGCAGGTTACAGAGTATGTAGCCAATCTTACCGTTCTTGGTCAAACAGCCGGCGCCCATCCACTGCCCTCGTCCCGCCGAAACACCTACAGCGACGTCGTGTTCGAACATTGTCATGGAGTGATGCCTCTTATATAGCGTGAAGGTTAACGCTAAATGCCTTCACCTGTTGGTAGCGCGCCAGAACCCGCTGGGACGCTGAATGTAGAAAGTGCATGGTTGCCGCCTGTATGGGGGCGGCGGCCATGTTGGAATGGCTAGGGAGACCGTGTTAATATATACACAGACATTGCCCAGTGCCCGTTTTTAGCCTGGTCCGTCCTAAAGAGCGCCCAAGATTAATAAATGTTTTGTGTCTAACGCTTAATAATTCCTAACAGGATGCCACCTAAATGGAAAAAATATAAACGGGAGAAACCGATAACTGAATATATAAGACGGAATATAGGTGTTGAACGCGCTTGATGCTAAAATAGAAACAAATTTACGTAGGTTAAGCCAGAAGTATGTATTTGATTAAAAACCAAAAGGTGGCAGGCTGTATGGTGGTAACGATTGCCATATGTGCACAGTGTGAGAATTACAACAGAAATACGGCGGCCATCTTTGCCTGTGTTCACCCTGGTGAAGGCAGACAGGCAAGTCAATAAAAACTCTCAAGTTTAGACCGGCAAGTGAATATTTGTATTGCAAGTCTGGGATATGGCTAAATCAATCCTAAATTAGATGGCAGTGGAAAAACAAGGGGTATAATTAGTTGTAAGAAGGACAAGTGGCATGTACTGAATGAGTCACTTATGCAATGAATCAAAGCAACGGCGGAAGAACGGCAGCCGTCTATGTCAGACCTCCCACTCGTAACGGTATAAGCAGGTATTAAAGTAAAACTGAGAGGCTTATGTCATGTCATAAGACCTCCTAAGCCCTTTGTAATATTATCTCAATTAAGGAAATATTAGAACAGAAAGCAGCGTAATTATTGGTCCAATATATGGATATCTGCCCAGGTTCCTATGTCCAGCCATGTGACCCCGTTAATAAGGGAGCATCCAAAGCTTGGTGGAGAAAAGCAATACAGGACATCAAAATGCAAAGGGACAGTGATAAGAGAGGAGTGTGTGACATGTGAACAGAGAGAAGAAAAAATAAAAGATAATTTAAAATGCTGGGGATAACAGCAAAAAAGAATGAATAGGCTGGAAAACCGAGTGCATAATAATTGCAAGGAGGCTATTTACAAGTATACTACAGGGAGCGAAAGATTGTATACAGGTGCACTGTATACAAATATGCAGCTCATTGTTTTATTCATCTTTAAGCTTGTAGGGACAAGAGGTCCTTGAGTATGTTTAGATGCACAGGCAGAGGCGTGATCTGTATATTAATCATGAGCAGACAAGATAGGGGGGAACAATTACAGAGGCTTAAGCAAGGAAATAATGTAGCTCATCTTCGGTATTGTGACCAAGTTCTATACATCGTAGTCTACAGATCCAGCCTGCCTCCCGTTGTCTTAATGCAAGTTCCCTATCACCTCCTCTTGGGTGGATAGGTTGATGGTCAATGCCCATGAACCACATGTTGTCTGTGTCTTTGTGGCATTCCTGCATGTGGAAGGTCATAGGATACCTCATGTCTCCATTGCGTCTTGCACGGACGTGTTCTTGGATACGGATCTTTAAAGCTCTCTTGGTGCTTCCAACATAGATTTTGTTACAGCCGCACCCCAAAATATAGACAACATATTTGGTGTTGCAGTTGATCAGGTGATCTATGGTATAGGTTTTGTTAGTGTTAAAACTGAATTCCTTGGTTCTATTTTTACCTAGAGCACACATATTGCAGTCACTACATGTGAAGAAGCCTTTAGCGGGGGAGGTTAGCCAGTTAGTCCGCTTTTTAGATTCTATGTAGCTTGGGCAGAGGATGTTACGGAGGTTTTTTCCCTTCCTGTAGCATATTTTAGGTGTCCTGGTAATGGAATCCTGTAGGCTTGGTATGTCCGCAATCAGGTGCCAGTGTTTTCTTAAGATGTTAAAAACCTTACTGCTTTGGTCAGAGTACTGTGTGTTAAATGAGAGGGGTCTGCTGGTATCTGCTGGTCTAGTTTTGGGTGCCAGAGTAGTTTGTCTTGTCATTTTGCAAACTTTTCTGTTGGCTTTTTCAAGAATCTTTCTGGGGTAGCCCCTCTCCAGGAACCGTTTTTCAGTTTCTTGAATGTTATGAAGGAAAGCATCCTCCGTGCTACAATTCCGGTGCATCCGAATCATTTCCCCATAAGGGATGTTCTCAACTACATGTCGGGGATGTGCGCTCTCATAGTGTAGAATACTGTTACAGGCAGTCGCCTTACGGTGTGTGCGGCTTTGGATCTTGTTATCCTCAACAAAGAGTTTAACATCAAGAAAGTCGATTGTTTTCTGATTATGTGACATCGTGAAGCGGACATTAAACGGATTATCATTGAGGTAGTCAAAGTAGTCCATAAGTTCCGGGGTAGGTCCATCCCAGATAACTATCACATCATCAATGTACCTACCCCAGAAAATTATGTTGGTCATCCATTTGGCTGCGTGGCGTCCCCATGCATGCTCCCGCTCAAACCAGCCCATGAAGAGGCCGGCGTAAGCGGGGGCAAATTTAGAACCCATTGCCGTCCCTTGCGTTTGGTGGTACCATGTCGAGTCATGCAAGAAGAAATTTTTAGACAGTATTGTTAGACCTGGCACCTTGGCGTGAGTCTCCCTTCCACTTTTTGCTGATGTGCCTCCGATGTTTTGCTGGTTTTCCGATACTCAGGGCACTGCGCCACGGCTGATCCGTGCCGCAGTGCAAGTGCTCCCTACTGTAAACTGTACATACGATTGGTATCCATGATTGGTGCATTGGATTTACTGTTAGTCCCTAGTAAAGCGCACGAGAGGGTGCCGGGGCTTGTAGATGCCAATACTGCTGGTGGGCCTGCAGCGCTGGTTGCGCCACCCACCGAAGCAGCCGTAAAGATGTGTCTGGGAACTGTGACCGCAGAACCCGCGTGTGGTCTCGTACTATCACGCTAGCTGGGCAAGTGTCCCCACTTGCCAGCACCAACCCTTCCCTTGACTACATATTAGTCACCCCTATGGTAGGCCTGCGGGCAGGGTGCGTTGTAGGTGCAAGGTAGGACAAGCCCTGATGTGCGTGGCATGTCCTAGTAGTGACTTACAACGAAGACCGTATTTCACTACTGAAGGCTACCTGCTCCATTAGGCCAGGCTGAGCTGCGAGGGTTATTACACCCTATAATCCCCGCAGGCTCAAGGAGCATGGTAGTGAGTCATGTTTAGTATGCCTGAACTCGGGATAATGAGATATTTCTTGTAGTCAAGTTTATTTCAGTATCCTGGGTTTGCAAATGCTACTTTTAGAAAGTTAGCATTTGCTTGCTTAACCATTTCAGCCGCCTCTGCTGGTGTGTATCTGACTGTCTGGGATGTGTGAGTGACAGGGCTGGAGGGATGACGGGTGGTGAATGCGCAGATTACACCTTAGTGGGAGGTAGGAGTGCCTCTTGACTCGAGCTGTCACTGTGCTCGACCTCCACAATGCTGGCTCCACCCTCCCGGGGAGCGGCGGATGACTCTGCCGGCACCTGGCCCAGGAAGGGCGAAGCCCCCATCAACAAGGTACTCTGGCCACTCCCGTCCGGACAATGCTGGCTCCACCTCCTGTGGGGCGTCTGATGCGCCTGCCCCTCACACTGAAAGCAGAAGCCGGAGTACACCCGCGGGGGTACTCCAGAACTGAGAGTGGCTATGCAAAGGCCCCCCTGGCCTGCGAGAACAAAAGAATTGGCCTATAAAAGACGGAGCCCTGCTCCTTGAAATTTAGATCCGGTTTGGGCCACAGAAAGACTCTGCCCTACGAGAAGGACCGTGAGAGACAAGGAAGGGTGCTGACTCTTGCCTGTGTCTGGTGCCTTGCTGCTGAAGGAGAGGAAGACAATAAGACTACGAAAAGACTGTTGTGCTACTTGTGCCAAACTCTGCAAAGAGATCTCCAAGGGCTTGCAACTGAACTTGCCCCATGACCAGCGTCCCAGGACCAGTGGACGCTACCCCCTTGGAAAGCGACTGCGGGTGCTGACCATCGCCGCAGCACTGACGGAGGAATCTCCTCTAAGGCATCAACATCCTCCCGACCACCGTGACCGGGGCCCAAAGCAACAGCGAAAGCAAAGTGAGGACCAGCCGCCGCTGGCCCGAACACCGTGACCGCAACTGCACCGGGAGCCCGAGAGCAAAGCAAAGGAGGACCCGTCCGGTCCGAGCTATCGAGGTGAAGGCATAGCGAGCCCTCACTCACCTGCAAAGACGGACAATTGCCCTACGAGAATCCGCAAGGTCGGTAAGCCTGCCCGACAGCCCAGCTGTGAGCCCACAGCTGCACCGACATTTGGCTGGGTACGTCCTGCACTTGGGGACCGTACTGCCACTTGTCACCACCGCACAGCCGCCGCCTCCAGGGTCGGAGCGGACGACGAGGAAAGGACCCTGCCGCCACAGGACACCGCTGCCCCGGACGACCAGTGACCTGCTCGGCCGAAGAGCCGCAACGATCAGCGACCCCGGGAAGGCAAAGCGACGTGGGACAGATCCCTTGGAAGCCGCCGGCTCCACAAGAACTTTGAATAACACCGGCCTACGGGCCTCAAGAGAACTTCCATAAGAACTGTGGTAACCCGAATTAAGTAACCTGCAACCGTCTTCATAAAGTTATTGACTGTATTCATAAGCCTGCTTAAAATCTATATAAAGATATATATTTTTACAAGAATACAGTCTGGTCTCGTTGTGTGGTGGGTTGGTTGTAAAGGTGTACTGTTGCAAGTGTTTAACCCTATGTGCCCCAAAGATTAGCCTACGACTGCTTAAGCCACACTACCTAGAGGGTAAGCAGAGGTTGTCTGGATGGTAACCCTCAGCCCTGACGAGGAAGAGAGAGTCCCTGCTTGTCGCTAGTGTTACACTGCGCCAACTAGAGCCTCCCCCTTCCTACATTGGACGCAGCGGTGAGGATTTTCGAATTTACACTTGCGATAGTTATACCTGAGCTTCTGACCACTACACAAGGATTACGGTACAGCTACTAAACCACAGACTTTGCTTTTTGAAAGAAGATTCCGAGCGCAGAAACCATGCTTGGCACAAAGAGCCTGGATGGAGCGGAGTCCACGGCCTCCGAGGTGTTGGAGATAGAATGGGACGCCGCAAAGCTGGACAAATACTCAAAGATGGAGCTGAAGTTTTTCTGTAGGAAACTAAAGGTTCCGCACGCTGGTTGCAAAAACAAGCCGGAGCTCTACAAGGCCCTGAAAGCCTGGGTGGAGTCCAGAAAGACCCCGGAAGAGCAAGACGTCCTCGCCGAGCAGAATACGACGGAGGAGCAGAATGCACTTGGGGATCTGATCGATCTCGAGAGGAAAGACAGCGAGCACAGCTTTGGTAAAGGCCTGTCGCCAGAGGAGCTGGCGGACAGTAAGGAAACCCGGAATCACGAAAGAAAGTTGGCAGAATTGAAAATCCAGCTGGAGCTGTAAACCAAAAGAATGGCGCTGGAAGAGCGAAAGCACCAGATGGATTATGAAATCAAGATGAGGGAGATAAGTCTCAAGGAGAGAGACTTGGATCGGCCTCCCTCTGGTGGCAGCACATCGCCAGTGCAGGTAGAGTCAAGAGTGCACATCCCGAAGGACGTAGTTAAGGAGTTCTTTAAGGGGGATGACATAGGACAGTGGTTTAGGGCATACGAGGTAGCCATGTCCTCCCACCGGGTCCCTGACAAGGATTGGGGAGCGGGGTTGTGGGGAAGGTTCCTTAGCGAAGGGAGAGATACCTTGCTAGATTTGCCCGTTGAGAATCAGAGATCCTATGCCCACATGAAAGAAGCTTTATTAAACAGGTACGGGCTTACCCCTGAAATGTATAGACAGAAGTTTAGGGGATGTACTAAGCGGCCTTGGAATACGTATGTGGAGTATGTGACTTACTTTTGCAGAGCACTGGATGGTTGGGTGAAAGGTAACAAAGTGAATGATTTTCAAGGTCTCTTTGATTTAATTGCATGGGAGCACTTGTCTGATCACTGTTTTCCTGAGTTACGCCAACACCTGATCGATAGCAAGCTGTCCAACCCGAGGAAGCTTGCTGAGGAGGCGGACCGCTGGCTCAGCACCAGGGTCCACAAGGGTCCCGTGGGAGATTCCGCCAAGAGTGGGCAGGGTCCCCAGCAGAAGAGTGGGGGGGACAAAGGGGGAAAACAGAAAGGGTTCCAAAAAGGCCCCCAAAGTAGTTCCCAAGGGAATCCGCAGCAGGGTTCTCAGCCTCCCCCACCCCCGAAGCAGAATGGAGCCCCGACAGGTAAACCTGTTCCAAAGGGGCCCTTCAATTGTTTCAAATGTGGCGAGCCTGGGCACATATCCAGTGACCCCAAGTGTCGCCTATTTGGAAAACCTGCACCCACTGGTGCTCCGCCCCGACAAGTGACTAGCGTTCACCTGGGAGAAGAAATGATGGTCCCGGGGGGTGGAGATCCCGTTCACATGACCCTGGTCTCGCTAGGAGACAGTGAGATGATCCCGACGAACTACCTGCCCTCTAACACTAAAAAATATGGGCAGGTGGTGATCATCAATGGTAAAGAAGCTGAGGCTCTTAGAGACACAGGAGCCAGTGTGACTGCAGTGAGGCAGCACCTGGTGTCTCAAGAGCAGGTTGTACCCCATGCCTACTGTAGGGTTATCAACGCTGATAATTCTGAGAGTCAGTGTCCGATGGCTCAAGTTCCCTTCGAGTGGGGGGGTCTCTGGTACTCTGCAGGTCTGTGTGAGAAAAACCATGCCTGTTGACTGTTTGCTAGGGAACGACTTGGAGCACTCCCCTTGGGAAAAGGTGGAGAAGACGACTCACCTGCGGATGGTGGGTCTGCCTGACTGGGCGTGCGTGACCACCCGGTCGATGGCAGCCAGTAAGGGTGATCGAGAGGTCCTGGGGCCTGATGGAGAGGCCCAGGAACCGGCTTTAGGGAGAAGGCGCAGGGGGCGCGGGAAACCGGCCCCTGAAGTTCCTACGGTCCAGGAGGAGGCAGACCTTGAGGGGGATGCCCTGGAGCCTACAGGGGAACAGATCGCCGAACTGGGGGACCTGCCTGAGCTGACCCATTGGCAGCAAGAAGGAGGACCCTCCAGGGAGGAATTCTGCAGGGAGCAGAAAGAATGCCCTTCTCTCGTGGGTATGCGGCAGCAGGCTGCAGACCAGGCCAATGGTGTTCAGGCCAAAACACATTACGTGTACTGGGAGAACGACCTCCTGTATTCGGAGCCTAAGGCTGCTGAACCTGGGTCAGCCCGTGTGCTGGTGGTACCCCAGAAGTTCAGAGCCTTCCTACTGGGTCTGGCTCACGATGTGCCTTTAGCAGGACATTTAGGGATGGACAAGACCTATGACAGGCTTGTCACCCACTTCTACTGGCCCCAAATGCATAAAAGCTCAGACGCTTATTGCAGAACCTGTCCGACTTGCCAGGCAAGTGGGAAGACGGGGGGGAAGAACAAGGCTCCCCTCCAACCCTTCCCTGTGGTCGGTACGCCATTCCAGCGAGTGGGTATTGACATCGTTGGGCCTCTGGACCCCAAGACAGCCATGGGCAACAGGTTCATCCTGGTCTTGGTGGACCATGCCACCCGGTACCCTGAAGCCATCCATCTGAGGACAGTGACGGCTCCCGTGGTGGGGCGTGCACTGATGGGAATTTTCTCACGAGTAGGATTCCCTCTAGAGGTGGTGAGCGACAGGGGGACCAATTTCATATCGAAATATATGAAGTCCCTTTGGCAGGAGTGTGGCGTAACGTACAAGTTCACCACACCCTACCATCCCCAAGGTAACGGGTTGGTTGAAAGATTCAACCGAACCCTCAAAGGCATGATAATGGGCCTGGAAGGTCCGATGAGGCGTAAGTGGGACGTCCTCTTGCCATGCCTGCTGTTTGCATATCGCGAGGTACCACAGAAGTCCCTAGGGTTCAGCCCCTTTGAACTGCTGTACGGTCACCCCGTGAGAGGACCACTGAGTTTGGTAAAGGAAGGCTGGGAGCAATCTCCCAGGAAACCTCCCCAGAATGTATATAGCTACATGCTGGCCTTCAGAAACCAGACCAGGCGCTTCAGACAACTTGCCGAGGCAAATCTGGAAGCGAGCCAGGAAGAAATGAAGCGGTGGTACGATCAGAATGCCACTCTGGTCGAGCTTCAGCCTGGACAGGAGGTGTATGTCTTGGCCCCAGTGGAGCCCTGTGCCCTTCAAGATAAGTGGACAGGACCATTTGAGGTTGTGGAGCGCAAGAGCCCCGTGACATACTTGGTGGACATGAAGACGCCCAGGAACCCTTTGCGGGTCCTACATGTCAACCGCCTCAAGCCCCACTTGCGAAGGTCCGAAGTGGGCATGTTGTTGGCAACCGATGACGGAATGGAGGAGGAGTCGGAGCCCCTTCCTGACCTCTTGGTGGCCTGTGAGAAGGATGGGTCTGTGGATGGAGTTAACCTCTCACCCTCCCTGACCGCCGAACAACAGGAGGACTGCCGCCAGTTGCTGGGACAGTTTCCAGACCTGTTCTCCCTGGTTCCGAGTGTCACAGATTGGTGCGTCCATGATGTGGACACTGGAGACAGCTTACCGGTGAAGCACAAGGCTTACCGGGTAACTGACAGGGTCCGGGCCTGCATCAAGGAGGAGGTCTCCAAGATGCTTGCCCTCGGGGTGGTTGAGTCTTCCAGCAGTCCTTGGTCCAGCCCCGTGGTCTTGGTTCCGAAGGCTGCTGCGCCGGGAGCCACACCCGAACTCCGGTTCTGTGTGGACTACAGAGGACTCAATTCAGTCACGAAGACTGACGCGCACCCCATCCCCAGAGCTGACGAGCTCATTGATCGGCTAGGGGCTGCCCGGTTTCTCAGCACGTTTGATTTGACGTCTGGGTACTGGCAGATCGCCTTGACCGATGGGGCAAAGGAGAGGTCGGCATTCTCTACACCAGATGGGCATTTCCAGTTCCGGGTTATGCCATTTGGAATGAAGAATGCCCCTGCCACCTTTCAGAGATTGGTCAACCAGGTGTTGGCTGGACTGGACGAGTTCAGTGCCGCCTACCTGGATGACATCGCGGTGTTCAGCGGCACCTGACCCGAACACCTGCGACACCTCTGGGAAGTGTTGATGGCCCTGCGCAGAGCAGGCCTCACAATCAAGGCAAGCAAGTGCCAGATTGGGCAGGGTTCAGTGGTGTACTTGGGACACCAAGTTGGGAGTGGCAAGGTAGCCCCCTTGCAGCCCAAAATCGAAACCATCCTGGCTTGGGAACCCCCCAAGACCCAGACTGCAGTGAGAGCCTTCCTGGGGCTCACTGGGTATTACAGGAGGTTTGTCAAGGGCTATGGCACGATCGTGGCCCCCTTGACAGAGCTGACTTCGAAAAAGCAGCCCAGGAATGTGATTTGGACTGACACCTGTCAGACGGCTTTCGACACCCTGAAGACTGCCATGTGCACAGCGCCCGTGCTCCTGGCCCCAGATTTCTCCAAGGAGTTCATTGTGCAAACAGACGCTTCAGAGCATGGTGTAGGGGCTGTTCTTTCACAGATGACTGAGGAGGGCTTTGACCAAACCGTAGCCTTCATAAGTCGGAGGTTACTTCCACGGGAAAGTAGGTGGAGTGCAATAGAGCGTGAAGCATTTGCTGTGGTCTGGGCGCTGAAGAAGCTAAGACCCTACTTGTTTGGGTCTCACTTCCGAGTTCAGACGGACCACAGGCCCCTCAGATGGTTGATGCAAATGAGGGGTGAGAACCCGAAACTGTTGAGGTGGTCCATTTCTCTACAGAGTATGGACTTTACGGTGGAACACCGCCCTGGCACCGATCACGCCAACGCTGACGGTCTGTCCAGATTTTTCCGCCTTAGTGATGTGGAACTCCCTGGGGAAGGGTAGTTCCCCCCACATTTCAGCTGGAGGGGACACATGTTAGACCTGGCACCTTGGCGTGAGTCTCCCTTCCACTTTTTGCTGATGTGCCTCCGATGTTTTGCTGGTTTTCCGATACTCAGGGCACTGCGCCACGGCTGATCCGTGCCGCAGTGCAAGTGCTCCCTACTGTAAACTGTACATACGATTGGTATCCATGATTGGTGCATTGGATTTACTGTTAGTCCCTAGTAAAGCGCACGAGAGGGTGCCGGGGCTTGTAGATGCCAATACTGCTGGTGGGCCTGCAGCGCTGGTTGCGCCACCCACCGAAGCAGCCGTAAAGATGTGTCTGGGAACTGCGACCGCAGAACCCGCGTGTGGTCTCGTACTATCACGCTAGCTGGGCAAGTGTCCCCACTTGCCAGCACCGACCCTTCCCTTGACTACATATTAGTCACCCCTATGGTAGGCCTGCGGGCAGGGTGCGTTGTAGGTGCAAGGTAGGACAAGCCCTGATGTGCGTGGCATGTCCTAGTAGTGACTTACAACGAAGACCGTATTTCACTACTGAAGGCTACCTGCTCCATTAGGCCAGGCTGAGCTGCGAGGGTTATTACACCCTATAATCCCCGCAGGCTCAAGGAGCATGGTAGTGAGTCATGTTTAGTATGCCTGAACTCGGGATAATGAGATATTTCTTGTAGTCAAGTTTATTTCAGTATCCTGGGTTTGCAAATGCTACTTTTAGAAAGTTAGCATTTGCTTGCTTAACCATTTCAGCCGCCTCTGCTGGTGTGTATCTGACTGTCTGGGATGTGTGAGTGACAGGGCTGGAGGGATGACGGGTGGTGAATGCGCAGATTACACCTTAGTGGGAGGTAGGAGTGCCTCTTGACTCGAGCTGTCACTGTGCTCGACCTCCACAATGCTGGCTCCACCCTCCCGGGGAGCGGCGGATGACTCTGCCGGCACCTGGCCCAGGAAGGGCGAAGCCCCCATCAACAAGGTACTCTGGCCACTCCCGTCCGGACAATGCTGGCTCCACCTCCTGTGGGGCGTCTGATGCGCCTGCCCCTCACACTGAAAGCAGAAGCCGGAGTACACCCGCGGGGGTACTCCAGAACTGAGAGTGGCTATGCAAAGGCCCCCCTGGCCTGCGAGAACAAAAGAATTGGCCTATAAAAGACGGAGCCCTGCTCCTTGAAATTTAGATCCGGTTTGGGCCACAGAAAGACTCTGCCCTACGAGAAGGACCGTGAGAGACAAGGAAGGGTGCTGACTCTTGCCTGTGTCTGGTGCCTTGCTGCTGAAGGAGAGGAAGACAATAAGACTACGAAAAGACTGTTGTGCTACTTGTGCCAAACTCTGCAAAGAGATCTCCAAGGGCTTGCAACTGAACTTGCCCCCTGACCAGCGTCCCAGGACCAGTGGACGCTACCCCCTTGGAAAGCGACTGCGGGTGCTGACCATCGCCGCAGCACTGACGGAGGAATCTCCTCTAAGGCATCAACATCCTCCCGACCACCGTGACCGGGGCCCAAAGCAACAGCGAAAGCAAAGTGAGGACCAGCCGCCGCTGGCCCGAACACCGTGACCGCAACTGCACCGGGAGCCCGAGAGCAAAGCAAAGGAGGACCCGTCCGAGCTATCGAGGTGAAGGCATAGCGAGCCCTCACTCACCTGCAAAGACGGACAATTGCCCTACGAGAATCCGCAAGGTCGGTAAGCCTGCCCGACAGCCCAGCTGTGAGCCCACAGCTGCACCGACATTTGGCTGGGTACGTCCTGCACTTGGGGACCGTACTGCCACTTGTCACCACCGCACAGCCGCCGCCTCCAGGGTCGGAGCGGACGACGAGGAAAGGACCCTGCCGCCACAGAACACCGCTGCCCCGGACGACCAGTGACCTGCTCGGCCGAAGAGCCGCAACGATCAGCGACCCCGGGAAGGCAAAGCGACGTGGGACAGATCCCTTGGAAGCCGCCGGCTCCACAAGAACTTTGAATAACACCGGCCTACGGGCCTCAAGAGAACTTCCATAAGAACTGTGGTAACCCGAATTAAGTAACCTGCAACCGTCTTCATAAAGTTATTGACTGTATTCATAAGCCTGCTTAAAATCTATATAAAGATATATATTTTTACAAGAATACAGTCTGGTCTCGTTGTGTGGTGGGTTGGTTGTAAAGGTGTACTGTTGCAAGTGTTTAACCCTATGTGCCCCAAAGATTAGCCTACGACTGCTTAAGCCACACTACCTAGAGGGTAAGCAGAGGTTGTCTGGAAGGTAACCCTCAGCCCTGACGAGGAAGAGAGAGTCCCTGCTTGTCGCTAGTGTTACACTGCGCCAACTAGAGCCTCCCCCTTCCTACAAGTATGATATCTGTCATTTCAAGAAGGACACCATTATGTGACATGTGGTCTGCCGATCGTTTGTCCAGAAAGGTTTCTAAGGCCCTTATTCCAAATTCCTTTTTGATACAGGTATAAAGCCCGACTACATCTAGGGTGACGAAATGAAGGGTATCCGTCCAAGTAAAACCCTCCAGTTTGCCCAATATGTCTTTGGTATCCCTCAAGTAGGCTGGAAGATTTTGTACCATGGGCTGGATGAAAGTGTCCACGTACTCTGACAGTCTTTCCGTAGGCGAGTTAACTCCGGAAATAATGGGGCGACCTGGTGGAAAAGGGCCTCCCTTATGTATTTTGGGGAGTATATAGATGCAAGGGAAGGAAGGAGTTGTTACTGTGAGGTATTGACACTCCTCAACACTAAGCAAGCCTATCTCACGCCATTCAGTGTGCACACATGTCCTTTATTAACTTAGGGGTTAAAGAATATTACGGGGAGAAAGTGAGTCAGGTGCTGACACTAGGAAGGGTCCATCATTAGATTCTGTCTCTTCTCTTCTTCGTGATGTTCGTGGCACTCCTGATGGTTCCCAGTCAGGACCGTAGATCACTCGAGAGAGGTCTGTTCGGAACTAGTGAAGGTCGGATGATCGGCTGTCAGAGGAGGGTCTATCGGACACGAGCTCTCCCGATCGTTGCAGTCGTTCACTCTGTCGTCGGGACCTCTCCCACTGGATCCATGTGTCGCTGATGGGCCCCACGCTTTGGGACGCCAATAGTAGAAAAAGGTAGGGCTATGAGCTTTCTCAAGATTTGCCCAGCGCTAACCGCCTTTGTACCATTCAAATTATCAAGCAATGAGGCAGGCGCCGGAGACCAGAAGGCAGGAAACAGAAGTTTTATTCCGACGGAGCAGAACACATCAGATCAGACAACAAGGTATCGTCTCGAGGTGCTCTAACAGCCTCTCTGAGGCCTGGCCTCTTATACACTGGTTTATGGCATGTGACCTTTCTTTATTACAATCATAACATTGTGAAGTAAGGAAAAAGACATCCCCATAATCCTCGTGTCAATCCCACCCCCATATACCTTCACAATAGAGGTCCTCAACCTGCTGATAAGAGGAGGGGGTCATCACGCAGCTGAGTGTTTCGCCAAGTCTTAGGATGTGTGTGCCTGATCATATCCCAGGGGGTGGGGAGGCCCTGATCAACAGTGTGTCCTTTGAAGAGGGGCGATTCCATACAATGAGGGGCAGTAAATGGTATCTCCCGGCTTAGGCAATGGCCTTGGACCTGTGTGGACAGTCGGACACGGGGTAAGAGGTCATCAATGGAGTGGTATTAATGCCGTGTGGACATTTGAGCGCGGAGGGAAGGTTTATCAACAGAGGGGCATTCATGGGAGGAGAGGAGGTGCTGGTCAGGCGCAGGCGTGACTCCCAAGGACAGGGTCATGCAGAAGGGTTAGGCTCATGAGAGGGAGGGAGGGGGAGCCAGGGTGCGCGGAGGATGCTTGCTGGGTCAGAGGGGCGCGCTGGCGATAAATCGCGGACAGGGAGACCATGATACCAAAATGGCCGTTGTGCGCGCTGTACGTGGGTGACAAGCTGGCGCAGATGATGTTTAGCTCGCAAACTAAAATTCCACACCATGAGCTATGCACCTACGATTGAAGTGGGGTTGCGCACCCTCCAGAGGTCCAGTAGCCCACCCTCTGCCATGACTTTTCCGGGTATGTGGACGACCTGTTTCCTGGACCTTTCAAGCTGACCTGATCTGGGCAATGTCAGATCGGATGTATGTCATTACAACGCATGCTTTTTCCATTAATGCCTTTACAACGCAGGTTTTACAACAACTTGCGTTGGGGGGCGCTGGATAGTGAATAGTTTAATTTACTATTCCAACTCCAGTCCCCGTGGATAGTAGGGAAGGTTTTGGATAGTAAATTAAACTATTCCCTATCCTACAGCGCCCTCCAGCGCAAGTCGTTGTAACGCCTTGCGTTGTAAATCCTGCATTGTAAAGGTACTGCGTGGAAAAAGTTTCATTGTAAAGGATGTTTCCCGTCTGATCTATGCAGACGTTCAAGTCTCCTGTCCATATAATGGTTGACCAGGGCAGGGAGTACAGTTTGGTCCGTATCTGAGTGTTAAAGTCAGGATCTTCTGTCTTAGGGCCATATGTGTTTATTAACGTTCTCATGGTGCCACATAATTTACCCTGTACTATAATGCTTCGACCTTGTGTTTCACCCTTGGAATAGGTGAGCATACAGGGAGTGCCTTTTTTTATCAATAATAGTACTCCTCGAGAGCATGATGAATAGCAGGAGGTCAAACGTCAGGTTAATGAATTTTTTTGGGGAAAGTTTGGTGAAGATTCGTCAAATAGCCACACAGTTATTAGCAAATCAAAAAATGTTCTTCCTATTGTAAATAGGTCCTAAGTATAACTACACAGTGGTGACTGCCACTGTGTAATATCATTCTATCTATCTATCTATCTATCTATCTATCTATCTATCTATCTATCTATCTATCTATCTATCTATCTATCTATCTATCTATCTATCTATCTATTTATCTCTATCTATCTATCTATCTATCTATCTATCTATCTATCTATCTATCTATCTATCTATCTATCTATCTATATCTATCTATCTATCTATCTATCTATCTATCTATCTATCTATCTATCTATCTATCTATCTATCTATCTCTCTCACTTTCTATCTGTCTATCTTGCCAGACACATATATAAATGTATCTACATATATGTATATAAATAATTAAAAACAAAATAATATTTGCCATTTTATACAATCAACATGTATACATAAAATTATGCAATCTAATTAGTAAACCATTAAAATGTAAAATAAAATAAAGATTACGAAAGCTAAATTTACCAAACAATACAAAACAAAAACATTAAATATGTGAGCTAAGGTTTATACATTAGAATTTAAATTTAAAAACTACTAAAACAAAAACAAAACATAAAACAATACTTGAACATATTCACAAATATTTCCATGAATACAATCCACCAAGCATTAATAAAAAATACATACAACTTAGCTGAAAAGGGAATTTATTTTCAATTTTAGCTCCAATCTAATAAACACTGCTCTCACCTAAAAAAAACTCTTTCAAGGAACAGATCAAAGCTTCCATATGAGAATTCCATGACTGATAGTGCATGGACACTGACTTCCTGTCTCAACTGAACATCTGGGTATTCCTCCACCACAGGATAAGACATTAGTGGGACAAAGTATTTGTGTCAGAGAGGAACATGTGATTGGATGAACCTGGCCACTGATTTCTCTTCTCGTGTCAAGTCAAGGGTGTTTTGATACTCACTGCCTAAGTGTGTGGGTTTGTGCGCACGTGTAATTTCTTGCATGCATGCACAGGCGTGTTTATTTGTATTTGTGGGTTGGTACCAGAGAGGAGTCTGTCCCTGACTGGAGATCCCCTCTCCCTCTCAGCGAGTTAAAGAGCCAGCCTGCAGCAGGCCTGCTTGCACCTCAGTGCTGCAGGGTGGGACATGCTTCAGAGCACCAGGATTTATGACGAACAGAAGCAGGGGGCCTCTCACCAGGACAGAAAGAGCACCTCTGGGCAAGGGTGGGACCCCGATGATGGAGCACTGGGTTTTAAGCAGAAACCAATGACTTCATCCCACCGACAGGCTTCACCTCTGAGCCCAGGGCAGGGACCCCTCCAGGGACCCCTCCAGGGACCCCTCCAGGGCAGCACACAGCTGGTAGGCCAGAGTCGGAAACTTTTGATGGATTGGAGAATCTTGGCCCCAAGACAAATATATGTAACCAGGCTTAGAAATCGATGTAGATTAAACTTCCTAAATCAATATCCGAAAAAATAATAAACTTTTTGGCTGAGCGACTTGGCTGAGAGTCAGGTTTTTTTTCATAGAAAAGAAGCTATTTGTTCCTGACTTAAGGTTCCTGTAATGTTTCCCTCATAAATCACCGATGCGGCCTTCTGCTTTCCGCTGCGCGCGGGGTCTTTGCAGGGTCTCTGCCCACGTGAAAACAAAGAGAAGCAGTCGGAATCCATCCACTGGAAATTGGGGTCGGCCAGAGTGGTGCAAGCCTGCTCCAGACTTCACGCTGCCCATCAGAGCGCACTGAAGCCCCTCTGAACACTTCGGGCCACATGCATCAAGGCATTTTGGAATCGCAAACGGTGCGATTCGGTAAAATCGGCCGTTTGCGATTCCTAAATACCTTGTTAGTATGCATCAAGCATTTTTGGAAAAATCGCTATTTTTAGCGAATTCCAAAAATGCGATTGCTTTTAAGGAATCGCAAATTTGCGATTCCTTAAAAGCAATGCATGATTAATTTTAAAATTGCGAAATCACAATTAGGGGGGGCAAATTACCACGAGGGTGAACCTCGTGGTAATTTACGAAAAAGGTTATAAATGCTCAAATTAGCATTTTAAACACTGTCATGTTACAGACACACATGTCCTTAGGACGTGTGTGTGTGAAACATCCATTTGAAAAAACATTTCAGGGGTGCAGGGGGGGGGTCCTTTGGACCACCACCTGCACCCATGGAATGCATTAACATTTTGCAAATTCTAATTTGCGAATTCGCAATTCCCATTGATTCCTGGGAAATGCGAAATTGCAAATTAGAATTCGCATAATATTTACGATTCGGTAAAAATTGCGATTTCTACCGAATCGCAAATATTATGCGATTTTAATCATGCATCCCGTTTTGCGATTCCTTATTTGCGATTCCCTAATTTTCGCAAATTAGGAATCGCAAAACGGGACTTTGATGCATGTGGCCCATCATGTTTACATTATAACCGCTGCCATTCTCGTCATGCAGCTAAATCTAAAAGTAAGATGGTTTTAAAGCTCCTTGGTGATATATTTTAATGTAGGCAGCTGATAGATATAAGGGTTGATCATCATTTTTGTCTTTTTCCCCAGATCACATACACAGAAATGAATGAAAATGGATGAACTTTGATGTGATTTTTTTTATTGTTGTTTCACATATAGATTTCAAAAGACATTTAAACCAAAGGATAATGCCATAGCATTTTCCCCAAATTTCTCCATATACATTAGAAAGAGCTTGAGGGGCTTAATTTCAAGCCCCCTGCGCCGCCGGTGCATCTCTTTTTTTTCCATATTAAAAGTGACGCACTGTGGCGCAGGGGGCTTGTACATAAGCCCCTGATGGCCTTATTTAAGAGTTGTTGCCGTAGGGCAGCACCACAGGCCTTCCTGCAGCGCTGTCCTACGGCAAAAGAAAAATGCAGGAATGCACCCTATCTACCAGATACAGCGCACTCCTGTCCTTTTCCCTTGCGCCGGCGCACAATGGGCTGCCGTGCGCCAACGCAAGCACTTTTGCACTATGGTGCAAGGGGGCCTGCGTTGCAGGGGTGATTATTTTTGTGCAGGAATAGAAACCTTCCTGCACAAAAACAACCACAAGAGGTTTTTTTCCTCTTTCTATGTGTGCTGTAAGATGCAGCACACATAGAAAAAGGAACCCTTAGGAGAAATAAAGTTATTTCTCAATCTTGTTCCTTCCTTATGCTTCCCCTGTGGAGGCGTGAGATTTAGGCACTGCCTGGGAGTTGAGATTTCTCGTAAATCTGGGGCAGTGTCAAAAAGCCATGGATGTTTCTGGGAACGCACCCAGCAACACCTATTGCACGACCTTTTAACACAGGAAACCGCATTATACAGAACGATATTTACTAGGCAGCATTAAGCCAAAAAAGTGGCTTAGTGCTGCCTGGTAAATATGGAGCCGGCTCCTGCGCCACCAGAGCGTCACAAAAAGTGATGCACGGGCGGTGCAAGGGGCTTATAAATAAGCCCCTGAATAATTTGCAGTTAAGAATCAACAGTCATGAGCACACGCCGCCCATGGCTCATGAGGGCGTGGGTCCGTCATGCGCAGGGAAGGGGTTAAGGCACACAAATCTTTTGTGTTGACCTGGACGTCCATCAATTAAATGTCTGCAGGCATGATTCTTAATCTCCTCGTACCTATGGACAGCACCTAGAGACCCTCACAGGTGATAAGCCACCCTATACAAATCCAAGTATTATTATTATTAATAGAAACCCCGTTATGTAGTGTAAGTCTTGTTGTGCTGTGGAAGTACCTGCATAAACACTAGAGCAGTCCAGCAGGGAAATCTATCCCTTGCATGACTGGACACTGAAGAAGTGTTTGCGGCATTAGTGGAAGCACCAACAATGGGGGTTCCAGTGCTCCCTCATGTTCATCATTGCTAATGAAGGGAGGCAAGCCTCTGATCGGATTTGTTCACCTGGGTGCTGCTCGCATAAACTCAACTATAAACCGAGTCCAGAGCATTTATAACAATTAATAAATAAGGCGGGGGCACAGGGGCTTCAGAAGTATTTCAGCCCAATTTTCCAAAACCATTTCTTTCAGGCTTGAATCCGATGTGACATTTAACACTGGCGAGGGACAACCCCAGATCCATATGAACTGTATTCTGTGTCCCAAAACCACCTTCAACAGATTTGAGCAGCAGGCCGCCACATAACTTAAATGATTGCAAGATGGTGAAACAAAATCCTAGCTCTTTACAGCTAATAAGGACATAAATCTTCCAGCCACACGCTGGCACCACACTGTTTAAAGAAGCTTTCTCCAGGCGATAGTTCTTTTCCACATTCAGACATAACAAATCGATGCCAGGCCCTCAGGTTGGAGTGCAGTTCAGCACTGTCCTTGGGCTGCCCTGGAAGAAGGTCAGAGGCCTTAAGGTGCTGTTTTTTCTAAGGTAAGGTGTTGCATTCTCGGTGGGCCTAAAAGAGTATGGGGCATATTACCAACAACTAGCGATGATTATCACTATGTTGGTTTAGCGGCAATATTAATATCGCCGAGCTCCGCCGATTTTTATCGCTTAGGAGCCTTGCTATTATCAAGTTTTATCTCCTACGCGATAAAAATAGTCCGAAATGCATGAATATTGCTGTAAAGTCAGCGATATTCATGCATTACGGAGCAAATGCTCTTAGCCATGTTATCCACCTCCCATTGGATAACATGGCTAAGAACAGCTCTGGGCAGGCGTTAGCTTTTATAGATAATCGCGCTTAGCGCGATTATTTCCAAAAGTTGGTAAAAGGAGATAGAGATGTTAGCGACTGTTTCCAGTCGCTAACATCTTGGCACGCCCACTTTGCATGTCATTAGCTATAATTATCGCTGCCATGCAAAGTGGGCACCTAAATGCCCGCTATCTCCAACTAGCTGTCGCTAACTGGTGTTAGCGACAGCTAGGTAATAGGGAGATACAATTATCGCCGCTTTAGCGGGAAAAATTCCTGCTAAAGCGGCGATAATGCCCTTGGTAATATGCCCCTTTATTTGTAAGTCAGTAGTCACACAGAGACTGGGACAAGACGGTAATGTATGAGACCAGCATTGTGTTCCTGGCAGCCAAAGAAGAGATGCAGGGGCATGTGTGTGGGGACTGAGTGTAGGAGTAATAGTAGGGTCTGAGTGAGGAGTAAGCACAGACAGTGGCGGTTCGCAGAGGGAGTGCTGCGGGCGGTGGGGTGGGGCGGGGGAGTAGCCGGGTGTTGGGGTAGTGGACTCGAACATATGACAGACAGGAGTAAAGTAAGTAAATAAATAAATAAAACTATTTACCTTGCGCTCGCTGCATCGCCCACTCGCCACTCCTGTCTGTCGTAAGTCCGAGTCCACTACCCCCCCTCACCCTGCCCCTTCCCCGCCTCACCGCCCTGCAGCACTCGCTCTGTGAACCGCCACTGAGCACAGATATCTTTTATACAGTGAATATCGTATAACCTTGCTGCCAGGGGTGTGAAATTTTAGTCTTGCGCAAACCCCACAACCCCACCATACCACTCTAGACAGAGGCCCGCCTTAGGCAAATCAGTACTGAGCTGCTCCTTGTGAGAACAAGCCATCCCGAACTGCCTGGCAAAATCCCCTCCAGAAGGGACCGCAAGCAACTCCAGATCATTTTCCACCCACTTATGGCATTTGTCTAGAATGACTTTGGGTGAAAAGCAAAGGACCGGAATGCGGCCCGGGGGATAGAGGTGGCCGAGACAAGCATTGTATCCATCACCATGTTGGTATTGAGAACTTTTTTTGTCTGCCATCCACCAATATCTTTTGATTTGTCTAAGATGATGTTTATAATTGACTTACTTATAGGGGCTTTCAACCAGCTCTCTTTATTCCTTGGTCTGTGTTTGTGTCATTCACATTTCCTTCCATCCTCTACTGAATACAGCATAGGCCAATAGCTCAGTCCAATTCATCCATTGGCTAACTTCACTGTGAGTGACAGCATTCTGCTCTTTCACAAGTAGCACATTAGCACACAAAGTGATCCCTTACAGTGCTAGGTACACTATGGCAACCAGTAGCGGCCTGCATGGCACTCCTGCCCTGCCCGGACGGCTCCGCTCACCCCCCTTGCCAGCATTGCACAAAGAAACATAAAATGGTAATAACCAAAAGTCATTACCCTTTGATGCTTTGGCTTTCTCTAACTGTGAGAAAGCAGTGGGGCTACGCTCCTCCACCCTAATGGAGGAGCCGCCCCTTATGCAATGTGTGCTCTTTGAGACAAAAAATATTTTTGCTTTTTGCTAGTGTTTTTCATATATATTGGTGAGCAGCTCAATCAACAACAAAGTCAGCAAAAATCATGACAAGACAAAACAAGTATTAACAAAGAAAAAAGGGTTTTACATGACATGAATTGAGGGTGTAGGACGGCTACTCCTCTTTGTTTACACTCCTCTATGTTTGTGGATAAGATGTTGCAGTTATCATGAAGATGTTTGACTATGGCAGATGGTGTGGAGGTATTAAAGCAAGTATTTGCCAGGACAATGAAGAGCGGGACCTTGTTGAAGATTAGATGAATGGTGTGTTGTACATCAATGATCACAGATCTGGCATTGAAGAATTACCACAAGTTAGATTTTTTCTAGGCATGGGTGTCATTGCCACATTGACTTTAGGTCTCCTTCTGATGGGAAGCTTCTGGTGGTTGAGTGGTTGAGCTCGGAGGTGGTGTAGGAGTGCCGGTGTTGGAGTATTCAGGGTACTCAGGGATGTAGCTCAGGTGACATATATAATTTATAATTATTGGCAGAGAAAGATTGCAGGGAAAAGGAGAGACAGCACACATAATGCTTGCCTTAGCATGTTGGCTCATGAAGGTACAACGAGCAAGCCAGGGCGAATGCAAAGACCTTCTACTGGGAACATTATAGTAAAAATATTAATAATTTATAAATAAAAAAATCCCATGTGACAGGAGGATCATTAACGTTGAGAAGATGGGAGGGATTTTTCTGAAATTTCCTGAGACTTACCCAAAACATTGAATCATTTTTTGAGAGCACTACACATTAGTATGACACCATGAATTATAATTATAAATAACTTCATCCTAATTGGACTATATCACTGCCTAAAATCTGCAAACAAGGTTGAGTTTTCAATATGTGGCTTCAAATTTGGAACACTGTGCCTGGTTAAGATAATTGTCATATGGTCTCTGGCAGAAACTCTTACGGATAATATTGACGTGAAAATGAGCGTTTAAAAAACCATAGTAAATAATTTACAATCAGCCAAAACTGTTAGGCTAAAATAATCAAACTTTGACAAGGCATATGCTGTTGTAGTGTGCAAAAGTGTCTAAATTATTTAATATCCAAAATGAACACAGTTGCCAATTTCTTATTATTTATATAAAAGTTGTGAGTCGTCCCCAATTTACTGTTATGATAAGCAGAGTAATAGTCAGAGGTTATAAAACTTGACTCCAAATGATAAAGTAAAGAAAACCACATTTTATGGCCTGCTGGGCTTGGGTAAAATAGTGCTCAAAGGCAAGGGGCTTGGTTGGCTTTCTCAATAATTCATCTATTTCATATCTTATGTATTATTGTGCCTTAAAAATGACCTCATTCCACCTCCTACACCCCGGGCAGTCACTTGTGTCATTTCCATTTAAATCTAGCCAGCTTCAATCAAGGGGTTTAGATCATTTACTTTTAAAATACCAAAAGGAATGCTATAATTACACCTTCATTTGTATTTCTTGGCCAATAATTTTGCAGGAATTCGTCTCTATGGCCCTATTATTCATTAGACCATATCCTGAATCTGGCAGCCTGCTTCTATCTGTTGGGTTCTTCCCTTTGGCATACTTAACTCCTGCAATCCATCACTTGCTCCCTGTTGCAGAGTCCTTCCTGCCTTTCCCCTGTTTCTTCCTAAATAACTATTTAAATGTGGATACAGACACTCCATGTACTGTAAGAACGCACATCTGTAGAACCAGGCCAGTGATACACCATCCAAAAACTCAGAGCATAAGTAAGATAGTTGCTTTCTAAATTCACACATGCATGTGGTTGACAAGGCACAGCAAGTAATGTGTTACACCTTCAGCAGGCCTTATGCATTTTGTTTTATCTAGCAGGACTTTGCATTTGTCTTGAAAAAATGAAATGGTTATAGCTTTCAGACATGATCTGGGGGACAATTGGCAACTTTGACTGTAGGGCTGTCTACACACTCTTTTAAAGTTCTCCCTCATCTGAATAAAGCTGTTCCTATAACCACAAAGTATAACAATATTGCCAGCAGGCCTAAACACAATGGATCCAGTTCTCCACAAATATATGTCTATGTGCAGGAGAAGATTAGGTGTATTGGACCAGTAACCTTTCCACAAAAACACAGAACAGTTTTAACCTTATCCCTATCCAGATATTTTTTCATAATAAAAATTACCTTACTGGATAATATATCATTCTAAATGATATACCGCTGTCAATACTCAACAGTCTCTCTCCTGGTGAAGGTTGTTGAATCACTTGGATAACAGGGCACTCAAGTGATAGACCTGATGAGGACCCTATCCGCCGAAACACATCGGTAATGTACACTGCCAGCTGCGAATGTATGTTTCAGGGTCTCCAAAGCAAATTTCTTTGAGACTCTGGTACACAGACGTATGTGGTTCATTCCCCCCTCTCTTTGATTGTCAACACCACATAGACTTCTAGGGAGGATGTAATAAATGACTTCCTTCTTATAAGGCAGCTGATTTGTTTCACCCAGAAAGACCCACGGGCTTATCTGATGACACCTTATGTGTTTGGAATTGGCCTCCGCTGGCAAATGGCCCTTCACCATTTGTGATACACTTGCTAGTCCTGGATTTTAGCCTACTAAGCTTTGTATGCCGACATTTATGAAGCCATAACTACAGTATGAAAATTGAAACTTCTAGTCCCAGAATACAACAGGACTCCTGGTAGATGTCACAAGTGACTTAGGGACACTTGGAAGCTATGAACAGCAGTGCTAAGTAAATACACAGATACACAGACACAGGGTACATCTTCCAAATGGATGTTAAAGTTAAGGTAAGTTGAAGAAGCTCAAACAACACAACATTTTATCAAATTAGTATTAACAATTTTAGATTAGTCAAGATGTTCACTGGCGACCCAAACCACTAAATAGCTGCCATCTGATCTTATAACAGTCTCTTTCAGTCACTGTTTGGACTTTTTCCAAACTTTGGGGTCATACTTATAATGAATAGCCAACGCAAAAATCTGTACTCAGCTTAGTAGTGTTTGGCTAAATATGACCTTGGGCGAGTTGGCTGCTTTGCCACTGTCCCCCACCTCTCACCAGTGAAGATTGTCAAACCAAGCCACAATTTTAATGATGCTTTTGGTGCAGAGTCACAGCTGGTAAATGGCCCGAGGCCTTGTTACTTTCACACATGATCACCTAGATATCAACATGTCGAACTTATAAGTGAGACTACAAGTGCCACAACCCAAGACAGAACGGATTTCACAATCACACCAGGTGGCCAATCAATTGACAACTATGTAGGACAGGAAATATGCATCCAATGTATTTTGGGAAAAGTAGATTTGATTTTGCAGGTATATGTAGGGGTGTAAAAATCACCTCATGCACAGTTGTATGGAAAAAATATCCAGCTGAAGACAGCTGTGGATGTCACCATGGCATCCGGTCACGTGGCAGAAATACTTTGTGCCAGGAATGTGGAGCAGGATTATTTTCTTGTGGATTAGGTTTAAAAGGAAAGATTGATCCCATATGTATTGTTTATTTTACCGTAGATTAACTTTTATATCATAGAAGAAAAGGATTTAAGTCTGAGTTCATACCAAGTCATAAAAGAAGATGCACACGGGTCCGAGGTTAGGGTAAGATTAAGGCTTTGTTTATGTGTGCGCGAAATGCGAATAAGGAAGGGTCACAATTATGCATCTATTTTCAAAACTATGGGTAACTGTGCAGAATTATTCAAGTTTTTAAAAAATAATAAAATATTGGACCTATCAGAATAAAAAATGTAGGTTGAGAGTAGGTAGTCGCCCACCCTTTCTCCTACTGTCCACCTCCTGCTTACCTATACCAATATTTCCAATTGGGAAACCACCTAAAATTCACCCAAAGACTCCAATTTCTGCTGAAATGTGTGCTGCGCTTCCAGTTGTCCACTCAGACTACTACAAAGCACTTCTGGTGCACCCTGACGCTCTGCTCCTACCTCAGCCTTCCTACCACTTTCCCTGCACACCTTCTAGTCTGGGCTGCCCTCTGCAACACCTAGTAGTGTTCTATGGAGGATAAGCGGCGGAAGGCTGGGAGGGGGGTGCCGCTATCCAAATGTAATCTCTTGCTTACGGCTTTTCCTATAAGGAGAAGAAAATGCCCGTGCATTGGTCAGGGAAGAGTGGGACACCCTTGGCTCATGAACATAGACAACATTTCACCATTTTCAAATATTGTGCATGCTTATTTCAAAATCTGTCCACCTCTACTAATGTGTAGGGTAAGACAAGGGGTAGGGGTGAAGTTAGTGTTAACATTAAGGTTAATGGGAGGCACAGTGCTGAGGGTGAGTATATGTTTTGGGGTCATTGAATGGATTAGACGTATTATAAATGTGAGGAACAGGGTCGCTTTCTTGAATTGTGTAGTTTTAGGGTTTGGTTTAAGGTTAGGGTAGATGCAGAGACAGCCCTCCGCATTCCGCCCTGGGTTGCTTCAGATACCCATGCAATGCCTAATCTCCAATTCTAGACCTTAAACCCAGAAACTGTCACAGCTTGCCTTGAAAAAGCCCCTAGCCCACTGTCCTTTTGGGCGAAACATGTGTCGGCTGATCCTGTGTTCACTTGTAATTGAATAAAAGAAAAAATATTTAAAACACAGTACTCTACTTTCTGTATCCACAATGCCAATCCAGAATTTGGGATTTCCTTACCGTAGGATTTTACGTACTTATCGTTTGCACAAACCTATCACATTTAGGGTTGATGCAGTGGTGTTCACAACGTGGTCAATTACATTATTGCCATAGATACAGAATTGAGTGATGTAGGATTTTGTTCAATGTACTGCCATTTTATATGGTCACTTAGTCTTTTTATGTCGACCGAATTAATGATTTGAGTTGCTCATTGCAAGTCAAATAAAACTTGCTAATGGTCACAGCCTTACCCTGGCTTGCCTGTCTCAAGTGGTGTGGTGATTTTAAGGTGCGGAATTACTGCCCGATGGGAAACAACACTTACAACACAACTTTTACAACTCACCACCTTTATAACAAAACTTGTACAACGCAACATCCATTACAACGCATGCCATTACAACGCAACCATTACAACGAATGTCACTACAACGCATACCACTACAACGCATGTCATTACAATGCAGTCATTACAACCCATACCATTACAACGCATACCTACACTATCCAACACTTACCCTACTGTTGCACCCCCTGGAGTTAGAATAGTAATTTTTACCCCTACACTATCCAATACTTACCCTACTGTTGCACCCCCTGGAACTAGAATAGTATTTTTTACCCCTACACTATCCAACACTTACCCTACTGTTGCATCCCCTGGAGTTAGAATAGTAATTTTTACCCCTACACTATCCAATACTTACCGTACATGCAATGTAATGGTATGCGTTGTAATGGTATGCGTTGTAAATGTAGTATGCGTTGTAGTGGAATGCGTTGTAAAGGTAGTTTCAAAGAATTCGTTGTAATGGCATGCTTTGTAATGGAATGCGTTGTAATGGATGTTGCGGTGTAAAAAATGTGTTGTAAAGGTATGCGTTGTAAAAGTATGCGTTGTAATAACATACATCCCTGCCCGATTTCAAGTTTGACCCTGAGGAATAGGGGATTCTGATAGGGAAGACTGTGGCTTGTAGCCCCAACAAGTCCACGAGTCTGGTGGGCTGGTTTAGGTTGACTTTCATGATGTGTTCCACTCTGTAGTTTTGAATGTATGACTTCATGTGAACATTAATTTTCAGGACAAAATGATCAGATCAGAATGGATACAAGCTGAGTTCAAGATATTCATACCTACAAAAATCTATCTTACGCTTATCGCATGAAAACAAAATGAGAAAACCCACCCGCTGTGCACTGTGAACTGGAAGTGGTCCCCAAAGCATCTGTGTGGAAGTGATACTGAAGGAGCGATAGCGAGAATAGCAGATAAGGAGTGAGAATTTACAAGAACTGATAGCCAGGGAGATAGTGACAGAGATTGTAAAAAAATATTTTTTTTCCATTACTCTTGATACCAAAACATTCAGTTATGTCACTACTCAAATGGGAATTGTTGCTTATTTTGGAACTCAAAAGTTAATTGAACACCTCGAATCTTAGACATATGTGTATCTGCAATGATCTGCAAAGCTACAAGATCCATAAGGACTTAACGCAACATTTTCTGTGCTGAAATTTATTGCAGTATGTCCTCTCCAAGTAAATAAATGGTGATGGTGTTTGCATGGATCTAATTCTTAAGTTCAGAGTGTAACCTGAGTCTGTCCCATATATAGTTATATGTTATGGAGCTATGTACAAGTGACTATTTTGCTTTTTGTATATTATTAAGACAGGGAGACTAGATAGTATATGCATCAGTGAAGCAGGTAGAGCTGAACCAATAGAAGGAGGTTATTGACATTGGTGGAGGAAGCAAGGGCAATTTTATAGGTTCACAGTGAGCGCAAGGAGGGGCCTTTTCAGAGCGTGATGTATGCAGAACATGCGCCTACTCCTTCTGGTCAGGTGTACACTGCACAGAAAGAAAAAAGGTCCGGTTCCAATTTTACATGTTCATGACAAGCAATGGCTTGATTTACATGTCAGGAATTTTCAAAGAGATAGGGGTTTTGGAGGGGACAGGGACCTGAACCCATTTCTGCTTGAGCGGCGATGGAAGGGGTGGTTCAGCGGGTTGGACTTTTGCAGGACAGAGAGTTAGCAGCCACTCCCCCCGCCCCCAAAATAAGAAAGGCTTAAGAAGGAATCCCCCAATTTCACATCGGGAACTGCAAAACTCCCTCCATGCAGAGGGCATGCATCAGGAATGTGCAGTTTATGCCTTGTGCAGCTCTAAGCCAAGGCAGCATGTTGCTTCTGGTAAGCCCTGTTGAGAACACTGCTCTGAGATGTAACTGAATTACATTTCTTGGAAAGTAATTAGTGAAATTTATGGGTGAG